>NC_084894.1:26545615-27193740 GCF_958979055.1 Alnus glutinosa | reverse complement strand
GCTTATTGGTTAGTCGGTATAAGATGTTGCTGCTCCTTAATTATTGTGGAGCAATGAACATCATAGGTACTGCTTATCCTACGGTTGGTACGATGAATGCAGCCTTGCGTAGTCACTCTAAAACTTAAAAGGAAAACATCATGGCTATTGCTGCCCTGACGTCAAATGATTTAGATTGCGCATAACAAGCCACAGTGTATAAGTTATTTTGGCTGGCGGGATGTAAATTTGGGTGAAAATGTAGATATATTTAATTAGTTACTTTAGTTAAAATTTGGTCATCCAACGGCTACGATATTTTCTAACGTAACTTTTTGATTCTGATAAGACATGCACATGACTTTAGAATGATGGTGCTTCGAAAAAGAAATAATGTTTAAATAAAATAATGTGGGTGAATAGCTAAAATAAAAGGGCAAAATGTTAGCGTTTTGAAAAAGTGAGTAACTTTAAAAAAAAAAAAAAAAAGAGGTTATTTTTAAGCAAAAATAGAGAACTTGTTGAACAGAGCCAAAATGACTAGATGGATAAAGAGTTTTTTTTTGGTATTTTTTGGTTACGGAGTTAGTCAAAGGGGAAAAGGGAGGGGGATAGCCAAAATAACCTTATAGCTATTTTGAACCACCCATGGCCTTGGAGGGTTTCGGGCACCAAAAAATTCATAAAATGTCACAAAAATTTAAAAAATTATTCTAAATTTTAGTTATTTCTATTTGGGAGCCTCTTTACTTCAATTTGAGATAATAAAAAATCATTTCATCTTTTTAGTTTGAACTTTAGGCGGTTCGAAAAAAGATAGCGGTTCGACTAAGAGGAATGTGTAAACCAAAGCTTCCATAGATTCAAATTCGATTGTAGTTTACAGTTCCGATCTATGCCTGTTTATTTTGGATCGTCTTCCAAATAACTAAATAGAAAGAGTCAAAGAAAATGCAGCAATTGGAGCTTCCAAAATTTCCAAAAAATTTACGTTTTCAATTTTGTTCCCATCCTTCTAAAATTCTAGTTTCGCCCTTGGCGTACTCTTATTGAGTATATTGTTTGTAGATCTCAACTATTATTTTAAATTAAATATTAACATTTGACTATATTATCAATTATAATTTTCAAAATATTGATAAATATGGTGATTGTTAAGAGGATAAATTTGAACTATTTGTAACTGTTAATACTCCAAAATTTAAGTTGTTTGTTCGAACTTAATAGTTAAGAATAGATAATATAGGTGTTTAAAGTCGTTTGTCAGAAAAGTTAAAAATAGATAATCTAGATTCGAAATTAAACTCTGCTAGATTCTTATCATTAATGATAATTTATGTTGACTTTCCAACTTCCACGTGGCAATTTTCTTTAGGAACACGTGGCATTCGTGGATTCCAAATATCACAATATGGGAGTTACTGTTGGCCATTTGCGATGCTTTAGCACATAACCAGTTTTCCTATACAAATAGTGGAAGCAAATGAGCATATTTTCACATAGTTTCTGCAAGAGATCATCAGTACTGGAGGAGTGAAAGAGAGAGATGGGTTTTCAAGCTCGGCTGTGCTTCTTCTTCCTCCTCCTTACCTTTGCCGTAATGTGCTTTGCTCGTGAAGCCCCTTTAGGTATGTTAATTATCCTCTGTTATTCTTTGATCGTCATAACAATGGCGGCCGGCATACCTATCTGTGTATATATATATATATATGTATATATGACAGTGGTTGCATGTTTACAGGGAGTCAAAAGAATTTGGTCGTCGATGACTACGACGGTCCACATGCTAATCCTAAGCATGATCCACCCCATTCTCCTCCTAAGCTAGCGACCACCTCACTTTCGAGTATGTTATTTTGATGATGTTTTTAGGACATAAATAAATTTTTGAAGAATTTTCTTAAAGACCGTCTATAAAACTATCATGTATGTCTCTATTAGTATGTGAGAAACTCATGCTCAAATTAAGAAAATAAGACAGTTTTATAAACTGAGTTAGAATGAGATTTACGCTGAACTCAATTCGAAAGAAACTTCTGTTCTTGGATTTAGGTCCATGATCATTTAAGAATACATGCTTTATATATGGCAGAGGAAACCCGTAAGTTTAAATGTTTAATGCATGAAGGAAAGTAAATATGAATTTAACATGTGTTAAAAGCATGTGATCACTTGTTTAGTCGTTGTTTGTTTGTCTCTTAATCCATACATATTTCTATAAGAAATTTGATTCATGTCTCTTCAGTGCGGCTGGGAAAAAGTTTTATTTTCGGCCTGGTTTAAATGAAATTTCAATAATTCAATATATTAAATTGACAGCTATCTTTAGACTATATGATTTTCATATTCATTATATTTATCATGTTTTAAGGATAAATGTCAAATGCTCTTTCAATTCAAAAAATTTCTTCAGCCCAATTAAAGATGAAAATTGTATTTGTGTGTGTTTTATATACGTTTGGATTGTTTGTTAATATTTTTGTTTTGAGAAAAACAGAACTAGCTATTATAGATCATAAGAAGTTACTTTACCAGGGAATTAATGCAATAAAATGGTAAAAAAGTTTGTTTTTTTATAACATGTATATATAATAATGAGAATTTATTTAACTACACTAGCGAAGGATATTACACATAAAATCATGGTCACCTTACAAGGCATATGACCATGATTAGTTAGGTCCATTTCACTTCCAAGTATGTATATATAATTTATTATTCTCCCACGTCTCTTTCGAACGTAGCTTACAAAGCTGATCAGGTAGCAATGACATGTAACATTAACCTATCAACATTAAATGTTGTTAGAATATTAATTAAATTATTAAAATTATTTTTTTTATCAGTTTAAGCTTTTAGAACAAAAATTTCAAATTCAAATTTTATATCTGTTATTCACTTCTCATTTCAATTAAATATTTCGCGTGTTAGATCTCACTTTTTAGAGGAAATTTGAGCCTACATGTGAATGAATTAATTCACTATTTTCTATCGACTTAAGTTTTTGAAATAAGTGATGATTTAACGGGTGTCATATATAGCTTCTCTTTGGAAAGGTTTTAAGGTTATTAATTATCAATCCTTATTAATGTGATAATATTGAATTATTTATCAGACAGTCTTGAATTCTAGTAATAAGATGTCTTGATTAACCACAAAAATTTGGTGTTTTTTTTGCAGAAATACTCACTCAGAGAGACCAAGCTAGTCCGTGATCCTTTGTTCGTCAATTGAAGTGAATAAATACATAAATAATGTGCACAAGACGTCGTTTTGCACTTTAACAAAGCTTGTGTTGTAATCGTATTATTTCAGCTAAATAATATTACTTTCACTGAGGTTCTCTCTCTTAAAAGGGCCAAAAAAAAAAAAAAAAAGTTCAAATTATGTCATATATATACTTAATTATGCTCTTGTATGTATATGGTTAGCATTAAATATTTCCAATCTTCGGCATTGAATTCGAAAACAGATCATATCCAGTTCATTGTATCCGGTCCCTTATAATTTAGGGGTATTTTTGTCTTTTTACATTTTTTAGACTAAAATACCCCTACACTAAAAAGAATTGGATCATCTCCGATTCACCTACTCCACTGAATTCAGTTGAGAAGTACCAAATTAAAGATTGCAAATAGGTGAACAATTGGAGAAAGAGAGAATTCACTTATAGATCAGTACATTCTCTGTATCTTGATCTTGTTAGATTATAAATTAAATAATTAAATTCATCGCTTCTATGCACGGTGATCTTGGTCGAACAATGTTTGTACGCATGTAAATCATTAGTACTCATGTTGATTAGAAGTGCGATTGTTAATTAATTGAGCTACGTGCTATGTCTATGAAAATGTTTTGGGTATTACCCTTTTTATTACAAATACTACTCTTTTAAATATTTAAGTTGAAAAAAATTCTTTCTATAAACTAACAAAATTTTAGAGTATACGTGCATTTTTAAAAGTGGACATGAAAATTGAGTACTTTAAAGATAAATATTAATTTAATAGATTGAGTTAAAAAAAGAAAAGAAAAGAGTTGACTTACTCTGGATGTCGTGATTTAGTGCACTTGACGAACCGCGACACTAATTACTCTGAAAGAAAAATATGGTTTTGACCAAATGGCTTGACTAACGGCTAGTAATATGAATTGGATCCGGCTTCCATGCGGTAATTTAAAACTACCGTATGGGTGCTATAGTGAAAAATGGTACCGTTTTTTACTTAAAAAATTTTGCAAATTTTTTAATAAATTTAAAAATTATAAAAACAATAATAATTAAAAACAAAAAATATTAAAAAATAAATAAATAAATAAGGGGTAGCCAGCTTACCCAAGTGGGTGGCCGGTATTGGCCAAGGGGGTGGACGAACCACCCCAGTCGGCTTTGGGGGTGGTCCGGCCACCCTCAAAAGGCCAAAAAACAAAACAAAAAAAAAGTTAGGGGGTTTGGGGGGTGGCCGGACCACTCCCAAAGGCCTTGGGGGTGGCTCGGCCACCCCTAGATCGGCCGTATGGGGTGGTCTAAACCACCCCCAGGCCTTTGGGGGTGGTTCGGCCACCCCCAAAAGGCCAAAAAAAAAAAAAGGGTTTGGGTTTTGGGGGGTGGCCGGACCACCCCCAAGGGCCTGGGGGTGGTTTCGACCACCCCCTACGGCTGATCTGGGGGTGGATGAGCCACCCCCAAGGCCTTTGGGGGTGGTCCGGCCACCCCCCAAAACCCAAACCCTTTTTTTTTTTTTTGGCATTTTGGGGGTGGCCGGACCACCCCCAAGGGCCTGGGGGTGGTTTAGACCACCCCATACGGCCGATCTAGGGGTGGCCGAGCCACCCCCAAGGCCTTTGGGAGTGGTCCGGCCACCCCCAAAACCCAAACTTTTTTTTTTTTTTTTTTTTTTTTTTTTTTTTTTAATATTTTTGGTTTTTAAATTTATTAAAAAAATTGCAAATTTTTTTAAGTGGAAAACGGTACCGTTTTGTGGAACCACTACGGCACCTAAAACTACCGCATGGAAGCCGGATCCCTATGAATACTATATGTATTAATTAATTATTATTATTATTAGTTTATGCCCCAAATCTCTTAAAAGACAAGAATAAAAGATTATGCAATTTCAAAGTCAACATGAAAGCTATGTAATACATAATTAATGAGACATAAATTTTATCCAAATTGAGTTGGAAAAATTAGTATACTAGAAATAGAAATACGTACATTATTATTTTTTTAATTAATACGTGAGAAACACATGTTTTTTTTTTTTTTTTTTTTTTTTTTTTTTTTTTTTTATATCATCATTTAAAAAGTATGTGTTTTTTATATGCTCAAATCGAACCTATCTGGATAAAAAAAGAATACATAACAAATCTATCAAATTAATAGTAATGAATTATATATGAGTCTATCAGTACTTTGGTGATCTCACTTGCAAATTAGTTAAATGAATTTTGTGTAATTGTGTATCAAGGCTTGGACCATATTTACCTAAACCTAGATTCACTTTTAGTTTTTTGCACATCATATTTGATATCATATATACCATCTAAAATGGTTTTTCATTAGATCTTTTTTCTTGGTTCAAATATTTTAATAAGGGTGTGGTTAGGGAAAATACAATTTATAATACAATTTCCTTATAAATTAATGTGACAATCCACTTGACACTTACAATATTTATAAACTGAGGTGATAGTTCACGTCAGCCACTAAAACGTGTGAACTTGACACTGATCATTTCCATAAAAATGAAGAGTCACATAAATTTATAAGGAGATATAATAAAAGTTGTAATAGTACTACAAACATTTTATCTTTTAAATGGTCGCGAATCACTGGAGATCGGTCGACCAAGTGTCAATTTGGTACACCATCTTTGAATCGACGGACTTGATTCAGCAGAGGACCATGCTGGTGTTGCTCTTCTATTTGTGATGGCGTATAGTGCTTAAGTGCGCCATCACTATCAATCTATCATGCACTGGATGGTGCTATAGTACTGAGGATGCACTATAAAACAAAATGGAACTGACCGCATGAGAGCGAGAGCATGCACTTCATTAGAATAATATGATTGCAACTTTTGAATTTCAAAAGGAAGCTGTTTCCCTTTCCGGGATAGTAAGCAACTAAGCAATGGCAACCTCGTTGACCATAAAATGGACGGCTAGGACGCACTAAACGTGGCACCCGCATTTCGATACGTACGTCAACTCCTATCTTGCAATCACCGTGTGCCACGTCTTGTTCTGGCATCAGCGTTTTTGGTTCTATAAATAGAGACGGACCGGACAGAGGCCTTAACAAGAGAGAGAGAGAGAGAGAGCGAGAGATGGCAAATGGAGCTCGCCTATGCCTGTGTCTCTTGTTTGCCTTCGTCATTACGTGTTCTGCTCGAAGCATCATGTCACTTTCAGGTATATATGCATGTTTCTCTTGTTTTTAATAATGTTTTGTATTTGTGTTATTTGTTAATGGATGTTTATGTTTTAGAAAGAAAAAATAAAAAATTTAACCAATCAAACTAAGTATATGTCTGCATAACACGTACATGCATGTGTTCATTATTGTATATAATACGTACCTACAGTTAATATGAGAGAGCATATGAACTCCATACATGTGTTAGCCACTTGCTCAACGGGTGCATACTCGGACGGTCTGAACAAGCTAGTGTGAAGCTAATCTGCTCTCTCACATTAGCGAACCCTATCGATAGGAGGTGCTCACAGTAAGTAAGATGGGCATTGTTTGCATTTGAATAGATGAGCAATGTGTTGTTGAATCGTAGATTGTGCATTAGGATAGCTGGATTCTGTGTACTTGGTCGCATTCTTGTCTGTTTCTTATTACTTAATTCATTATATATAGTATTTGCTTGAAGACTACCTTGTTTCCCATGCAAACGTAGACCGACCACTTTATAATATAATAATATTGATTTAGCTTCTTTAGAATAGTTATATCACTGACATCTTCGGTTGGATTGTGAAACATAATTACATATATGATATAAACATGCATATAGATGAAGTTCAAATTGGTGGGAATTTCCAAGAAAGCTAGGGGCGGAATTAAGAATTTTAGTGAGGAGGCCAAACGTTTTTTTTTTTTTTTTTTTTTAAAAAAAAAAATCGAGATAAAATTAATTTTTAAGGGTATATATATATATATATATATATATATATATATATATATATAGAGAGAGAGAGAGAGAGAGAGAGAGAGAGAGAGAGAGCCCTATCAAGAGTTCATGTAAGTTATGTAACATATAGCTAATATATAATATAATTAATATATAACAAATACCGACAATTAATTGTCGCAAAAGTATGAACTAATAAAAAATAGTTGATTTAATTATATTTTAATACTCATCTTCTTGTGTTCCGGATCAAACCTTCGCTTAGTAACACTGATATCACGGGGACTGTGACAAAAGTTTAAGTTAAATATAAAATAATTGATTTTTGTTATAAGATTAATATCTCTAACGGAATGTGAGAATATGTTATAGGGAATGAAATGGTATCGGCCGTAGGGAGAAGGTCTCTGAAGGTGAGCATGGACGATTACAGTGACCCATCAGCAAACCGCAGTCACTATCCGACTAAAAATAAGGGTGGAGGTGGCAACGGTGGCCGGAAAGGATAAGATATATTCCTTTATAGTACTGTAACGTACATGTATTTATTCATAAATAAATTTTGTATTATTCAATAAAAAAAAAAAGAATGTTTAAATTCCTTGCATGTTTTCGTATTGTACGAGAGTTGATATATTAAAAAAGCAAATAGAAAACCAAACAAATTTTGAGAAATGTTACTTTTTACTCTTTTTTTCCTTTTTTTTTTTTTGAAAGCCCGAGCCTTTTTTCTTTTCCTCTCCCTTAATTGACCTTTGTACTTGTCGAGCAATAAATAGTTGTTAACACACTATCCTTTTTAGAGGAGTAATGTTACTTTTTAAACTTATTTTACACTTGTTGACATAGTGTACTTTAAGTGGTTCTTCGTAGCATTATTTTTTGTGAAAATATATGTAGATTCTTAAATAACCGCAACCAAACAGATAACCAAATATGCAAAGCAATAAAGATAAATAACACAGATATTTGGTTACGAAGTGGAAACTCTTTGCACCAAAGAGAATTAAAAACCATTTCAAGGCAGCGAAACCCAGGAAATTAACTAACAGAATAAATAACTAGTTACAAGAAATTCGTACTCATAACTCTTTGCAATAGTCATTCTCTTGAACTATAACAAATGCCTACTTGTCTGCCCCTCTCTCAGACTCGTCTGAAGAGTTCTTCAATTGACTTCCTTAACTGGAGCACCTCCCCAGTTAAACTTCAATAGTTGAACGGTTACAACAAATACATGAAATACTCTAAGAGATATACATATAACTTTTCTGCCTAATAAACATTCTCTTAGCACACTGGAATTTTTTATAGGAATTTTTACAATAACACTGCCTAGAAGCCCCTTTAAATAGGCTCTAGAAATCCTAATTCTAGTTAGACTCGAATTTCTAGGCCGCGGCGTCCGAACATGTCATAGCGCTTCCGAAAAGGTATTAGCAATTTCATATTTTGCTGAAGCGCGTCTGGATAGGCCAACCTAGCATCTAGACATCTACATGGACAAGCTTTTCTATCCACAGTCTTCACTTTTGCGTCTGGACATCCTTGCAAATAGTGACTCTCTGTGTTTTGCTTCCGCTGGGCCATTCGAATAGGTATTGAACATGAACTCTCTGTGGCTTGCGTCCGCTGGGTCGTCTAGACATATTGCGAACATGCATGAGCTCTCTATGGCCATCGTCCGATCCGAACACTGATCTTGACTGTTTGGACGCTCTGCAAGGAAATCGACTTTTCAGAATTTGTAAAGTCTTCAGAAATCTTTCTTTAATAAAATCTTTAAATTTTTGATAAATATATTCTTGCAATATTATTCTGAAAGTCTTCTGGAAATACGGAGTACTCCCTAATATGGTAGCATTTTTGTCAACATAATTTAGCCAATAAATGAAAACCAACATTTTGTTTTTTTGTTTTAAAAAAGAAAGTCCCTTATAACATGCCACATCAATCAATGTGAAATGAGTGTGAAAAATCTACTACTTTTTCTATATATATAAATTGAGAAATGATGAAACTCTATAAAGAAATTGATAAATAACCATCCATCTTCGTTTCTTGGGGTTGGTGGATAAGATTTAGTGGCAACTAAATTTTGGGCTAGCATAGCCACTAAAAACAAGTGTAATAATTAAAGAAAGACTAATGCTACATATTTTACAAACCAAAATTCTGTATGGTATGTAGTATTACTCTAAACCAAAATTTATTTTCAACCATTGATTAGATGTGCAATTTTGAGAAGATGTATTATTTTATTGTGAAATTGAAACATAGAGGATTTCAGTTAAATTCACCAAAGTGTAAGAATGAGAAAATAAATGTAACTTATGGTGTGATAATATATACCGACATAAGTTCAACCTTTTGTTTTTTTCGTAAAAAGAAAAATAAAATCTACAGCGCTATAGAAAATCTAGAGTTACGTATGAGTTATTCTGGGAATTAACTAGTTAGGTTCAATTGAAGAAAACAAATAATAATTAAGGTAACCCTAAAAAATATAATTTTATTTAATCCAAATAATCTAACCTATCCTAGCTATTCAAAATAGCAATACTAGCTATTTTAGCTATTCAAAATACATATTTTTTATATTTTAGCTACTAACTTTTCAATATAAAACTCCAACAGATTATCTATTTCACTATCTACTTTTTTAAATATTATTTTTCAATTTTTTAATAACAAAGATAAAATTAAAGATATAGAGAGCACACAATCTGAGGGTTCTTTCTCCAACGAGAGAAGCAATATTTTATTCTTATAGTGTGCTACAATGAATAGCAATATCTAGGTATTTATTGTAGCAAAAAATGTTTTCTACCTCTTTTGAACATAATATACTCGAAATGAAAATTTAGTAATATTAGCTAAAAATACCTATTATAAGGAGTTTACCTAATCTGTTGGAGATGCTGAAACTCAAAAGAATTTATGGATTTTATTGGGGTGGCTTCTTATGAGAGAGAGAATAGCACTTATGGAGAGTAATTTATTTATTTATTTTTGAACAAGGAGAAATCTTCATTATAATATGAGATCCAAAAAGTCAATGACAGTGATTAGTTGTACAAAGACTCCTAAAAACGAAGTCAATGACTGAATCTTGAATTGGGGAGCAGCTGCTTAAGCAAATGAACAAATAATACAAGCCCCTCTTTACACATGAGTTCCACTAGAGGAGATAAGAGAGTATAGATTCTAATATAAAAACAACCATTACAGTCGAATTTAGATCTAAAATCTACCAAGCCAGGCTCCAAGGGTAACAACATAATACAAACTTAAAAAACTAGAACAATAACAAAACAACAGTGGCCGGCTAAAATGAGCACAGGGAGACCTTCAACAATCAGAAAAAACGCGAAACTCCTGGTAACCGCCAACCACGAACTGGAGGAGATGATGGAGCCAACATGTGTCGACGAGTGAGGAGCGCATGCACACCACGCTTCGGTGTATTGATGGCCGGGGAAAATACGCCTAGGTGCGATAGAGGTGGAGGATGACAACGAACATCCTGGATGGGTGCATGACATGCAGAAGTTGACAGGGAATCATAGATCTAGCTTTAAAATAAGCGGCCTGTAAACCGAGACAAAATACTTTCCTTCCACTGGTTGACCGCTGGCATCTTACCCAAATCAACCCAACGAAAGATTAAAACCCTCAACCTTCCAAATCCTCAGAAGGATTGGAGAAAATTACCTTCATCTCTTGGTTTTACATAGCGAAACTGAGAGAGAAGAAAAATAGCAGCCCACAGATCAGTGCTCGGCCGAAACAATAAGGACATAAAGCAACAACGAATCGAAGAAACAAGCAGGGGGTCAGGGGCAAGCCCCCTCCCCCCACAAACCAGAACGGATGCAACACCAAAGGACTTATGTTTTGGAAAAAGACAATAGAACATTATTTTGACAACACTTATAAGAGAGTTGATTTGACGTTATTTGATAATCTGACAATAATTAGTGGAGATGATATACATATGGCGCAATATAATTGGAGTAACTACCTTGCTTTTTTTTTTTTTTTTTTTTTTTTTTTACGTGGCAAATGGTACACTAATGATAATAGACAGAAGGATTAATTTTAAACAGTTAAAAAGCCCCAAAAATATATAATTTTACCACTTTTAAAAACTCAATGACTAATTTGATACATAGTAAAAGCACATCGACCAATTTTGCATTTAACTCTTAATTTTAATGATAAAATGATTTATGGAAGGTTGGTGCATTTTAATATTATAATTTATAAAGATTAATAGTTGAGTAAACAAGTTATTAATAATGAAAAATCATACTTAGCCCCTAAATTTTGATCTGATTTGGATTAATATTTGGTTAAAATGCAAAATTGGTCATTGTGGATGGTCTAATTTACAAATCACTCAATATGGTATAAAAATTAACTGAGAGGTCTCTATGGTAGGCAAAATTAATTGACAAATTACTCCGTACAGTTAATTTTCTTCCACTACTTGACAGAAACCGTTAGGTTGCCATGTCAAATCTAATAAAAGCGTGACACATTTTACTATTAATAAAAAAAATATTAATATATTAAAAATTTAAAGTTTTATTTTTTTTAAAGAAAAAAGGAGGGTTTGGGGTTGGCCTGTGAGCCACCCAACGCCTCATCTGGGGTGGCTCGCGGGCCTCCCCAGAGCAGTCTAGGGGTGACTCGAAGCTCACCACTAACTCTGAAGGAGCTGGGGTGGCGGCAAGCCACTCCCAACCCATGGAGGTGGCCATGCATCCACCCTATAGGCCAGGGTGGCTTGAAGTAGGGTTGGCAATTTTTGACACTACCCGCGAACCCGACACGAAAAAACCGGGTTTGGGTTTGTTATAATCGGGTTCGGGTCATAATCGAGTTGACCCGATTATGACCCGATTATAATCGTGCGCGGGTTGACCCGCCAACCCGATTATGACCCGATTGCACGGGTTGACCCGATAACACGATTACCCGCCAACACGATTATAACCCGATTACCCGGGTTGACCCGCCAACACGATTATAACCCGATTAAAAAAAAATGAAGGTAAAAAAAAATAAATTTGAAGATTGAAACATGTGAAAACAGTGAAATTGATGCCGTGTCGGGTAAACGGGTGACACGTTTTTTAGTCGGGTTTGTCGGGTCGTGTTCGGGTCGCGTGTCACAACCCGATTAATAATCGGGTCGGGTTCGGGTTGACACGTTTATATAATCGGGTCAGTCGGGTTGACCTGAACCCGACCCGTGAACCCGAATTGCCAACCCTAGCTTGAAGCTCACCCCCTGCTCTGGGGTGGCTTGCGAGCCACTCCAAATGAGGCTGGGTGACGTGCAACCACCCCATAGGTCGGGGGTTATTTATCTCTTATTTTTATTAAAATAGTTAACGCATTGTCAGGTCTCACACGTGAGAGCGAGGCTCAACCTCATTGACCAAAATGAACGGCTGGGAGGGCTATAACTATTTATGCGTGAAACGTGCACCCACGTTTGGAAAATTCAACTCCCACCTTTGACATTATTTTATACAGGCTAGGGTGTTGACTTAGAGTTATATTAATGTTAAATAAGTTTTTTTAATTTTTCAATTTACTTAAGCAAATGAAAACAATATAGTACATCTCGATTCACAAGCATTAATTTTTCAATTTAATGCTTCCTCGGATTTTCGGGTGTGTCACATTTGTCCACCTTCATAAAAACCAACGCATGAAACTTGATCCGTGTGCCATTCGCTGTCTCTTCTTGGGATATGCTGTACATCAAAAAGGTTATCGATGCTATGATCCGACCACCAAACGCACCTATGTGATCGACCATGGATGTCACTTTCTTGGAGTCCGATCCATTATTCTCTTCCTCATTATCCACATCTCCTCGTCAGGGGGAGTGATGACGAGCTGAATTGGCTAAGCTTTGACTGGCCGAACGAACACAACACAGAAATCCATGCCAATGAGGAACCTGAGCCTGATACAGAAAGAGGTGTGATTTTAGAAGAAGATACATGTTCACAAGAGATATCTGCACCACTTAAAGCTGAACCTGAAATAGACAACCCCTCTCACGCCTCAGTACCCAAAGACCTATCTCCTAAGAATATCCTTGAGGTAAGCTTTTCTACTAGAGCTTCAAACTCTAATGATATAGATATCCCTGTTGGCTACTCTCTACCATTCAGGCATAATCGTGGCAAATCACCGAGTAGATATTCTCCAGACATTGGAAAACGAAGCTCCAAGTATCCAGTTGCCAACTGTGTCTACAAAAAGGCTTTCTAGACCACTCAAGACATTAGTGCACGAACTCTCCTTGGATATTGTTCCTACCAATATTCATGAGGCCCTGACAAATCCTAAGTGGACCCAGGCTGTGAAGGAAGAAATGGAGGCATTGCAGAAAAATGGAACCTAGACTTTTGTTCCCTTGCCCAAGGGAAAGAAGATGGTGGGGTGTAGATGGGTGTTCTCCATTAAGCACAAATCAGATGGTTCGATTGATCGATACAAAGCAAGGCTAGTAGCAAAAGGTTATACCCAGACATATGGTGTAGACTACCAAGAGACTTTCTTGCCGGTAGCAAAATAGAACTTAGTTAAAGTATTATTATCCCTTGCCGCTAACCTTGATTGGCCATTGCACCGGTTTGATATGAAAAATGCCTTTCTCCATGGGGATTTGGAGGAGGAGGTTTACATGAATGTTCCACTAGGCTACACAATAACTTCCGAAGTCAGGGTGGTGTGCAAATTATAGCGAGCATTATATGGTTTGAAACAATCACCGAGAGCATGGTTTGAGCGATTCAACTTGGCAATGAAGAAATATGGCTATCAACAAAGTAACTCAGATCATACTTTATTCATAAAGCATCAACGGGACAAGGTCACAGCTTTAATAATCTATGTAGACGACATGATCATTACAGGAGATGATCTGGAAGAAATATAAAGACCCCAAGAACACTTGGCGACTGAGTTCAAAATGAAGAATTTGGGAGGGCTTAGATATTTCTTGGGAATTGAAGTTGCTAGATCGAAGCAAGGCATATTTCTTTCCCAACGAAAATATATCCTAAACCTTTTATCTGAGGTGGGACTACTAGATTGCAAACCGGTAGACACACCAATTGTCCAAAACCACAAACTGGGAGAATATCCAGATCGCGTGCCGAAAAAAAAAGAAAGGTACAGAGATTAGTTGGAAAGTTTATTTATCTATCACACATTCGCCTGGACATTGCCTATGCAGTAAGTGTAGTAAGTCAATTTATGCGCTATCTGAGTGAGGATCACATAGATGTGGTGCTTAGAATTCTTCGATACTTAAAGTCATCCCCAGGGAAATGGCTTATGTTTTCTAGAAATGGTCACCTCAACGTCGAGGGATATACAGATGCAGATTGGGCAGGAAATATATTAGACCGAAAATCCACCTCGGGGTACTTCGTGTTTGTTGGCGGGAATCTTGTGACGTGGAGAAGTAAGAAACCGAATGTAGTGGCTTTGTCAAGTGCAGAAGCCGAATTCCGTGAAATGGCTAAAGGTCTTTATGTGCTTCTTTGGCTTAAAAGACTACTAACGGAAATAGGTTTTGCCCCAAGCTGTGAGATGAATTTGTTCTGTGATAATAAAGCTGCCATTGATATTTCTCATAATCCTGTCCAACATATCGAACCAAACACGTGGAGGTGGACTGACATTTCATCAAGCAAAATCTTGAGGACAAGATGATTAGATTTCCTTTCGTGAAGTTTGAAAACCAGTTGACAGATGTACTCACAAAGGCGGTATGCAGCAGAATCTTTTATAATTCACTTGACAAGTTGGGCATGAGAGACCGGTATGCATCAACTTGAAGGGGTGGCGTGAGCTGTGAACTTCGTGATTGTAGGAGTTGTAAATCCCCTTATTCTAGGTGAAGCCTTAATTGTAAATCCCTTGTATCAAGGGAGCTAATTACAAATCCCTTGATACAAGGGACAATCCTAATTTTAGCCGTGCAGACCAAGATTACCGTGTGTTTATAACAACCCATGGGGCTGTGTAATATTAATGCTGAAATATATAATATACCGATTTTTCCATGAATGTGAACATTCATGTCTGTTTCTTATTACTTAATTCATTATATATAGTATTTTCTTAAAGGCAACCTTCTTTTCTATGCAAACGTAGACACAGCCCACTTTATATATATATCACTTACGACATCTTTGTAGGTTGGAAAGTTGGATTGTGAAACATAAGTACATGATATAAACATGCATATAGATGAAGTTCAAAATGGTGGGAAATCTCCAAGAAAGCTAGGGGCAGAATTAAGAATTTTAGTGAGTAGGCCAAATGTTTTTTTTTTTGAAAAAAAATATTGGAGTAATTGGCTTTTTTTTTTTTTTTTTTTTTTTTTTTTCCAACACGTGGCAAATGGCCTACTAATGAAAATAGATGGAAATATTAATTTTACACCGTCAGAAAGTCCAAAGAATAATTTTTATCATTTTCGAAAACTCAAGGATTGATTTGATACACAACCAAAAAAATACATGGACCAATTTTATATTTTTCTTTTATGAATAAAAGCTTTATAAACCAAACTCAAGAACAAAAGTCTCTCCAGTAAATCTGGATACAATCCTTAAGAAAAGGGGAACAAAGAAACACAAAACAAAGCAACACCAAGCGGAAACAACAGCCCAAACCAGCAAGTAAAAAACGGCAAGTTGATACAGCAGCACAAACAACTTAGAAGAACACTAACTCTGTAAGAACAGAGAAACTAAAACCCCATTACAAACCACAAATCAGAAAAAGCACCAACTTTGTAGCAACAGAAAAGCTAGGGACCAATTACACTACATTGCAAATTCCATACTTGCAGCAGCTGGAGGTTGTGAGCAGTATCCTTGGCATGGAGACCAGCCATCATTTTCGAACCTAACCTCCCACCGAATGCGAGCCACAATGCTTTCTTCTGCGCGAGGAACATTCCCATGAGCAAGATCATTCCTTTGCTTCCAAAGATTGTAAACTGTAGCCCCCAAACAGAGTTTACACAAATTAGTCACAAAAACCTTTTCGTTTCAACATAGCAGACCAGGCAACAACTTTCTCCCATTCCACTTCCACATTAGTGATGAGGCAAGTCCTCATTAATATTACTTCTCCCCAAATGCGTCTACCGAAGCTACACTGAAAAAACAAATGATCCCTTAGTAGCCAAGACAGAAAAGGCAAAGGCTACTACCTCCAAACCCCCAATGACATAACCTTTCTTTTGTGGGGAGAGCATTCCGTACGGAATAATAACCATAAACAGAAAGCATGTTTTGGAATAGCCTTAGGGAACCAAATCAACCTCCACCAAGAGACAGCAAGCTGCCTTTCTCTAATCCCAAGTATCAAAGCAAGAATAAGTCTCCTTTTTACTGTTCCAGATTAGCTTGTCAGCAGTAGCCCCAATTTCCACCTCCGGCAGCCTACATTGGATGACTACAATATTATCCGAACGAGCACTGGGCCAGAACCAATCTCCATTGCGGATAATAGAAGATATTGTAGCATCCACTTTACTTCTAGCATCATAAATGACTCGGTAACCATACTTCTCAATCATGCATCCGTCAGGTTACCAATTGTCATACCAAAGGAAAGTCCGAGCACCATCACCTATACTAAAATGAATGAAATCCTTAGCTTTTTCCCTAAGCTCAAGGATTTTTGTGCAGCTCGAAGGGCATGGATGAGGGATAGAAACTCTCCAAAAGCTTCTACCTTTAAGCCAATTGTCCTCCACCCATGCAACCCACAAGGAACCCGCTTGAGCAATAAGGTTCCAAATGTGGTTAAGCATAGCAGCCTTATTCCACACTTCTAGCCTTCTAAGAGTCGACTAAGACCAAGACCTCTTTCCTTCTTAGGCACACGTATCTTCTCCCAAGTCACCTTAGCTTTAGCTTTGCAATCTTGACCACACCACAAAAATCTATTCAACTTTTGCTCCACCAACCGAATAATCTTCTTTGGGAGGATGAAAACCCGGGCCCAAAAAACCTGCAAGCTGTAAAGAACTGAGGAGATGAGCTGCAATCGGCTTGCAAATGATAGATGTTTGACGAGCCAAGAATCTATCCTATTAGTGATCTTAGCCATAAGACCCTCACAATCAACCGTAGCCAACCGCTTTGAAATTAAAGGAACTCCCAATTAAGTATCTGACCGGGAGGAAACCTTCAGACACTTGCAGAAAGTCTAAAAGTGCTCCCTTAGCAGCAGAGGGAACACCAGCCAAGAATAAAGAACTTTTAGCATGGTTAGATTTCAACCCCGATAGCTCTTCAAACTCCACCAAAACATCGTTAATAACCTTGAGAGAGCTCAAATTTGCAGCTGAAAAGATGAGCAAGTCATCAGCAAAACAAAGGTGAGAGAGCTTAAAAGAAGAACATTTAGGATGAAACCTAAAATCCGGGTGATCAAGAGCTGAAACCTCCAACAACCGAGATAAAACTTCCATGGCTAAAACAAAAAGGTAAGGAGAGATAGGATCTCCTTGCCTTAAACCCTTTTTGCCTTGAAAGTATCCAACTAGACTTCCATTTAGAGTAATGGAAAATCTAGGACTAGAGATGCATTCTCGGATCCAGCCCATAAACCTGGAAGGGGCACCAAAACAACCAATTTTGTATTTAACCCTTAATTTTAATGATAAAATGAATTATGCAAGGTTAGTTCATTTTAATATTATAAATTAAAGATTAATATTTGAGTAAACAAGTTATTAATAGAAAAGAAAAAATTATTAATGATGAAAAATCATATTTAGCCCCTAAATTACTCTAGCTTTTATTCAAGTTCAAAATAGGAGTTAATATTTTGACAAAAATCAAAATTTAACATTGATAAGAGAGATACTTTTCGTAATCTAAAATTGATTGAGTTATTTGCTTAAGTGTGTGAATTGTGATACAGAACATAGTTCATAGATGGTTAAGGTAAATATATGGGAAGTTGAACAATTGTTTGTGAGCCCAATTTACTTACCATTTTTAATTGATAAGTTAATTAGCCATTATTACTGTACGACTAATTTTCTACCAACTTTCTTAAAAATGCGTATTTTTGACTCATAAACACCAGTATATAATATCAAAAAAAAAAACAGGTATATGTCTCATATATATCTGTCTTAATAATACCTAATAGTAAATACATAAAACTCCCATTTTATAGATTAATGAACCTCATTTACAATAATAAATTACCCATTATGCAGTTAATTAGGCCATTAACTCACAAAATTTACCTTATTTACCCATATTGTTGGACCATTTATTGTATCACGTACACGTACACTTAAACAAACGGACCGAGTTTGTAGTTAATATTTACAAATTAATTTGACGGTGCGTTTGTGATTGTGATTTTGTAAACAATAAATGCGATTTTAAACAAAATCGCAGAACATAAATCGTTTGGGAACTACGTTTTTAAAAATTGCGATTTGAAAATGTAGAAAATATGCATTTTCAAATCGTAGGTAAAATGTTTTTTTTTAACACAGAATTTTAAAGGTTCATTTGTGATTTTAAAGGCTAAATAACAATTTTGCCAAATACTTAACTACATTTTTAAAAATTATTTTTTCAAACCACATTTTAAAATCATTATTTTAAATTGCACTTTTTGAAATCCTAAACCCAAACAGACCCTAATAAAGTGACACGTTCCAAAAGCATGTGAGAATCATATATTTTTTTAATAACATGTGCTCCTCATGTGTTTTTTTTTAATAGTATCAATAAAAATGCATATATATATATATATATATATATATATATATATATATATATATATATATATATATATATATATATATATATATATATATATATATATATATATATTTCTCATACGCTTTAAGAAATACGTACACGTACATGCCACTTTATTAGACTGGTTTGTAGCTAATTTCATCCAAATGAGCCAAACACTTATTGATGATATGAAATGAGTATAAAGGGTACGTAGTATTAGTCTCGTTAAATTGAAGATCTATCAATTTGGTTTTTAGATTCTCATCATTGATGAACAAATCTGATAAAATCAGGTTTGATTCGCTAGACTTAAATGCTACAACTTTTCCTGTACAAATAGGGAATGGTCATGAACAGATTTTCACATTGTTTCTCCAAGAGACAGAGAGAGCTATGGGGTTTCAAGCATGGCTGTGTTTCTTCTTCTTGCTTACATTTTCCATAACGGGCCTTGCTCGCACAATCCCTTATGGTATTTTTCTTTTTTCTTTAATAACAATGTTGATTGAAAACATCTTTCCCTACCATTCCCTAGCTACCTGAAGAGGAGGGAGTAATTAAGGGCAATAACAAGGGATAGTGAGAGGCGCCACGCTCGGATGGGCCCCTTGCTCGGGTAGGAAAATATCTCTCACATACCCTTGCCCGAAAAAAAATAAAAAGGGTTAAAAGTAACAATATAAATTTTCAATTGTAGGGAATTTTGGTCCGTAAAAACCATTAGATTTATTTTCTTTGTATTATTTGAATTGATTGCATAAGCTAGTACACCCTTGTGCAGTGAGTGAAAGGACTTTATCAAGTGAGGCCGATGATGATATGCCAAGAGTGCATCCTTTTCCTCCTCCTACAACGAATGTGGCCACTTCACTTTTGAGTATGTTTGATAATGTTTATATTTATTTTTGAACTGATCAAGTAAGACTTCGACTCGTCGGCTAACAATATGAATCTTCAATTGAAGGGAATTTTGGCCCGTAAAAACCATTAGATTTATTTTCTTTGTATTATTTGAATTGATTGCATAAGTTAATACACGTACCCCTTATGCAGGGAGTGAAAGGACTTTATCAAGTGAGGCCGATGATGATATGCCCAGGGTGCATCCTTTTCCTCGTCCTCTTGTAACGAATGTGGCCGCTTCACTTTCGAGTATGTTTGATAATGTTTATATTCATTTTTTGAACTGTTCAGGCAAGACTCCGACTTCGTCGGCTAACAATATGAAACTTCAATTGTAGAGAATTTCGGTCCATAAAAACCATTATATTTATTTTCTTTGTATTATTTGAGTTGATTGCATAAGTTAATACACGCCCCTTGTGCAGGGAGTGAAAGGACTTTATCAAGTGAGGCAGATGATGATATGCCGAGGGTGCATCCTTTTCCTCCTCCTCCTGTAACGAATGTGGCCACTTCACTTTCAAGTATGTTTGATAATGTTTATATTCATTTTTTGAATTGATCGGACAAGACTCCGACTTCATCGATAGATATGGACTCAAAAAATTATTTGCACTCACTAATGGAAATGCCACCAAAACCAAAGCCCTAACTATTTGAGCTAATTAGCCCCTTGGGAGTTCTCATGGATCACTTTTGAATACATATTTTATAATATTCTTTGATAAGGATAGAAAATATTTTTACTAATTGGTGATTCAATATAGTATTTTAACCTTGTCGTGCAGAAAATGAGAGGACTTTGTTTAATGTAGACTACGAAGGCCCTCGGACCCATCCTATACCTAATCCTCCTCATGCAGAGAACGAGGGTAAGCTAGGGGATTATAATTTTATTACACTGATATGAATTTATTTGAATTTTGAATTCAATTAACAAAACTGTGTCTCACTTAATTCAAAGTTTGTTTAGTGGGAATTAAAAACAGTTGAATGGGCATTATAAGTAATTACTAGTGAAGAATCGAATTTCTTATTTACATTGTTAGAATATAAATTAAATTAATAAACTTTCACTTTTTTATTAGCTTAGTTTTTAAAATAAGTATTGATTTAAAATAGTATCAGAATAAAAGTCTTGAATTTGAACATTGTCTCTATCAATACATCTATATCAACAAGGTCGATCTAGATTTATTTGTAAATATACATGTATGCTCGAACATAGTACATAAAGAACGCATGTATGAATTTCAACTGAAAATTGGTTTCTTTTTGATAATTATGCAATAATATTGAATTATTGGTCGGATACTGTTGAATCTTAATAATATAATATCTTGATTAACTTCACAAATGCGATGCCATTTTGCAGGAAATTAATGAAGGGAGGATAACGATCCTCTTCCTCCCAAGAAGAGGGTGGCAGCATTGGCCAAAAAGACTCAAATATCCCGTGATGATGTGCACTTTGTCTTTTTTCATTACAATTAAATAAATGTTCTGTTGTCTTGAGTCTCTTCTAAAAAGAGAAAATAAAAAGGTTATGTTGTCTTCATTTTTTTTATTTTTTTTTTTACAGATACATTATCCTTACTATCGTAATTGGAAAAAAAAAAAAAAAAAAAATCGTTTGGGGGGAGAGGTGGCTTTATTAGAGATATAGCTCATTTAGATGTTGTGTTTCACCAACATAATTTAACCCTCTGCAGGGCACATTGCCTCCTACACTGCAACTCATGATGAAATCATGACCATATCTAAAAAGGATTTATCTCAGATTCAGTTGGAAATTGAAGACATGAGGACAGTTAACTAGCATCCAAAAATCCTCCTTGAGAGTAGGGTTTAATCAACTGCTTGGCCAAACAACTTATTGTTCAATGTTAGTCTAACATAAATGACAAAATCATCAATTCTACAACTAAATGACTCATCTCTATACCCTCAAATTCACTAATTAATTGTTCAATGTTGTCTCCGTACTACTTGAAGTCAGGCAGGGTCTAACAATAGACCTGGTGAAGCCTTTTGCCAACATTTTTAGATGCCCAGAATCTTGAAGGTGGCAGCCGTCCATCGCCGGAATCTTGGCAGCCGAATTCTGGCAATCGAATACCGAAATTCGGGACCTTCAACGGTAGATTCGGGCTACCAACAAACTCTAATGCTCGGCTGTAACGGATTTCCACAAACGTGCGTGTAAGAATGAAGAGTTTAAATTCGAAAAGCGATTTACGATTTTGAAAACCGTAAATGGTTTTCCAAAAATTAGAAAGACTTTTATGGTAAAACTGAAAATTATTTCCGTTAATCATTATTTTCGTCTCCACCAAACACTAAAAAATGCTAAAAACATTTTATGCCGAAATAAATGGAGCATAAGTTTCGGCCATCAACCCAGAAACTGAGTGTTAAACCCATTTGATTTTAAGAACTAATTAAGAAGAGTGTTTTCGAGGTTCTCTCTCGATCATTTTATGACGCAAAGACTTTTTTGAAACATACCATGTTCCAGACAGATGGGGTTTGCTCCGTTCTCCTCCCCAGAAGTGAGATTCCAAATTTGATTAGCAATCAGACATGCAATCGGTTATTGGGCAAGGTGATTTTCTGGATTGTATATGCAGTAAACAAGGAACCGCATTAAGGAAGAACCCAAACACTGGTTAGATCGTGTGGACATTCTTTAATAAAACTAGCTAGAGACTCCAGGATACATGTCCTTTAGGAAGTCGATTGGCCGGGCAGGAGTATTTTAGGTTCACTATTTCCGGCCACTTCAACTTCATAATAATTAATTATCATTCATTCATGATAATAATAATAATGGAAGTAGGAGTATTGATTTTTCATTTTTTATCGCGTATAACTCACTACAAAAAAAATGGGATTTCTGGACGGTTTTAACCATCCAGAAATCGAAAAAAAAACCGTCTAGAAAAAGGTCCAGACGGTTTAAAACCGTCCAGGATAATGGGTCGGTAAAATAATTTGTGGACGGTTATTTGTGAACCGTCCATAATCTTTTACGGACGGTTTTGGTCAAACCGTCCATAAAAAATTACGGACGGTTTAGGATCAAACTGTCCGTAAAAATTATGGACGGTTTGGGCCCAAACCGTCCGTAATTTACAGACGGTCCCAAACCGTCTGGGATTAATTACGGGGAATACCCAAATAATTCTGGACGGTTTGGGCCCAAACCGTCCAGAATTATTATTTATTTAAAAAAATATATAATTAAAATCCAAAAAAAAAAAAAAAATCCTAATACAACATTTCCAATCCATTTTCAAAATCCCAAATTCAAATCTAAATTCAAATACAAATTCAAATCCAAATCTATTTCCAAATTCAAACAACTCACAACATAACAATAGTCCAATAGCTTACATATTTAAAATATAATTAAACAACTCACAACGTAATAGGTTACTCACAACGTAACCTATTACAGAATTCAAATATAAATACATAATTAAAAATCCAAAAATATTAAAACAAGTTGTTTCCATGCACAATTATAATCATCAATGCATACAAGCCGGCCCAGAGGAGAATTAATCCGATTTACGACCTTGTGTGCATTGCTTGCTTCAACCATCTTGTTCATTTATGCTTCCAGTGTTTGCTGCAATAGGTATACAAATCTCAAATTGTTAGGTAAGAATCATCTTAATGAAGTTATGATTAACATGTTTTTAGGTGAAAACTAAACACAAGTAATGATTATAAAATAACTGCCTAGATACGTACTCATACAAGCAAACTTCATTTTTTTTTTTTTTTTTTTTTTCACTTCAAATGATAGAATAGATCCTTAAACTAGTAGTAGCATTAGGAATTAAGTAGCTAACTTTTAACTATCAATATCACACTGCTAAGCTAATGATAGAATAGAGAAAATAATGACAGTATTTTGCACTACAGAGCCATTTCAGCACCTACACTACCAAAGAGTAGCAAGTTCTACAAAAGATCATTGATAAGCAGCAAAAATTGTAGCTAATAGAAAATACGAGTTGACGATGTTTTCCCCCAATAACTAAAAAGACATGTTCACGAGAATTCCAAGATTCAACCTAAGCATATAATAGTTAACATTCCTCTTAACTATTAGCATTCCTCTTCAACCATAAATTATTCTAGTGAAATTTGAAATAAAAATAAAACAATCCCAATGAACAGTAAGAGGGGACAATTAATGACTGATTAATCAAAAGTTTAGTGTAAACCAAAGCATCACTTTCTTCGTTGTTTCCCATTGATGATTGTTTCTCTGCCATAATCAAGGCTACCATACGTTTGACAGCTGCAAGCTCTTCCTGTTGCGCTTCGTACAAAGTCTTCAAACGTTCCATCTCAGCAGCCATTTCTTGTTCTTTGGGAGTAGGCGCACTAGAGATCGATCCTTGTCCGGAGGTATAAGAGGTGGATTTACCGGGAGTGGGCCCTAGCCCTACCCCGCGTACACGACCGGAATGTTCTTGTCCTAGCACTTGTGCACATGCATCATTATGCGACCAATAGATTGACCCCTGTGAACACACTCGTTCTGCAGGCGACTGATTCTCGATAATTTCTCTCATCTTCTCCTGCACAAAACATCCAAGGGTGAGAACTTGAACCTAGAACTAATATGTTGTATTTACCACTTACGATAGTTTCTCCAGCCGCTGCATTCACAGGGTTCCCATTTTTCTTGGTGTGCGAAACAATGAACATATCATCTCGGTTCGGTGTTTCTCCTATGTCTTCCTCCTGCAATATCATTAACATTATCAGTTATAAGCTTATTATATTACCGCAGTACGTACAAGCCGTGAACGATTATCTATTAGACGTACCATTTCTCGTGCAGCTTGTGCGATGCTCTTCGATCCCAAAGTGTGAAGAAGTGCGTTTTGGGCACAGCTTATCTTGGACTTCAACGCTCTTTCCTATAAATTTGGTAATGTTAATATGTGGATTTCTTCTACAAAGAAAAGACCAATAAGAAATAAATTAAAATACCTTATCAGCCGAAGACAACCACGTATCAACTTGCATTTCGAAGTCTTTTGCAGCGAAGACTGGCGTTGGTGAAGCCCTACTAATCACAGATTGTACGGTATCACCTTGTTTCAACTTTAGACTCTTCTTCACCTCGTACCTGTGTTGCCTTCTTTTCTTTGATAGGTCCATCAACGTTAATCTATTTATGTGCGCGAGTAGGTGAATAGGCTCAAAATGAAATTTGAGCTACACAAAAAATGATATCCCATATCTTAATTAATTGGAAATATAAGACTCAAAACTATAAATAAGAAGTTATTTACATGGAAATAGAAATTTTCATACTGTTAGGGTGCGCCACATATATTCCTTCCCTTCCAATGGTAATGTCCTCCAGTTACCATGCAGCCGTACGAATTTACCACTTCTTATGATCTTCCTACAAATTCTTCTAAATTTCTCAACCCCCGGGCCGGTTGGTTGGTAGGATAGGTTGAATTCGATCACCACATTTTCCCCATCAGGTATGTGCCATATGTCCTTAGGACTACCAACAGTCATAACATTCTTTCTACCCTGCTCATCTGCAACTCATAAAAAAAATGTTAGTCACACTTGATTATTACTATAATAGTACAAAATTACCAAAGTGATCGACTACCATCAAATATAAAAAAAATTCATACCTATTGTGTAAACTTTCCCATCCCGTAATATACGCGGCACCCGAGTAGTACCACTATGTTGTGAAGTCTCGGATACTGATTGTGCTGATGATCCAAACTCCATATCAGGTGCTACACATTGTTCAGAATCTACAACCCCTTGTGTCTCGTTAGGGTCCTGTGTCGTTTCGTCTGACCCTACAACCGGTTGGTCATGTACTATATGCTGAGAATGTACGCCCCCTCGTGTCTCGTTAGGGTCCTTTGTCGTATCGTCTGACCCTACAACCGGTCGCTCATGTAGTACATACTGACAATCTACGCCCCCTTGTGTCTCATTAGGGTCTTGTGTCGTATCGTCCGACCCTACAACCGGTCGCTCAATCGGTGTGCGGTTTATAGGCGCCCAAAAATCCTTTCCTGGTTGCGGCGTTCTTTGTTTAGGGGCCATGTCTACCTACAAACACATGAAAATGGGTCACATTTAATACTAAATAAAATATACAATATTTTTGCAACAGAAACGACATGCTTAGAAAATAAAAGTGAGACGACTATAAGTAAGTCATTCTAGACACCATATATTTGAATTCTATATCATAGTTTAACCATATTCATACATACAGTTATTATGTTGCTTGGGTGGCCGGTACATTAGAACGTGCACAATCAATGTCATCAAAACCAACGTCACACGTTACTTTGACGTTGAACGGCTCGTGCTCATGATAACTGTCAGCCTCAGCATAATCATCACTTTCACCACTGCCAACATCATACACATTTCTAGGTTTTGTCCTTACAGCAACAACCCAATTTAAATTTTTAAGATCCTCGACATAATACACCTGCGATACTTGATTTGGTAGTACGATCGGATCATCGGTTAGTCGCGCACCCGTGTGTATTAGGTTCTTGAAATTGACAAGATCGAATCCATATTCGTCTTTTTTGTATCTCTTATTCGGTTGAATGTCGGCCCAATCACACTTGAAAAGCACATACCGCGTCAAGTCGTAGTATGTAACCTCGATTATTTGAGTTAGCTTACCGTAGTAGTTGGGACCATCTTCAGTGGTGACACACACTCCACTGTTTTGACTTTTTTTTTCTTCGTCGACATTCAGGGTGCGGTATAACACGCCATTAACCACATACCACTTATATTCTACAGCATCAAACATTGGGCCTTTAGCATGACTTACAAGTTTCTCTCCCAATGTCCTTCTATCCGCCTCGGCCAACTTATCAACCTGTGATTTAGACACATTGTTTCAAAATCCGGGTTTCATGATGCTTTTATAGGCAAATAATTATTCAAACCAACAATTCTCTTACGTATGACTTGTACCAACTACATAATTGGTCCCTCTGTTGCTTCTCCAACTGTTGATGCGAGATACGTTCCTAGTTGTTTTGTTCCATTAGCGACTCCATGTGCATCCTACACGTCAACAAAAGATGTATAGGTTACTTTTCATTGTATTTAGAGGCGTATAATATGTATTTACTAATGTCACTCACGTGCGAAATTGAAGGAAATCGTCAAAGTTGAATAAAATATATCGGTGTGCTTGCTCAAACGTGATATTATCAAGTTTTATCCAATTGGTCGCCCCTCTCGATTCCTCTTGGTGTCTTGGGGCCTTATTGTGGACCGTTGGCGCGTTCACTAAATATCGCGAGAAAAATGTCAACAATTCATCTGCAATGTAACCCTCTGCAATAGACCCTTCGGGTGCGGCCTTATTATGAACGGTACGTTTATATCTACCAAGGCACTTACATTAAAGCCAGACCATGAGATCATCACATAAGACATATATATTGTAATAGGTCATTCGGTTGAACAAATGTCAAGTTAACAAAATTTTAACATTATCTCTTAATGGGATACATCCACCTATAGTGTACCGGTCCGCCCAGTTTGCATTCACATACTAAATGTATGATTACGTGCACCATGGATGTAAAAAAAACCCGGAGAGAATATTCGTTCCAATTTGCACAAGATTATGGGTATTTGTTTCTCTAGACGATCCAGATCTTCCACCCTCAGTGTTTTAGGCAAACTTGCATATGGATGCATCAGCTCATTGATGAATTCGAGCAACATGGAGAATGATGTATTGCTCCAACCGCTCATACACTTAATACTATATAGACGCACAATAGCTCCCAATTTGCTATGTTTTGTATTTCCATGGAGTGACGTATCAGCATCCTTTAGCAAATCTTCTAACTTATTCGGCACCCTATTGGAGTCTTCAATTTCAACATCCACAGACTCGGATTCGGCTTCGGCGTCAACTCCCACTTGAGACCCACCGACTTCTACACAAACATCGTGCATCGCAAAAACGTCAGTAAACATGTCTTGCATCCCACTGGACCCCCTGATGTGGTCTTTTGTTTACCAAAATATATCAATAATAAAATTACCACTCGCAATAGTACGAATCCTTATAGGATAGGGCTATGTTGAGGGTGTCGAACCTCAAGGACTGCGTAGGTATTATTATCAAGCTTATCGAGATTAAATATAACTTAATTTAAAATATGTTTGATTTTTGTTTTATAAAAATAAATGCATAAAAGTAAAAGACATAAATTTAAAGATAGTAGGGATAAGATAAAGAATAGGGGATTGATTTCACCACTCACCGCATAACAATGGTCAATCATAAATTAATAAGGAAAATTCATACTATGCATGATAAAGGGCTCGTCTCATTCGAGTAGTCAAGAAATTACCTCTAAAGAATAAGTATAATCCATCTTCGGTTGGCACGGACCGTCTACCTAAATTACACTAAACTAGGGTGTAGTACAATCCGTCTTCCCTAGGCATGGTCTATCTAATCCTCTTGATCATATATCAATTAAAACCGTTGTATAATAATCATTTACATAATCACAGAAAATATGAAGTGAATGATTGAGTTCAATCAATATAAAAAGACTTTCTAAGACAAGATAAGAAATTCATAATGATTGAATATAAACATTAAAATCATTTCTCACAGTTATACAACCATCATGCATAGAGAAAATCCCAAACTAAAATACAATTAAACCATTGTTACTTGGAAAGGGCTACATCAACACCCTATTAGAAATTTAGCCGCTCATCGTAGTGCTGGGATGGCCTCCTGCCATGTTCTTCTCCTCTTCAACTTGTCAGGCCTCCGAGAAGAATTTTCTGTCTAAATCTAAGCACAAGCCCAAGCACCAAGCACCAAGCACCAAGCCAAGCACCAAGCACCAAGCACCAAGCACCAAGCACACACTCTCTTGAAGCTTAGGGGTCTATTTATAAGGAGCACACAAGTCCTAGAAGCCCTTGGAATTTCAGAAAAATCGTCTCTTGAGTCTTCTTGTCCAAGTAGGAGATTGAAACTTCAATCCAAGTAGGAAAAGGATTCCAAATTCGGCCAGAATTGCGGTCTTTTATTGCGGGGCAATTTTAACATAGTAAATGTTCGAATTAGAGAAAAGCTATTTCTGACATATTTGTTAAATATTTTATTAGCTTTCCAACGCCACTAATTTCATTACAATCCGATATCTGACGCAAAAGTTATGATCCAAACACTGAGACATATTCAGAATCCAAATTTGAATCCAATCCGATTTTGACTCTTAGTAGAGAAATTCCGATTTAATCATTCACTTGATTTGATTAAACTTAACCACATCATATAGGTATTCTATTATGATTGGTTAAGCTTAAACATATCTTCCAAGTCTTCTCAAAGTGTGCTTTAAGCCCAAAATTAATGAAATTAATTGCATCTTTATTTAAAACCTGAAAACAATAAAACAACACAAAATCAAACAAATAACAATGCTAAGGAATTAACATATATAAGTTAAGGGGCTTGAATGTGTAAAATTCAACGCTTATCGCACCCCCAAACTTACATATTGCTAGTCCCTTAGCAATACAAAACAAGAAATAAAATTGGAAAACAAGATAAATCCTTCTTTCGTGGGATGTACGATTGCATTTAGCGTATGCAACAAGCCTTTTAAACCCCTAGAACTCCCTAGTGGACGAGTGAAGTCTCGTGAGGGTTTGCCAGTAATGATACCCACAAACAATTTTCCTACCATGTTATCCCCAAGAATGCAGCATCATAAAAATAATGGTTCTCATTCATTAGCAAGCTTAACAAAATAAACTCCATCTTCACAATTTCAGGGAATTAAAAATTAAGCTACTAACATGGCATTATGAGATTTCACAAGATTCAACTAGTGTAAAGTGAACTTAACACATAATCATGAGGTTTCAAAATTAATCTCAATCATGAATGGTTCAATACTCAAAATTCGTTGGACTCCTCATTAGATAAAACAACCAAGACATATATATTTATTATTATTTTTATATATGCAGGCTGTGCAATGCTTAGCTCCCTTAAGCTTTCTAATTGACCCATATAACAAGTGTTAGGTCAATGACTCCCAAACCAGATGGTTTTAGGGCATTAGGTGTAAAACACCCTAAAGACTTACTAACTCAAGTAAAAAAGGCTACGAAGCTGAACTTAGCCATTTTATCAATCAAAACAAACTTACACCTTTTGACACGAATACTCAATGCTTAATGAGGCAAGAGATCCGGTTACTCAGCGAAAAGCTCAAAGTGATCAATATTATTCTCTTTCTTTCTTTTTTCTTTTTTTTATTTTTTATTTTTTTTTTTTATGCCAAGGTTATTCCTCCAACAAGTTACCCAACTGCATCCAAGATATTGATAACAGACATAACCGATTTCAAATTTCATACCCCACAAACTACGTGCTAATGTGCTTGTGAAAATCAAATTGAAACAAGTAATATCTCATGCTGCCAAAGAAAATAACAAAACTTCTTAATTCCTTAGTCAAGTGATCATGTGTTCATCATGTTAAGCTCACTAATGAAATACGAATCAGAATTCAAAATCAATAGCATGCTCAAGAATAACATAGCAAAATATTGGACAGTGTTTCGTTCTCCGAGAAGAATTTTCTGTCTAAATCTAAGCCCAAGCCCAAGCACCAAGCACCAAACACCAAGCACCAAGCACCAAGCACCAAGCACACACTCTCTTGAAGCTTAGGGGTCTATTTATAAGGAGCACACAAGTCCTAGAAGCCCTTGGAATTTCAGAAAAATCGTCTCTTGAGTCTTTTTGTCCAAGTAGGAGATTGAAACTTCAATCCAAGTAGGAAAAGGATTCCAAATTCGGCCAGAATTGCAGTCTTTTATTGCGGAGCGATTTTAACATAGTAAATGTTAGAATTAGAGAAAAGCTATTTCTGAAATATTTGTTAAATATTTTATTAGCTTTCCAACGCCAATAATTTCATTACAATCCGATATCTGACGCAAAAGTTATGATCTAAACACTGAGACATATTCAGAATCCAAATTTGAATTCAATCCGATTTTGACTCTTAGTAGAGAAATTCCGATTTAATCATTCACTTGATTTGATTAAACTTAACCACATCATATAGGTATTCTATTATGATTGGTTAAGCTTAAACATATCTTCCAAGTCTTCTCAAAGTGTGCTTTAAGCCCAAAATTAATAGAATTAATTGCATCTTTATTTAAAACCTGAAAATAATAAAACAACACAAAATCAAACAAATAACAATGCTAAGGAATTAACATATATAAGTTAAGGGGCTTGAATGTGTAAAATTCAACGCTTATCACCCCCCATTTAGTGGAATGCTATCCACTTGAAGCGTCCTGGGAGCTTCATGTGTTGTCTCGTTATGAACGGGAGGGACAGGTAATTCCCCATGCATTATCCACTCAGTGTAACCCTCAATAATCCCGGCACCTGACATTAAATGGGCAAATACAACTTCACAGGACCATGATTTGCCCAACAAACACTTCTTACAGGGGCACACAATGACCCCTTTTCTACTCTCATGTTCACGTGCAAATTTCACAAACGCCATAACCCCGCGAATATACTCTCGCGAACTTCCCGGCAACTTCATCCAACTCTTATCCATCTTTCTAACTACATCATGTGAAGAAGAAAAAGATATTGAAAACTGAAAAAACAGAGGTGTTTTTCCTGTGCAAAAGCTGTTAGAAGACATTTTTATGGTAACAAAAACATATATACCGCATAAGCTATATGGTAACAAAATATTTTTATGTTTCTGATAAAGGGTTAATCGTTCACGAAAGTTAGAAATATGAAAAGAGGAACAAATTATATATATGTCAAGTTTAGCAGTCTTAAATCCCATGTCAAAACAAGACCTAAACACCATGTGGATTCATTTATAACTTCAATAATGTGTCTAAGCAATATTAATGTCAATAACACAGTAGTTGTCCAGTTCTAATTTGTCCAACATGGGCTGGAGTTTTCTATAAAAGCACACAGTTGGGCCAAAATTTAGCCCAAAGAAAACAACTCCACCATTTCCACCCAAAACAAGATGAAACTGAAAATTATGGTTTAGTTTCTCTTATATTTTGGAGTAACATTTAGGACCAACATCATCATACTATTAATAGTTCATAGAAAAAGACCATAAAAGAGCAAAAAAGTAAAAAGGAGAAAAAGGAATGCCAAATCATTCCTTAATTTGCTCTTTAAATTCATTTGGATGGTAAAAATTAAAAATTAAAATAATAGCGAATGATTTTTTTTATTGACATAAAAAAATAAAAATAAAAAATTGCTTACTTTGTTAATGCTTTTTAGATAATATTTTTTTGTTTGAAAGTGTTCTGATGATATAAAGGTTAAATTAAAGTGATTTTTAATATTTTTTTTAGTATTTTGTATTTTGAGTTATTTATTAATATATATATATATATATATATATAAAATAAAAGGATCAAACAAGCAATTAAGGCAAACGTGGCCCAAGAGTATTAGGTTAACGATTAGGTTTGTTTGTTTTGACAATAAGCATAGCTAGTTCGGAAAGGTAGTTATACGATATAATATTGGAAGGCTTAATTCTCGTGAACAAAAATCAAAATTCACAGTTTTATGCCAAGATTTTTTATCTATCTTGATTCTAATATATATATATATATATATATATATATATATATATATATATATATATATATATATGATCAGTTTGCCGCTCATAAGCTCTGTTAAGGGACTAATCATTCATCTAAAAGCTCTAATAATATTGTTTGGAAACTAATTTGCTTAAACCTTTTAACAATATTTTATCGCGTTTTTGAATCCGACATTCACAGTGGCTTATTATTGACCTGATACTGGTCATTTTTTTTTGAAACTCTATTTACTTACAGTATTTAATGACTTAACATTATGCTTATACATAATACCAATATATACATTTTAATCCGCCGGGTCATCTCATTTGTGATTCGAACCTAACGTGGTGTTTGTTTTGATATCAATTGTTGGGAGTCTAACTGCTGATCATCTAAAAGGCCTAGTACTAATGAATAGTACTAATTTAGTTTAATCCTTAATTAACCCTTAGAATCGTAAGAGGGTCCTGAGAGATATGCTTCAGCCTTAATTTCCATAAAATTATTAAGTGCATGCACACTGACTAGCACCTATCAACAAACGAACAAGTCCTCAGCCCTACCTTGTAGTGGATATGCTTTTCCAGCTCTAATTCTTTATTAATTGGGTTATCAAAAATATATTTGGAACTCGATCGGAAAAAATTAACAAATTAAGGCCGGCCCGGGCCTGGTGTCTTCATCATATATAGAGCTAGCAAACATGTGTTGGCTCAGCTGGAAGATCATTATAAAATCAATTAATTAAATGGCCGAAAGTGATAGCTAGGTGTTCATCAAAATTCACCCACGGCCATGTTTCTCCCATGAAGACAACCTAGCAGACTTTTAAGCATTTATTTTCAGTGTTTGCAAGTCTTTCCTTAGCCCAAAAAGAAAAGGAAAAAGTTATTGTGGAGATTAGGACTTCATCAAATTATATCCTCCAAAGTCATCACCAGCTTTGTCCTATAATTTGGGAAACGATTATGATATTGAAAGAAGTAGAAATCTGTCTTTATTTTTTGTCCACAAACTAGCTTTTCCTTCATCTTCTTTAGTTGACTAATGGGGCAGGTCCTTACCTTTCTCTATCAACCTTCACCAAATGTTTTAGTGCGGATCAATGAAATGGTGGCAACAAGCAGCATTCCCAAGCAAATCATATTGGGATATATGTGGATCCCTATCTATAAAATTGTCTGATATACTAGTACTACTGATGACGATGCGTGGTGGATTAACAGTCCCAAATGTTTGTATTTATTTTAGAGTTTTGACATATTATGAGCTATTTCGGTACTCTAATAAGTTAATTAATTACATAGGTACGTGGAAGACTGAATTGCAAACTAACTTGGTATAATAACAGATCATACTTATATGATTATGTTTCAATATTTGTTGTGCTTCAAATTAATGTATATTACTAATAATTGACAATTAATGTAAAACTAAAGCCAGTTCAGTTTGCTTGTTGAGAACCACGAAGGAGAAGGGAAAAAAAACCAACCTTTAAATCGGGGGTCGGGAAAATGGAGGCTATGTTTGGCTCCCGGGATAGCTGGGACGTTTGGGGGCGTCACCGGAGAAGAGGAGGAAGCTAGGCCGGCCGGATTCGACTTCCAGAGGGAGGGGCCGGATGGGTCGAGCTGAGGTACAAGCTAGCCGAGCTAGCGAGAGAGAGCGCCGGAGGAGGGAGAGAGCGCTGACGGAGGGAGAGAGCGCCGGCGGCCGTGTGAGAGATAGCACCGGATCGGAGAAGGGAGAGAGCGCCGGCGGCCGGGTGTGAGAGACTCTAAGAGAGAGAGAGTGTCGAACTTTCTGGAGACTGTGAGCTGGGCTAGCTGGGGTTTTTTTTCTTTCTAATTTTAGGTTATCAAGGCTCGACGGTTTTGAGAAAACCGTCTATAAATATTATAGACGGTTTAAAAAAACCGTCTGGAATTTTCAAAACCGTCAATATATTTTTACAGACGGTTTTGTAAAACCGTCTGTAATTTTATAATTACGGGCGGTTTTAATAAAACCGTCCGTATTTTTTTTTCCCGACGGTTTAACCAAAAAACGTCTAGAATTTTTTTTTATAGACGGTTTTAAAAACCGTCTATAAAAAAATCGTCCACAAATCCCTTTTTTTTGTAGTGACTTATCACTTGATTGAATTGAAGGACCTGAATTGTGAATTGTTAGAAAATCAGAAATTGGAGAAGAGGAGAGGAATTCAATTTTCGGATAAGACTTGAAGGACAAAAAGAATAAAGAGAAAAATGGGAAGTTATAAATAGTACTGATTTGAAATAGAATATATATGATGGGAAAAAAAAAATAGTTGTTGAAAACTTTCTGAGCGTTTAATTCTATGTATATATTGTACAATGCAAATAATGAAAATTTATGAACTTTAAAGACTCCATATTCTTCTGAGCATTTCATTTAAATTGACATTGGAGACAAGGTTTTTCACGTTGGAATTAAACTTTTAAGAATGTGAAAATGGGACTTTTTATTTTTTAATTTTTTTTTTATAAGGTAAATAAGTGGTGGGACTTTTTAAGAATTTATGGATGGTGGATAATTTATAGACATGCATTGAGACATTTCGTGAAAGTGAATAATGAAGCTTTTAATTAGTAATTATTTCTTTGTGGTAACTAGTGGCCTTAATTAAAGACTATTTACTAACTTTTTATCATATTATAGCTTTAAAACAATTTTTTTTTTGAAAAATCTTTAATAATAATTATTGTATAGAAATTTCTTTCTTCCAACTCACTCTAATAAATGCTAAGTATAGTCTAACATAGTAACATGTTGAGGTTTCCTCAAAACCCAATATTTGGGTTAGTAAGTGTCTCTCACATGTTAAATAACACTTGGCATTTATTAGAGTAAAAGAGATGAAATTTTCTCCAAATCAATTTGGAAGAAATTTATGCCCATAATTTTTAATTAAGATCCTCATTCTATAAGGAAATCTTATTTAGAAGACATTCACCTAACCCACCTAAGACAGGAAAAACTGGCCCTACATGCATGAAACATTTTCCTATTATTGTGTACATAAAGCTCAAGTGAACAAATGCAATGTGACTATCATTAATGGAAGCAGATTCGGCTTATGTGTTGTAATTTAAAATTATAGATCAGATTCTTTAATTTTTAACGGACAGTCAGTATAGATCCTGTAATTTTATGAACGAACATAATTGTTTTGGGTTCTTATTAATCCAAATGCATGTCACCGTTTTAAAACTTGAGTAGACTGAACCAAACGTACGTTTGAAGGGTTTTTTTTTTTTTTTTTTTTTTTTGTAGCTTTCACCCCTGAAAACCACCCCTAGCTAGACTGTACCACCACCATCAACCCGAACAGCCAACTGCTTGCCACGGCGAGATCTAAAGGGACTTACGTATGGGTCAAAAATTAATTTCACGATTTTTATTTTATTTTTTTATTTTCTTCTGTTCCTTTTCCTTAATGCTAGCTCTAAGTGGATTTGGAGAATGGGTGGTGCTGTTTTCCGATATATAGGGATCGTGGACGAGGTGGAGTACGTCCATATTCACAAAGCACTTCGCCAACAATGACATTCTTGCGCCCTCAACAGCCAAAAAAACATCTCACATGCTCACCTTCTTTAATTTGTTTGTAATCTTTCACTAAATCCGCATATTAATTCTAAATTAATATTTGAGCCTCGCTAATGCTAGCCACTAATTGCCCAGTGGGATTAGTCCGCAGTGTCAATGTGGTTGATTTTCAAAAGAATTTGTTACATCCCTCCACTTCGATCTGATTAAAGCTTGCTTTGTTGCAGGATCGTTTACTGGTTGTTTTGTATGCCTATTTATTTATATATATATTCTTACCGCCCTCGTGTGAGGGATTATTGTATAGTTGTCGTATTGGTGTTGTAAATCTAACATTTTCCTTGGGTCCCACCCCAATGTGCCTTGGTGTTGTATTATTGTTGTGTACAAAGAGTGTAAGGATCACTCCCCCATTTTTAAAGAGAAATGATCCCTACACTCATTTCTCACAACAGTCCCACAACAAGCTGACGTGGCTGATAATATTTTATTATTTTTTTTGTTTTTATGTAGGAATCATTTCCCCTCTTATCCCTTCACTCTCCAACATTCCACATTCACATTCCGCTTTCACTTATTCCACATTCTCTGTCAATACCGCGTTTGCTTTTCTCAGAAAGATGGTAGGAAAGTGCATGTAGCGAGTTTCGCGGAGCTTTCTTCATTTTCTTCTGATCCCTTTCTCTATCACTTTCCCTCCTCTGAACCCAAAATCTCTCTTTCTCGTTACCCAGAAATCCTAATCCAACTTCTCTGCCATCAAACTCACAAACTGATCAGCGTTAAACCCATTTTGTTGACATCCGATCCCCACATTTCTCAGTACTTCTCTCCTATTATTACCCCACAAACCACGATTTCTTTCCCAAACTTCCCCCACCATCCCTCTCTATCTATCACCCATGGGCCAAAGCTTCAGTGTGATACCACCAAGCTTGAAGCGGAAGCGGGAGACTGAATCCGAGAACCAAAACCAGGCTCGCAAGGTTGTCGTCGTCCAAGACCCAAACAAAGAAGGTACCGTTTTCAACCATTTAAAACTTTACACTTTCTAACTTCAACTTCAATCCTACTCTCTTTCTGCTTGCCTTGTTTCAATATTAATGTTAGAGGAATTATGGTTTCTGGTACGAATTAATTCTTGTTGCCAAACCATTTTTTCTTTTTTTCAATTATGGAGAAATTATATTTTTATTAAAAACCAGCAAAAATAAGAATATGAAATTATTAGTAAGTTCAGATACCAGTGAATGCTCATCAATATCGTGTCCTCTTTAGTAGCGCGCGTTGATTAGAGGATCAAAAAAAAAAAAAAAAAAAAACGAAGAAGAAAAGAATGAATCATCATAAAAAGAATATGGATTTTAATTTATGTTTAGTAAATGATATTCTTTCTCATTTTTCAATTTACTTTCCAAAAAATCCTTCTCTTAACTCACCGAATTTGTCTCCTTTTTCAGCCCAATCAAACTCAACCACAAAAACCACCTCGTCATCTTCTCAATCTGATTGGGATTACGATGTCTTCTTGAGTTTCGGAGGCCAAGACACCCGTAAAAACTTCACCGATCACCTCTACACCGCCTTGAAGCGGCTCCAAATATCCACCTTCCGAGATGAGGAGAAGCTTCCAAGAGGGGAGAACATTTCAGCCGAACTTCTCAAAGCGATTCGTGGATCAAGGATTTCTATTGTGGTTTTCTCTAAAGGCTATGCTACTTCCAGGTGGTGCCTTGAAGAACTTGTGGAGATTGTGCACTGTAAGAGTACCATAGACCACACTATTTTTCCGATATTTTATCACGTGGACCCTTCGGATGTCCGACACCAGACGGGAACTTTTGAGGAAGCTTTTGCTAGGCATGAAAAGCAGTTTCAAACCGATATGGATAGGGTGCGGAGGTGGAGAAAAGCACTTACCGAAGCTGCAAATTGTTCCGGCTGGGATCTTAATAACCTTGCAAATGGGTATTATGTTATGGACTCTTGTACTTTGTCACGCATTTCTTTCTTTTCTTTTACATTTTAAACAAAAGTTGATTAAAAAAAAAAAAGGAAAAAAGAGGAGCTTCGATTATGGGGTGCCCACCGTGGGTCTCATAATATATATTTTTTTTTAAAATTTTTTTTTTATAAGTTTTTGTTAAAATTTTTAATTTGAAATTAAGAATAAATTAGGAATTTTATAAACGTTTTTGGGGTATAAAAGTCATTTGACCTATTTTGCCGTCAGATTTAACGTCAAATCCTAACAGATGGGGGACATTGCAACAAACTCAAAGATTGAGGGGTGAAATTGTGAAATTTTTTTTTTTTTTTTTTTTTTTTTTTTTTTTTTTTTTTTTTTTTTTTAACTTTGGTGGTAGTTTCAAATCGAGTGGAAGTTGAGAGGAGTTTTGTGAAGTTTCTCAAAAAAAAAAAAAAGTAGACACTAGACATACCCTTGAAATTACTACTCCATTGTTAATGTCCCCCAAACTACCAATTATGTTAGTGTTCTTTAAACTACTAAAACATGTCAATGTTTCCTAATAACAAAAATACAATCCATAAAATTATATAAAAATAATATTTTTTAAAAAAAAAAAAAGAAAAAAGAAAAAAAAATCAATTAAAAAAACCAGTTTTTCATTTTTTTTATTTATCTTTCAGTTTTTTTTTTCTTATTTATTTATTTATTTGTTTTTTTTTGTTTTTATTATTTTTCGTTTTTTTTTTAAAATTTGTTTCATTTAATTTATTTTTTTCAAAATTTTGTTTTTAAATTTTCATTTTGTTTTTCGAATTTATAAGGACATTTTTGTCTTTTTGTTAGTCTTGGGTACATTGACATTTTTTTTTAAGTTTAGGAGGATTTTGACACAATTGGTAATTTGAGAGGACATTAATAATAGAGTGGAAGTTGGAGGGGTAAATGCATTAAAGAAATTAGGGTTTGAGTTGAATGAGTTGATGGTTTTGCTTTCCGTGCCCACTATCAGCGTATCAAGATCATGCCATCTAGAGAAACTTTTTTTTTTTTTTTCTCCCCTAAATTATCAAGTCTAGGATTGCTTTTTAGATAAACAATCGTACACTTGAGAGGGATGATATTGTAACCATACTTTATCCAAAACAGTTGATGGCTTTTTTCTGCTAAAAGAAATCAAAATAATTGTTTAATGCTTACTTTGTTGTTCTCTTTTCTATTTGAATCACAATAATTAGGTATGAATCAAGATTCATCAAAGAGATTGTTGAACAAGTTTTGTATAAAGTGAACCCTGCTCGCTTGAATGTTGCCGAACACCCAATAGGAATGGAGTCTCGTGTTGATCATATTAAAGGTTTATTAAATCTTGGAACAAGTAACGTTCGTGTTGTGGGCATATACGGAATGGGTGGTATTGGTAAAACAACCCTAGCAAAAGCTGTCTACAATGAAATATGTGATGCATTTGAAGGAAAGAGCTTTCTTTCAAACCTTAAAGAAAGTTCAGAAAAGCATGGCTTAGTTCATTTACAAGAACAACTTCTTTATGATATCTTGAAAATGAATTTTAAGATTGGCAATGTTGATATGGGAATCATACAGATTAAGGAAAGGCTTCATCGCAAAAGAGTTCTTGTTATTCTTGATGATGTGGATGACTTTGAAAAATTACACATGTTATTCAGAAAGGAATGGTTTGGTTTAGGAAGTAGAATCATTGTAACAACTAGAAATGAACATATGCTAAGGCAATTGGGGGTAGATGAAAAATATAAACTAGAAGAACTGAATTTTTGGGAGTCTCTTCGACTGTTCAGCTGGCATGCCTTTAAGATGGTCAATCCAAAAGAAGATTACTCAAAGCTTTCAATTCAAGCAGTGAATTATGCTGGAGGACTTCCTTTAGCTGTAGTGGTTTTGGGTTCTTTTCTTAAAGAAAGAAGCATTGTTGAATGGAAAAGTGAATTGGAAAAATTACGAAGAACTCCTAATGAAAAGATTCAAAAAATACTTGGAATAAGTTTTGATTCACTAGATAGGTATACAAAGGAAATATTCCTTGATATTGCATGTTTCTTTGTCGGTATGGACAAAGAATATGCTATCAAAATACTTGATGATTGTAAATTCTTTCCAAATATCGGTATACCTATTCTCATTGAGAGGTCACTTGTGACAACTGATTGCCAAAATAAGTTATTGATGCATAATCTGATTCGAGACATGGGAAGGGAAATTGTTTGTCAAGAATCACCCAAATATCCAGAAAAACGCAGCAGGTTGTGGTTTCACGAAGATGTCTTAAATGTACTACGCAAACATAGGGTAAGAGGCATATGCATTTTTACTTATTAAAAAAATAGAAGCATATGCATTTACACATATAAACACATGCACATGTTCTGATGCACATAATTTACGTTTTATGTAGGTGTGCATGAGAGATTTTCCTTTTTGCCTAGCATGCATCATTGTTTGAATTGTGTATCAACATAACTCATAAGTGATTGACTTTAAAAACTTCTATAAATCAAGTAAGGTAGTTTTCAACATTAAAATGGTATGCAATTGTGTTTTAAGCAATTCTAATCATGTTCAAATCACTTCTAGCATTCTCTGTTAAATTATGGTGAGAATATATAGGCTTTCTCTATTTCAAAGTTAACATTCTAGCTTAATACAAGATGAGGATGTGCATTGCTAATCCAGCCATCTATTTTGCCAGGGTTCAAAGAAAGTTGAGGGTCTCATCTTAAATCCCCTGCTACTTGAAGATGTAGAAGTACTGAAAACTAAAGCATTTAAAAAAATGACGAATTTGAGATTACTCCAAATTAATGATGTGCAACTTACAGGATCCTATGAATATCTCTCCAAAGAGCTGAAATGGCTTTGTTGGCATAAGTGCCCTCTAAAATCTCTCCCACAAGATTTTCAACTGGAGAACCTTGTTATTCTTGACATGCAGCATAGTAAAGTCAAACGAGTTTGGGAGAAGAATAAAGTATAGCAAATCTTATAGTGATTTTTTTTTTCCTCTTAATGTTTAAATGTATAACTAACAAGTACCTTTTTTTTTTTTTTTCTCTCTCTCTCTCACAGATTTTCAACAAGTTGAAGGTCCTTAATCTTAGCAATTCCAAATATCTCACTAGATCACCAGATTTGTCACAAGTCCCACAATTGGAAATACTAATACTTGAAAGTTGCACAAGCTTGGTTCAGTTTCATGAGTCCATTGGCCATCTCAAAAGACTTGTTTTATTGAATTTAGAGAATTGCACAAACCTGAAGTACCTTCCAAGAAGCATTTTTAACTTAGAATCTCTTGAAACCCTTGACTTGTCTGGTTGCTTGATATTTGAAAAATTACCGAATCAACAACCATCCTCCTTTGGTCTTTTGATGAATCTCAAAATTGTATCATTTTTAAGATGTAGTAGTCTCATCGAATTACCAAACTTCTTACATGCCCCACATTTGGAGAGTCTGAATCTTGAAGGTTGTAAAAGCTTGGTTGAGATTCACGAATCCATTGGATTTCTAAAAAGACTTGTTTCGTTGAATTTATGTTTTTGCGAGAAGATTAGGAGTCTTCCGAGTAGCATTTCTAAATTAGAATCTCTTGAAATTTTCAAGTTGTTTGGTTGCAATAATCTTGAAAAGGTACCGGAGAATTTGGTAAAAATGAAGGCTTTAAAAAGTCTTGATCTGGGCCTCACTGCTATTAAGCAACTACCATCTTCCTTTAGCCTTTTGGAGAATCTTGAGGATTTAAGTTTTAATTGTTGTGAACGTCTCATTAACTCACCAGAGTTCTCACAAACCTCACGTCTAAAGAAATTGGATTTGTTTGGTTGTACAAGCTTGGTTAAGATTCACGAGTCCGTTAGACATCTAAAAAGACTTGAAGTACTTAATTTAGGAAGTTGCAAGAAGCTTAGGAGTCTTCCGATTATTAGCAATTCTAACTTAGAATCTCTTAGAGTTCCTATTTTGTCTGGTTGCTCAGAACTTGACAAGGTACCGGAAGAATTGGGGAATATGAAGGCTTTACGGAAGTTGGATGCAGACAGAATTGGTATTGAGCAACTACCATCGTCCTTGGGTATTTTGAGTAATCTAAAAGTTTTAACATCATCTGGATGTGGAGGACCGATATCACCCAAAAGCTCCAACCGTATACGTTTGTTATCCAATTCTGAATTATGCTCATTGACAGATTTAGATCTCAGAGACTGCAATTTGTCTGAAGATGAGATTCCCATTAAATTTGGATATTTATCTTCACTCCAAACTTTGGATTTATCAAGAAACAATTTTCATAACCTACCTAGTTGCATCAGCCGCCTTCCTAAATTAGAGGAATTGGATTTGAGTGAGTGTACTACTCTTCAATCAATTTCAGTTCCTCGTAGTATAAGTTTTTTGAAAGCACATGGCTGCACATCATTGGAAAGCATCTCAATTCTGACGAATGATAGTTCAGAATCTTCTTACCTTGATGATCTCGACTGGCGCGGTATGATTTACAACTATCCCGTATCTTTTTACCTTAGTAATTGCTCCAAACTGGTTGAGATTCAAAATTTGGAGAGTTTGCGATGTGTACCACAAGTTATTGTTAGAATGGGAGGGTGCAACAACCTATCATCTGAGTTTAGGAAGAGTGTTTTCCAGGTTCTCTCTCTCTCTCTCTCTCTCTCTCTCTCTCTCTCTCTCTCTCTCTCTCGTTTTATGACGTAAATACTTCTTTGAAACAGATGATGAGCAAGACACGCAACAGTGTTACTGAAGTTCTCCTCCCCGGAAGTGAGATTCCAAATTGGATTAGCCATCAGACAATCGGTTCTTCAATATCCTTTTGTGTACCTTCGCTTTTGGATGGTAAAATCGGAGGCAAAATACTTCTTTGCGTTGTTTATGCAGTAAAAAAGGAAGCACCCAGAGAGATATTTGCTGATCAACGGCGTGACTTAAGATGGAGAATGAGATTACGTAATAAAAGTTATAGAGACCAGTCCAACAACAGGGATGACTGGTATACCGTGGGAAATTTTGATTGGGCTATACCTAGTGGACCACATTTTGATATCTTTGAAGATCATTTAGTTGCACGAGTGAGTGATTACAATCATTGGGCACCAAATATTACAAGTCAGATGAAAAGTGGAGATGAAATAGAGGTGGATGTCGATCTACAATTGTGGGGCCAAGGAATTGATCATATGGACATTAAGTGTGGAATTGATCCGCAAATTATGGAAGTGAAGAGGTGTGGAATTCATTTTGTAGTTGATGAGCACGAGCCAAATGTAAGAGATGACGAGATCTCTGAAAGTGAGGATTGACGATTATAGCGATCCCTCACCAAATTGACAGCACAATCTCCCACCCCCCAAATATATGGTAGCCGGATATCCCTTCCGTGCAGGATGCGTTTGCCATTGGTGATTGCAGTGGGTTTCTTGAAAGTACTGGAAAGCCAAACCTTCCAGCTTTGGCTCAGGTAAGCTACTTTTTAGCTATGAACAACTTTTGTTTGTGAAGATAGTAGTGATCTTCCTGGCAAATTGTTGAATTGATCAGATATATCCCAGATGATTGCAGATTTGTGTTATTTGCATATTGCATGAATCATTAATATCCAGAACATCACACCTCCTGTTTTGGAAGGTCAATCTTATTACTAAGATAAGTTTTAGTTGTATTATATTAAATTAGGGACTGAATTAACCTCAAGGGACTCCAAACCTCAAGGGGCTACCCATATACATCTTCATGGTGTGAGTCCATTTGAATTCGAAGATGATAGATATCAAATCATATATGGACGTTTTTTTGTTTAAATGATTGATTGAGATGATAACACCCATATGATGTCAGATGAGTCATAATTTCATTTCTTCTTTTTCTCTCCTTATGCTTATATTATTGTTCTTTTCCATTTGAATTATAATGAGATGAATGTAACCAAACTTTGGGCGAAACAGTTAATGGCTTTTTCTACCAGAAGAAACATTAAAAAAAAAAAAAAATTAAAAAATATTGTTTTATGGCATGACAATAGGAGAAGAAATTATATGGAGATATATTTAAATGATAATCATCAATAAATTTGATAAAACCTAATTGTTTGCCATGACATACTAGTCTAAAATGATTGAGATGATAACAGCCTATTGGGTGTTTGCAATAATAAGATAAATCTAACGAATAGTCTAGTTACACATATGTGGGTCTATATCAGTCTTGGGGTTTTGAACGTCACAAAGGCTCGACTGTAAGAAATTTGGTCTTGGATAATTGAAGGTGCAGAAGTTTAGGATTGCATGTGACAAATTGGTAATTGCTTTGGGGGCACAGCCCTAAACTTTTGGAATCCATGGGGTGAAAGAACATGCGATTTTTCTTTGGGAATTTTACCATGCCCAGGAAATTTGTAGGAAGCTGCTCCTAAACATGATGCTGTCTGACTAGCCTGGTATGCTTTTGCAATAATCTTTTTTTTTTCTTGAATTAAGAACATGATGCTACTATTGAATTTGGGTTGGAGGCAGGCATTTCACAGGGGAGTTGAGTTCAGTGGTGAACTAAGTGATTTTATCATCAATGATGTTAGCCAAACATATGCGCATGCGAAAGACTATGTCCAAGTTACTTTGATTGAGGTTTGTTTAACAACTTAAGCTATGAGATATTCTTGTCCGTACTAAGATTTCCTTTAAACTATTTCCACTAGTGTTATGGATAGCTACACAATCACCTTGCTTGAAAAATGTTTTGTACTTGCTTCGAGGCATCACTAGAACTGTTATTGTGACAAAAAACCATTGCAGACTTGCGAAACTTGTTTCAAGGAAATACTAAGTAAATTTTTCTTGGATTCACAGGCAAATGAGATATTATATTCCTTTGATGATCGCCTCAGGCACTATGCTACTAAACAGTTGACAAAGGTAAGAGATGCATGATTAATAGGAAGAACTTGTTTGTTTGTCTTAAAAATATTTGCTGCAGATTATGTATTTCATATTCTCAAATTGAAAGTTCTAGTCTGATCTTTGTTGTGGAAGATAAAGTTGTCAGTTGTAAAAGGTAAAATCCAAAAGAACCCTTTTTCTCTTAAAGGAACTTGAGACTTCTCCTATGGATATGTAAAGCACCTCTCACTAGCAACAATTGGGATATTGGACAACTCTGGACATTGGAATTATTAACCCCCAACAACCACCTCCCCCAACTTTTAGTTATAGATCTATTCATTTTTCATTTAGTAGTTTCTCTCAGTCAGGATTTCCATCTTGTTTGTGGGATTGTCAAGGATGTTAAAAGCTCAAAAGTTAATTCTTAACGATGGCACAGAGGTTCTATATGGGCTGTTAGTGTTGTCTAAGGGTGTTGGCCCCTCTTCTCTTGTTAACCCTCTGGAACTTCCAAAATCTCCAGGTGGAAGGTTAGTTACTAGTTCTTTTTGGCTCATGACAATGCATTTCTACATCATTCCCAGTCCAATATGAGGTCTCTCCAACTCTTGGAACAATTGGCTGAGAAATTCTGGAAAATTGGATTTCAGTACTTGTATGGTATTTAGGTAAAATTTTTCAATTTTTGTCTCGAAAATAAATTTTATTGCCTCCTATACATCACATTTTTCTAGCTCGTTCCTTTTCTGATTAGGTTTTCCCTTGAATGCCATAATGTTTTGTTATATCACAGTTCCATAGTAAATTGGTTCATTTTTGCTTTTTTTGCTCTGCATGTCTATCTTATTCATATTCAAAAATTGGTAGGCATGCTTAAAAGAGCATAGGCATTAGAAAGAGTTAACAAATGCTATTCGTATTTTCAGGATTGGTGTTGACAAGTGGTTACACGTTCCTTCTGTGCAGGATGTGCTTGCCATTGGTGATTGCAGTGGGTTTGTTCAAAGTACTGGAAAACCAACCCTTCCAGCTTTGGTTCAGGTAAGCTATTTTTCTATGAACAACTTTTGTTTGTGAAGATATTAGCAATCTTCCTGGCAAACTGTTGAAGTTAGATATAAGCTAGTTGATTGCAGATTTGTGTTATTTGCATATTGCAGAATCATTAATATCCAGAACATCACAGCTCATGTTTTGGAAGGTAAATCTTATTACTCAGATAACTTTTAGTTGTGTTATATTAAATTAGGGACTGAATTAAGTCTTTGTACTCCAAACGGGGCTACCCCCATTAAAAATGTGGTGGACAAAAAGGGATGCTGGATATCTGTTGATGGCAGTGTTGATTTACCAAATAGCTTGTTTGGCCAGACGGCAATTCTAGTTTGAGATTTACTATCATACTTGAAATAACGATAAGGATTTTGAGTGGCCATGGTTTGTGCATAACTAAATATCCTTAATGTGCCTATTAAATAGGATTGGTAAAGTTGGTGGTCCTCGTGGAGGTCATGCCAATGGTACAAATGGCATGGAACCATGGGAGATCCATTTGTTTACAAGCATCTAGGAAGCATGACAACCATTGGCAGATACAAGGCTCTAGTAGATATCTTTGGCAGAGCAGGGTGAGTTTCTAGTCATTCCTGGGCCTTCTCTCTTGAGCTATTAAGTTAAATTGGACCATGAAATGATGCAGCAGCAATTTTGCAGGCTTTGTCAGTTGGTTTATTTGGCACTCAGCATATCTGACTGACTGGTGTTATAAGCTGGAGGAACAGATTTGTGTGGCAATCAACCTTGGTGTTTGGTCGTGATTTAGTAGAATCTAGATTTTGGAATTAAAGGTATCTTTATCTTCTTGTAGGAGTCTATGCCTACTTTTCTCCCTCCCTGTTCCTGATATACATCTTCAAGTTGTGAGTCCATTTGAATTCGAAGATGGTAGATATTAAATCATGAAGCTGGGGTGCTTCTTATATAATACAGACAATTAAGTTTTTTTGTTTTTTCTTGTACGTTCATATTGAAGTTGGCTGTTGTTTTTAGGCCCTGGGTCACAACTATGAAGAAATGGTGATGAAATATAATCCTCTCAGATTGATGCATGTAGATTGTCTGTTTTACTTTCTTCAAGTATCATCTATTTGTTTTTTTTCGATGAATAAGTGAGCTATATTAAAAGCAAAACCAACTGTACAAAAAACTCCAAAACCAACAAACAAAACAAAAGAGCAAACAAGCTCTAAAACACCTCAATCAAGAAAACAACATAACAAGATGGTAAAAAACCAGACCTCAAACAGAACAAAACTGTCAACACGACAGGAAAAGTGAAGAGTTACAACAGCAGACTAGTATCAATGTTCCAGCAGTGGCAAAGGCTGACATTTTCTTGATTCTTCTTGAAACGCCCTTTTCCAGAAATCCTATACTGGACTTCCCAAAAAATGGCCTTCAAAATCTGCTCCTCTGTCCTTGGATGCCCGTTGTGCCTAATCTCATTTCTGTCACGCCATATGCCATATGCCATATGCAGTAGAGCTTAAAATCAACCGACATAGGACACCCTCCAAAGCTTTAGATTTCCATTTGCTGCATCCATCATTAACGATTTCTAACCAATCTGAAGGAGGGGCCAAAGGATTGCATCTCTGCATACAAGTTCTCCAAATCCTATAGGTGAAGCTATAGGAAAAGAAGATATGGTCCCTGCTTTCAATGGAATTTCTGCAAAAAACACACTTAGTGTCACCTGTGTAACCCCAAGACAACAATCTATCACCTGTAGATAACCAGTTATGCATAGGAAGGCAAACAATAAATGCTTGTTTTGGAATCGCATGTGGGAACCAAACTAAAAGTCACCAGTCCACATTGTCCTTCTTCTTCCTTAGAAAGTTCCAGGTTTCAGCACTGATATAGGTAACCTTTTTAGCAATGGTCCAGATTGGCTTACCAGTGATACCAAGAGGAATTTCAGGAAGTTTGATTTGAAGAGCAACCAAAGCTTCAGACCGAGCTAGCTTCCAACACCATAAACCATTTCTAAGCACAGAATCCAGCTTTGCATCCAACCTACTTTGAGAATCATAGATGATTCTGTAGCCAAAATTTTCAAGCAGCACACCAAAAGGATGCCAGTGATCCATCCACCTCAAATTTAATGAAACCCTGAGCCATACTCCTAAGCTTTAGAATCTTTCTCCAACACCAAGAGGAATTATGGGGAATGCTTACACTCCAAAAAAGCTCATTCCCTTCAGCAAATAGGTTTGAGCCCAGGCAACCCAAGTGGAGCCAGACCGAGCAAATAAGCTCCAAATATGCCTCATCATAGAGGAAATGTTCCAAACTTCCAGATTCTTCAACCCCAAGCCACCCTCTTCTTTTGGGAAACAAACCTAATCCTAAGCAATTTTGGCTTTTGCAAAACTCCCATCCTTCCCATTCCACAAAAATCTGTTAAACTTCTGATTAATCTCTTTTAGAATCTGCTTAGGAAAAATAAACAACCCAGACCAATAACCTGAAGGCTATAAAGAACATAATTTAGCAACTGTAGCCTTCCTGCAAATGAAAGTTCTTTGAAGTCCAAGAAGTAATTCGGCTTGCAATCTTATCAAGCAGCATACTACAATCAGCAGCAGAAAGTTTGGAGGAAAGCAAGGGCAGGCCAAGATATCCAACAGGAAATTGACCCTCCTTCATCCCCAAATCTGCTAACAGAGCATCCTTTCTTCTGGCAGAGATTCCGGAAAAGAAGATAGAACTCTTCGAGGGATTAGTATGCAGCCCAGACAGCTGCTCAAACTCCACAAGTGCAGCCTTAATAATGGATATAGAATTAGGGCTAACATCAGAAAAGATGAGCAAGTCATCTGCAAAACATTTCATACAACTCTAACAATTTATTTTTAAGATCAACCATTTAATATTTAAGACCCATATGTAAAAAAATAAATTTAATAGTTAATTTGAAAAAAAAAATAATCAAAATTGTACAAAAAGAGTTGTATAACAATCATTAACTTTAATTTCATATATATATATATATATATATATATATATATAAAGCTTGGGAGCAGTTATTGCACAACATAAGTATGTCTTAGAGCATCTTCGATCAACAGATACTTTAAAGAACTCATATTATTTATATTTAACTAATATGAATTCTTTTGACTTTTCAGCGTATGGTTAAAAGTAAAATGTCTGCATGCTACAGTAAACTCTTATACATATTGAGTGAATATATATAATATTAAGATCGATAATATATATATATATATATATATATATATTTTAGCAGTTTCTCTTTTCCTTTATCACATTGAAATATAATTATTCCATGAATAATGATTCAATGCCACCTAAATATACAACTTTTCATCACATTGCCTATGTGGCAAGGTGGTCCCCCACTACTTTTTAAATTTTTTTATTTTTTAAAAATAAATTAAAGTGATGGACCACCTTGCCACATAGACAAGGTGGTGGAAAGTTGTATATTTAGGTGGTAGTGAATCATTACTCTTATTCCATATACTTTCTAGAGATATATTAGATTCGGTGCAATACTTTTGCATTAACTTATTGTAATAGAGTAAAAATATGTGAGAATACACGGGAGACGACCTTTCTTGTTTGGACATGTATTTGAGTAAACACATGTTCTAATAACGAAATAAAATAAAAACATTTTTAAAAATATGAATGTTTGGTTTCATTTTATTACACATTTTTTTTTATAGATCTCCAAATAAAAAATGTACAAATTTGTCATTAAATCTATAATAACCACAAATGAATTCCACATAAGTTCCAGATGCACCACAAAGACTTTCTTTCCGGTCTTCACTCTCCATCTTTTTGTGTTTTTAGTTTCTCTTTTCCTTTATTGCGGCCAATGTATCAACATTCCACATTCACATTTCCGCTTTCAGTTATTCCACATTCTCTGTCAATACCGCGTTTGCTTTTCTTCTAACAATAGGTAATTAGGTACCAGTCATATTCAGATCAGATAGATTAAGAAGCAACAGGTCTTTCCATAAGTCAAATATGATATAAAAAGTTGAATAAAGTTGAATAATATTTTATTTTTTTCAAAAATAAATTATATTTTATTTAATTTTTTTAAATTTTTTTAAATTTTATCTCACAAAGTTAAACCTCGTAATTCGCACAGTATATTCGAATAATATTCGGATTCAACACCCAAACGCACCATAGATGACAAAAGACAAATCGCAACCTAACTCTACCCAATTCTACCCACAATCCTATTCCCTAGCTGTACTCAAGCACCTCCAGCCACAACTTCCTTTACGCGTCAAAATTCAGCAGAAGACAATTCTCGGCCAAAAAAAAATATTTGAATTTTTTTTTTTTTTTATATATATATTTTATGTTGTATAAAAGTTTTGAACAAAATACTTTATTTCAATTTAGTAAAAAAAAAATTTTCTTTTTAAAATTGAGGAAAAATCTTTTTAAAATAATTTTTTTTTGAAATCGTAAAAATCCTGCTACTTTGACAACCCCGTTCTCCTCTGTGGTAAAGAGAGGTGGCCCACGTACATCAAAAAAGATGCTAAGAAAGTGCATGGAGCGAGTTTCTTCTTCTTCTTATGGAATAAACTCTAATGATTTCTCTTTGATTATGTAATGATATTGAATTATTGATCGGATACTTGAATGTTAATAATATAATATCTTGATTAACCTCACAAATGCGATGCCATTTTGCAGGAAATTAATGAATCCTCCTCCCCAAAAGAGGGTGGCGGCATTGGCCAAAAAGACTCAAATATCCCGTGATGCTTTTTTTTTTGTCAACTAAAGTGCATACCCATAGATGATGTGCACTTTGTCTTTTTTCGTTACAATTAAATAAATGTTACGTTGTTTTGAGTCTCTTCTAAAAAGAGAAAATAAAAAGGTTTCTTGAAGAATTAATTATCCCGTAATCCAGGAAAACGAAATGGGTTGTCTATAATTTTTTTTTACAAATACATTATCCTTACTATCGTAATTGGAAAATAAAAAAGGTTTGGAGGGGAGGGAGAGGGCTTTATTTATTTATTTTTTTACATAGATATTATATTAACAAAACAAAGCTTAATTAGGTGATACCAATAGTAACAAACACTCCAAAATAGTCATTACAATGTAAAAAATTATGACTAAAATTAAAATATAAATAAATTTAAACAGATCCGATCTCATTATTCCATGTCCAAAAGGAAGGAAGGAAAGGACTTACTATATATATATATATATAAAGCTTGGGAGTGGTTATTGCACGGCAATTACCTGTCTTAAAGCATCTCCAACAGATGCTTCAAAGTAAGATTTTTGCTACAATGAGCTTTTATACCCAAAAGATTTAAGTTCATTGTAGCACATTAAGTCAATATAATATTGAGGGCAATGATTTACTTTTTTTTTTTTTATTGATTTCTCTCTTCTTTTAACATATTGAAAAATAATATTTAAAGAAAATGTATGATGAAATAAATAATTTATTAGAATTTGTATTAAAAATATAATGATTTTAAAAAAAAAAAAAAGTGTTTTGAGTAGCAAAAATAAGACTAGAAGACATACTCGTAAGCTTCCACGCAATCGCTATGATTACCACAGACCCAACTCTTGGCTCACCCAAGAGAGAGTTAGTCAAAAAGAAAACATGATGAGTCTTCGTTTGTCTTCAGAGACCCATGTGAGAGACCGACCAAGAAATCAACTTTCCACATTCACAATGGCAGACAAGGTACTTTTTATGCATTTCTTCTTTCTTCCTTTCCTTTTTATTTTTTATTTTTTAAAAATATCTAGACAAAAATTGATCGATTTAAAAAAAAAAGAAAAAAGTAACATTAAGCTAATGGATTGAAGATAACATGAAGGTACTTTTTATGCATTTCATCTGAACTGGCTCACGACCTTCGTGTTTGTTCACGATATTAGCAGACTCAAAATTAAAGGTATCTTTAATCTTTATCTTCTTTGTAGGAGTCTATCCCTACTCTTTTTCCTATCTGCATGTTCATGGTAGTTGGATACTTGGATGACTGGTTTGCCGGGTGTAAGGCCCTTTAAAATTATAAGAAATTCTTGGTTATATATTTTCATTACTCTTATCATAGCCTTGTTTACATAGATCAATAATATAAAAAATAATAAAAAGAATATAGTATCTTAATTTTTTTAACAATATTATTAGTTTATATAAATAAGAGTAAAATGAGAGTTTATAGTTATGTATTTCTCTAAAATTATATATATATATATATATTGTTAGGACTTGCATGCATGCTAGCAGTCTGACAGGGTCGTCACATCTAGTAAAACAATACAAGGAAAAAGTCAAAAAAATCTAACACTCTACAAGTGATATATAGGCTATGGCTAGTCTTTTATATTTAGATTTTTTTTTTTTAATTATTTATTCATCGGTGACGTTGACATTGATCTTACTGTAGCAATTGTTGAAAGAGCATTTTCAACAATTAATATTATTAAAAATCATTTATGTAACAAAATATGAAATCAGTAGATGAATGATTGATTATTCAGCAATAAAAAAAATTATGAAGTGATTTCAAGGTATGAAGACTCGTCAAGGACAATTGAATTAAATTGTAAGTAATATTTATATGTTTTAAAAAATAATTAAATTTAGAATGAATTATTTTTATTTATTATGTTAGTTGAAATGTTTAATTAATTTTTGCCCAACTTTAATTTTTTTTATTCATTAAAAAAAAAAAAAAAAACCCCACTGTAAGAATAGTGAAAGATGACAAGAAGTATGTTTGATGATTTTTTTAATCTATTATATTAGTCCATTTATCTTTCTGCAGTATTATCATTTTTATTGATTGTGGTGGAAAGTTGTGAATTTTATCTTGCTTCCTCCTCCCTGTTTAGATCCCTAGCTTGAGGTTCAAAGGACATGCTTTTCGGAACTCTTTTATTTTTTATTAATATTATTATATTATTTTTTTATTTTTATTTTTTATTTATTTTGATCATTCACGAAGCTAGCTTTTCTCACGTATGTCGACTATAAACAGAGCATTTTACACACAAGGTTTCAAGTAATAATTAGTTGTGTGGTATATAGATGTACCACACAATTGTTTGATCATGACAATTTGATTCCAGTGCTCCATATATATTGCTAGCTCTTGAATCCTTGATGCACAAGGATCGTTTTCTTTATCTTTTGGAAATTAACAAGTCAAGAACTAAATCAAATGATTATAATATGTGAAATTACAATATTTCTTATAAACAACCACAGTCGTATTTCTAAAAAATTAAATAAATTGCAACATATACATTCCATAATTTTGAGTAAGGTCAATTATGAATGTTTTAGTATCACGTAGATAGCTCGAATTCTTAAAAGGATAAATCTAAAATCAGTCATTGTAGTTGGCCTAAATTACAAATTATTTTCTACAATCCAAAATTAGTCATTAGAGATTATCGAGGTAAGCCAAAATAATAATTTAGTTTTTGCAGTCAAATTTTGTCTAGAAACTTGATGTATTTCATTAGAGTGTCACGCCATCAACAATAGAATGATAAAACGTGTCATTCTTAATACAAATATATATATATATATATATATATATATATATATATATTAAAAGAAATGATACAAATTGATCATCTTTTACAAATTTCATTTTTAAATTCACCACTGAATTTGTCAGATCCACATACATTGGGTTTTGCAAATTCAATAGTAAATTTAAAGACCTACAAATTCAATAATAGATTTAAAACTTGGTTGTATATATGAAAATGCTTAGGGGTATGTCTAATATGTCTTATATATATATATATATAACTTAAAAATTAAGAGAAAATTACAATTTAACCTTTCAAACTACCAGTCATTCTACGGATAGCCTCCCAAACTATATACGCTTTGACTTTACCCTCATAAACTACCAAAACATTTGAAAAATGTCATTTTGACGAAATATACACATAAGAGAAATGCTAGGGGTACTTAAACTTTTACAAAGACAGTTTTACTAATGGACATGACATGTTATACAAATACAAAAATATCCTTCATCATCAGTCATGAAAAAAAATGGGCCAAATCCTCTTCCCGTTGTCGGATCTAGTTCTCGCCGGCGACCCCGTTCTTCGGCCAAAACAGCCGGATTCCGGCCGTTCTCGGACAGAATGGCCGGATCCCGAGGGGCTGGACGGGATCCAGCCGTTCCTTGAACACAACGGCCGGATCCTATGCGGGCTGGACGAGATCTGGCCGGGAACGACTAGAACGGCCGGGATGGGCGGGATCCGGTTGTTCCCCCAACAGAACGGCCGGATCCCGCCGGACTGGACGGGATCTGGTCGGGAACGGCCAGAACTGCCATTCCCTAGGACAGAACGGCCGAATCCCGCCCGGCTGGACGGAATCTGGCTATTCCCGATCGGCTAGCGGGGATGGCGGGGATCTGGCTCTTTCCCGACCAGACTGGCCGGATTCTGGCCTATTTGGCTGGAGATTAGGTGTCGAGGTGAGTGGTTGGGAATTTCTGGTAGTATGCTGTTTTTCCGGTGTGCTATATTCACTAATAGATGGAAGGGGCATTTTCGTCTTTATATATTGAAATATTTTTTAACTTATTTCACTATTAAACTGATGTGGAGCCACTTATGAGGTTTCACATCAGTTAGTAAAACTCTTTTTGTAAAAATTTAAGTACACTTAGCATTTCTCTACCCATAATACCCTATCATTTGTCATTTTTCAATTAAAAAATAATAATAATAAAATATCATATTGTTATCGTAGACATTCTTGTAGAAAATATTGGAACAGCAAAACCCAGGCAGCGAAACCGGCCGTGGCTCGATGGGGCGACAACACGTTCTCCAGCACCTGGTCCAGGTACGGTGCCTGGAACTCCATGGAGCTCGGCCTGAACCCCGCCCCTGGCCCCGTTACTCCGCTGCAGTTCCGACTCTTGCTGGACGGCTCGGCGATGTCTGCTTAGCGAAGATCCAACGGCGGGGAGGGGACAATGTTACAAGAAAATTTATAATTTAAATATTGTTTAATTTATACAGAGAAAATAAGTTAGAAAGAAGTTGGATTTTAGAAGAAGTTTAAAACACGTTCTCCACATCCTCTGTTTCATCGTTCAAAAACAGAGCATGATAGAGGCCTTCCAACGTTTTCATATGTTGTCTTCTACGTGTTCTGTTGTGTGCATTTATTCATATGTTGTCTTGTACGTGTCCTTAAATAGCAGTCGCACTCTCCAAATCATCTGGGTCTCCAAATTAGCATCATGCAGTTATTCGTTTTTGTAAATTAAAGTAATGGCCTAGGGCTCTTGAGGTTCTTCTTCTATAACCTAATGGTTATTGATGCAGGGTAAGGAAGATTACTAGCAGCAGATTTTTAACTATTTTCTCTATATTTAAGGAACAAAATTACTTTTTACTTCCCTATAAAAAAATAGTCCATAATAGATTCTTTTACTTTTCCTTATATCAATTAAATATTATTTTTTACTCTTATTTTATTCTTTTTCTCTATTTCTTACTTTTTTTTCTTTTTCCTATATCAATTAATTATACTTCTTTTATATTAAAATAATACATAAGAAATGAATAGTAAACATATATAAATAGAGAATTACTATTCATTCTCAACCCCATCATCTAAACATATGGCATCTGTTGTAAGAAGTTTTTTTTTTTTTTTTTTTTTTTGATGTTTTTCAGAAATTTTTTTTTAAAATATAAGAAAAAGAACTAATACAAGATAATGACACGCCATGGCCGTCGGTGATTGAATGGCGTAGGGCTGTTGCTGTTACGGGTTTCAAATTTGTTCCTCTCTCTGTATAGAGCATCTAGCTAGTGAAAGTACGGACATGTATAGATGCCCCACAGGCCACAAAGACTTTCCCGTCTTCACTCTCCATTTTTTTTATTTATTATTATTATTATTATTATTATTATTTTACAAGTTTCTCTTTTCCTTTATTGCGGCCAACATAATGAATATATCAACATTCTGAGTAGCCGGCCCTCTTCTACTCTTTTCAATAAATAAATTAATTTTATTAAAAAAAGTATGCTTTTTTTATAAAATTAATTTATCTATTAAAAAGGGAAGGTCCCCCAATCACTACTCCAACATTCCACGTTCACATTTTCACTTTCACTTATTCCACACATTTTTTGCCAATATCGCGTTTGCTTTTCTGAGAGAAGCAAATGTGGTATAGACAGGGGTAGTGATTGGGGAGAGGCCATTGATTAGAGTTGTCAATTTTTGACACGACCCGCGAACCTGACACGAACACGACACGAAAAAATAGGGTTAGGATTTACTGTAATCGGGTACCCGATTACAATCGTGTCTGGCGGGTCAACCCGCGGGTTGACCCGCCAGACACGATTGTGACCCGATAAGGTTTAAAAAAAAAAAAAAAAAAAACTAATCTAAAACACTAAGTGTCTAATTCTAACACTCTAACCCGACTAACCCGAAACCAAAAGGAGAAACTGAGAAACTAAGTCTACTGAGAAGTGAGAAAGGGCTGAAACGGTGGAACCCTAGCCTAGTAGCCCGCCGGCCCGCACTCCGCCCGCCCTCCCGTCGCCCGCCCGCCCGCCGCACTCCGCACGCCTGACGCCAACCATCCGGCGTTTTCCCCCTCTTTGGCTCTTTCTACGCCAAACTTTTCAGTTCCTCCTCAAGGTATGGGTGATTGGGTGTTGCCGTGTTGGTTTGGTTTCCTTTTGAGATTTAGGTTTGATTGGTTGGTTGAAGAAGCTCTAACCGAATGGTGTTTAAAGGAAAATATTGTGGGTAATGGGTTGTTTATTAATTTGATTTTTCTTCCCCTGTTTCGGTTGGAGAGGACTGAATTGAATTAAGGTTTTTGATTTGGGGATTTTTGGGTGTTGATTTCGGTGGTAAGGGTCGGTTATGGCTTGATCGATTGGTGTTTTGTTTTTTGAGATTTTGGTTTCTTGGTTGGTTCTGTAGCTGAAGTAGATGTTGGAACATTGTAAGTATTTGATATCTAATTAACAGTATATTATACAGTCTGCGTGTACTTCAGAGGAAATACCAGTTCTTAGTGAATTTTCAATTTTTCATGCATCTTTTGGTGTGGTGTGTGTGTGAATTAATGTCTGTGCCCTGCGCTAACCTCAAAATGCCACCTTGGTTAGTTGGGTAACCGCCCTTTGATGGCATATATATATTCAGTGTTGATATAATAATTTGGAAACAAATATGAAATCGCAATTTGTAGCTAGAGAGATTGTATTTGCATTCCAAAGCAAAATATCTTCATAATTATTGCAGTGCACATACACTAGAAAAGCAGTACTGCAGTAGTGTTGTATATTCACAATATATGAACCTTTGTGTTTGTGGTAAACAAACTGATAAACTCAAATCAGACAGTTTTTTAGTCGGGTCGTGTCGGGTAAACGGGTGACACGTTTTTTAGTCGTGTTTGTCGGGTAGTGTTCGGGTTACCCGATTATTAATCGGGTCGTGTTCAGGTCGCGTGTCACAACCCGATTAATAGTCGGGTTGGGTTCGGTTTGACATGTTTATATAATCAGGTCAGTCGGGTTGACCCGAACCCAACCCGTGAACCCAAATTGCCAACCCTATCATTGATCGGCTCCCTCCCTCCTTCCTTTTATATTAAAAAATTCTCTTTTAACTCAAAAGAAAGAATAAAATAATATAAAAAATAAAAAGTGGATTGAAAGTGAATTTTTTAATATAAAGAGGGAGGGAGCCGGTCATGGCCTCCCCCGATCACTACCGAGAAATGATACTGGTACACAATGTTTACAACAATGTTACAACAGTCCTACGTGGAAAGACTGTTTAAACCTTTTTTCTCATTTTTTTAATATCACACAGCCTTCGTCAAAACCGGTTGGGGGGAAATGAAAAATTCCATTTCCCCCCAAAGCTGAACGAACGCACCCCCTCTCTCTCTCTCTGAAGTCTGTCCGTACAGTCCCCAAATCGGCCTCCGGCGTCCGTCCCCGGTCCTTCACCGGAGTTCCGCCCCCAGCCCCGCTCTCTCTCCCGCCTGATCTGCCGCCCCCAGCGCCGCTCGCTCTCTCTCCCGCCGGATCTGCCGCGCCCAGCCCCGCTCTCTCTCCCGCCGGATCTGCCGCCCCCAGCCCCGCTCTCTCTCCCGCCGGATCACTATTTATCCCATCTCCGGCCTCCATCCCCCGTTCAACTCTGACGACTCCAACGACCCATCGACCGTTCCGCCACGACGATCCCAGCCGGGCCACCACTGCCGGTGACGAGCCAAGCTGAATCACCACCACCACCACCGCAGACGACTCCGACGACCCATCCACCGTAAGATCTTCTTTGTTTTGTTTCGATTTTCCTTTGGATTTTCTCTTCTTCATACAGATTTGGTTTTTTGAGTTGTTTTTGGCTTTTTTGAGTTGCTTCATCCATCCCTATCTGCATCTCTTCCCACTGTACAAATCTGAAATTTGTTGCATATTCTGCTTCCGAAATGCTTGTTGTTGTTAAAGAAAACGAAGTATAAGTGTTGCAGATTGGGGTTTTTTTTTTTTTTTTTTCGTCTGTGTTTGTTTCATTCTTTTTGGGGTGAGACTTTCCAAGCCATGAAAGGTAGAGTTAGAAAATACAACCCAAGCCAAAGGTCAGATATGTACAAGGCCGAGTTTGGAAGCAAGACAATTTTTTTTCGTTGACCACGAGCGTTGCCACTTTGGTATTTAATCGAATTTGTTCAATTTGTATGTCTTGGCCCTCCATAGTAGTAAGTGTCCTTGCATTTGAAATTGGAGTGTGCTAAAGTGGAGTCACTGGACCAAGATTTCCTTGTTTCTCTTTGTCATTGCTTAGTAGTAAGTGTCCTGGAAATCAGCCCCATCTCATCTGTCTTCGGTTTTTTTCATTATCACATAGCTGAAGCCTATTTTTCGAACTAGTCCTTACTGAAGAGTGTTCAGTTTTTCATTTTTAATGTCCAAGTTTTCCTTTGATCTTGTATAAAGAGCTGGTTTTTTTGTGTCTCTTTCATAGTTGATACTTGGTTATCTCATATATTATTTTTTTTATTGGTTGCAACAGCTTTGTCACATTTTAGTAATTAGTAGTATGTGTTAGTTAACATTTATTGAATCAGAATAATGGTCTTCATGATGCATTATTTTGTAAATTTGACGAATGACCCTTTTAGTGATGTCTCATTTATCATTTTACGGTTATTCTAGTGCTGGTTTGTTTGTGTGTTTGTGTGTATTTCTATGACTTTTCACCCCCCCCATTATTTCTCTATTCACTGCAATCTATGGATGATTGAGAGCAGAGCTGAGACTTTGATTGGGACTTGGGAGTATATGGTTTGCAGCTGAATTCACTTTGATTTGTTGTTTGTTAAAGTTTTTGTAGTGCTGTTTGGGTTTTGCACTTTTTCTTGAGTTTGATATTGTCGCTTTCGATTGAATGGGTAAGACTTTGAATTGGGAGTCCATTTCTTCAAGCTTTGATTGTAATCCGTCTTAAATTGTAATTAATTGTCTTTTTACCTCTGGTTAATTTTCTCCACAGGATGCATGGAATACTACTATGTGGCAGCATTTAGACGAGAGTCCTCATCTTGGAACAAGTAGCAGCCAAGAGTTGTACAAAGGAAAATTGATGGAGCATGGTGGGACAACTCAAGGCTTGTTTGGATGCAACCCACTCGAACAAGGCCCTGGTTTTCGCAGCTCAAATCGTATCTGAAGAAAAGGGGGAGAAAAAAAGGATTCTGTAGGAAGATTTTGGTGTGAATGTAGTCCAGCAATATGTAGTTGGTAGACTTTCTGACATGTCGACTTACTTCAGCGACGTTGTTTCGATGCTCTGTAAATATTTGTGTACATATATTGTCTACTTGGATTAATGAGAAATAGCAATTCATAATTCTACCAATTTTATGTTAACTATGAATTTGATGGATTGAAATTTTTTAATCAGGTACCCTCCAATGACATGGCGCTGGTGGCGAAACCATCCATTGTCATGCTAAATTGGTAGGCTGATGTTAATGTCAGTGCTAGGAAGAAATTGAGGAATGTAATAATGGTGGACCTCTAATTCTATTGAGACTCTTACATGTATTTTTGCTCATGAAGTGAGTCCAATTCCATTAAGAATAATATAGTAGACTAAAAAGAAGAAACAGGCTTGAAATTTAAATAAACATATTGTAAAATTTGTTTTGCAATAGCCCAAGGCATAATTGTATAAAACTCAAACCTTAAGCAAAGAAGAATGAAGATTTACAAAGCACCTCATTCTTGCATATCCAATCTCAGGTAATCAGGTCAATAAAGCCTAAAACATGTGTATATCTTGGGGTTGTCCATATGGTCTTCCACAAAAAATGGAGTTTGAGGTTCAAAGGAAAATCCAAGACAAAGAGAAATAAATGAACAATGACAAAGTGAACGTGATTTCATCTTGAACATATTCACATGTCTACTTGTGGTTCTAAAACCAGACTTTGATAATTTTGGGCTCAATGTTGCCTTTGCAAGGAGGTAAAACATTACAGAACAAAACAGAAAAAAGAAAAAAAAGCAGCACAAAAGTGTCAAAACACAACAAAATACATTGCAACGTTGCCTTGATCTTCGATTAAATTTTTGCTTTGGTTCATCTTCTTCATGAGCAAATGTCGATGTTCTTTTGATCTTCAATGAAGTTGTCTAGTTCAATTTCATCCTGATGGTGTTCATCTACATCCCAAGCTGTATTGCCACTCTGAAAAACCAAGACATCATTTTTTTTTTATTACACTTCATCATATGATGCTAAAAGTATGGGGATCTCACCTTGTCGAGATGAGCTTCACAAGCATCCAGCAATACTGCAAACTCCCTAACTACTCTCCCATCCTCACTTTCTGCAATCCAAATTCAAGTCAATCACAATGAACATAGATTGAACAACTTCAAGAGTAAATTGAGGAAAAGAATGCTCCTAAAGAGTAAATGATCATCTAGTTGCTCCTATATCGTGTAAAACATTTATTCCATCTCCATAGTTCTACCATCACTGTTCACCAACATCTGCTTCAAAAACCATTTTTTTTCACTAGCGCAATTCAGTTACTAAAAGAGACAAGCCATGAAGAAACTCAAATATGCAAATATCATTTTTTTTAAATCCCAAAGATACTTTTTTCAGTTTAGAGTTTTATAAACTGATGCATGACCATATCAGGAGCCCAAACCAATCTTGAATCAAATAGAGAAACTTTAAATAATTTAAACCATCCACTTCTTGAAAGTATTTTAGAAAATTCAGGTGATGCTTCACAAAAAATAGCCAACTCCAATTCTATGATTCTATGTACAATTCTATGATTTGTCTTTCATTAATTTTAAGCTTCCTCGAGCTTGTTCACCTGTTTGAGGACTGGTGGCCTACAAAGTGGAACCAAGAATACAGCTGTAAATCCAAATTAAAAGGAAATTCCATCATGCATTTGAGGGATATGAAGACATCAAAGCACTTATTTATCTGAAATATCATAACTTTGAGCCTTCAATTTATTGTACAGAAAGTCATAAGTCCACACCCTAATCAAAATGGACTGCTCTGCCTCAGGTGCCTTCTTGGAAGAACTGTTCTTTTGCTCTTCTTCACGGCGCTGTCTATCCATTCTGGTCAAGTTAGATACTGAAAGATCAGAAAGACATAATTGCAAACCACACAAAAACTAACATCAAACAATAATTTCAGAGAGAGAAAGAGAGTTACCGGAGGGACAGGGACGACCGGCACCGGAGCGAGCGGGAGAGACAGAGGGCTGCGGGCGGCGGTTTCCGACGGACGGAGCAGGCAGATCCGGCCAGAGAGAGAGAGAGAGAGAGAGGTGCGTAGGAGGCAGATCCGGCCAGAGAGAGAGAGAGGGGCTGCGGGCGGCGGTTTCCGATGGACAGATCCGGCAGATCCGGCCAGAGAGAGAGAGAGAGGTGCGTAGGAGGCAGATCCGGCCAGAGAGAGAGAGAGGGGCTGCGGGCGGCGGTCTCCGACGGACGGAGGAGGATAACTCCGGTAAAGGACCGGAGAGGGACGCCGGACGCCGGATTTAGGACGGGGACTGTACGGAGAGAATTCAGAGAGAGAGAGGGCGGGTGCGTTGGGGGGAAATGAAATTTCATTTCCCCTCCAACCGGTTTTGACGAAAAAATGAAAAAAAATGAAAAAAAACGTTTAAACAGTCTTTCCACGTAGGACTGTTGTAACATTGTTGTAAACATTGTGTACCAGTATCATTTCTCATCACTACCCGTATAGACAAAGGTGGCCCACGTGCATCAAGAGAGATGGTAGGAAAGTGCACATAGCGAGTTTCACGAAGCTTCATCCTCATTTTCTTCTCATCCCTTCTCTCCTATCCCTCCTCTGAACCCAAAATCTCTCTTTCTCGTTACCCAGAAATCCTAATCCAACTTCTCTGTCATCAAACCCAGAAACTGAGCGTTAACATCCCCACATTTCTCACTTCTCCAGCCTCCACGATTTCTTTCCTCCCAAACTACACCCACCATCCATCTCTATCTACCACTCTACCACCCATGGGCCAAATCATCAGTGTGATACAACAATGCTTCCCTTTGTGCTTTCCCCGGCCAGAATCCGAAGACCAAAACGAGGTCTCCCAGGTTGTCGGCGTCCAAGACCCAAACGAAGACGGTACCGTTTCAACCATTTTAGAAAACTCAACATATATATAATCCAAGCATTAACTTTAGACTTTCTAACTTCAACTACAATCCAAGTCTCTTTCTGCTTGCCTTGTTTCAATATTAATGTTAGAGGAATTATGGTTTCTGTTAGGAATTTCTTGTTGCCATTTTTTTTTTTTTTTTGTCAATTATGGAGATATTATATTTTTATTAAAAACCAGCAAAAATAAAAATATGAAATTATTAGTAAGTTCAGATACCGGTGAATCCGATCCTCATCATCGTGTCCTCTTTAGTAGCGCGCGTGAAACTTTGATTAGAGGGTCCAAAAAAAAAAAAAAATGAAGAAGAAAAGAATGAATCATCATAAAAGGAATTTGGATTTTAATTTATGTTTAGTAAATGATATTCTTTCTCATTTTTCAATTTACTTTCCAAAAAATCCTTCTCTTAACTTGCCAAATATGTCTCCTTTTTCAGTCCAATCAAACTCAACCACAAGATCCACCTCGTCATCTTCTCCATTTGATTGGGATTACGATGTCTTCCTGAGTTTCAGAGGTAAAGACACTCGCAAGAACTTTACCGATCACCTCTACAACGCCTTGGTGGGCGTCGGAACTCGTACATTCAGAGATGACGAGGAGCTTCGAAGAGGGGAGAACATCTCTACCAAACTACTCAATGCGATTCGTAGATCAAGGATTTCCATTGTGGTATTTTCCGAAGGCTATGCTTCTTCAAGGTGGTGCCTTGATGAGCTTGTGGAGATCATGCGTTGTAGGAATATCAGAGGCCAAACTCTTTTTCCGATATTTTATCACGTGGACCCCAAGGATGTCCGACACCAGATCGGAACTTTTGCAGAAACCTTTACTAGGCATGAAAAGCGGTTTCAGACCGATATGGAGAGGGTACGAAGGTGGAGAGCAGCACTTTCTGAAGCTGCAAGCTGTTCTGGCTGGGATCTTAATAACGATGCAAATGGGTATTATGATATGGACTCTTGTACTTTTGTCATGCATTTCTTTCTTTTTTTTTTCTTTTCTTTTACATTTTAGACAAAAGTTTATTAAAAAAAAAGAAGAAGACTTAACAAAACCCCCTAAACGTATTAAAGAAATTAGTGTTTGAGTTGAATGAGTTGATGGTTTTCTTTTCCGTGCCCATTCTATCAGTGTATCAAGATCATGCCATCTAGAGAAACTTTTTTCCCTTAATTATCAAGTCTAGGATTGCTTTTTAGATAAACCATCGTACACTTGAGAGGAATGATATTGTAACCATACTTTACTCAAAACTGTTGATAGCTTTTTTATGCTAAAAGAAACAAAAATAATTGTTTCATGACATGTCAATAGGAGAAGAAATTACATAGAAATTTATTTAAATGATAATTATCAATAATTTTGATAAAACCTAATTGTTTGTCATCGCGTAAAATAATAATAATAATTTTCTTTCTTCTTTTGCTTTCCTTATGCTTACTTTGTTGTTCTCTTTTCTATTTGAATCACAATAATTAGGTATGAATCAAGATTCATCGAAGTGATTGTTGAAAAAGTTTTGTGTAAAGTGAACCCCGCTCTCTTGAATGTTGCCAAACATCCAATAGGAATGGAGCCTCGTGTTAAAGATATTAAACGTTTATTAAATCTTGGAACAAGAGACGTTCGAGTTGTGGGCATTTACGGAATGGGTGGAATAGGTAAATCATCCCTAGCAAAAGCTGTCTACAATGAAATATGTGATGCATTTGAAGGAAATAACTTTCTTTCAAACCTTAAAGAAAGTTCAGAAAAGCCTGATGGCTTAATCCAATTACAAAATCAACTTCTTTCTGATATATTGAAAATGAATTCGAAGATTGTGAATGTTGACAGAGGAACCAATATAATTCAACATAGAATTCATGGGAAAAAATTTCTTGTTATTCTTGATGATGTGGATGACTTCGGAAACCTACACATGTTAGTCGAAAAGGACTGGCTTGGTCCAGGAAGTAGAATTATTATAACAACTAGAAATGAACATTTGCTAACTCAATTGAGGGTAGATGAAAAATATAAAGTACAAGGACTGAATCATATGGAGTCTCTTCAATTGTTCAGTTGGCATGCCTTCAATGTGTACAATCCAAGAAGAGATTACTCGAAGCTATCATTTGAAGCAGTGAATTATGCTGGAGGACTTCCATTAGCTCTTGTGGTTTTGGGTTCTTTTCTTAAAGAAAGAACCATTGCTGAATGAAAAAGTGAATTGAAAAAATTACGAAGAACTCCTAATGAAAAGATTCAAAAAATACTTGAAATAAGTTTTGATTCACTGGATAGCTATACAAAGGAAACATTCCTTGATATTGCATGCTTTTTTGTCGGCATGTACAAAGAATATGTTTTCAAAATACTCGATGGTTGTAATTTCTATCCAGAGAGTGGTATCCCTATTCTCATTGGAAGGTCACTTGTGACAATTGATAACCAAAAGAAGTTGAAGATGCATAATCTGATTCGAGATATGGGAAGAGGAATTGTTTGCAAAGAATCGCGCAATTATCTAGGAAAACGCAGCAGGTTGTGGTTTTATGAGGATGTGTTAAATGTACTACGCAATCATACGGTAAGAGGCATATGCATTTTTACTTGTGAAAAAAAAGGGGTGGAATGTGCATATACACATATAAACACATGCGCAGGCACATGTACATGCACAATATGCATGTTACATAGGAATGCATGAGATGCTCAAGGAAAAAAAAAAAGTAGGTATGCATGAGTGGTTTGCCATTTTGCCAAGCATGCTTCATAGTTTGAATAGTATATCAATGTAACTCATAAGTGATTTGACTTTAAATTCAAAACTTTTTTAAATCAAGTCAGGTTGAGAATATATAGGCATACTCTAGTTCAAACTTATTCTAGATTTACACAATATGAGAATGTGTGTTGCTAATCCAACCATCTATTTTGTCAGGGTTCAAAGACAGTGCAGGGTCTCATCTTAAATCTTCCTGTACTTGAAGATGTAGATTGCAAAACTGAAGCATTTAAAGAAATGAAGAATTTGAGGTTACTCCAAATCAATAATGTACATCTTACAGGATCCTATGAACATCTCCCCAAAGAGCTGAAATGGCTTTGTTGGGATAAATGCCCTATAGAATTTCTACCACACGATTTTCATCTAGAGAACCTTGTTAGTCTTGAAATGCAGCACAGTAAAGTTGAACGAGTTTGGGAGAAGAAAGAAGTATAACAAATCTTATAATGCTTTTTCTTTTCTTTCTTTTTTTTCCCTATTAATGTTAAATGTATAACTAACAAGCATTTTTCTCTTCTTTATGTTTTTCACAGATATTCAAAAAGTTGAAGGTCCTTAATCTTGGCAATTCCAAATATCTCACAAAATCACCAGATTTCTCACAAGTCCCACAACTGGAGATACTAGAACTTGGAGGTTGCACAAGCTTGGTTGAGGTTCATGAGTCCATTGGACATCTCAAAAGACTTGTTGTTTTGATTTTAAAGAATTGCACAAAGTTGAAGTACCTTCCAAGAAGCATTTTTAACTTAGAATCTCTTAAAGCTCTAGACTTGTCTGGTTGCTCGGCATTTGAAAAATTACCGGAACAACTACAATCCTCCCCTGGTCTTTCCATGATCAATCTCAAAATTGTATCATTTGTTGGATGTAGTAGCCTCATCGAATTACCAAACTTCTCACATATCCCACATTTGGAGAGACTGAAACTTGAAGGTTGCACAAGCTTGGTTGAAGTTCATGAGTCCATTGGACATCTCAAAAGACTTGTTTATTTGAATTTAAAGAATTGCACAAAGTTGAAGTACCTTCCAAGAAGTATTTTTAACTTAGAATCTCTTGAAATTCTAGAATTGTCTGGTTGCTTGGCATTTGAAAAATTACCGGAACAACTACAATCCTCCCCTGGCCTTTCCATGATCAATCTCAAAATTGTATCATTTGTTGGTTGTAGTAGTCTCATCGAATTACCAAACTTCTCACATATCCCACATTTGGAGAGACTGAATCTTGAAGGTTGCACAAGCTTGGTTGAAGTTCATGAGTCCATTGGACATCTCAAAAGACTTGTTAAATTGAATTTACAAAGTTGTGAGAAGCTTAGGAATCTTCCAAATAGTATTTCAAACTTAGAATCTCTTCAAATTCTCTACTTGAGCAAGTGCATTAATATTGAATATTTACCGGAGCAATTAGGGAATTTGACTGCTTTAGAATATCTGGACGTGAGCTTCACTGCTATTAAGCAAGTACCATCCTCCTTTAGGCTTTTGAGGAATCTCAAAGATGTAAATTTTTCTGGATGTCAATGTCTGATCGAATCACCAGATCGAGTTCTCACAAAACTTAGTTCTAAGTTGTCTGTCATTTAGAGATTGTACAAGCTTAGTTAAGATTCACGAGTCCATTGGACATCTAAAAGAATTTGGGGGACTTTATTTCAGTGGGTGCAAGAAGCTTAGGGGTCTTCCAATTAGTAGCACTTGTAACTTTGAAGTTCAAATACTTGAATTGTCTAACTGCTCAAAACTTGACATATTACAGGAACAATGGGGGTATATGATGGCTTTAAGAGAATTGGTTGCAGACGGAACTGCTATTAGGCAAATCCCATTGTCCTTGCGTAGACTCGGTGTCGGCAATTTATTTGAAGACGAGATCCCCATTGAATTTGAATGTTCATCTTTGCTCCAAATATTGAATTTATCAGGAAACAATTTCCGTAACCTATCTAGTTGCATCAGCCGCCTTCCTAACTTAATGGTTTTGACTTTGCATGAGTGTACTACTCTTCAATCAATTTCAATTCCAGCAAGTGTAAGGCATTTGGAAGCAAAGGGCTGCACATCATTGGAAAGAATCTCAGTTCTGACGAATGAGAGTTCAGGATCTTCTGGCCTTGATTTTGACGAAGCCTATGTCAGAGGAAAGTACTTCGAATGTATTGTACTTAATAACTGCCACAAACTGGTTGAGATTCAAAATTTGGAGAGTTTTCAAGGTATGCCAAATTCTATTCGGATGGGAAGCTGCAACAATATATCATCTGATTTTAGGGAGAGTGTTCTCCTGTATTTTCTCAAGGTTCTCTCTCTCTCTCTCTCTCTCTCTCTCTCTCTCTCTCTCTCTCTCTCTCTCTCTCTCTCATTTTATGACGCAAACACTTTTTTGATATAGACGGTGGGATTCCAAATTGGTCTTTATCCTTTCGTTGTCCTCCCCGGAAGTGAGATTCCAAATTGGTTTAGCCATCAGACAATCGGTTCTTCAATATCCTTTCGTGGACGTCCGTTATTGGAAGGTAAAATCCGCCACGTGCTTTTATGCGTTGTTTATGCAGTAAACAAGGAAGCACCTGGAGACATATTAGCTCGAGGGGGTCGGTTGGAATGGAAATGGAGACTTTGTAATAAAAGTTCGAGAGACCAGTCCAACAACTGGAATGTGGTGCCATTTGTTAGGGTTTTACCAGATTTTTATAACTATGAAGATCATATACATGCAATAAAGATAGCCAACTATATGCCTATGGCCAACTATAGGCCTAAGGGGATAGAAAGATTTCAGACGGAAAGTGGAGATGAAATAGAGGTCGCCGTCCATCTACAAATGTGGGGCCAAGGATCTATATATAACTCAAAAAAGTGTGAAATTGATTCGCGAATTGTGGAAGTGAAGAGGTTTGGAATCCATCTGTGTGATCTATGAGTAATCTTATCTTATATATATATAAAAGTTGAGTTTTGCCTAAGTGAGAGCCAAAACTCTGCCACGTGGCATGAACCGGTGATTGTAAAAAAACTGAACCGGTGTTTAATGTGTAACATGTGTTGTTTTTTGATAAAAAAAAAAAAAAAAAAAAAAACTGTCAAAACCAAACGTCTTCTTCTCTCCCTTCTCTCTCCAAACCCAAACGTTTTCTTCCCCACCGTCCCTCCCTTCTCTCTCTTAACTTTCACAGACGTTCTGTCTCCCTCTCCCTCTCTTTCTTCTTTATACTTTCCCTTCTTTCTCTTCTCTTTCTTCTTCTCCGCTATTCTCTCTTCATTCTTCCTCCGTTTTCCTTTTCTCTCTCTAACACACGTTCTCTCTCTGTTTTTGGTTTTGGTATTTCTCAGTTTTTCTTCTTTTTGGCTTTGCTGCAAAATTGAAAGTGGGTCATTTTTTATGTTTATTTGGGGGCTTTCGGTACACATTCTTTTCTCTCTCCAATTACGGTTTTTTTTTTTTTCCCTTTTCTCTCACTCTCAGACGAACATCAGGGAATATTTCTGTTGTCACTTTTGCTTTGGTTGTTTTCTTGCAATTCTACTTGAACGCTATATGTTTGATGAAATAACTAAATATATTTTAGGAGAGATTACTTCAATCTTAATATGGGTCATTTATTCTCTTTCAATTTTCAGTTTTTTTTTTCCCAACCCTTTTTCTACTTGAACTCTTTGTGTGTGATGCAAGGTTTTTATTAATCATGAATCCAGGAAGACTTTTTTGTGGCCTTCGACTTTATCTTTCTAAATGTGATTTAAATGCAGGGGGTGCAAGATGCGAAGAAGGCAAAGCTATATTCAAGGATTGGAAAGGAAGTCGTTTCTGCGTAAGTTACTCCATTTTTAGTTGACTTTTTCTTGAATTCACAGTTTGAAAGTAAATTAAAAAAAGGTCTAAAACATTGCTCCTACAATTTACCTACTAGCAAAAGTTTTTTTACAGTGGGTTCTGCTTGGTAGCATTCTCTGTTTTTTAGGGATATTAGCGTGAAACTGCCATGAAGTTTTTTTGCTGCCCTATTTTTGGTTAGGTTTTTTAATGACCGTTGTCTTTACTTTGATGTACAGAGAAAGCCAAAGAGCTTTGTGTGCCAAAGGAAATTCTTGACCGCAATATTAAGAAAGGTTCTGAGAAGGGATAAGATGCGTACATTGAGAAAATCTAAGAGGTTGGTATATACATTATCTATCATTTTTATCTCAGGGATGCTATGATGTTCAAATTTTTTAGAGTTAGTTAGTCAAGGATTGACACGTCAATTATTTTACTTCATATTGATACATCTGGATGACTTTATTTGGGTCTTGAAAAAGGCTTCTTTATTATTTCCAGGTTTTTCTTGATTTTTATATTTTCTAAAAAAAAAATCTTGATATGTTTGTTTGTTTTCTGCTTTCCTTGGATGAATTCTGAATCAGAGCAACAATAAAAGTTGGATAGTGAACATGATAGCAGTAAGTTCAACTTGGTACAGCTATGTATTGATTGAGGGATAATTATATACTTTAACATGAGTGCCATTTATATATATATATATATATATATATATATATATATATATATATATATATATATATATAAACAAATCAATTAGTCTATTAGAATTTTTGGTCAAGAACTAAGTGTTGTAACCCTTATGTGTTTGCTATTAGTTAGTTTCTGGCTTTACTGATGCGGTTTTGTGTGTTAAAAAATTGATGATGAAGGAATTCAGGGCTTTGAAAATGAAGTGGCAAGGGCTTTTATTATTGCTTTGGCTTTATTCCACTGGTATACATGGATTGTATTTACTCTTGACAAAATTGCGGTTAGGATTTTGATTGTTCCTAATTTGCTCTTCTTTATAGTGTTTGTTATGAAAAAACTTCTTCATAAAAAATGTGATATGGGCCAGTGAATGATTTGTTGGATAGTTGCGTTTGAGGGTTGTTGATTTTCTGAGTTTGCTGGGGATAAATTTACTAAAAATATTTCTACAGTGTCTACATTTTTTTTGGTTTAGTTCTTACAAAAAAAAAATAAAATTGATAAGTAAGTAAAATTTTATTAAACGCAAAAAGCGATCAAGTACACAGGGAGTATACAAGAACGGCTGCTAAGAAGAGGAAAATAAAACAAGAAAATCATTATAACTAATCCCTGAAGGTGCTAAGAACGCGGCTGTCCAAGAATACAAAGAAGAAAAGAAAAAATACATGAGTTCCTCTATTGATCTTTCTTTGTCCTCGAACTGTCTATCATTACGTTCCATCCACAAGCACCAAAAGAGGCAGCTAGGAACCATCTTCCACACCGCCGCATTTCGAGAGCGGCCACCCGTCCACCAACAAGCAAAAAGATCTACCACCCGACGAGGCATCACCCAAGACAGACTAAAACGGCAGAAAATGGCATTCCACAGAACACTAGCGACCTCACAGTGAAGAAGGAGATGATCCACAGACTCCTCATTCTTTTTGTACATACAACATCTATTAATCACAATGATTTGTCTCTTTCTAAGATTGTCCAAAGTAAGATTCTTCCCTAGCGCTGCCGTCCATGCGAAAAAAGCCACTTTCCTAGGAGTCTTAGTTCGCCAAATACTCTTCCAAGGAAAAGAAACAGACTCCTTAAAAACAAGAGTCTTATAGAATGAACTAACATCAAACTTCCCTTTGCGAGACACCATAGAGTTCTATAAAAAATAAAAAATAAAAACACGAATGGCGATTTGTAGTAGATCAAGAGAACCAAGTAAATCTAAGATTACTGTCATTTGTTTAAAACCACTTTATGTTGTTTGATTTCAAATATGTCAAAAATTAAGGAAATGAATGTGTATAATGTGCTGTGAGAACTTTTTGGTTTCTACATTATGAATTGGCGTTGTTTAAATATTGATGTGAGAGATATGCTTCGTATTGCCTAAGTGGTTTAAAATTGTGTATACTGCTTCAGATTGTAGTATCTTAGGTTAATGATTGTGTATTGCTGGGTTTGTTGTGAGATATTAATTTTGTTTGTAAATTTTGATCTTTTTCATTTGATTACTTTGTATGATTTTTAATACGCTTGGGCATTCTGTCTGTTTGATGAAATATGAATAAAATATGATTTCTAGGTCTAGGGGAGATCTCCTATAATGGCTATAAGTTCAATGAGTTTGTTTCTAAAAGACATTAGCTATTTAGCTTATATAAGCCAATATAACTTGCATATTTCTGAAATGACTGTGAGAGAAACACTTCACTTCTCAGCAAGGTGTTAGGGCATTGGAGGAAGAGCAGGTAGGCTTTGTTTTGCATCTTATGGCCACAATCACTCTCTTATGAAATTAGGTTGATCTTATATGAATTTTTTCACTCACTATGCAAAAACCGTGGTTTCATGCAATAGAATGAGTTCACAATAACAATTTGTTTCATACCCATTCAGTGCATAGTAATGCTAGAAATCATAATGTTAGGGCTCTTACTGCAGTATTTTTGGCAATTCTGCATCTTCATGAGTATAATTCTAGCATTTTGCTGATAAATTGTTCCTTTAATTGCAATTCATTGATGTTGGAACCATAAAAAAATACCTTGATATATTAAATTACTTCAAATTGTGTAAGTCAAATTGTAGTATGTAGATACATAGCATTTAGTGTAGATAGCCCTGAAGTTCAAGAGTTGTTTATATCCTTATTTATTAACCATTTATATTTTTTTTAATTAGTCTATTGTATTTGTATACATATATGCGTTTGTTTGTAATTTTATTTGGCTCAAACCTCTACTTTGAATTGCCCCAGTTTGATGGAATTTTTTATGGGCATGTGTAGTCTTGGTTTTAAGTTCTGGCATCTTTCTCACATCCACTCATATTTTCTAATGTAATTTTACTTGTGACAAAATAAACTGTTGAATTTGAAATTTGGTGCTTTAGAAGTTGGTGATTGTGTTTATGCAAGCACATTGTGCTTGAAGCTTTCAGATTTGTCAGCATATGATGTTAGGATAATTCATTCATTGATCAAATTCCTTATCCGAGATTTCTACTTATTGATATGTTGTACATTGCTACTTTTGGTTTCACTTGCTTTTGGTTGGACAAATGGAGGGTAGTCCTGCAAAGAGCTCTACTCAAAAAATTTGAAGTTATCAATTATGGATTTAGGTTCTTCTTCAACTTCCATAAGTGAAGAAAGTGATTCACATTGTATGGCTCTATTTTATCTCTTTTGATATGAATCTGGCGGAGCTAGGTGCTTGACTTGCTATCTTTCTTTCCTACATTTTTTTAAAAAAAAAAAAAATAATAAATTTTATTTTTTGCTATTCTTTCTCAAGATGTGTTTTTCAATTTTTTTTGGAAATTAAATTATAATAATAAAAAAAAAAAAACCGCACATAGTGCGGGTTATATGCTAGTTCTAGATAATTCTGCACAATTCCACCCCAAATATATGGTATCCAGATATCCCTTGCTGCCTTTTTATTTTTATTTTTAAAATTTAATATTTATAAAATCAAATAAAATATTTTATTTATTTTTTTATTCTTCTTTTCTTCTTTTTCTTTGTAGACAGTTGTGGCGGATAGAAAAGCAAATTGGTAAACTGCATGAGAAACCGTTTCCTACTGTCACTGAAATTCCCTCACTCACAGAAGCCTAATCCGAGTCTCCAGCATCAAACCCAGAAACAGAGCGCTGAACCCATTTCCATTGGCTTCTCTGGCGTGGTTGAGCACCAAAGCCACCGGTCAGTACTCGGGCCTAGGGCCCACGATGCCAGAGGTGAAGCCGACGATGGTGGTGGTGGGTTCCGGGTGGGCCGCTTGCAGGTTCATGAAGGGCCTCGACACCAAGCTCTACGACCTGGTGTGGCGTCTCCTCGGAACCACATGGTGTTCACGCCCCTCCTGGCCTCCACCTGCGTGGGCCACATGTGTAAGCGCTATAATAAGTTATAGAATTCCTTTGATGATCGCCTCAAGCACTATATATGCTACTAAACAGTTGACAAAAGTAAGAGGTACATGATTATTAGGAAGAACTTGTTTGTCTGTCTTAAAAATGTTGCTGTGGATCGATTATGTATTGCATATTCTCAAATTGAAAGTTTTAGTCTGATCTTTGTTGTGGAAGATAAATTAAGTTGTTGGTTGTAAAAGGTAAAATCCAAAGGGAACCATTTTTCTCTTAAAGGAACTTGGGCCTTCTCCTAAGGATACGTGAGGCACCTCTCACTAGCAACATTTGGGATGTTGAACAACTGTGGACATTGCAATCATTAACCCCCAACCACAGCTTCCCCCAAATTTTAGTTATGGATCTATATATTCATTTTTCATTTAGTAGTTTCTCTTTGTCAGGATTTGTAGGATTGTCAATTAAGGATGTTAAAAGCTCAGAAGCTAATTCTTAATGATGGCACTGAGGTTCTATATGGGCTGTTAGTGTGATCTATGGGTGTTGGCCCCTCTCCTCTTGTTAACTCTCTGGAACTTCTAAAATCTCCATGTGGAAGGTTAGTTACTAGTTCTTTTTGGCTCATGAAAATGCATTTCTACAAATGGTATAAGAGTTTGAAGACACTGATAAAATTGATGCAAATTGTCTTGCTTAGCATTTCATTCAGTACACTATTTATAGAGAAGGTTTTTACATGAGGTAAACTAAATAAGTAGACTAATACTTAAGGTAGCTAGAAAGCTAAAGCACGTTAACTACAAGAGTGGAAATGCAGAAAATCTGGAGGCAGAGCATGCCCCATGTTTTCTGTTGGTAGCAGTTTCTAGAGGAGAGTGCCCTAAAAAACTGCAGCTTCCTTAAAGTCATCAAGTCTTGGAAATCAGCTGCTTGTTGCTTGGAGGTTTTTCAGGAGGTGATTTTCTGTGAGATTCAGTCACGTGGTTGTGGTGAGAGAGGAGATCATTGACACGCCCCCTCAAGGTCAACGGTAAAGGCAGGACGTTGAGCTTGCTACGAAGAGAGGCAAAACGAGCGGTGGATAGGGGTTTGGTGAAGATGTCTGCAATTTGATCACGGCTGGACAAAAAACGAATGTCAAGAGTTTTGGATGCAACCATATCGCGAACAAAGTGGAAATCAATCTCCACGTGCTTGGTACGAGCGTGGAAGACAGGGTTGGAAGATAAATACGTGGCACCAATATTGTCACACCAAAGGATTGGCGGATTGGGAGCAGAAATGCCTAGTTCATGGAGAAGAGACCGAAGCCATGTAATTTCAGCGGCAGCATTGGCGAGGGCTTTGTATTCAGCCTCAGTGCTGGAACGAGCGACGGTAGCTTGTTTGCGACAGCTCCAAGAAATCAGATTTTGACCAAGGAAGATACAATAGCCACCTGTGGAACGGCGGTCATCGCGGCTGCCCGCCCAGTCCGCGTTAGTGAAAGCTTGAAGAGTGGTAGAGGAAGACCGGTGAATTTGAAGACCAAAGTGGATAGTTTGCTTGAGATATCGCAGAAGGCGCTTGAAGGATTGCCAATGGAGGACAGTCGGTTGGTGCAGAAACTGAGAGAGCTTGTTCACTGTGAATGAGATATCAGGACGGGTGGTACAGAGGTATTGTAAGGCACCCATAGTGCTCCTGTATAAGGTAGGATCATCAAAGAAAGCACCTTCAAAGGCAGAGAGGTTGGTAGCAGTGGACATTGGAGACGAAACTGGTTTAGCAGCAACCATGTTGGTGCGGCGAAGAATGTCCAGAATGTAGCGTTTTTGGGACAATAGAGAACCATCAGGTGTGTCGACCACTTCAATGCCAAGAAAAAAATTTAACAGACCAAGATCCTTGATGGAGAAATCAGATTGAAGAAGAGACAACAAGTCATCAATAGCAGAGGCCTTCGAACATGTGATTATAATATCATCTACATAAATTAAGATAAACATGGTGAACTCAGGAGATTTGAATATAAACAGGGAGGAATCTGTTTTTGCACCACGAAAACCAAGAGCAAGAAGTTTGCTGCTCAAGCGAGAGAACCAGGCCCTAGGGGCTTGTTTGAGCCCATAAAGAGCTTTATGTAACTTGCATATGTGGTGGGGAAATTGTGGATGAGAAAATCCCGGAGGCTGGGACATGAAAACCTCTTCAGATAGGGTGCCATGTAAGAATGCATTGTTGATGTCAATTTGGCGTATAGCCCATCCAGCAGAAATAGCAAGAGATAAAACAGTGCGTACCGTTGTGGGTTTAACCACAGGACTGTAAGTCTCACCATAATCCACACCCGGTTGTTGATGAAAGCCCTTGGCGACTAATCTGGCTTTGTAGCGATCGACGGTGCCATCCGCTTTACGTTTGATACGAAAAACCCATTTGCAGCCGATGATATTGCGAGCAGTGGAAGGTGGAACAAGTTGCTATGTCTGATTTTTTAGCAAAGCATCAAACTCGGCATTCATTGCTTCACGCCATCTTGGGTGCTTGATTGCTGTAGAATAACATGTTGGTTCAAGATCATCCAGGTCAATAGTGGTGAACAAGGCATGAGGAAGGGGATACTTGAGTTGGCCATTTGGAAGAAGGGTTGGTTTGGAGATATTGTGTTTGGACCGTGTGGTCATAGGATGGTGAGAAACTTGGAGATTGGGAGCACCAGGTGGGGAGACAGTGTTGGAGGGAGAATGGGCTACTGGTGAGGGAGAGTCAGGAAGAGTTGGGAGGGAAGGAACGTGAGAAGGGGAGGGGGATGAACTGTGCGTGGCCCGAGATAGGGTGGTGTCGGTGTGAGGAGGAGCATGAAAAGGAGAGGGGGGTTGGATGACACATGGAGTGTGAGGGGCTGCACTTGAGACAGGTTGGACAGTAGCACGTGGATGTGTTGGTGCTGTGGGAGGGAGAATGATAGGAGGGTCACGTGGATGTGTTGGAGGGGAGTTGACAGTAGGTGGGGAGGAGTGAGAGGAGGTAATGGCAAATGGAAAAATGTCTTCTTGAAAGAGGACATCACGTGAGAAGTAAACACGACCTGTGGGGAGGTGGAGACACTTGTATCCCTTGTGACGTAAGCTGTAGCCCAGAAAAACACACTGAAGAGAGCGAGGTTGCAGTTTGTTAGAGTTGTAGGGCCGGAGATGAGGCCAACAAGCACAACCAAAAATGCGAAGAATTTTATAATCTGGTGGAATTTTAAAGAGGAGTTCAAAAGGAGATTGATTTTTTAACAGAGGAGTGGGCATGCGATTTATTAAGTAGCACGCAGTGACAAAGGCATCATCCCAATATTGACGAGGAACGCTAGCAAAGGATAATAGGGCAAGACCGGTTTCCACAATGTGACGGTGTTTACGTTCAATAGCACCATTTTGTTGGTGAGTGTGGGGGCAAGAAAGGCGATGAGTGATGCCATGGTGTTGAAGAATTTTGGAAAGGGAGCGATATTCGCCACCCCAATCAGATTGTACAGATTTAATGGAACAAGAGAAATAGCGTTCAACATAAAGCTTAAATTGATTGAAAATAGTAGAGACATCACTTTTACAAGCAATTGGAAAAAGCCAGGTATATCTACTAAGATCATCAAGGAAAGACACGTAGTACTTGAAACCAGATACAGAACAAATTGGAGATGGCCCCCAAACATCAGTGTATATAAGATCAAGAGGACCCAGGCTACGTGTGTGAGAGTGAGAAAAAGGCTGTTGGTGGCTTTTGGAGCTGAAACAAGCCGCACAAGCAGGAGGGTCCTTGTTGGGAACAAAAGGAAGCTGAAACTTGGATAGGAGTGGTCGCAAAACACGAAAGGCAGGGTGACCGAGGCGGGAATGCCAACCAGAGACCGAAGTTCGTTCACCCACCATGGCAGCAAGTTGGGGTGAGTTATTGAAAGCAGGAAAAGATGGAAATGAGTAGAGCCCACGGTTACTCCGCCCGCGCAAGAGAGTTTTCCCCGTAGCCCGATCCTTCACAAGGAAATGAAAAGGGTGAAATTCAAAGTGTTAGTGGCTTTGGTGAACTGATGGACAGACAACAAATTTTTTTGTAATGTGAGGAACATGCAGAACATTATATAAAGTGAAGGGAAGAGTGGGTGTGGAGAGTTGGGCGTTGCCAATATGGTGAATAGAAAGCCCAGTACCGTTACCAACACGAAGCTGATCTGAACCAGTATATTCTTCAGCCTTCAGGTTGAGATTAGCCAGGTCAGAGGTAATGTGGTGAGAGGCGCCGGAGTCAGGGTACCAGCAGGTCTGATCAGCCAGAGCTTGAGGAGAAGCCATAAGAGCGTGCGGGTTGGGAGGAGAGTCACGTTGAAAACTGGTGTTGAACCGTTGATAGCAATCCAAGGCAATATGACCTGCTTTGTTACAAACTTGGCACACAGGTCGTGGGGAGGAAGAGAATCCATGGCCACGCCCCTTACCTCGGAGGGGGGATGAGTGGAGAGGAGTAGAGCTACGACCAGTGTTGGAGGTAGTATAGCCACGGCCAGAGGATGAAAATCTGGTACCACGACCACCTCTTGGTGGTTTCCCTTTGGCAGCAAAGTTAGCACCTGCAAGAGAAACATCGACAGAAGAAAGTTGATGTTGAATGCGTTGCTCATGGGCCAAAAGGTGGCCATAAATTTCTTCAATCGTGAGGGGCTCCACACGAGTAGTGACAGAAGTCACAAAGGAGTCATAATCGGTTCCAAGACCGGCAAGGAGAAAGGAGATGGCCTCAAAATCATTCAGGGGCTGATTAACAGCTGCAAGAGTGTCCGTGAGACAAGTAAATTTATGAAAATAGTCTGCAACGGAGGTGTTGCCCTTTTTTAAAGTGGCAAGCTGATAGTGGACTTGCATAGTCCATGCTCGAGAATGGGAGGTGAACAGGCGTTCAAGAGTAAGCCACACATCTCGGGAAGTTGTACACTTGACAACATGGGACAGAATAGATTCTGTCATAGAGGAGGTGAGTGCACCAAGGATTAGTTGATCTTGCATAGTCCAAGCCAGGTAGGCAGGATTTGGATTGATAGTATCACCATTCTCAGAGGAGGCAGTAATGGTTTGTGGAGGGCATTCTGACGTGCCATCGACAAAACCGAAAAGTGAGTGGCCCTTAAGAATAGGGACAACAGTTGTCTTCCATAAGCTGTAATTGTCACGGGTGAGTTTGTGTGTGACAGAGTTGTGGAAGGAAATGGCACTAGTAGAAACAGTTGGGGTTGAAAGTGGTGGGTTGAGGAGTGTCGTGGAGGAAATGGGAGAAGCTGGTGGTGGGGGAGGAGTAGAAGTTGGTGGAGTTGCCATTTTGAAAAAAAATTAAAAGAGGACGTTAGTCAGTGAAGCTCTGATACCATATAAGAGTTTGAAGACACTGATAAAATTGATGCAAATTGTCTTGCTTAGCATTTCATTCAGTACACTATTTATAGAGAAGGTTTTTACATGAGGTAAACTAAATAAGTAGACTAATGCTTAAGGTAGCTAGAAAGCTAAAGCACGTTAACTACAAGAGTGGAAATGCAGAAAATCTGGAGGCAGAGCATGCCCCATGTTTTCTGTTGGTAGCAGTTTCTAGAGGAGAGTGCCCTGAAAAACTGCAGCTTCCTTAAAGTCATCAAGTCTTGGAAATCAGCTGCTTGTTGCTTGGAGGTTTTTCAGGAGGTGATTTTCTGTGAGATTCAGTCACGTGGTTGTGGTGAGAGAGGAGATCATTGACAAATGGTATTGGCTCTTTAATATGCCTCCTTTTTAGTTTTCAAGGTTGCAGAGCGGCAAGGAAAATATATATCTTATCTATTAAATAGGATTGGTAAAGCTGGTGGAGGTCATGCCAATGGTGCAAATGGCATGGAACTGGGAGATATATATCCATTTGTTTACAAGCATCTAGGAGCATGACAAGCATTGGCAGATACAAGGCTCTAGTAGATATCTTTGGCAGAGCAAGCTAGGTGAGTTTCTAGTCATTCCTGGGCCTTCTCTCTTGAGCTATTAAGTTAAATTGGAACATGGAATGATGCGGCAGCAATTTTGCAGGATTTGTTGGTTGGTGTATTTGGCACTCAGCATATCTGACTGACTTGTGTTATAAGCTGGAGGATAGGTTTGTGTGGCAATCAACCTTCGTGTTTGGTCAGTCGTTATATTAGCAGAATATAGATTTTGGAATTAAATGTATCTTTATCTTCTTGTACGAATCTGTGCCTACTTTTCTCCCTCCCTGTTCCTGATTGCTGGATGAGTGGTTTGCGAAGTATATACTACTGCAGTTAGGCGTAAATGTTTTGTTACTACTTGCACGTTTCCACATACACATCTTCATGGTGTCGGTCCATTTGAATTCGAAGATGATACATATCAAATCATGGAAAGTTTTTCTGGCACAGGCATCAAGTCAAGAAAATTGTCCATTTGATTTTATTGTTTTTGTTTTACTCCCATAACAACCCACATATTCGTTCCTAAAGAAGCTGGGGAGCTGCTTATATAATACAGACATTTAAGATTTTATTTTATTTTTTATCTCAAATGTATCTCTTGTTCGTTCATATTGAAGTTTTAGCTGAAAAATGTGTCCTGTTTTATTGAATCATGCATGTGAATTCCTTTCGTTCACTTTTAGCTGAAAAGTGATTTTATCATCAAAGATTTTCGCCAAGGATATGCGCATGTGAAAGACTATATCCACTTTACTTTTGATTGAGGTTTGTTTAATAACAGTTTAATCTAGCTATGAGATATTCTTTGAACTTTTTTCACTAGAGTTATTGCTATCCACCCTTTGAAATGTTTTTGTAGGTGCTCAGGAAAGATAGAGTTTGCCTCCCCAAGGAAATCCTTCTGCATCTATATTGTTTGTTAGGAGTGCTTGTGGGAACCTTTTTAGTCTGCACACTTGATCTACTACTGCCACCATCACCACTCCCCCTGGCCCCCAAATTGCCTCAGCCGAAAACAAGAAAGGTACGGTGTTCACACAGAGTGCATCTTGGAAATCCCTACGTGCAGTTTTAGAGCAATAACTTCTTAGATATTTATTCAAATAATTCTTGTGCTCCTTTTCTACTGTTATGTTTCTTGATGCCCCCATTTTGTGATCCTTCTATGGTTGAGCAGGAAACTTTTCAGTTGCTCCTATTTTGACAACATTGCTCCAAAGGGAAAATTTATTGGATTTAGGCGGAAACTGACCATCCTCAGACCAAACTTAAACCAGCAATCAACCTTGTAGGGCCTGTTGATAAGATATTCTTGATATCTATTGAGGGATTTGAACCATTCAATGAACCATCCTTGGAGGATTGCTTCACATCAAGAGTAAGTGATCTCCGATTGTTTTCTTAATGCTTGCCTTGATTCCACTGCTACCTTGTTGCTGCTGCTCTTACTAGCTGATGCTTGCTAAGCAAGTCCAGTTTCCGTTTAACAGAGTTATGATGCAACAACACACTTTAAGAACTATCACGGATCATGGATGTACTCAACATGTATATACACCATGATAACTGGAAAGGTACTGATTTTTTATCTTACTAAATGAATTCTTTTCTCTCCCTGTTTAAACCCCTTGAGGTCCAAAATTGTGTCATGGACATGCTTATATATAGGAACCATTTTTTTTTTTTTGGGAGATCATTCACGAAGCTTTTATCACGTATGCATGTCGACTATAAACAGAGCATTTTAGAAGTGGTAGCTTTACACAAAAACAGCACTTGGTTCTCATAAGGTTTCAAGTAATAATTAATTGGTGTTTTTGGGCAGGTTCGTTAATTACCTCAGTGTGGATTTAAGTGCTGTCAATTCTGCAGAAGAATGAGGAGTGAGGAAACCCACTTTTGGTGCTTAAGCTGATAATTCTGCGGTTGTTCCAAGTTCCTATAGTCGTATAGATATGCCACAATTATTTCGATCATGACAATTTGATTCCCGTGCTACATCATCTTGATACTTATCTTTTTTCTTATATATTGTAAATTAATAAATTAAATTATGTCAATCGATGATAAGATGTGAAATTACATTTCTAATAAACAACAAGAGTCCTATTTCATTGTAGGGAAGCTTTTACGTTTATTATATAATGTGGTAAACATGTTTTCTTCTTTAAGGCCTCTCTCTTGGAAGAAAATAAAATTTTCATTTATAAAATTGGCGCATAATACAGACATTGCTAAGGAGAAAGTTGGGCGCTGCCTTTTTTTCTTTTCTTTTCTTTTTATTTTTTAAATTTGTTTTAAAAAAATGATATTAAAAGTGTGTTGGGATTGCGATATCAAAAGAATAATCTATATTTTTAAAAGAAATTGCAAAACATAAGGCATTTGGCATTGCGAATTAGAAATCGCATGTTCTAAAATCATGGAAAATTTTGTAAATAATTAGTGGCATAAGGCTATTGGGTGCTTATTTAAAAATGCGCAAATTTAAACTAAAATCATGATTTCGTGAAGAAAAATATTTGGTGCAGACAGTTACCAAAATTTCAAGTGGAAGCAAAAAAGTTATAAGAATATCCACTTAAAATATGTTAAAACTTGTTTTTTTTTTAGAATATATTGTGAGAGATTTGATTTCAACATTAATTATAATCAGATTATAATTGAATACATTTAATTCTGATTTGATTTGATCTTCTCGCATACCTTTTTGTATTCTCTTTACATCTCTATAAATCGAGATAATTTGTATTATAAATTCATTAAGAGAAATAAGAGTAATTTAGCCCTTTTGACTTTATCCTGACTGAACCACATAAAATATGTTGTCTCTATTTATTTTATTTTCACTTTTATTTTTATTTTATTATTAATTTCTTCATGTATTAAAACTATAGGCTAATGCCAATATTCAATCCAATGATTCTATAAATTTTTCATTTTCTTTTATTTTATTTTTGTTCTTGATAGTCAATATTTTACAGATCACCTTATCATAAATCTTCCATAGTATTTGACACAAAAAAAAAAAAAAAAAAAAAAAAAAAAAAAAACCCTCCTTGGCTTTCTGTGCGTCACCTCTGAATTTATTTGCCATCTTATAAAAAAAAAATAATAATAATAAAAAAAAAAAAAAAAAAAACTGGCGTGAGACTTAGATCTGATGTTTTTGGAGAGAGAGAAAGAGAGAGTTGTGCGATTTCTATGAAAAAAACAGGGGAGAGGGAAAAGAGGACTGAGGAGAGAGAAACAATAATTTTTTTTTTCTTTTTTTGAAATCACGGTGAACTTGCTGGCAGTAAAAAAAAAATGTATTTAATGAAAGAAAATTATCTCAAAAGGACCTGCTACACAGCCTGTACCCCTATGGACAATTCAATTTTTTAATGAAAATAAATAAATATCACCTCACCTCACCAACTAGGAACCGAGAATAATATTAATAGATGCTCTAACATTTCTTTTTATTTTTTTATACTAAAATATTGAATTTGTTGTTAAGAAATGCTATATCATCTATTGTAGTTTTTTATTTGGTCTTTTTTGTTGATTTGACACCCTTAGACACAAAGAGAACCACAATAGATGCTCTATCATTTTTCTTTGTTGTTGGGTTGAAATCTTTGAATCTAGATCTATGCTCCTCCGTCCAATAGTGTACAACACGTATCTCACCAGTGGGTTCGCCAGCTTCTTCCTCTTCCACCGATGGTCGTCGCGTTTCCGTCTTCCATGTATTGGAGTATGACATGCACGCACCAGGGAGTTTGTCTCCCTTTCCAGTGCGTGGTGACCATGCTTCTCCCGTCCCAGTTTTTGATGGATCCTGGTGGCCTCTACGATCCCTGCTGGAGAGAGGCTAGCTTTCCAGCAACGGCTCCCAGTCCACCCCCCTCAGCCAACCTTCTGTTGTTGTTTTAGCTGATGTTTATTTTTGGTACTTGGGTTATTGTTTTTTTTTATGAGAAACTTCCGTATTTGAAATTGTATTGGTTTCTATCTTTACTACAGTCGTTTTTTCAGACTTTAACAGCATTTGTACTGTTCCTGCTATCTTTTGGTGATTCTTGCATATCTCAAGTGGGGATTCAGTTGGACTTGTCTTGATCTGTTTTTCTTTCACTTTTGAAACCGCCTTGTACAGCCCTTTAAAAAGACCGGATTATTTATTTGTCTCATTTTCTACTTTTTGTAAATATTTCACCGCTGTTTCAGTTTGGCTTGAGTCTAATATTGGGAAGCTCACCCCTTTTTTATTTGAAAGATTGCCAACTTCTTCTTTCTTTCGTATCATATCTAGGCATGTATACGAGCCGAGCTCGGGCGAGTAGTGGTTGTCCGAGCTCGGCTCGTTTGGAATTTTCATTAGCTCGAGCTCGGCTCGAGCTCGTGACGGGTATTGAATATTGGGCTTGGCTCGGCTCGCCAATTGTAAATTCTTGTCCAAGCTCGAGCTTGAGCTCGGTTTTTTGACGAGCCGAGTGCCTTATCGAGCACTCGGCTCGCCCGGCTTGTGAGGACATATTTCAGTATAACCTAAACCAAGGTAAGCCAAAACCCGCAAGAACAATAGCCTCATAATCTCAACATAAATCAAGACTAAGAAAATCCTATGAAATTAACATCATTTTCGAGTTTAATCATGGTGGATATAACGAAATCGAAAGTAAAAGCTTGAGATTTACATTTTCTTGACAGATTCTCATACATTGTTTCACCATTTTCTTCTTCTTCTTCTTTCTTGATCTCTCACTGCCCCCGGTCTCTCTCTTGGGTTGTCTCGATCTCTCAATCTCTAAATCTCTCTCGCGTTCGGATCCAGGCGGCGGGCGCAAGAGGAATGAAAATGAGAAGAAAAGAAATGGGAGAGAAGAGAGAGTGGGAGAAAGAAGAGAAAAGGTACTCGGTGTGCGTGTTTTTCAGGCTGTAGCGTGACTAGAGAAGAGAAATTAGAGTCTTCGAGAAGACAACTTAGACAAGGCATCAGGTCTGGCAGATCACGTGGGTTGCACTGTGCACAGTGATGGACTTTTTTTTTTTTTTGAAAAAAGTGATGGACTGATTGAGAACAATGAAAAGGCACTAAACGTGGATGAGGGTGGCCCACGTGTAATTAAAACAGTAAATTAACGCTCTATTGTCCTAATAGGAAAGGTGGTGGCAAATCAAATGAGAAATGGCCTCCTTTTTTTTTTTTTTTTTTTTTTTTTTTTTTTTTTTTTATCAAACTCCTTTGCTTTCACTCAAATTAAGGAATTATAATATTATATATTGCATCCATCTACGAATTTTTTAAACAGGGTTCTTGAGATTTATTTGTTTACAATTAACAACATATGCGTATAAATATGGCATTTGCTTGCAAGTGAAGAAATATTTTTAGAATTTTTTTATTTATTTATTTGTAATATGATCAAGATCTTTTGTTATTTTTATACTACATTATTGAGAAAAAAAATTTAAATCAAATGAGTTTGGTATCATTTTTTTTTTACGTAATTTTATGTGTCATACTTATGTTTATTTTATGTCATTCTAATAATGATGTGGCTTTCAAAATTACAATTTGATCATAATTCAATAATGATCAATCACACGAGTAATGCTATAAATCACTCTTTTGTCACTCTTGTGTCTCTCCAAAAATTATATGACTTTAAAATTTTCATTGAGTTTGTGATTAATTACTATTAAATTTTGATCAAGTGGTGATTTTAAAAGGTATGGGCTTGTTTGGTAAGTAATTGTATTGTGAAATATTTGTGTGTTGTATATTAAAAAGTAATTGATGTGATATAAAATTTGAAAATATTTTATAAAAAAGTGAAAATCTTTTGTTTTGTGGTGTATTTTTTTTATTTAAATAGTAATAAAATATGATTGATGTGATATAAAAAGTGTAAAAAAGTTAGAATTTTTTTATTTGATTTTTTTGAGAGAAGTGAAAAGAAAAAGAGGAAAAGTTGAAAACCGATTGTCAAACAAGCCCTATATTATTCTTGGAGGGACACGAGAGTGACAAATAAGTGACTTCTATAATTATTCTCAATCATACAATGAAGATTTTAAAAGTTACATCATTATTAGAGTGACTCAAAAATGACATGGGTTTGACATCTAGAATTACTCAATTTTCTTGCACATCTTATTATATGAATAATAATAACCATGCTTATTTGTTATTCTATACTTGAGCTAAAATAAGCTATAAGTGTCCATCTAAATTATGTGCTTAGAATCTTAGATCATACTTAATCATACAATGATACAAAATAAGTATTGTTGATATAATTATTACATTGTATAATAAATATATAATTTGTCATATCACTTAAAATTTAATATTATATAAATTACCAGATCATATGATTATATCAAAATTATGTACTTATTGTATATAGTTATAATTTATAACCTAACCTTTATAGTTTACAACTTTACATTACTATGAATTATATACTTATGAGTTAGAATTTAAGAATTATGTGATAGTATATGACTATAACGTATAGTTATAGCATTATTGGCTTAATATATATATATATATATATATATATATATATATTACATATCACATAATCATATCATATATGAATCTTTATATTATACCCATATAAATTGTTAGATCATATTACATAATTTACATAATTAGATCATACTTAGTCACTAGTCATACAAAATAAGTGTTATTGTCTTGTTGATATGAATGATAAATCTTATGTTTATTGTATAACTTACATTATATAATGAAGATACACTATACCATATGATCAGTATGTCAATTAACTTTTAAGATTTAGTATCATATAAAATGTTATATTGGTTATAACTTATAACCTAATCTTTATAGTTTATGTTATTATGAATTGTATACAGGATTTAAGAATTATCTGACATTATGTGACTATAATTTATAGTTATGTTATGGCCTAGTAGGCTTACACACACACACACACACACACACACACAAACATATATATATATATATATATATACACACTTAATCATATCCAAATGAAATGTTGGATCATGCTTAGTCAATAATTATACAAAATAAGTGTTGTTGATATGAATCACATTATTATTATGTAATGTACATTATTATATAATGAAGATACATTGTGCCATATTAGTATATCACCTAACTTCTAAATTTAATATCATATAAATTGTTACTGCATATGCTGATTCAACTACCATTAAATACTTAATAGTTAGATCTTTTAAGATATGACCATATGATTAACTTTTATCATTAAATTATATATTATATAGATACATATAGATATAATTATTTAATTATAGTTTATACCAATTAATTATTGTTACTTAATAATTAATATTCAATATATGCATATACATATATACTATATAATATCACAATGATTATTGTTAAATTGTTACTTAATAAATAATATATTATACTACACTATATAAGTTATTTGTAATAATTAATATATACATATATTTATTAATAAATATATACGAGTCGGGCTAATAAGCGAGCCGAGCCCTTATACGAGTATGTTCGCGAGCTTTAAACGAGCGAGCCGGGTTTTATACGGGTATGTATCGTTTAATAATCGAATATAGTTTCGTGTCCACGAGTAGCTCATTTAATAACCGAGTCGCGCACGAGCCGAGCCTTATCGAGCCGAGCCCAAGCGAGCTCACGGGTAGCTTTGCTTCGTTTACATCCCTAATCATATCAGAAGTCCTTTCTTTTTTATTTAATTATAAAATAAAAAAAAATTTAAAAAAAAAAAAAAAAAAAAAAAAAAACCTCAACTTCGCTGACCAAAATGCACAGCTAGGATGCACCACGCCGAGGGTTATTCATGCGTGAAACGTGGCACCCACATTTTGGAAAATTCAACTACCGTCTTCATATTATTTTATGCTGGATGTTGACATAAAGTTATGTTAATTAAGTATTTTTAATTTTTCAATTTACTTAAGCAAATGAAAGCAGTATAGTACATAATAAACACATCAAAAAGAAAAGTTGTTAAATGAATATGGGTCTATCTACACCTGGTCTTATTTGAGTTATACTATCCAACATTAAAAAACACAAAAATAAAAAAGAAGGAAGTGATTGATACAAGTAATCATCTTAGGGCCTTAGGAACCTCTGACAGATTCATATGATTGCGTTGAGTTTTTGCATTCACCTAATTTTTTAATAAACGATATATATTTTTATCATACATATATTCACATGTTCTCCTTTAAATTGCTTTGGTGTAGGTTATAATATGACTTTGCGCCTACGAGAGACTAAGTAGTCAAACCTAACTTAATGGACCAGAGCGTTACATACCTATAATTTACTTTTTGGCATAGAGCTACTTCATTTTATGTCTCTTTCTTTTAGAATATATTATGTGTTTTGATATAATAAAATTTGATTTCAACATTGATTGTAATCAAATCAAATTAGATTTGAATACATTCAAATTTGATTTGATTTGATCTTTCACATCATTTTGTGTTCTCTCTACTTTGTTAAAAATAGAAACCTTTTGGTTTGTAAATTAATTAAGTGAATAAAAAAAGATAATGTAGCCATTAAGACTTTATCTCTATAGACGTAAGTTGTAATCGAACCATGTGAAATTATGGGTTTATCTTTTATTTCATCTTAAAACGAAAGATTTAATGTGAAGTACTGTTGCTTCTTCCATAGTAGAGGTATGAACTAAGCTTACAGTGGGCTGACTTATTCTTAAGCTACCATAAGTTGCGATCGAGACCCATGTGGTGTGTTCCCAAAGAGAAGGTTGGGTGATAGCTTCGTTAAGTGTTGACCACGTTTAGGAATTAGAATAATACGATTTGAATTCCAAATAGATTGAGTAGTTTGTAGAAAATTTCTTACAAATTAATTTTTAATAATGATATGTGTTCATTATACGTGAAATGTATATATTTTTTTAATTGCATGTACTTCTCATATGCTTTCTTTATAACTTAAAAGATACATGTCGCTTTTAGAAACTGATTTGTAAAAAATTTGTATCCTTAAAAAAATATATACATCTCACATGTAAAAAATACATGTCACTATTAAAATTTGGTCTGTATGAAATTTATGTCCTTATAATAATATGACTGCAAAAGGAATTTTTGGGAAAGTAAACGATAGCAAACAAGTTGTACGTTGAAAAACGGACGGTTACGATGCTCGAAAGCGGCCCTCATATTTGAAAGTCAACTTGTATATTGCAATATTGCGTGCCACTTACGTATTAATTTAGAATTAAGTTTAATAAGTCAATTTACTTAACAAACTATCAAATCAGAAGTTGAGGGAGTTGTGTTTTCACGAGGAGTTTGTGCATCAAGTCCTTTCTCTCTCAAGTCTCAACCCAAAACTCTTCTTCTTTTTTTTGGTTACCCACAAAATCTAATCCAAGTCTTTTAGTGGCCATCAAACCCAGAAACATTTTGTTGGCATCCCCCAAACCACGTTTTCTTTCCCAAACTACCCCCCACCGGCCGGCCATCCATCCATCCCTCTCTATCTCACTCTACCACCCATGGGCCAAATCATCAGTGTGATGCAACGATGCTTGCCTTTGTGCTTTCCCCTGCCGGAATCCAAAGACCAAAACGAAGACGGTACCGTTTTCAAGCATTTTAAAAAAACTCAACTTAATATATATATATATATATATATATATATATATGAAAATTGTGCATGCTTGCCTTGCTTCAATATTAATGTTTGAGAAATTATGGTCTCTAGTAGGAATTTCTTGTTGCTTTTTTTTTTTTTTTTTTTTTTTCAATAATAGAGAAATTATATATATGTTTCAATAAAAATCAGCAAAAATAAAAGTATAAAATTATTAGTAGTTTGGATGCCACTGAATTATTATTATCGTGTCCTGGCCTCTTTAGTAGCGTGAAACTTTGCTTAGGCCTTAGAGGATCTAAAAAAAATGAATAATCATAAAAAGAATTTGGATTTAGATTTATGTTTATTTTATGTTTAGTAAATGATCTTTCTCATTTTTCGATCTGCTTTGCAAAAATAAATATCCACCTCTTTAACTTGCCGAATATGTCTCCTTTTTCAGTCCATCTAAACTCAACCACAAGAAGCACCTCGTCTTCCACGGCTACTACAACATTTCCATTATCTTTTGAATCTCATTGGGATTACGATGTTTTCTTGAGTTTCAGAGGTGAAGACACTCGCAAGAATTTCACTGATCACCTTTATTCTGCCTTGGTGCGACTCAGAATTCGCACCTTTCGAGACGACGAGGAGCTTCCAAGAGGGGAGAATATCTCCACTGAACTTCGCAACGCGATTCGAAGATCAAGGTTTTCGATTGTGGTTTTCTCCGAAGGCTATGCTTCTTCCAGGTGGTGCCTTGATGAACTTGCGGAGATCGTGCATTCTAAGAATACCATAGGTAGCACTCTTCTTCCGGTATTTTATCACGTGAACCCCTCAGATGTTCGAAAACAAACCGGAACTTTTGCGAAAGCCTTTGCGAGACATGAAGAGCGCGCGCGGTTTCAAACTGATATGGAGATGGTGCAAAGGTGGAGAGCATCGCTTACTGAAGCTGCAAATTGTTCGGGCTGGGATCTTGAAAGCGTTGCAAATGGGTATTATGCTACAAACTTCTGTGCTTTTTCAAGCAGTTTTGAATTTGTTTTTGTCCTTTTTCTTGTTATTCTTGATGTTGTTCTTGTTAGGCAGCACTCTTCTTCCTTTTTCTATTCCATTAATTCTATTCTACTCCCTCTTAATTCATCAATTTCTTTCTCTTCGGTGGGTATAGTAGGAGTACTTGCGTCTTATTCAATCAAAATATAGAGATAGGCTTGTCATGTGTTATTTAACTTCGATCCACTTGTTAACTTTTCATGCTATATATATATATATATATACACAAATTCATGGGGCTGATCGAGATCCACATTTAAATCATTTTACTTTCCGTTAAATGGTTAATGGCTTTTGTCCATGAAAAAAAATAATAATAATATTTTATGGCATGCCATTGGGTTGGACAATAAATTATGTACAAATATACTTCATTGATACTCTTAATGAATATGTTATAACTTAGATGCTTGCCATGACAACTTAGTGTAACACTCCGGTCCCATATTGGGAAGAGATGAATAGCTCACATAAAGTAAGTAGTTTATAAAAATACTCATGGGTGCTAAGTCCCACATTGCCTAGTTACTAGGTGAAACTGAGCTTTATAATAGATTCTAAAGAAGCTTCAAATGGACTAGTCCTTTTGGAGTGATAGCGCAGATGTGGCTAGCGTTTTTCCTAGGGTCGTTACAAATGATATCAGAGCCACCTAGTAACGCCAGGTCATGTGGTACTAGAGCATTGCATGATATGATTCTGACGAGGACGTCAGAGGTTTAAGGGGGGGTTTGTAACACCTCGGTCTCATATTGGGAAGAGATGAATAGCTCACATAGAATAAGTAGTTTATAAAGATACTCATGGGTGCTAAGTCCCACATTGCCTAGTTACTAGGTGAAACTGGGCTTTATAATGGATTCTAAGGAAGCTTAAAATGGACTAGTCCTTTTGGAGGTGATAGCGCAGATGTGGCTAGCGTTCTTCCTAGGGTCGTTACACACTTAGTCTCTAGGATTATAACATCTTCTTGGTACCCTCATGATGTCTCATCATTTTATTTCTTCTTTTTCCTTCATTGTGCTTACTTTATTTTTCTATTTTCCATATGAATCATAATAATCAGGTACGAATCAAGATTCATTAAGGCGATTGTTGAAGAAGTTTTGTATAAAGTAAATCCTGCTCGCTTGAATGTTGCCCAACATCCAATAGGAATAGATTCTCATGTTGTAAACATGAGAGCTCTATTAAATCTTGAAACAAGTGACGTTTGCATTGTGGGCATCTATGGGATGTGTGGAATTGGTAAAACAACCATAGCAAATGCTGTATACAACGAAATATGTGTTGTTTTTGAAGGAAGTAGTTTTCTTTCAAATCTTAAAGAAAGTTCAGAAAAGCCCAATGGCTTAGTTCATTTACAAGAACAACTTCTTAATGATATCTTAAAAACGAATTTGAAGATTGACAATGTTGATATGGGAATCATACAGATTAAGGAAAGGCTTCATCGCAAAAGAGTTCTTGTTATTCTTGATGATGTGGATCACAAGAAACAACTACAAGCATTAGTTGGAAACTTCGAATGGTTTGGTTCAGGAAGTAGAATCATTGTAACAACAAGAGATGAGCATCTGCTTACTCGACTTGGAGTAGATAAAAAATACAAGGTTGGAGAATTGAATAATTTGGAGTCTCTTCAACTTTTCTCCTATCATGCCTTCGGGATGGCTGGTCCAACAGATGATTACAAGGAGCTTTTGATTAGAGCAGCGGAGTATGCAAGAGGACTTCCGTTGGCTCTTGAGGTTTTGGGTTCTTTTCTATTTGGAAGAAGTGTTTATGAATGGAAAAGTGAATTAGAAAAATTACAACGAATTCCTCACAAGGAGATTCAAAAAATTCTTAAATTAAGCTTTAAATCACTAGATCGCTATGCAAAGATGACATTTCTTGATATTGCATGTTTCTTTATCGGTATGGACAAAGAATATGCCATCAGAATACTTCATGGTTGTGGGTTTTTTCCAAATATTGATCTTAGTCTTCTCGTTCAGAGATCCCTCGTGACAATTGATCTGCAAAATAAGTTGAGGATGCATGATCTTATTCGAGATATGGGAAGGGAGATTGTTCGCAAAATGTCACCTTATGATCTTGGAAAACTTAGCAGGTTGTGGTTTCATGAGGATGCATTAAATGTACTAGGACAACATACGGTAAGAGACATTTGCAATTACATATAGCCATGTGCACGTACATATATAGACGCATGATGATATATGTGTTATGTAGGTATACATGAATGTTTTGTCTTTTTGCCAAGCATACATCATAATTCGAATAACATATCAACATTTATCTATGATCGTAAATCTAAAATTTCTCTAAATTAAGTCGTATAACATTAAATAAAAAAGAAGGTACACAATCAAATCTTAGTCAATTCAAGTCGATGTCTAAATCAATTTGGGTTTTTTTTTTTTTTTTTAAATAATTGTGGTGACAATATCTAGGCCTACTCTAATTCGAAAGTGTTTTAGCTTTACATAGAGATGAGGAGATGTGTTGCTAATCCAACTATCCATATTGCCAGGGAACAAAAGCAGTGGAAGGTCTCGTCTTAAATTTGCCTGTACTTGAAGATGTACATTTGAGAACTGAAGCATTTGCAAAGATGAAGAATTTGAGATTGCTCGAGATCAATACTGTATCTCTAACAGGATGTTTCGAACACCTTTCCAAAGAGCTAAGATGGCTTTGTTGGCATAAATGCCCTTTAGAACTTCTACCACAAAATTTTCATCTAGAGAATCTTGTTGTTCTTGACATGCAACATAGTAATGTCAAACAAATTTGGAAAGATAACAGAGTATGACAAGTCTTACTATGCATTTTAATCCCTTGATGTTAAATATATATAACTCACAAGAAGTGCTTTTTCTTCTTCTTTTTCTAAAAAAGAATATAATTGTTTTCTTTTTCACAGGTACTCAACAAGTTAAAAGTTCTTAATCTCAGCTATTCCAAAAATCTTACCAAATCTCCCAACTTCTTACAAGTCCCACATTTGGAGATGCTAATACTTGAAGGTTGTACAAACTTGGTTGAGCTGCATGAGTCTATTGAACAACTAAAAGGTCTTGTTTTGCTGAATTTAAATGGATGCAATAACCTTAAGAATCTTCCAAGAAGTTTGTCTAACTTCAAATCTCTTGAAAGACTTAACTTGTCTGGTTGTTTGAAACTTGACGAGTTACCGGAGAAACTAGAGAATATGATATCTTTTAAAGAGCCACCGATAGAGAGAACCTCTATTAAGCAATTACCATACTTCTTTGGTCTTTTGAAGAATCTCAAAGGTGTATCTTTAAGTGGATGTAAGGATCAATTCTTAGAATCTCGGTTATCAAGTTTCTCATCGTGGATATCTCCAAAAAACATGAATCCCATAAGCTTGCTACGATCTCCCGGTGGTAGATTTGGTTCTTTGGGAAGACTATCTCTCAGTAATTGCAAATTGTCTGAAGATGAGATTCTCGATGATATTGGGAGTTTAACGTCACTCCAGGGTTTGGATTTATCAGAAAACAATTTTAGTAAACTACCTGATTGCATCCGTCGCCTTCCTAAATTACAATACTTGTATTTAGACCAGTGTAAATCTCTTCTTTCAATATCAGAACTCCCCGCAAATGTAGAGGCCCTTTTTGCACCTGCCTGCTCATCACTGGAAACACTCTCAATTTCGCCGAGTTCTCAATTGGTTTGTCTTAACATTTTTGACTGCTGCAAACTGGTTAATATTGAGGGCTTAAGTTTGGATTCTAATTCACACATTAACTTGTTTGATTGCAACAATCTGTCATCTGATTTGAGGAAGAGTCTTCTCCAGGTTCTCTCTCTCTCTCTCTCTCTCTCTCTCTCTCTCTCTCTCTCTCTCTCTCTCTCTCTCGTTCAATGATGTGAACATTTTTTTTTGAAACAGTGTCCAGCACCCCAATGTGATATGTGTAATCGTTCCATTTGCCTCCCTGGTACTGAGGTTCCAGATTGGTTCTGTCATAAGAGAACTGGATCTTCAATATCCTTTCATGTTCCTTCTCTTGCAGAAGGTGAGATTCGCGTATTACTTATTTGCATTGTTTATGCAAAAAAGAAAGAACTGGATCCGTCAATGAGTGAAATTACCTTGAAAATCCATAATAAAACTAGAGACCATCGACAGGTCCCACAAATTTTTCCCATTGCTGTAAGCATGTCAGATCATTTGCTTTTAGGCCGGTGGCATGTTGTAAGAAATAAATGGGTGGTGCTCGGACCCTCAGAAAATATAATGGAGATTGTAAATGGAGAGGAAATGGAGGTGTCCTTCGAGCTTTCGAGCTGGGCTAAAGTGAAGAAGTGTGGAGTTCACATAGTGGTTGATAGAGATGGAAGTGCGGACGAGTGTGTCTATTTTGATGCTGTCTCAGGTGATATGGATACTACTATAGACGATTAAGTGTTAGGTGAAAATGTTGAAAGCGAAGACTGTTTCAGGTGATATGGATACTACTATACTCGATGCGATTCGTGGATCGAGAATCTCTATTGTGGTTTTTTGCAAAGGCTATGCTTTTTCCAAGTGGTGCCTTGATGAACTTGTAGAGATCATGCACCGTAAGAACTAATAGGCCACACTCTTTTTCCTATATTTTATCACGTGGATTCCTCATATGTTCGAAAGCAGACCGTAAATTTTGCTAAAGCTTTTGCTACTCATAAGCGGTTTCAAACACCCAGTAGTAAAGGTGGAGGGAAGCTCTTAATGAAGTTGCGAATTGTTCCGACTGGGATCTCCAAAGCCTTGCAAATGGGTATTATACGATGGACTCCTGTAATTTTTCATCCATCTTTTTACCCTTTTCTTTTGTATCCTTGTACTTACTTTGTTGTTCAATCTATATTTGTAACGCCCGACTTTTGTAAAAAGCATAAGTGAAAATTTTTCAGTTTCCACGTGACATTACTAACTCATCAGAGTTATAAATTAGCAACGTAATATAATTTTTCTTTATCAATAATACTTCAGAGTTGACTGAATAACTTCAATATATAAAAATAATAACATTTTGTTTTAATATAATAATTACATTCCAAAATAATATAATATGTGCCACATGGGGCACTTAATAAATACATAACTACTGTTTTCTCCAAATAATGATTATATGTTAAAAGTCTCATCCTTAAGCTGCTTCCTTTATACCTGCAAAAACTTGCATGTGATTGTGGTTAACACTACTATTTCATGCTGTGGTCGAGTGAGTCAACGATCCTTAACCACAGTGATACACTGATTTATTTAACTATATACAATGCAATCAAATGATGACAGTTATATCCACATATATTTAATCACATTCATTTATCTACTTTAACTCTTTATTTACTTAAGTCGTATACTTGCATTCATTCTTACTAAAGCTTTATGCTTAGCTAAAGGTTTCTCTTATGAGCCTTGTGCTCCTTAATTGTAAAGCTTGTTGGTTCTTAGGCCTTGTGCCTCGACTGTGAGCTTTGTGCTCGCCAGTCTACTACGGGGCCTTGTGCTCCCACTGTGGGCCTTGTGCCCGCCAGCTTATTATCATTATTCCTTCAACCTTTGGTTTATCCATCGGTCTTATCAGTGTATTGATGTCTTGGTATCTAAACTTTCGGTTTACTCATTGGTCTAGTTAATTGCTTGACGCCTTGGTACGTAAACCTCAGTTCATCCGTTGGTCTCCTCAATTCACTGACGCTTTGGTACCTAAACCTCCAGTCTTTTTATTAACCTATTCATAACTCATAATATGATTATGCAAACAACATCATATACATAATTCCAACCAGAGCATGTTAAACATACCAAATGCCAATCCATATGCATACAATTAAATAAAACAACAATCACTAGTCATGAAAGACTAAACCACACGTATCATCCTCAGTGAGTAAGAAATACTCACTGTAATTCTTCTGGCTTCAAGAATGCATTCACAAATATAATCACTGCAACATAAACATATATAATACAAGCAAAATTGATTAATCTCTAATTATCTCTACATTTTTAATTTGTCCAATTACATTTTATTACTAATCTTTTATGCATAATTTATTCAGCATAATATTTCTTCTTCTTCTTTCTTTTTTTTTTTTTTTCTTTTTTTTTTTTTATTTTTTTATTTTTTATCTTTAATTAATATAATGTCATTTGGACATTATAACGGCATATAAAATTGATTAATTATACTGCTACATATCTCATACAGACATTAAAATAGTATTTATAAATAATAATCAAAATACCCATTTTAGTTAAAATGGCATTATAAAAACTTTAACATTAAAAGCATATATATTTATTTTTATATCAAATAAACTTAATAAATACGTTAATATAATTAATGAGTTTTATACTTTAAACACAAGTGTAATAACTTCGTGTTTATTTCTTATTTAAACCTTATAAAAATTGACCGGAGTAACGGTGTTAATATAATAAATGCCTAGAATACTTAAAAGTATTTGGGTAGTGTAACATCGCATTTTGTAAAATAATGTATTTTCACTCGGGCATCATAACGACGTATTTTTATATTTCAATACTCCGCTTGAAATACTCTATTTAAAACACATCTTAAAAATGTTAGATTACTTAACAAATAACTCATAAAATCACAATATTAAAACAAAACTTTAATTAAAACTAAATATCATTTTCTTTTCTTTTTTCTTTTTCTTTTTTCTCTTCTTATTTTTCTTTCTTCTTCCTTCACAGTAGGTGAACCAAGAGAGAGATAGAGAAATAGAGAGTGAGAGAAAGAAAGAAAGAGAACTTGAGAGAGATTACCCACAGGAGAGAAAGAGCCTCTCTGATCTTCCTCCTTCTATGTATCTTGTTGCTGGAGAGAGAGAGAGAGAGAGAGAGAGAGAGAGAGAGAGAGAATCTGAGAGAGATTGAGAGAGAATTGAGAAATATGAGGTGTGTGATCAAAGGAAAAGATTGGGTTTCGTATATAGTGAAATTGACGGCCAAGATTGCTCCAAAAGGATCGTATTCAACGACTGAGAAGAAGATTTGGTATTAAAAATCGAATTTTCGAAGATTTGGTGCATGAATATGTTTTCTGTAGAAAGTTGATCGATCGACTTTTATGGTGGATCGATCGACACACTGTTCACACGGGTTTTCCCTTTATTTAGTGTCGATCGATCGACTATTTGTGTCGATTGATTGACATGAATATTAAGTGGATCGATTGATAGTTTTGGTGGATCAATTGACATACTGTTCATCCGAATTTCCTTTTATTTAAATCTCTTTAATAAATTAGACCCATTATTATATTTCTAGTAAATATTTAATCTTATAAACATTTATAATTAAAATTGATGACTAAAAAGATTGATGAATATTTATCTAATAAATATTCATATTTATTCTATTTATAGATAAATATTCATATTTATTCTGTTTATATTATTAGGTCTTAAATCTTATTTTAAGATATTTTATTTAATATTTTAAAATATGGGGTATTATATCCATTCTCTCTTAATGAAATTTCGTCCTCGAAATTCATAAACCTTATATCGCACAAGGTTTATATTAAGGGAAAAGATTCAAAATTATTAAATCTTAAGTCTAGTGATATAGATTTTAAACGTAAGATTTTTATCAATCTACAGGTTATTTTAACTTTGATCATTACGAGAGAGAAACGAAAAAAGAAAATAATACATATTTTCTTTCTATCATTTGTCTCATTAGAAGTCTTTTATCTTATTCTCCTATTGTTGAAATTCCATCTACTATTTTTAGAAAGAAACTTATCATAGAAGAAAACTCCGACTATGATAAGCGGTTGTTCTTATCCTTTAAAAAAAAAGGTGTAAGAAAATAATATTTTATATAGTACCATGATTTTTATATAGTACCATTCTCTATTTTATGGGTTTGATTTACCGATCACGGTGCTTACAGGTACTAACCTTATATGGTATGTATCTCCATATTTACGAATTCCTCCTTATCAGCATCGTTAAGAACGAGAGAGTATACTCGTGCTCGAGCAGAATTTCGTTGTTGCGATCGAATTCCTTGCGACCTTGTCTCTTCTATAGGATTCATTGGGCAATTCTTCAGGAAATGACCAGGTTTACCACACTTGAAACAGTTCGAGCTTCCCTTTTTACAATCTCCCATGTGTAGTTTCCCACACTTGCTACAACGAGGTTTCTAATCTCCAAGTGCAGGCGGATAATTCTTGCTCACAGCTGGTTTGGAATCATACTCTATCGCCAGCCTCTTTGCCGGAGATGATGTCTACTGCTTTAATTGCATTTTTAGTTTATAGGCTGCTATTGATTCACGAATTCCTCTCTCCGCAAGAGATGTTACTTCCACTAATCTAGCGTAGTCCTTGATCTCGAGGCATATGATCATTTCCTTGATGCGAGGGTTGAGCCCGTTTTCAAACCGCTCTGCTTTTGATTCTTCGTTGGGGATTAAGTTAGCGGCAAACCTAGCGAGTTCAATGAATTTGGCGGAGTATTGTTCCACCATCATGTCGCCCTGGACTAGATTTTGAAACTCGATAGCTCTCGGTTGCCTTTAAGCTCTGGGGAAGAATCGCCTGTTGTATTCAATTTTAAATAGATCCCATGTAATTACCGTTTCATTTGCGGGTTCTGTTAGTAATACCTTTTTGGAGGTCCATCATCTTCCAGCTTCGACTGTCAACTTTAATCTGATGCATTGGACCCTCTGTTCATTGGTGCAGCTGAGGATATCGAATAGTATCTCGATGTCAGTGAGCCATGCTTTAGCTGCGCTTGGTCCTTCTACACCTTCGAATGATTGGAAGTTGTGACTAGAAAAGTCATAGAGTGAACAACCTAGAGGTTCGACTTGGTTATTGGATTGTGGCACACGTGCTATCGCTTTGGCGAATTGTCTAGAGATGTCAGCCATGAATTGGATCAAGGCTTCATAGAATTGTGGAGGTAGAGGTGGAATACTTCCATTATAGTTTTCATGGTGATGCTTGTCTTGATTCTTACGACGTCGATAAGGCAGCATCTTTTCTGCGTCAAGCTACGACGTTAACAAAATAAGGCAATATAATTTATTCGGACCTAATGAAGATCACGTGGATATTTCCTATCCAAATTATTATTCAGGAGGGGATTTTCTAGTGCTATCTAATCTTATTAAAGAGTGTTTAGTCCTGATAATCTTGTTATTTACCTAGTGACTATAAAAGAGTAAACAAAAACAATCATTCACAAAATCACAACACTAGGCACATAATCTAAAGTAGTATTATGTGCTAAGTGTACATACACATGCATAGCACACATACTCAAAAAGTTTTTCATAAAGAATTTTCTTTGTTTCAAAACTTTTTGAAAACATACAATAATAATACAAGAATGAGTAGTCTCATTCCAGAATAAGAGTTTAAGTCCATCTATTCATTGGGAGAAATAAGAGTTTAACTCCCTTTTATTTAATGGATTGTTTTACACGAATGGGTATTCCCATCCTGAAACAAGAGTTTTACTCCTCGCATTCAAATGAGGAACAAAAGTTTTACTCCTTGCGTTTAGAGAAGAAATAAGAGTTTCCTCCCTTTTATTTAATGGAGTGTCTCAGTTGCTATTAGAGACAAGTATAAAATAAAATATGTCTATAATATAGATATATCATTTTCATAAAACTTTTATTTTAACAACATTTTCATCGCATCTAAACATCATTTCATCGTGTCAGAAAATCATTTTACAATCAAAGTAACAATGTTTAAAAGATATACTCAATAAACTTAAAACATTTTCTTGGGTCCAAAACCAAAACAGTTTTTATTGCAAACCCTTTACTAATCATGCAAATATATATATATATATATATATAACTTGCCAATCAAATTTATGAGCTCCTAACTTGAAAATCATATCAGCATATTCTCTAACACACAAATGATATTGATATGCTTACTAACATGATTATCAATAATCTTATATAAAGATCATACGATGCATACATCATTATAATTATCACAGAAACATATCATCATTAGAATTACACAATGCAAGCATAGATGACCATATATAAGAAATCCTAACTGTAGACAACAGTTATTAATCTCATCAACCATTATATTTCACACAAAAGCTTTTATAAAATGTTGTTTATTTTACCTATAGCTCTTGTGTCATTCCTAAACTTCTATGGTCAAGTCTAACAGTCCTCAAGGCGAATTGCTCTGATACCAAACAGTAACTTACCCAAGTTATAGTTTGACACTAAGCTGTAACTGGTCCTTAGAGCTAACCGCTCTGATACTAAATTGTAACTCCCCACTTTTGCAAAAAGTGTAAGTGAAAATTTTTTAGTTTCCATGTGACATTACTAACTCATCAGAGTTATAAATTAGCAGCAGAATATAATTTTTCTTTAACAATGAAACTTTAGAGCTGACTGAATAACCTTAATATATAAAAATAATAACCTTTTGTTCTTATATAATAATTACATTATAAAATAATACAATATGTGCCACATGCGACACTTAATAAATACATAACTACTGTTTTCTCCAAATAATGATTATATGCTAAAAGTCTCATCCTTAAGTTGCTTCCTTTATACTTGTAAAAACTCGCATGTGATTGTGGTTAACACCACAATCTCATGCTATGGTCGAGTGAGTCAACGGTCTTCAACCACAGTAATACACCGATTTATTTAACCATATACAATGCAATCAAATGATAACAGTTATATCCGCATACATTTAATCACATTCATTTATCTACTTTAACTCTTTATTTACTTAAGTCATATACTTGCATTCATTCTTACTAAAGCCTTGTGCTTAGCTAAAGGGTTCTCTTATGAGCCTTGTGCTCCTTAACTGTAAAGCTTGTTGGTTCTTAGGCCTTGTGCCTCGACTGTGAGCCTTTTGCTCGCCATTCTACTACGGAGCCTTGTGCTCCCACTGTGGGCCTTATGCTCGCTAGCTTATTATCATTATTTCTTCAACCTTTAGTTTATCCGTCGGTCTTATCAGTATATTGATGCATTGGTACCTAAGCTTTCTGTTTACCCGTTGGTATAGTCAATTGCTTGACGTCTTGGTACGTAAACCTCAGTTCATCCGTTGGTCTCCTCAATTCACTAACGCCTTAGTTCCTAAACCTCCAGTCTTTTTATTAACCCATTCATAAATCATAATATGATCATGCAAACAACATCATATACATAATTCCAACCAGAGCATGTTAAACATACCAAATGCCAAACCATATGAATACAATTAAATAAAACAGCAGTCACTAGTCATGAAAAACTAAACCACACGTACCATCCTCAGTGAGTAAGAAATACTCACAGTAATTCTTCTAGCTTCAGGAAATCATTCACAAATATAATCACTGCAACATAAACATATATAATACAAGCAAATAGTGAATTAGTATAATTCACTAAAAGTGCATTTTAATTCTATCTTCATTCCTGACTTTCAAACCTTTATATAATTTCCTAATTATCTCCACATTTTCAATTTGTCCAATTATATTTTATTACTAATCTTTTATACAGAATTTATTACAGCATTTATTAAGATCCTTAAGCATAATATTTCTTTTCTTTTTTTTCATTTTTTTTTATCTTTAATTAATATAATGTCATTTGGACATTATAACGGCATATAAAATTGATTAATTATATTGCTACATATCTCATACGAACATTAAAATAGTATTTATAAATGATAACCAAAATACCCATTTTAGTTAAAATGGCATTATAAAAGCTTTAACATTAAAAGCATATATATTTATTTTTATATCAAATAAACTTAATAAATACGTTAATATAATTAATGAGTTTTATACTTTAAACACAAGTGTAATAACTTCATGTTTATTTCTTATTTTAACCTTATAAAACTTGAGTAGAGTAACGATGTTAATATAATAAATGCTTAGAATACTTAAAACTATTTGGGCAGCGTAACGGCGCATTTTGTAAAATAATGTATTTTCACTCGGGCATCATAACGGCGTATTTTTATATTTCAATAATCCGCTTGAAATACCCTATTTAAAACACATCTTAAAAATGTTAGATTACTTAACAAATAACTCACAAAATTACAATATTAAAACAAAACTTTAATTAAAACTAAATATCATTTTCTTTTTCTTTTCCTCTTCTTCTTCTCTTCTTATTTTTCTTTCTTCTTCCTTCACAGTAGGTGAACTGAGAGAGAGATTGAGAAATAGAGAGAGAGAGAGAGAGAGAGAGAGAGAGAGAGAGAGAGAGAGAGAGAGAGAGAGAGCTTGAGAGAGATTACCCACGGGAGAGAAAGAGCTTCTCTGATCTTCCTCCTTCTATGTATCTTGTTGATGGAGAGAGAGAGAGAGAGGGAGAGAATTTGAGAGAGATTGGGAGAGAATTTGAGAGAGTTTTTGGAGAGAATTGAGAAAATGAGGTGTGTGATCAAAGGAAAAGATTGGGTTTCGTTATATAGTGAAATGGATGGCCAAGATTGCTTCAAAATGATCGTATTCAACGGCTGGGAAGAAGATTTGGGGAGAATTGGTATAAAAAAATCGGATTTTTGGAGATTCAGTGCATGAATCTGTTTTCTACAGAAAGTCGATCGATCGATTTTTTTGGTGGATCGATCGACACACTGTTCACACGGGTTTTCCCTTTATTTAGTGTTGATTGATCGATACAAATAGTCGATTGATCGGCATGAATAGTAAGTGGATCGATCGACATATTGTTCATCCGAATTTTCTTTTATTTAAATCTCTTTAATAAATTAGACATATTATTATATTTCTAGTAAATATTTAATCTTATAAACATTTATACTTAAAATTGATGAATAAAAAGATTGATGAATATTATCTAATAAATATTCATATTTATTCAATTTATATTATTAGGTCTTAAATCTTATTTTAAGATATTTTATTTAATATTTGAAAATACGGGGTATTACAATTTTCTATTTGAATCATAATAATTAGCTACAAATCAAGAATCACTAGAAAGATTGTTGAAGAAGTTTTGTGTAAAGTAAATCCCGCTAGCTTGGAAGTCGCCAAACACCTAGTAAGTATCGTGTTCATCATATTAAAAATAAATTTTGAAACAAGCTAGTGACGTCGTTCATATTGTGGGCATTTACAGAATGAGTGGAGTACGTAAAACAACCCTAGAAAAAAGTTGTCTATAATGAAATATGTAATGCATGCATTTGAAGGAAGTAGTTTTCTTTCAAACCTTAAAAAGAAAGTTCAAAAAAGCCCGGTGGCTTAATTCATTTACACGAATTTCTTAATGATAAATTGACAATGAATTTGAAGATTGAGAATGCTCATAGAGGAATCATTAAAATTCAGGAAAGTTTTCATGGAAAAAAAGGTTCTTGTTATTCTTGATGATGTGATTGACTTTGAAAACCTACACATGTTAGTCGAAAAGCACAGGTTTGGTATAGGAAGTGGAATCATTGTGACAACTTTAGATACACATTTGTTGAGTCAATTGGAAGTGGATAAAAAGTATATATAAAGTAGAAAAACTAAATTATTGCGCACGTACGGCATTTTCCGCCAGGGAAGACGGAATTCTCTAATGGATAGGCTACAATGCAAAATTAGGAAACTTTGTTGGGGTCCATTGCAAAAATTTTCACTTTGGAGGCAAGATTGAAAAATGGGCGAAACATTGGGAGGGTAAAGTGTAATTTTCCTTCTTGTTTATTTATTTAAATTTTTTTTCCTTAATTGACCTTTGTATTTGTCGAGCAATAAATAGTTGTTTACACGCTATCTTTTTTATAGGAGTAATGTTATTGTTTACTCTGGTTGACATGGTATACATATTTTAAGTGGTTCTTCTTAGTACTATTTTTTGTTTTTTTTTTTCATAAAAAAAAAAAAAAAAAAGTTCTTTACAACAGCCACATCAATCGGTGATATATGAGTGTGAAAAATCTTCTAATTTTTCTATGTATATGTGAATTGAGAAATGGTGAAACTTTATAAAGAAATTGATAAATCACCATCCATCTTCTTTTTTTGGGGTTGGTGGATAAAGATTTAGTGGCAACGAAATTTTGGGCTAGCATAGCCCCTAAGAACAAGTGTAATAAAGAAAAGACTAACGACGTTACATATTATACAAATATTACACAAATATTTTACAAACTTGATGCACGTGACAATGTTTAGTAGTCATTGGGGATATATATACACACTAGACTTTGTCACATCTTTGAGCATCCCAGCAATATGAATACAATAGCTATTTTAGCTATTTAAAATACATATTTTTATATTTTAACTATTAATTTTTTAATATAAACTCCAACAAATTATCTACTTTCTTTAAATATTATTTTTTAATGCTTTAAGAATAAAGATAAAAGTAAAGATATAGAGAGCACGCAATCTGATGGCTCTTTCTCCAACAAGAAAAACAATATTTTATTCTTATAGTGTGCTACAACGAATAACAATATCTAGATATTGGCTGTAGCAAAAAAATATATCTATCTCTTCTAAATCTAATATGCTCGAGATGAAAATTTGGTGATATTAGCTAAAAATACCTATTATGAGGAGTTTATCTAATTTGTTGGAGACGCTCAAATATATATATATATATGGCGCAATATAATTGGAATAATTGGTTTTTTTTTTTTTTTTTTTTTTTTTTTTTTTTTTTTATTACATGTGGCAACCATCGTACTAATGATAATAGACAGAAGGATTAATTTTACACACTTAAAAAGCCCCAAAAATAATTTTATCACTTTTGAAAACTCAATGACTAATTTGATACACAGTAAAAGCATATTGACCAATTTTGCATTTAACCCTTAATTTTAATGATGAAATGATTTACGGAAGGTTGGTGCATTTCAATATTATAAAGATTAATAGTTGAGTAAAAAAGTTATTAATAATGAAAAATCATACTTAGCCCCTAAATTTTGATATGATTTGGATTAATATTTGGTTAAAATGTAAAATTGGTCATTGTGATTGACTTAATTTACAAATCACTCTATGTGGTATAAAAATTAATTGAGAGGTTTCTGTGGTTGGTGAAATTGAAAAATTACTCCTTACAGTCAATTTTCGTTCACTACTTGACAGAAACTATTAGGTTGCCACGTCAAACTCAATAAAAGCGTGATATGTGTTACTCTTAATAGAAAATATATTAATATATTAAAAATTAAAAACAATATTACCTTTTTTTTTCTTTAAGAAAAAAAAAATTAGGGTTTGAGACTAGTCTGCAAGTCACCCCTAGAGGTGGCCTACACTACCTTTGGCGTGGTAGCCGCGCGCCACCCATAGCCCTATTTGGGGTGGCTCACGAGCCCCCAGAGCAGGCTGGGGGTAGCTCGAAGTTCACCACCAGCTCTAGGGTGGCCTGCGAGCCACCCTAGATGGGGCTAGGAGTGGCTTGAAGCTCACCTCCGGCCAGGGTTGTAAAGACCAAGAAAATAAATAGGTAACTTAGCAATTAATAAATTACAATTATTAAATTGATGGGGTTTATAATTATATCATGGGTAATAATAATTATGTAACTAAAATAAAATGAGCTTATGGTAAAATAATGGAAAGAGTAATAATTATTATAGTGAGTTCTAGTTGAATAAATAATTAATTACATTAATAAAAGTATGGTTTAAAAATATGTGGGGTCAAGTATTAATTGATAAAGGGATTTGATTCTTGTACAACACCAATACAACAACTGTACAACAATCTCTCACATGAGGGTGGACCCCAGTATTGATGTTGTAAATCTAACATTTTCCATTGATAAAGGAGATCCTATCTTGGGGATTTTAAATATAAGGAGATCCTATCTTGCCACGTGTTATTGCCGGATTGGGTAGGAGAAGATTACTCTATCTTGTCCCAACCATTCTTAAAGTGACACATGGCCAATCCCTCTCTCTTCCCCTTTCTTTCTTGGAAAATGATAAATGTACATCACATGTACAACAAGTGTACAACACCCCTCTCACATTGGGTGGGCCCTACATAGGGCCCACCCCATGTGAGAGGGGTGTTGTACACTTGTTGTAGTTGTGATGTACGGGAATCACCTCTCTTCTTTCTTTTCGTTTCCCCATTTTTCTCTCCCTCACCGCACACTTCTCTTCTTCTTCTTCTTTCTTTTGTTTCTTTTCTTTCTTTACCTCTTTCTCCTTTCTGTTCACGCACGCCACCTAACCCACTTCCCCTTTTCTTTTCTCTTCTTCCCTTCCCTTTCCCCCTTCATCTCTCGCACACCAATACAGAACCACCCGTGAGAGAGATTTCCGTGATGGTGTGTGTGTGTAGCGCGGCCATGGGGGAAAACCAACGAAAATCAACAAGGTAAAATTCTCTTCCTCTAGCTTTTTAGTTTGATTTCGGAATGGGTTTCATATAGGCACTTTTGTGGGTTTGGCCGGTTGTGTGTGTGTGTGTGTGTTATTGTCGATTTGACCGAATGGGTCCTTCTTTGGGGTTTGATTTATAAATTGAAATCCTAGGGTTTTCTTTTGGGTAATTTCTGTAGTTATATTTTAGGGTTGATGCTTATAAAAAATGAGGTTGGATTTGGGTATGGTTTAGATAGAAGAAATCTAGGGTTTCAATGGGTGGGATGGCCGAATGGTATAAGCCTCATGGGGTTTTGGTTTTTGGTAGATTTGATTAATGTTTTATAGTTTTTATCTATGATTTATACTATGTTATGAATTGATTTTGGATAGGATTCATGGTGCGAAAATGAAATTGTTAATGATCTCTTGGTGATGGCCGAATGATGTTGTTATAGATTTTGATTCTTGATTTTTGATAACCTATGAAGGATGCTTTGTGGTAAGTGCTTGATGTTGGAATGAAAAGTGATTATGAAGGGTAGTTTGGGAAAATTCAGATCTGGTCGGTAGTAGTAAATTGGGGATAATTGTGTTAATTGATGGTTATTGCTCCATTATGTTGATGGTAGAATGTTTGATTGAATTGGGTTTAGTTTTGGAAGAAATTTGGTAGACAATTGTGGCTTATGATCATTGGAATTTTAGTGAGTTGATGTGAAGGAAAACCTTGCTATATTTGGTGTTGTGCTTTAATGGATTCAAATATGGATTTTTGGATTAGTAATTTAATAATGTTAGTTTTTGATTAATTGTTGAGGATTAAGGTTAATACTTGTGATGGATTTAGTTTTATGTGGCGTCTAAGGTCTGTGGTTGATCCTTGGTAGTCCTTAATGACTATGGGCGATTGTATGTAAAAGAGGGGTTTTGACTTATTTTAATGAATGACCATTGATATTGAAGGTTGGTTATAAGGAAAAATCTTGGCAATTTATATAAGGAATCTTGTTGTGTGTTGTAATAGAATTCTAGTTTTCATGTGGGTTGTTGAGAGTTGATTTTCATTAAATATTGACGTATTAGTATTGGTTATATAGAGTCTTGAAGGTAAGCTATGGCTTGTTAGATGATTTTAATTAATCCTTGTGTTGTTTGTTGGATGATTGATTTTATGTTGAAATTACTAATATCTTGGGATTGGGTGTTCATTTTTAGATTGGAGTATAGTTTGATTATGAGATGTGGATTAGTTGTATGACTCATAGGGGGGTTGATTCTAATATGTAAATGAGGATTTCAAGTATTGGGCGGGAGTTCTTTGTTATGGACCATTTGGGCTAATTTTGAGAGATTTGTTGTATAGATTGATCAGAATTAGAGAGAAGGAATGAGGAAGAATTAGTGTACAACGGGCGTACTAAGACAATGTAATAAATGCATAAGGGTGAACAATAATAATGTGATACAACAAATATGTATAAGAGCACTAACAGCAGGTTCCCAACCATTTTTCCTATTTTAGGGAAAATTTAGGGAACCAAACTACTTTTTTTTTTCCCTATACAAAAGCACCCCACAACAGCTTCCCTTTATCTTTCCCTATATATTAAAATAATATTTTTTTTTTATCTTTTACTTCTTTTTTTATCTTTTTTTTTTTCATTGCAATTCAGAAGCATCCACTCATTCCAGATTCCACTTTCCTGCTCCTCCTCCTCTTCTTCTTCTTCTTCTTCTTTCTTTTTCTCTCTGAGACTTTTTTTTTTTTTTTTTCTCTTCCGGTTCTCTCTCAGATATCCCCCAACTCACCCCCTCTCTTCTCCACCTACTCTCTCTTCCTCCACGCACAGCCCACTTCCCAAATCGATCCAGAGCTCGGGGAGCGTTGAGAGATTAAATAGAGGAATCGGAGGACAGAGAGGGACGATAGCTCGCCTAGGATGGTTCGAAGAGCTGGTTGGTGGCGACAAGAGAGGTTGGAGAGGAAGCGCAGGGCGGCAAGTGGCCGAGATCCGGCGAAAGTGCGCCTGAGAGATTGAATCCAGAGAGGTTCAGAGCTGTCACGTGGCGGCGGGAGGAGTCGCACAAGTATCCGAGAAAGAGAGAGAGAGAGAGAGAGAGAGAAGCGGTGGGAAGAAGAAGAAAGAGTCTTGGATATCTACTCTGAGTTTGTTTGTTTGGGTTGTAGTGATATTGTTTGATTTTTGGCTGTTCTCCGATGGTTCTTCTGGAGAATGAGAGAGTAGAGGACATGAGAGAGAGAGAGAGAGAGAGAGAGAGAGAGAGAGAGAGAGAGAGAGAGAAAGAGAGAGAGACGCGCGACGAGGAAGAAGAAGGGAGGCGATTGGGAACCGTGAGAGGAGAGAGGAGAGAGACTATCTTTTTTCTTGGATTATAATAACATGTTGGGAAGCTACAGTGCTTCCCAATGTATTGGGAAGCACTGTAGCTTCCCAAGGGTCATCATCTAAAATAGGGCATCTATTGTGGTTTGATTTTTTGTGATTTTTTTCAAATTTTCCTTATTTTAGGGAATAGAACCACTTATAGGGCATCTGCTACTAGTGCTCTAAGTGCATCATTGGGTTAATAAGCAAGATATAATAAGGACCTAGAACCGAGAATTAGCCTAATAATAGCTTAAGATACCTAGTAAGGCTTTGAATCCATTTGGAATAGTTAATGTACTATCAAATTAGGCTAAAACTTAACTTGTGTTGTGTGTGTATATATATATATATATATATATATATATATATATATATATATACACACACATGCATATGGGTCCGATATATAATGTTAAGTTGGTAAATAAATAAATAAGCAAGTAGGATAATATGGGTATCTTAGAGATAATAAGATGAATAATCTATAACCAATGATCAACATAATGGTAATCAAGGTACCTAACTATCCTTAGAAGCGGATTAAGCGACGTGTGAGCACGTAGGTAGTGTACGTGTCATTGAGTATAGAGTTCAATAACATAGTCTAATGTTACTAATGCTTGCAGGATAGTGTCCGGATTGGAGACTTTAATGAGTTCTCCAATGTAGAGTTCGAGTCATGAGTCCAATGCAGCCAAGGTGAGTATTCTACTTACTAAGAAGTATTATTTTCATATATGATGAATTGTAAAATGAATAGTATTTTACAAACCTGAACCAACTGTATGTTGATTATGATCTGTTTTAGATGCTTTGAGTACTTTTGAGTTTATTGAAATTATGATGATGTTTTGAAATATGAATATGATATGCGATTTTAGAACGAGTATAAGTTGGAAATTTAAGTTATGAAAATTGTCTATGAAATGACATGTAGAACTGTTTATGTTTTATAAAGAAAGCATGAGTTAAAAGCATGATTATAAAATTAAATGTATAGTATTTAAGCATGAGCATTGAGCATGAAACATGAACGCATAAACAAACTATTAGGGGGATCTATGCCCCATAAGCATGAACTAGAAGGGGGACATACGCCCCAGGGGGATCTACGCCCCAAACGCATGAACTAGAAGGGGGACATACGCCCCAGGGGGATCTACGCCCCAAAAGCATGGACTAGTGGGGGATATACGCCCCTTACGTATGAACTAGTGGGGGGACATACGCCCCATACGAACACACGCATGAACTATGTGGGGACCGACGCCCCAGGGGATTTACGCCCCATACGAACGTACACATGAACTAGTATTGGGAGATTTACGCCCCTTAGGAATATACGCATGACTAGTATTGGGAGACCAACGCCCCATAGGAATACAATCGAAACTTACATGAGCATGTATAGCATTGTTTTCATGAGTGATGTTTTTATACTATGAGTAGTTTTGCTAGACGTATTAGTATGCATAAGAGTCTCAATGGAAAAGAACTTATGTATATTTCTACCGGATGGTTGCATGATTTAAATGCCATTGTTTCCTATAACGAATCTTCTACGTATAATCTTTGTTGCCTAGTATGTTAAATGTTTTCTATTAGTCGGTGTTTGCTATATCAGCTATGTGAGTTTTCAAACAAAAGTTTATAAGATTAGTGGCTGTTATAGTGCACTCATGACCAGAAATTGAAAAGTTGGTTCTTTGCGAAAACTCAGTGAATAGTATACCTCTGAGGTCTTAGTGTATTTATTTATGCTAAGATGGTGGGCTCATAATTCCACCTATACGGATGTGGCAAACCCCCACAACTGTATAGATGACGTTCCTTTGGTTGCAGGTATTCCGATCGTAGTTGATGGTGTTGTAAAAGTGTATTTGGGATATTATGACTGAAGCTCGCCGCGACGGTCATAATTATGGGACTTTGGGTGTCCTTTATTTTATAGGTTTGGTATATGTCTTATGACGCTTGTGTCACATAATATTTGTAAAGCCATTCTTCGATGCAATTATTATTTGGATAAGCCTTAAGCAAATAGACATTATGGCTCTTTTTGTGTAAATATCAGTTTATGTTTATAGATGTGACTTCTGCTGTTCAAATTATGTTTTCCGCTGCATAGATGTTATTAGGTGTGTTACTTTGATTATCAGGTATATATTATGGGGTATGTACCTTATGTTGGCTTTACGACATATCGTCGTGCCACTGTGATGACTCGTTTATATTTAAGAGATTAATGTTTATGCAAATGTTCTGATTTATATTATAAAAAAAAAAAAAAAAAAAAAAAAAAAAAGAGTCGTCACAAGGGTCGGATCCAATGGGGAGCAAGAGGGGGCACTCGCCCCCCCTCCCAACTCATCACTAGTGCCCCCTCACCTTCTAAAAGTTTCATTTTTCCCTCACAAAATTAATTTTTCTACAAGTGCCTCTCCCCGGCCCCCTCACCCCATCCCTCATCTTCAACAACTCTTCTACTTATAAAGTATTCATATACATGGAAAATGTAGAGAGAGGGAGAGAGTATGTAGATACTACGAATAAAGACAAAAAGAAAGATGAGTTTTGCAGGAAACACTTTGCCAAACCCAGCCAAGAATGAGAAATGAACCCTACCATTTCCAATATATCCAAGCTCATTGAGTTTGCAAGGTGTTCGTCGTTTGTAGGGCTGTTGACATCTCATATAGAACCAGATAAAAACCCTTAAAGCCACCAATAGTAGAGAGAGAGAGAGAGAGAGAGAGAGAGTGAAACACTGAAACAGAGTGAACAAGTTGAAAACTTTTTTCCTGTTTTGGCCGAGCAGAGGGGTTGTCTAAAATTTAGAGTTTGGCGATAAATAAATAAATAAATAAGAAGGTAAAAGAAATTAATGGTCGTCTCTGGATGAAAAATAATGTGTCGTTAAATCACATTATTGTGTCTACAGAGGATTCATAAAGGGAATTATTGTGGTAAGCATCTACAAAGGATCGATAACTGTGTCATCAAATTACAAGTTTTTTTCTTTTTTGAAAAATAATAAATACTTTTCACCCCATTTATTTATACTATTATTCTCTATGAGTAAACTATTATGTTCTTTGAAAAAAAAAAGAGAATTATTTTAAGGCATAAAAAAATGAAAAATGCTGCATAATATAGTTTTTATCTACCATTCATCTGACAAGAAAGATTTAGTATTCTCAAATAATCTTTAGATTTATTTCTATAAAATTAAAAATAGAAAAAAATTAAATTAAATTCAATTGTTGATTAATTTGAAATTTTATGTTAATGGGAGGAGTTATTTTTTTAGTTTTGCTCTCTCAATATATATATATATATATATATATATATATATATATATATATATATATATATATTTTTTTAATTTCACCCCCCTAAACTCAAGTCTCGGCTCCGCCACTGTGGCTGCAGCTCTATGAAAACCTGCGAGCCACTCCAAATAGATTTGGATGGTGTGTAAGCCACCCCATAGGCCGGCAGGGGATTATTTATCTCATTTTTTTTTTTGGTTTGTTTAAATAGTTAACGTATTGTCACCGTCTCACACTTTGAGGGACCTCAACTTCATTGACCAAATTAAAAATGGAGGGGTATAACCATTTACGCGTGAAACGTGCACCCACATTCGGAAAATTCAACTCCCGTCTTTGACACTATTTTATACAGGCTAGGGTGTTGACTTTGAGTTATATTGTTAAATAAGTATTTTTAATTTTTCAATTTACTTAAAGCAAATGCAAACATATCGAAACGAAAAGTAATTAAATGAATATGGGTCGAAAATGATAGATTTACAACATCACCATTACAACTGCACAATACTTCCTCATATGGGGTGGGACTTAGTGTGTGGGGGCCCACTCCCATGTGAGGGAGTGTTGTGCAGTTGTTGTGATGGTGTTGTGTAGGAATCAAATCCCGTCTATCAAACATTAAAAAAGAAAAAGAAAAAAGAAGGTAGTGATTGATACAACTAATCATCTTAGGGCCTTAGAACCCTATGACAGATTCAAATGATTGCGTTGAGTTTTTGCATTCACTTATATTTTTAATAAAGTACATTTTATAATACATTCGCATGTTCTCCTTTAAATTGCTTTGGTGTACTTTATATGACTTTGCGACTATGAAAGACTGACCAGAGCGTTACATACTAATAATTTTTTAAAAAAATTATCTTTTCGTTCATCTTAAAACTAAAGGTTTAATGTGAAGTTTTGCTTCTAAGTCAGAGCGTTGCATACCTATAATTTTCTTTATATTTGTTAGAATATATTTAGAATATAATTTTTTTTATAATTGTTTTTTTAATTGCATGTGTTTCTCACATGCTTCATTCATAATTTAAAGGACATATGTCACATTTAGAAATTGGTTTATAAAAAATTGTGTCTATAAAAAAAATTGTGTCTATAAAAACACGACTACTCCCTCCATTTAGAATACATATGGAAGTCAACTTCTTGCACTAATGTGTGCCACGTTCGTGTTGACTTAGAATTAAGATTAATAAGTCAATGTACTTAACAAACCTATCAAATCAGAAGTAGTTGAGGGAGTAGTCGTGTTTTTATGAGGAGTTTGTGCATCAAATCCTTTCTCTCTCAAGTCTGAACCCAAAATTTTCTCTCTTTTTGTTTTGGTTTCCCACGAAATCTAATCCAAGTCTTTTATCGGCCATCAAACCCAGAAACAGACCGTACGTTAAACCCATTTTGTTGTTGCTATTTTTTTGAGAAATTATATTAATGTTTTAGAAATTATATTAATGCTTGAGAAATTATGGTCTCTGGTAGGAATTTCTTGTTGCTATTTTTTTTTTTCAATAATAGAGAAATTATATGTTTCAATAAAAATCAGCAACCAAATTATTAGTAAGTTTGGATACCACTTAATCATCATTATCGTGTCCTGGCCTATTAATTAGTAGCGTGAAACTTTGCTCAGGCCTTAGAGGATCTAAAAAAAAATGAATCATCATAAAAAGAAATTGAATTTGGATTTAGATTTAGATTTATGTTTAGTAGATGAACTTTCTCATTTTTCGATCTGCTTTGCAAAATTAAATATCCTCCTCCTCGTTAACTTGCCGAATATGTCTCATTTTTCAGTTCATTCCAACCCAACCACAAGAAGCACCTCGTCTTCCATGGCTACCACAACAATTCCATTATCTTTTGAATCTAGTTGGGATGTCTTCCTGAGTTTCAGAGGTAAAGACACCCGAAAAAACTTTACCGATCACCTTTATTCTGCCTTGGTACGACTTGGAATTCGTACCTTTCGAGATGACAAGGAGCTTCGAAGCGGGGAGAACATCTGTACCGAACTTCTCAACGCGATTCAAAGATCAAGGTTTTCGATTGTGGTTTTCTCCAAAGGATATGCTTCTTCGAGGTGGTGCCTCAATGAACTTGCAGAGATCGTGCACTGTAAGAATACCATAGGCAGTATTCTTCTTTCGGTATTTTATCACGTAAACCCCTCAGATGTTCGAAATCAGACCGGAACTTTTGCGGAAGCCTTTGCTAGGCATGAAAAGCGGTTTCAAACTAATATAAAGAGGGTGCAAAGGTGGAGAGCATCTCTTACTGAAGCTGCGAAATGTTCGGGTTGGGATCTTGAAAGCTTTGCAAATGGGTATTATGCTACAAACTCTTGTGCTCTTTAAAGCAGTTTTTAATTTGTTTTTGTCTTTTATGTCAAAAAGAAAAAAAAAAAAAAAGAAAAAAAAAAAAGGGGAAAAATAACCCTATCTATTCCATTAATTCTATTCTACTCCCTCTTAATTAATTAATCAATTTCTATCTCTTCGGTGGTAAGAGTACTTGCGTCTTATTCAATCAAAATATAGAGATAGGCTTGTCATGTGTTATTTAACTCGATCTACTTGTTAAATTTTCATGCTATATACAAATTCATGGGGATGAGATCCACATGTACCGTGTGGACTATAGCTAAATCATTTTACTTCCTGTAAAATGGTTAATGGCTTTGTCCATGAAAATAATATATATATATATATATATATATATATATATATATATATGGGATGCCATTGAGTAGGACAATAAATTATGAACAAATATACTTCATTGATATTCTTAATAAATATGTTATAACTTAGATGCTTGCCATGACATCTTAGTCTCTGGCATATATGGGAATATGGGATGATAACATATCTTCTTGATACGTACCCTCTTGATGACTCATCATTTTATTTATTCTTTTTCCTTCCTTGTGCTTACTTTATTTTTCTTTTTCTATTTTCCATACACATATATGAATCTTAATAATCAGGTATGAAGCAAGATTCATTGAGGAGATTGTTAAAGAAGCTTCGTATGAAGTAAATCCTGCTCGCATGAATGTTGCCCAGCATCAAGTTGGAATAGATTCTCATGTTGTAAAGATGAAAAATCTATTAAATCTTGAAACAAGGGTCGTTCGCACTGTGGGCATCTATGGGATGGGTGGAATTGGTAAAACAACCGTAGCAAAGGTTGTGTACAATGAAATATGTGTTGTTTTTGAAGGAAGTAGTTTTCTTTCAAACCTGAAAGAAAGTTCAAAAAATCCCAATGACTTAGTTCGTTTACAAAAACAACTTCTTAATAATATTTTGAAAATGAACTTGAAGATTGACAGTGTTGATGAGGGAATCATACAGATTAAAAAAAGACTTCGTGACAAAAGAGTTCTTGTTATTCTTGATTATGTGGATCACAACACACAACTACAAGCATTAGTTGGAAACTTTGAATGGTTTGGTTCAGGGAGTAGAATCATTGTAATAACAAGAGATGAGCATATCCTTACTCAACTTAGATTCAATAAAAAATATAAGGTTGAAGAATTGAATAATTGGGAGTGTCTTCAACTTTTCTCCTATCATGCCTTTGAGATGGCCAGTCCAACAGATGATTACAAGGAGCTTTTGATTAGTGTGGTGGAGTATGCAAGAGGACTTCCATTAGCTCTTGAGGTTTTGGGTTCTTTTCTATCTCAAAGAAGTGTTTTTGAATGGAAAAGTGAATTAGAAAAATTACAACGAATTCCTTACAATAATATTCAAAAAAATTCTTATATTAAGCTTTGAATCACTAGAACCCTATGCGAAAATGACATTTCTTGATATTGCATGTTTTTTTATCGGTATGGACAAAGAATATGCCATCAGAATACTTCATGGTTGTGGGTTTCTTCCAAAAAGTGATCTTAGTCTTCTCGTTTAGAGGTCCCTCATAACAATTGATATGCAAAATAAGTTGAGGATGCATGATCTTATTCGAGATATGGGAAGGGAGATTGTTCGCAAAAAGCGACCTTATAATCTTGGAAAACTTAGCAGGTTGTGGTTTCATGAGGATGCATTAAATGTACTAAGACAACATACGGTAAGAGACATTGCAATTATATATAGCCATGTGTACACACACACACACAGATTCGCATGATATGTGTTATGTAGGTATACATGAAAGTTGTCTTTTTGCCAAGCATACGTCATAATTCAAATAACATATCGACATTTATCTATGATCATAAATCCAAAATTTCTCTAAATTAAATCTTATAACATTAAAAATAAATAAAATAATAAGAGGTACGCAATCAAGTCTTAGGCCATTCTAGTACATGCCTAAATCATTTTGTGGTTTTTTTTTTTTTTTTGGAAAAAAAAAATTGTGGAGGTGAAAATATCTAAGCCTACTCCAATTCGAAGGTGTTTTAGCTATAAATAGAGATGAGAAGATGTGTTGCTAATCCAACTATCTATTTTGTCAGGGAACAAAAGCAGTGGAAGGTCTCGTCCTAAATTTGCCTGTACTTGAAGATGTACATTTGCAAAGATGAAGAATTTGAGATTGCTTGAGATCAATACTGTGTCTCTTACAGGATGTTTCAAACATCTTTCCAAAGAGCTAAGATGGCTTTGTTGGCATAAATGCCCTCTGAAACTTCTACCACAAAATTTTCATCTAGAGAATCTTGTTGTTCTTGACATGCAACATAGTAATATCAAGCAAATTTGGAAAGATAACAGAGTATGACAAGTCTTGCTATGCATTTTAGTCCCTTGATGTTAAATATATAACTCACAAGAAATGCTTCTTTCTTTTCTAAAAAAGAATATAATTGTTTTCTTTTTCACAGGTACTCAACAAGTTGAAAGTTATTAATCTCAGCTATTCCAAAAATCTTACCAAATCTCCCAACTTCTTACAAGTCCCACATTTGGAGATGCTAATACTTGAAGGTTGCATAAACTTGGTTGAGCTGCATGAGTCTATTGAATATCTAAAAGGTCTAGTTTTACTGAATTTAAATGGATGCAATAACCTTAAGAATCTTCCAAGAAGTATTTCTAACTTCAAATCTCTTGAAAGACTTAACTTGTCCGGTTTGAAACTTGATGAGTTACCGGAGAAACTAGAGAATATGATATCTTTAGAAGAGACGCCACCATCCTCCTTTGGTCTTTCAAAGAATTTCAAAGGTGTATCATTAAGTGGATGTGAGGGTCAATTCTTAGAACCTCGGTTCTCAAGTTTCTCATAGTGGATATCTCCAAAAAACATGAATCCCATTAGCTTGCTACGAGCTAGATTTGGTTCTTTGGGAAGACTATCTCTCAGTAACTGCAAATTGTCTGACAATGAGATTGTCAAGGATATTGGGAGTTTAGCTTCACTCCAGGGCTTGGATTTATCACAAAACAATTTTAGTAAACTACCTGATTGCATCCGTAGCCTTCCTAAATTACAATACTTGTATTTAGATCAGTGTGAATCTCTTGTTTCAATATTAGACCTCCCCACAAATGTAGAGGTCCTTTTTGCAGCTGCCTGCTCAATGCTGGAAACAGTCTCAATTTCGAAGAGTACTAGTACTACTTCTCAATTGGCCAGTCTTCACCTTTTTGACTGCTGCAAACTGCATAATATTGAGGGCTTAATTTTGGATTCTAATTCATTCATTGATTTGTTTGATTGCAACAATCTATCTCCTGCTTTGAAGGAGAGTCTCCTCCAGGTTGGTTCTCTCTCTCTCTCTCTCTCTCTCTCTCTCTCTCTCTCTCTCTCTCTCTCTCTCGTTCAATGATGTGAACATTTTTTTTTGAAACAGTGTCCATCACCCCAATGTGATATGTGTAACCGTTTCGTTTGCCTCCCTGGCATTGAGGTTCCAGATTGGTTCTGTCATAAGAGAATTGGATCTTCAATATCCTTTCATGTTCCTTCTCTTGCAGAAGGTGAGCTTTGCATATTGCTTATTTGCATTGTTTATGCAAAAAAGGAAGAATTGGATCCGCCAATGAGTGAAATGGCCTTGATAATCCATAATAAAACTAGAAACCACCGACAGGTTCTTCTCCCAAAAATTTTACCCATTCCTGTTGTAAGAAATAAAGTGGTGGTGCTCGGACATCCCTCAGGAAAAATAGTGGAGATTGTAAATGGAGAGGAAATGGAGGTGTCCTTCGAGCTTTCGAGCTGGGCTGAAGTGAAGAAGTGTGGAGTTCACATTGTGGTTGATACAGATGGAAGTGCGGACGAGTGTGTCTATTTTGATGCTGTCTCAGGTGATATGGATACTACTATTGATGATCAGGTGTCAGGTGAAAACGTTGAAGGTGAAGACTAGTGTTTGGTTCTAATTTTTTTTATTCAACAATCTGGTGGAGGTCATGCCAATGGTGCAAATGGATCGGAATGGAGCTCGGAGATCCATTTGTTTACAAGCATCTAGGCAGCATGGCAACCATTGGCAGATACAAGGCTCTGAATTCGAAGATGATATCAAATAATGGACGTTTTTCTGGCCTGTGAAGAAAACAGTGTACATGTCTAAAAATATGATATAATTTGCATTTGAATCGATGAGCAATATGATGTTGAATCTTAGATTGTGCACTAGGATAGCTGGATTCTGTGTACTTGGTCGCATTCATGATCCATGTCTGTACGTTTCTTATTACTTAATTCATTATAGTATTTGCTTAAAGACAACCTTGTTTCTTATGCAAACGAAGACACCGACCACTTTATAATATTGATTTGGGTTAAATAGGGTATTGGTACATTTGGTTTAAATTTTTTATTTTTTGTCTCTTGTGCTTCAATTCTTATCACAAGTGATACCTGGGATATGGAAAAAGATGGAGATGGTATCTTCATTCAAATTTTTGTCCAAAAACTAACGATACTGATAGGTATTGTTATGTGTCTACTCTCAAGTATTGACATGTGTTCTATGCATTAAAAAACTTAAAAAATAAAAAATAAAAGCTTTAAAAAACAAATGAGATAAAATAATAATAATTAAAAAAAATAAAAAGAAGAAGAAGAGGGGAGCCACCCCTTTGGACAAAATGGGGGTGGCTGGCCAAAACATCTTTTAAAAAATATGTCCAACACTCAAAATGCCCAATCTTTTAAAAAGCATGCGGTTATCCAATTTTACCAATCGCAACCACATTTTCAACCTTAGTGGAGATGGTATTTATGGTGCAACATGATTGGAGTAACATGCTTTTTTTTCTTTTTCTTTTTAACACGTGGCAAACGGCCTACTAATGAAAATAGACGGAAAGATTAATTTTACACCATTAGAAAGTGCAAAGAATAATTTTTATCACTTTTGAAAACTGATACACAACCAAAAAAATACATGGACCAATTTTATATTTAACCCTTAATATAATTTTAATGATAAAATGAATTATGCAAGGTTAGTGCATTTTAATATTATAAAAAATTAATATTTGAGTAAATAAGTTATTAATAGAAAAGAAAATTTTATTAATAATGAAAAATCATATTTAAACCCTAAATTACTCTAGCTTTTATTCAAGTTCAAAATAGGAGTTAATATTTTGACAAAAATCAAACTTTAACATTGATAAGGAGAGATACTTTTCGTAATCTAAAATTGTTGAGTTATTTGCTTAAGTGTGTGAATTGTGGCAGATAATAGTTCATAGATGGATAATGCAAATATATGGAAAGTTGAACAATTGTTTGTGAGCCCAATTTACTTACCATTTTTAATTGATAAGTTAATTAGCCATTATAACTGCACGACTAGTTTTTCAATCAACTTTCTCAAAAAGCGTATTTTTGACTAATTAACACTAGTATAAAACTAATATAGATATGTTAGCTGTACAATAGTTTTGCACAATAATTGTACAATAATTTTGCATAGCAATTGCACAATAATATAATGCTGATGTGTTTAGCATTTTCATTTTTTATATTTTTTTTTAAAAAAAATGTTAGACACATTAGTATTGTTATGCAATTATTGTGTAAGAGTTGTGCAAATAATATATGTTTAATATATATATATATATATCTTAATAATGCCTAATAGTAAATACATAAAACTCCCATTTTATAGATTTATGAACGTCATTTACCATAATAAATTACATATTATGCAATTAATTAGGTCATTAACTCACAAAATTTACCTTATTGACAAATGTTGTTGGACCATACACTTAAACTAATGGACAGAGTTTGTAGCTAATTTTTACAAATCAGTTTAATAAAGTGACACGTTCCAAAAGCATGTGTGAGAATTATATGTTTTTTTAATAACATGTGCTCTTCATGTGTTTTTTTTTTTTTTTTTTTAATAGGATTAATAAAAATTCATATATATATTTCTAACATGCTTTAAGAAATAGGAACACAAGTCACTTTATTAGATTGGTTTGCAGTTAATTTTTATCCAAACGAGCCAACAGTTATTAATGAGATATGAAATGAGTCTAAAGAGTAGTATTAGTCTTGTTAAATTGAAAATCTATCAATTTGGTTTTTTAACTCTAATTAGATTCTCGTCATTGATGAACAAATCTGATAAAATCAGGTTTGGTGCGCTGGACTTAAATGCTACAATTTTTCCTGTACAAATAGTGAATGGTCATGAACAGATTTTCACATTGTTTCTCCAAGAGAGAGAGCTATGGGGTTTCAAGCATGGCTGTGTTTCTTCTTCCTGCTTACACTTTCCATAACGTGCCTTGCTCGCACAATCCCCTATGGTATGTTAACTTTTTTCTTTACTAACAATGTTGATTGAAAACATCTTTTCCTACCATTCCCTACCCGAAGAGGAGGGAGTAAGGGCAATAACAAGGGATAGTAAGAGGGCCCTGCTCGGATGGCCCCTTTGCTTAGGTAGGAAAATATCTCTCACATACCCTTGCCCCCAAAAAAAGGGTTAAAAGTAACAATATGAATCTTCAATTGTAGGGAATTTTGGTCCGTAAAAACCATTAAATTTATTTTCTTTGTATTATTTGAATTGACTGCATAAGTTAATACACCCTTGTACATGCAGGGAGTGAAAGGACTTTATCAAGTGAGGCCAATGATGATATGCCGAGGGTGCATCATTTTCCTCCTCCTCCTATAATGAATGTGGCCGCTTCACTTTCAAGTATATATGTTTGATAATGTTTATATTCATTTTTTGAACTAAACGGGTAACACTTTGACTTCGTCGGCTAACAATATGAATCGTCAATTGTAGGGAATTTCGGTCCGTAAAAACCATTAGATTTATTTTCTTTGTATTATTTGAATTGGTTGCATAAGTTAATACACCCTTGTGCAGTGAGTGAAAGGACTTTATGTTGAGGATGCATCCTTTTCCTCCTCCTCCTGTAACGAATGTGGCCGCTTCACTTCGGATATGTTTGATAATGTTTATATTCATTTTTTGAACTAATCCGGTAAGACTTCGACTTCGTAGTAGACAAGGCCCCAAAAAATTATTTGCACTCAAGAGGATTCAGATATTAGACCTGATGAGAATGCCACCAAAACCAAAGCCCTTACTATTTGAGCTAACCCCTTTTGGGAGTTCTCATGGATCCCTTTTGAATACATATTTATAATATTCTATGATAAGGATATAAAATATTTTTAATAATTGGTGATTCAATATGGTATTTGAACCTTGTTGTGCAGAAAATGAAAGGACTTCGTTCAATGTAGACTTCGAAGGCCCTCGGCATCATCCTACACCTGATCCTCCTCATGTAGAGAACGAGAGGACTTTGTTCCTTGTAGACTACAAAGGCCCTCGGAACCATCCTATACCTAACCCTCCTCATGTAGAGAATGAGAGGACTTTGTTCAATGTAGACTACAAAGGCCCTCGAAACCATCCTACACCTGATCCTCCTCATGCAGAGAACGAGAGTAAGCTAGGGGATTATGATTTTATTACATTGATATGAATTTATTTGAATTTTGAATTCAATTAACAAAAGTGTGTCTCACGTAATTCAAAGTTAGTTTAGTGGGAATTAAAAACAGTTGAATGGGCATTATAAAAAATTACTAGTGACGAATCGAATTTCTGATTTACATTGTTAGAATATAAATTAAATTAATAAACTTACACTTTCTTATTAGTTTAAGTTTTTAAGATAAGTATTGATTTAACATAGTATCAAAATAAAAGTTTTGAGTTCTAACATTATCTCCGTCAATACATCTATATCTACAAGGTCTAAATTTATTTGTAGATATACATGTATGCTCGAATATAGTACATAACGGAAATATATCCTAGACCTTTTATCTGAGGTGGGACTACTAGATTGCAAATCGGTAGACACACCAATCGTCCAAAACCACAAACTGGGAGAATATCCAGACCACGTGCCGAAAAACAAAGAAAGGTACCAGAGATTAGTCGGAAAGCTTATTTATCTATCACACACTTGCTCTGACATTGCCTTTGCAGTAAGTGTAATAAATCAATTTATGCACTGTCCGTGTGAGGATCACATGGATGCGGTGCTTAGAATTCTTCGATACTTAAAGTCATCCTCAGGGGAAGGGCTTATGTTTTCTAGAAACGGTCACCTCAACGTCGAGGGATATACAAATGTAGATTGGGCAGGAAATATGTCAGACCGAAAATCCACCTTGGGCTACTTCATGTTTGTTGGCGGGAATCTTGTGATGTGGAGAAGTAAGAAATAGAATGTAGTGGCTTTGTCAAGTGCTGAAGCCAAATTCCGTGGAATGGTTAAAGGTCTTTATGAGCTTCTTTGGCTTAAAAGACTACTAACGGAAATAGGTTTTGCCCCAAGCTGTGAGATGAATATGTTCTACGATAATAAAGCTGCCATTGATATCTCTCACAATCCTATCCAACATATCGGACCAAACACGTGGCAGTGGACCGACATTTCATCAAGCAAAATCTTGAGGACATGATAATTATATTTCCTTTCGTGAAGTCTGAAGACCAGCTGGCAGATGTACTCACAAAGGCGGTATGCAGCATAATCTTTTACAACTCACTTGACAAGTTGGCTATGAGAGACTTGTATGCACCAACTTGATGGGGAGTGTTGGCGTGAGCTGTAAACACCGTGATTGTAGGAGTTGTAAATCCCCTTATTCTAGGTGAAGCCTTACTTGTAAATCCCTTGTATTAAGGAAGCTTATTACAAATCCCTTGATACAAGCTAGGGACAATCCTAATTCTAGCCGTGCAGACCAAGATTACCGTGTATTTATAACCACCCATGGGGCTGTTTAATATTAATTCTGAAATATATAATATACCGATTTTTCCATGAATGTGAACATTCATGCATGTCTGTTTCTTATTACTTAATTCATTATATATAGTATTTGCTTAAAGACAACCTTGTTTCCTATGCAAACGTAGACACGTACAGACCACTTTATAATATTGATTTAGCTTTTTTAATTGGTGTATATATATATATATATCACTTACGACATCTTTGTAGGTTGGAATATTGTTGGATTGTGAAACATAAGTACATGGTATAAACATGCATATAGATGAAGTTCAAATTGGTGGGAAATCTCCTAGAAAGCTAGGGGCAGAATTAAGAATTTTAGTGAGTAGGCCAAATGTTTTTTTTTTTGAAAAAAAAATATTGGAGTAATTGGCTTTTTTTTTAAAAAAAAAAAAAAAAAAAAAACATGTGGCAAACGGCCACTAATGAAAATAGATGGAAAAATTAATTTTACACCGTCAGAAAGTCCAAAGAATAATTTTTATCACTTTAATTTCGAAAACTCAAGGATTGATTTGATACACAACCAAAAGAATACATGGACCAATTTTGTATTTTTCTTTTATGAATAAAAGCTTTATAAACCAAACTCAAGAACAAAAGTCTCTCCAGTAAATCTGGATACAACCCTAAAGAAAAGGGGAACAAAGAAACACAAAACAAAGCAACACCAAGCTGAAACAACAGCCCAAACCAGCAAGTAAAAAACGGCAAGTTGATACAGCAGCACAAACAACTTAGAAGAACACTAACTCTGTAAGAACAGAGAAACTAAAACTCCATTACAAACCACAAATCAGAAAAAGCACCAACTTTGTAGCAACAGAAAAGCTTGGGACCAATTACACCACATTGCAAATTCCAAACTTGCAGCAGCTGGAGGTTGTGAGCAGTATCCTTGGCATGGAGACCGGCCATCATTTTCGAACCTAACCTGCCACCGAATGCGAGCCATGCACAATGCTTTCTTCTGCGCGAGGAACATTCCCATGAACAAGATCATTCCTTTGCTTCCAAAGATTGTAAACTGTAGCCCCCAAACAGAGTTTACACAAATTAGTCAAAAAAACCTTTTCCTTTCAACATAGCAGACCAGGCAACAACTTTCTCCCATTCCACTTCCACATTAGTGATGAGGCAAGTCCTCATTAATATTACTTCTCCCCAAATGCGTCTACTGAAGCTTCACTGAAAAAACAAATGATCCCTATTCTCTTAGTAGCCATGACAGAAAAGGCAAAGGCTACTACCTCCAAACCCCCAATGACATAATCTTTCTTTTGTGGGGAGAGCATTCCGTACGGAATACTAACCATAAACAGAAAGCGTGTTTAGGAATAGCCTTAGGGTCTCCACCAAGAGACAGCAAGCTGCCTCTCTCTAAGCAAATCCCAAGTATCAAAGCAAGAATAAGTCCCCTTTTTACTGTTCCAGATTGGCTTATCAGCAGTAGCCCCAATTTCCACCTCCGGCAGCCTACATTGGATGACTACAATATTATCCGAACGAGCACTGGGCCAGAACCAATCTCCATTCGGATAATAGAAGATACTCTAGCATCCACTTTATTTCTAGCATCATAAATGACTCAGTAACCATACTTCTCAATCAAGCATCCATCAGGTTACCAATTGTCATACCAAAGGAAAGTCCGAGCACCATCACCTATACTAAAATGAATGAAATCCTTTGCTTTTTCCCTAAGCTTAAGGATTTTTCTCCAGCTTCAAGTGCATGGATGATGGATAGAAACTCTCCAAAAGCTTCTACCTTTAAGCCAATTATCCTCCACCCATGCAACCCACAAGGAACCCGCTTGAGCAATAAGGTTCCAAATGTGGTTAAGCATAGTAGCCTTATTCCACACTTCTAGCCTTCTAAGACCAAGACCTCTTTCCTTCTTAGGCACACATATCTTCTCCCAAGTCACCTTAGCTTTAGCTTTACAATCTTGACCACACCACAAAAATCTATTCAACTTTTGCTCCACCAACCGAATAATCTTCATTGGGAGAATGAAAACCTGGGCCCAAAAAACCCTCACAAGCTGTAAAGAACTGAGGAGATGAGTTGCAATCGGCTTGCGAAGAATAGATGTTTGACGAGCCAAAAATCTATCTTATTAGTGATCTTAGCCATAAGACCCTCACAATCAACCGTAGCCAACCGCTTTGAAATTAAAGGAACTCCCAAGTATCTGACCAGGAGGAAACCTTCAGACACTTGCAGAAAGTCTAAAAGTGCTCCCTTAAGCAGCAGAGGGAACACCAGCCAAGAATAAAGAACTTTTAGCGTGGTTAGATTTCAACCCTGAGAGCTCTTCAAACTCCACCAAAACATCGTTAATAACCTTGAGAGAGCTCAAATTTGCAGCTGAAAAGATGAGCAAGTCATCAGCAAAACAAAGGTGAGAGAACTTATAAGAAGAACATTTAGGATGAAACCTAAATTCCGGGTGATCAAGAGCTGAAACCTCCAAACCGAGATAAAACTTTCATGGCTAAAACAAAAAAGGTAAGGAGAGATAGGATATCCTTGCCTTAAACCCTTTTTGCCTTGGAAGTATCCAAGTTCCAACTAGACTTCCATTTAGAGTAATGGAAAATCTAGGACTAATTAAGAAATGCATTCTCGGATCCAACCCATAAACCTGGAAGGGGCACCAAAACAACCAATTTTGTATTTAATCCTTAGGAAAAATTATAGTTTAACCCCCAAATTACCACCCGTTTTGTGCTTAACCCCACAAACTGGCAACACTCCAACTCCGGCCTACCAAACTATCAAAACCTTTGAAAAATGCCTCATTTGGCAAAATATCTTCATACTACCCATGTCACGTGTCATTTTTTAATTAAAAAAAAAAAAAAAAAAATATGGCAGCCACCCCCTTGGGGAGTGGGGTGGCCTGCGAGCCACCCCGGAGGTGGCCGACACCACCTCTGGGGTGGCTCGTAGGCCACCCCCAAGCCCTAGGGGTGGCTTACAGGCCACTCCGAAGTCCATTTGGGGTGGCCCGAAAGCCACCCCTAGGGCTCTAGGGGTGGTGCGCGGCCACCCCCATAGGCCAAGGTGGCCTGTAAGCCACCCCAGAGGTGGCGCCGGCCACCACACTCCTCAAAGGGGTGGCTGCCATATTTTCTTTTCTTTTTTTAAAAAAAAAAAAATAAAAATTTAGTTTTTTTAGTTTTTATTTTTTACTTTAGTTTTTTTATTATTTTTTAATTGAAAAATGACATGTGGCAGGGGTAATATGGAGATATTTCGCCAAATGGTGCATTTTTCAAAGGTTTTGGTAGTTTGGTAGGCCGGAGTCGGAGTGTTGACAGTTTGTGTGGCTAACCGCAAAACGGGTGGTAATTTGGGGAGCTAAACTATAATTTTCCCTAACCCTTAATTTTAATGATAAAATGAATTATGCAAGGTTAGTTCATTTTAATATTATAAATTAATATTTGAGTAAACAAGTTATTAATAGAAAAGAAAAAGTTATTAATAATGAAAAATCATATTTAGCCCCTAAATTACTCTAGCTTTTATTCAAGTTCAAAATAGGAGTTAATATTTTGACAAAAATCAAAATTTAAAACATTGATAAGGAGAGATACTTTTCGTAATCTAAAATTGATTGAGTTATTTGCTTAAGTGTGTGAATTGTGATGCAGAGGTTGCAAAAAAATAAAAAAAAAAAGAATTGTGATGCAGAAAATAGTTCATAGATGGTTAAGGTAAATATATGGAAAGTTGAACAATTGTTTGTGAGCCCAATTTAATTACTATTTTTAATTGATAAGTTAATTAGCCATTATTACTGTACGACTAATTTTTCTACCAACTTTCTCAAAAATTCGTATTTTTGACTCATTAACGCCAGTATATAATATAAAAAAAAAAAAAAAAAAAAACCAGTATATAACTCATATATATCTGTCTTAAATTAATAATACCTAATAGTAAATACATAAAACTCCCATTTTATAGATTAATGAACTTCATTTACAATAATAAATTACCCCATTATGCAGTTAATTAGGCCATTAACTCACAAAATTTACCTGATTTACCCATGTTGTTGGACCATTTATTGTATCACGTACACGTACACGTACACTTAAACTAACGGGCCGAGTTTGTAATTAATTTTTACAAATTAATTTAAGAGTGCGTTTAGGATTGCGATTTTGTAGACAATAAGTGCAATTTTAAACAAAATCGCAGAGCATAAATCGTTTGGGAACTATGTTTTTAAAAATTACAATTTGAAAATGTAGAAAATATGCATTTTCAAATTGTAGGTAAAATGATGTTTTTTTTTAAAAAAAAAACACAGAATTTTAAAGGCTAATTTGTGATTTTAAAGGCTAAATTGCGATTTTGCCAAATGCTTAACTACATTTTTAAAAATTACTTTTTCAAACCACACCTTTTAAAATCATTATTTTAAATTGCACTTTTTGAAATCGCAAACCCAAACGGACCCTAATAAAGTGACGTTCCAAAAACATGTGAGAATCATATATTTTTTTAATAACATGTGCTCATTATGTGTTTTTTTAATAGTATCCATAAAAATGTATATATATATATATATATATATTTTCACAAGCTTTAAGAAATATGAACACGTACCTGCTACTTTATTAGATTGGTTTGTAGCTAATTTTTATCCAAATGAGCCAAACACTTATTGATGATATGAAATGAGTATAAAGGGTAGTATTAGTCTCGTTAAATTGAAGATCTATCAATTTGGTTTTTAGATTCTCATCATTGATGAACAAATCTGATAAAATCAGGTTTGATACGCTGGACTTAAATGCTACTACTTTTCCTGTACAAGTAGCGAATGGTCATGGACAGATTTTCACATTGTTTCTCCAAGAGACAGAGAGAGCTATGGGGTTTCAAGCATGGCTGTGTTTCTTCTTCTTGCTTACATTTTCCATAACGTGCCTTGCTCGCACAATCCCTTATGGTATTTTTCTTTAATAACAATGTTGATTGAAAATTTCTTTACCTACCATTCCCTACCTGAAGAGGAGGGAGTAAGGGCAATAACAAGGGATAGTGAGAGGGGCCATGCCCGGATGGGCCCCTTGTTCGGGTAGGAAAATATCTCTCACATACCCTTGCCCTAAAAAAAAGGGGTTAAAAGTAACAATATGAATCTTCAATTGTAGAGAATTTTGGTCCGTAAAAACAATTAGATTTATTTTCTTTGTATTATTTGAATTGATTGCATAAGTTAATACATGTACCCCTTGTGCAGGGAGTGAAAGGACTTTATCAAGTGAGGCCGATGATGATATGCCGAGGGTGCATCCTTTTCCTCCTCCTCTTGTAACGAATGTGGCTGCTTCACTTTCAAGTATGTTTGATAATGTTTATATTCATTTTTTGAAATGATCAGGCAAGACTCCAACTTCGCCGGCTAACAATATGAATCCTCAATTGTAGGGAATTTCGGTCTATAAAAATCATTAGATTTATTTTCTTTGTATTATTTGAATTGATTGCATAAGTTAATACACACCCCTTGTGCAGGGAATGAAAGGACTTTATCAAGTGAGGCCAATGATGATATGCCGAGGGTGCATCCTTTTCCTCCTCCTCTTGTAACGAATGTGGCCGCTTCACTTTCAAGTATGTTTGATAATGTTTATATTCATTTTTTGAACTGATCAGGCAAGACTCCAACTTCGCCGGCTAACAATATGAATCCTCAATTGTAGGGAATTTCGGTCCATAAAAATCATTAAATTTATTTTCTTTGTATTATTTGAATTGATTGCATAAGTTAATACACACCCCTTGTGCAGGGAATGAAAGGACTTTATCAAGTGAGGCCGATGATGATATGCCGAGGGTGCATCCTTTTCCTCCTCCTCTTGTAACGAATGTGGCTGCTTCACTTTCAAGTATGTTTGATAATGTTTATATTCATTTTTTGAAATGATCAGGCAAGACTCCAACTTCGCCGGCTAACAATATGAATCCTCAATTGTAGGGAATTTCGGTCTATAAAAATCATTAGATTTATTTTCTTTGTATTATTTGAATTGATTGCATAAGTTAATACACACCCCTTGTGCAGGGAATGAAAGGACTTTATCAAGTGAGGCCGATGATGATATGCCGAGGGTGCATCCTTTTCCTCCTCCTCTTGTAACGAATGTGGCCGCTTCACTTTCAAGTATGTTTGATAATGTTTATATTCATTTTTTGAACTGATCGGGCAAGACTTCGACTTTGTCGATAGACATGGACCCAAAAAATTATTTACACTCAAGAGGATTCGGACATTAGACCTGATGGGAATGCCACCAAAACCAAAGCCCTAACTATTTGAGCTAACCCCTTAGAAGTTCTCATGGATCACTTTTGAATACATATTTTATAATATTCTTTGATAAGAATAGAAAATATTTTTAATAATTGGTGATTTAATATGGTATTTTAACCTTGTCGTGCAGGAAATGAGAGGACTTTGTTTAATGTAGACTATGAAGGTCCTCGGACCCATCCTATACCTAATCCTCCACATGCAGAGAACAAGAGTAAGCTAGGTGATTATGATTTAATTACACTGATATGAATTTATTTTGAATTTTGAATTCAATTAACAAAACTGTGTCTCACGTAATTCAAAGTTAAGGTCCGTTTGGGTTTGCAATTTCAAAAAGTGCAATTTAAAATAACGATTTTAAAATGTACGATTTTTTTTAAAAAAAAATGATTTTTAAAAACACAGTTAAGTGTTTGGCAAAATCGCAGTTTAGCCTTTAAAATCGCAAATTAGCCTTTAAAATTCTGCGTTTTTAAAAAAACACCATCTTACTTGCGATTTGAAAAAGCAGATTTTCTGCATTTTCAAATCACAATTTTTAAAAACGCAGTTCCCAAACGATTTATATTCTGCGATTTGATTTAAAATCGTACTTATTGTCTCCGAAATCGTAATTCCAAACGCACCCTTAGTTTAGTGGGAATTAAAAACAGTTGAATGGGCATTATAAGCAATTACTAGTGAAGAATCGAATTTCTTATTTACATTGTTAGAATATAAATTAAATTAATAAACTTTCACTTTTTTATTAGCTTAAATTTTTAAAATAAGTATTGATTTAACATAGCATCAGAATGAAAGTCTTGAGTTCAAGCATTATCTCTATCAATACATCTATATCTACAAGGTCGATGTAGATTTATTTGTAAATATACATGTATGCTCGAACATAGTACACAACGAACGCATGTATGAATTTCAACTGAAAATTGGCTTCTCTTTGATAATTATGTAATATTATTGAATTATTGGTCGGATACTGTTGAATCTTAATAATATAATATCTTGATTAACCTCACAAATGCGATGCCATTTTGCAGGAAATTAATGAAGGGAGGATAACGATCCTCTTCCTCCCAAGAAGAGGGTGGCAGCACTGGCCAAAAAGACTCAAATATCCCGTGATGATGTGCACTTTGTCTTTTTTCATTACTATTAAATAAATGTTCTGTTGTCTTGAGTCTCTTCTAAAAAGAGAAAATAAAAAGGTTACGTTTTTTTTTTTTTTTTAACAGATACATTACCCTTACAATCGTAATTGGTAAAAAAAAAAAAAAAAAAACGTTTGTGGGGAGGGAGGTGGCTTTATTAGAGATATAGCTCATTTAGATGTTGTGTTTCACCAACATAATTTAATCCTCTGCAGTGCCCATTGCCTCCTACACTGCAACTCATGATGAAATCATGACCATATCTAAAAAGGATTTATCTCAGATTCAGTTGGAAATTGAAGACATGATCGAGGACAGTTAACTAGCATCCAAAAATCCTCCTTGAGAGTAGGGTTTAATCAACTGCTTGGCCAAACAACTTATTGTTCAATGTTAGTCGAACATAAATGACAAAATCATCAATTCTACAACTAAAATGACTCATCTCTATACCCTCAAATTCACTGATTAATTGTTCAATGTTGTCTCCGTACTACTGAAGTCAGGCAGGGTCTAACAAATTAAAAGACCTGGTGAAGCCTTTTGCCAACCCTTTTAGATGCCCAGAATCTTGAAGGTGGCAGCCGTTCATTGCCGGAATCTTGGCAGCCGTGTCACGCCCCCGTTTTGAGAAATAAGGGAAACGTGAGTTTGAGTACTAAAATCATAAAATGGAAGCGTGCAATTACAACAAATAAATTTAAATCTCCTATTTTATTAAACCTTTCTATTAATAATTCTTTACAAGGTCATGAACTCCAAAAAGAACAAAACATACTATACAAAACTAGGGTTTGGCCGGTTCATCACGAACTATCGCTCTCAGCGAGGTCTATGCCCTTACAAGGAAAAGACTTCGTCTTACTGCTGTCATCTGGAAAGGGGTGGAGGAAAAGGGGTGAGTTCGACAACTCAGTAAGGAAAATACAACACCAGGGGAACAAAACATGTTATAAACCTTTATGCCAAAATTTTTAGTCATGCATAATGACAGATTTATTCTACTCACTGTTAAGAATTAATTTCACATACGATGAATTGCATAAAGTAAATTGAATTACAACCTAAACCAATAGTATATTGATTTTAATTTATTTTAGATGATTTAAGTGTTTTTGAATATATTAAGATTACGATGATGTTTAGAAGTATGAATATGTGATTTTAGATTGATTATAAGTTAGATTCAAGTTATGAAAAATTGTCTGAGAAGTGATATGCTAGGCTGTTTATGTTTTATAAGAAAACACATATTTAAGCATGATTCATAAATGAAATGTATTGTTTTAGGACAGGTGGCATAGCATATGAACAATTAAAAAGAATTTGTAGAATATGAATAATGATATAAGAATGACAGTTTATAAATGAGAATGACAGTTTATTATGATCCAGTATATTCTTTTTATCAGTTTTCTCTTTAATCCTTTCTCTGTGGTTTAACCTCTTATAGACTCTACACCGCCAATTCCCGTGAGCGGCGCACGTTGGCTTTGTCCAAAGGATCTATAGACTCAGCCTGTCGTCACAGAGAAGAGTCGCCGGGTTGGGGATCTTCCCTAGGTGAAGGCCAACCTCGGATGGTAGCACACACCGACTTACGGTATGCTTGCCATGCTACCCTATGGGTACCAATTCTAACTGTAGTAGTGCCTCAAGGTTAAACAATTACTGCACATGAACGTTTTCTGTAATACTGTAGGCTCTGCTTTATCTGTAAACTTTATTTCAAAACTGTAAGAGCCGCTTTTATAACTGTAGTCATGTGCAGAATTTAACTTTATATTCTCTTTTCTTTCAAAGCTGTATTCTCGAATAGAGTCATATACTTTAGAATTCTCTGTAATCATATCTTTTTTTATGTTCTTTATCATTTCTCTGAGTATGCATAATTCATAATTTTTGAAATGCTCATAATCATAACTTTAATTATGCATAAATCATAACTTTAAAATGCTCTTAATCATATCTGTAATTATGCATAAATCATATCTTTAAAAATGCTCTTACTCATAACTATAATTTATGCACAAAATTCTTTAATAATAACATATGAGCAATAAAAATTTCGCATTAAAAATCACATGATCAACGCTGTGTAAAATTCCCCAACACTTTTTCAAAAGATTTATAATAAAATCTTGTTGGGGGTTTTTCGGTGTTGTATCCCCTTACCTGGACTTGCCATAAGCGTCAAGGTCGAGCTTTAATCTAAATAAAACACGAGGATAAGTTTAGCGGAGCGTTCTGAAATTTCAGTTCTAAAACTTAAATTAAAAACCTATATATATATATTCTATATACAAAATCTCTATCCAATTAACATAATTCATAATCATAAATTAGCATCACTACTTTAATAGACCAAATCCTCAACCCTTAGAAATTTCAACAAAAATACAGCAAAAACCCCTTAGCCAAAGAATCAACTAAAACTATTTTACCCACCAACTCACCAAATTCCTCAAACAACATCAATTCCATAATTTACCCAATCCAAAACCCTCACTCCTAAATTATTCCGGAATCCTTTTAAACACTAAAAACATGAACATGGCCAACCCTAAAGCTCACAATCCTATAATCTTAGAAATTGGTCAAAAATCCTCTAATCATCCAACACTCAAAAAGATTCTAGCATAGTAAAATAGGTCCACCTACAGTGAACACCAAAACTCCAAAATTACATATTCACGGCTAACCAAAACAATACATAGGCGGCCAAGGAACCCATAAACATTTTCACAGCACAATCCTTCAAATAACATTCCAATACCTATCCAATTGAAACAACCCAAAACAAATCTCTAAAACACCCATCAACAAATAATAGTATTTCAGCCAAGATCAACAAACAGGAACCACAATACTCAATACCACTAAAACAGAGACCCAACTCAAGATTATCAATGCATAACCTTCACTGAATCGGTCTAAATAGGAAACTAAACCAAACCTACAAATCAGTCCATCACAGTCAACAACAGAAACAATTTTAACTTCAAAACCACTTGGCCAAAATCACAATAAGCCCAAATACACACACAGAAAATCCTCCACAGTTTAACACACCCGCTGAGATTTCTCAGCACTCAAAACAGAGGATCTCCACTACTCAACTCCAGCAACCGGATAAGGACAGAAAACACAGCAAACCCAAAGTCAGGGCATGGCCGAACACCTCCCTTACAAAACCAAATTCATCAAACAAGATCACAGCTCCCAAATCAGTAAACAGCCCACACAAAACCCATCTCTAAAATCCATAAAATCCAACTCAACCAAAACCACTCACACACGGCCAACATCACAGAACCCATATTCGGCCAGCACAAAAACAAGGATTCCAATTTTTAGTTCTACCCAGTTCTTCCAAGAACTACCAAACAACACAAATCCAACAAAACTCAATCATCAAACGTAAATCATTTCCCAAAATAAATCAAAGTGGATTATAGGAATTTACCTTAGAAATTTCACATAAAATCCACTAGGAATTGCCGGAAATTCCTCACTGAACCGCCGGAAAAACAGGCTTGGGTCGCCGGAAAATCGCCAGCGTTGGCCACCATCGATCGGGTCTTCTTCGGTTTTGCTGGGTCGGTCGGGTTTTGCACTTACGGGTCACGAGTTCTGGGTTACGGGTCACGGCCTTGCTGGGTTCGGGGTTATGGGTTAGGCCGGAAAACACCTGAGCCCGCCGGAAATCGGCTTGTCTCGCCGGAAATCGCCTCCTCCAACTACCCATAGAAAACCCACCGGAAATCACGCCACTACTCGCCGGAAATCGGGTCTGGGTCCGTCGGGTCCTCTGGCTCCACCTGAAGCTCGGCCTCCGGTTGGGTCTTCTCCGGCTTCTCCCGGACTCAGCTTCGGTTTCTCTCCCTCTCTCGGTCAATGTCTCTTCTCTCTCTCTGATTCTCTCTCGGCATCTCACTCTCTCAACTCTCTCACTTTGAGCTCTCTTCTCTCTCTCCCGTTCTCACTCTCTTGTTTCTCCCTCTGTGTGTGTCTGTGTGCTCAGGAAGAAAGAAGAAGAGAGAAGAATAATAGAAGAAGAAAGAAAAAAGTAACGAAGAAGGAAGAAGAAAGAAGAAAATTTTAAAAAGAAGATAAATCAACTTGCCGTGCAAGCTGCTTCCTCTCTTTTTTTTTCTTTTTTCTTTTTTTTTTTCTACAACTTACTTATTAAGTTATATATATATATATAATTATTATTATAAAAAAAAATTGGGATATTACAAGCCGAATTCTGGCAATTGAATACTGAAATTCGAGACCTTTGGTGGTAGATTTGGGCTACTAACAAACTCCAATGCTCGGCGGTGACGGATTTCCACAAACGTGCGTGCAAGAATGAAGAATTTAAATCTGGAAAACGATTTACGATTTTTAAAACCGTAAATCGTTTTTCAAAAATTAAAGAGGCTTTTACAGTAAAACTGAAAATTATTTCCATTAACCATTATTTTCACCTCCACCAAACACCAAAAAATGCCAAAAATATTTTACGCCAAAATAAACTGAACATAAGTTTCGGCCATCAACCCAGAAACTGAGTGTTAAACCCATTTGATTTTAAGAACTAATTAAGAAGAGTGTTTTCGAGGTTCTCTCTCGATCATTTTATGACGCAAAGACTTTTTTGAAACATATCATGTGCCAGACGGATGGGGTTTGCTCCGTTCTCCTCCCCGGAAGTGAGATTCCAAATTTGATTAGCAATCAGACATGCAATCGGTTATTTAATATCCTTTCGTGTACCTTTTTTGGATGGTAAAATTGGGCAATTAAGGTGCTTTTCTGCATTGTTTATGCAGTAAACAAGGAACCGAATTAAGGATGAACCCAGACACTGGTTAGATCGTGTGGACATTCTTTAATAAAACTAGCTAGAGACCCCAGGACACATATCCTTAAGGTCCTAAGGAAGTCGATTGGCCGGGCAAGGAGTATTTTAGGTTCACTATTTCCACTTCAACTTCTTAATAATTAATTATCATTCATTCATGATGATAATAATAATAATAAATAATAATGGAAGTAGAAGTATTGAATTTTTATTTTTTATCGCGTATAACTTATCCCTTGATTGAATTGAAGGACCTGAATTGTAAGTGAATTGTTAGAAAATCAGAAATTGGAGAAGAGGAGAGGAATTCAATTTTCGGATAAGACTTGAAGGACGAAAAGAATAAAGAGAAAAATGGGAAGTTATAAATAGTGATTTGAAATAGAATATATATGATGGAAAAAAAAAATAGTTGTTGAAAACTTTCTGAGCGTTTAATTCTATGTATATATTGCACAATGCAAATAATGAAAATTTATGAACTTTAAAGACTCCATATTCTTCTGAGCATTAATTTAAATTGACATTGGAGACAAGGTTTTTCACGTTGGAATCAGACTTTTAAGAAAGTGAAAATGGGACCTTTTTTTTTTTTTTTTTAATAAAAAAAAGGTAAATAATTGGTGGGACTTTTTAAGACTTTATGGATGGTGGATAATTTATAGACATGCATTGAGACATTTCGTGAAAGTGAATAATGAAGCTTTTAATTAGTAATTATTTCTTTGTGGTAACTAGTGGCCTTAATTAAAGACTGTTTACTAACTTTTTATCATATTATAGCTTTAAAACAATTTTTTTTTTTGAAAAATCTTTAATAATAATTATTGGATAGAAATTTCTTCTTTCCAACCCACTCTAATAAATGCCAAGTATCCTCTAACATAGTAACATGTTTGGGTTTCCTCAAAACCCAATATTTGGGTTCCTATGTGTCTCTTGCATGTTAAATAACACTTGGCATTTATTAGAGTAAAAGAGAAGAATTTTTCTCCAAATCAATTTGGAGGAAATTTATGCCCATAATTTTTAATTAAGAATCTTATTCTATTTGGAAACCTTAATTAGAAGGCAGTCACCTAATTAACCCGCCTAAGACAGGAAAAACTGGCCCTACATGCATGAAATCTAAAAAGAACTTCTTCTATACCGAGCCATAGTGAATGCCTTTACCTATGTTGACCACCCCCATAGTCTACAATTTACCTTCAAATATTAATACTTAATTAATATTTGAGCCTCGCTAATGCTAGCCACTAATTGCCCAGTGGGATTAGTCCGCAGTGTCACTGTGGCTGATTTTCAAAAGAGTTTGTTACATCCCCCCACTTCGATCTGATTAAAGTTTGCTTTGTTGCAGGATTGTTTACCGGTTGTTTTGTATGCCTATTTATTTATATATGCAGTCTTACCGCACTTGTCGGGTTGTATATTCTTGAAAAATGATACACTTAAACATCTTTTATATATCTTTTTAATGTTTACATACGATCAAGTTTAAAATTTTGAGAGACACGCGCTTCATAGACATGAACATGCACTGATTTTCGGCGAAGACAGACTTTGCCGTCAGCTGGAGTTGGATTTTTCTGTTTGTTTTTGTGTTTTCCCTTTGTTTCTTCAATCACAGTCTGCTTTTGCATTACTCAAATTTTACTAGAATATTTGTTGGCTTATAGCTAGATCAGCTCTCTCTTCTTTTTAGAGTGAGTTATTGTACAGAGAGGCTCAAATTGTTCTTGTAGGTTTGTGTTTTTGCCTATGCAGCTGTTTTTTAAGTCAGATCATTTTAGCTTTGAATGTAAGGGGTTTTGTCCCTCTGTTCTCGGGATGTATGCATTTTTAGCATTAATGATAGCACAAACTATTTGTTAAAAAAAAAAAAAAAAAAGATTAAATTCACTATTAAATTTGTGGGGCCCAATGTAAGTTTCATAAATTCAAAGACAAATTTAAAAATGAGATGTAAAAAAATATATAGAAAATATAAAAATATCATTTCTCAAATTATCCTCTACAAAAAATAAAAAATAAATAAAAAATAAGAAGCCAATATTATATGAAAACAGTATACCCAATTTTCAGGTGATTTTTCCTCTCATTTTCCTCATTTTATATTGTCACACATTATATCAACGAGCCTGTAACCCGTATTATGCGCAGGCTTTTTTTTTCTTTTTTTTTTTCTTAATTTTTTTTTAAAAAAAAAAAAATTATTTACTATTTGTTTTTAATTTGATTTGAACATTAATAACGTACGGACATTTGAGTACTAAATATTAGGATACCAAAAACAAAGACAAAAATTTCTTACAGATCGGCTTGTAGGAAATTTCATATAATTTACATATAACATGTGTTCCTTAGCATATAACATGTGTTTCTCACATACTTTTTCAATAGTATTAATAAAAAAAAATGTATTTCTCACATGTTTAAAGGATAAATGTCATTTTTTATGTGAGTTGTATAAAATTTCCTACAAGCCACTTTGTAGAAAATTTATATCCCAAAAAAAATCCTATTTAATTTAAATTTCTCATATATTTTGCTTTATGATTATATATTATATAAGTATTCTAGGGATACATTATAAACACACTTGTCAGCATTTAAATTTTTTAAACTGTCACTTGTCTCAATTCTAAGCTAATGAAATTTACGATCACCGTCGCCAACCGCCTCCCGTCATCATCATCGATTGTTGTCATCTCTAGCAAAAAAAAAAAATCAAACTATCTTGCTTCTAGATTTTTCCACCTTGAATTTGAGGGAGGATGTTAATGTATTATTTACTCTCATAATTATCATATGTTACAGATTGGTTATGTAACTCTCAGCATTATCCTCATAATTCTCATATGTTACATATTGATTATGTAACTCTTTTAATTATATTCATGACTTCATTTAACTATAAACAAGCCATTTTATTATACAGTTTCTATTAAGGAATAAGAGCAACAATGTAACTCTTGGACTTTATCCTATAAACATAGATCATAGATTAAACCACGTAAAATCTCTTATGTCTCTTTCTCTTTATTTCGCTCTTTTTTTTATTTTTCTATTTGACTCTCTTTTCTTTCATTAATAAGCACCTAAAACAATCATAACAGTTCATAAAATTACAAAATATGTGATATAACTTAAAACTACAACACAAAACCGAATCGGTAGAAACATATAAGTATGTGCCCCACTTTGCCAGCTAATGCCGGCTTTTGATATGATTTGTATAAATTATGTGAAAAAGTTTAATTTACTTATGCAATTGGCCGGATTTTGATATGATTTGGTATAAATTATGTGGAAAAAGTTGAGTTATATATATGCACAGTTCCAACAAAACAATCTCTTTGGTTTCATTTTATTTATGTGGTCTGTCGCATGCCGTGTATAATGTGTGTGCATGTTTGCTTGTGTGAACGACGGTGAAAGCTTGAAGAGGTAAAATCGGCAAGGTGCTAGTCTGCATTGTTTATGCAGTAAAAAAGGACGCACCCAGAGACATATTAGCTCAAAGTGGTTTTTTGGATTTGAAATGGACATTTTGTAATAGAAGTTGGAGAGACCACTCCAAGTCATGGGATGACTCAGAAGACTGGAGGGGTCTGGTTTCAAGTGAACTGTATGTACGAGCTTTTGATATCTTTGAAGCTGATCATATATATGCAGTAAAGATGACTCACTCTACGCGGATAGAAAGACTTCACAAGAAGTGGAGATAAAATAGAGTTCGCCCAAAAAAAAAAATTAAAAAAAAACGACTCTTCCTTCCCTCTGGTTGGAGGTGAAGTCTTTTCTCTGACTGTTGTCTTCAACGGTTGAGAGTCTTAGTTTCTTTTCCCTCTTTAGCTTGTGTCTGTGAGTCTTTCCCTCCTATTTTGGTCTGTATTTCTCTGGTGTCCTCTGGTTTTCGTCATGGATGTCACGTTAGCTAACTTATGGGGTAAATTTTCGTTGGTGGAAGAGGAGAGTCTGGGGGTGTCTGTTCAAGCCGAAGAGTTGGATCCTTTACTAGTAAAGGGAAAGGTATGTGCGATAGGTAAGATCCTTGCTGATCGAGTTATCCCTAAAGATTCTTTCAAGGGTCCTTTATCGCGTGTTTGGAGGCAAGAAGGTAACATTTCTTTCAAATCTCTGTGGGAAAATCTTTTTATAGTCAAATTTGAAACTGATTGGGATAAGGAGAGGGTTTTGGAAGGAAGACCCTGGCTGTTTGATGGTTTTTTTTTGTCTCAGTGGTTGATTTCGATGGAACCACGCCCCCGTCAAAATTGAATTTTGATAAAGCAGCCTTCTGGATTAGAATGTATAATCTCCCTTTGGCTTGTATGAGTAAGGAAGTTGGGCATAAAATTGGGAGCTCGGTAGGAACTGTGGAGGAGGTGGATGTGTTTGAAGGGGAAGCTGGTTGGGGAGAGTATCTGAGGGTTAGGGTGATGATGGATGTTACTAAGCCATTAGCTAGAGGACGTATGTTACACCTCAAAGGGCAGTCGGTGTGGATTGAGTTTAAATATGAACGTTTGCCCCAGTTCTGTTTTCATTGTGGTGTCATACGGCATGGATCAGGAGGCTGTTTCAGTCTTCAGAATAGATCTTCTACTGGTGCTGAAGGTGATCTTCCGTATGGTCATTGGCTTAGGGTTTCATACCCTAATCGGAAAGGGGGTAACGGTGTACAAAAATGGAAGAATCAGAAGATTGGAGGAAAAAATTCAGTGCAGAGTGAGGGTGCTCTTTCTGATTTTAGTGGGGACTTGAGGTTTGCACCCAAAGATGGAGAGGCCGGAGTTGGTGTTTGCTCCCCTTCTTACAGCGTTCCGGTGGTGGATGATGGTGGTTTGAATCCCAACGAGTCAAACTTGGATACACAGATGTATGGTGTAGATCGATCCAATTTTCGGTGCCCAAGGGTCCCTACTGGTAAAAGTGACTCGGGTGATGAGCCTATTGTAAACTCTCAAGTGACTGCGCTTGGAGAAGCTACCGAAAAGACAGATGTAGCAATGGCTACTTGTCTAAGTGGAAATGCTGGGGGCTTTTTGGAGCAAAGGGATGCGTGTTCAAAGATGGGTAAGAGTTTTGATGCGGTAGTGGCTTTACAGCCTGGTTTTCCTGTTGAAGCAGGTCTGGCTTCAGGTCAGCAGTCTCGTGAGTTGTGTTTAATGCCTATATGTCAGTCTAGTTTTAATAATGACTTTGATAGTTACATTTCTGCCCTAACTGATAAGCCAATTTGTGGGGAGAAATTGGACTTTGCGCATTCTAAGTTTCTAGGGCACTGAAACTCGGCTAATGGACGCATGGAATGGACGGTAGTGGGTGGTGGTTTCAGTAATTTTTTGGGTGACTCTAGTTCTTCAAAAAGATCTGGTCCCAGTCTGGTGATTGGTGATGCCCCTTGAAAGAAGGTAAAAGATAAACAGGAGCCTAAAACTGTTGTTTTTCATAAGGAAGATTGTAGGAGTAGGACTCATTCTCAGCGCAGAAGTGAATTGAAAAGGTGGAAGAAAAGAGCTAGGGGTCAGCTAGTACTGGAGGATGAGATCGAGGCTGAAGATGGTGATCCGTTTTCATCAAATTATTTCCGGGGTGAGTCCCAAACTGTTAGTCCTACTAAAAGGGAAAAACTTGATGTGGCGGTGGCTACAGTGCAGCCCCGCCAATTACAATGAATATCCTATGCTGGAACTGCCGGGGGCTTGGGAACCCCCGGACAGTTCATCATCTTTGCCGTTTGGTAAAGCTAAAGAGACCCGTGATTGTTTTTTTGATGGAAACCATGGTAGTCCAGAGAAAGGTTGATATGTTGAGAGTGAGATTTGGTTTTCAGAATGTTTTTTGTGTTGATAGTCTGAGACGGAGTGGTGGCCTTCTTTTATTTTGGAGCTCTGATGTGGATCTAGAGATTCAAAACTATAGTCAAAGACATGTGAATGCTGTTATCCATGCCTCTGATATTGGTGTTAAATGGAAGTTTACTGGGTTTTATGGGCATCCTGATCCAATGAAAAGAAGGGAATCTTGGTCGTTGTTGAAATTTTTGGCTGGTTTGAATCCCTTTCCTTGGTTAGTCTGTGGAGACTTTAATGAAATTGTTACGTTATCAGAGAAGTCTAGTTGTTCTAAAAGGTCTCAGCTGCAAATGTTGTCATTCCAGTCTACTCTGAGAGACTGCAACCTGTGGGACCTTGGCTTTAAAGGTCAAAAATTCACTTGGTCCAATGGTAGGCATGGAAGGGACCGCACTTTTGAGAGGCTGGACAGAGCTGTTGCTAATACGGAGTGGAGTGGGGTTTTCAATGTAGTAAAAGTGAATATCTTGCCTAGATTCTGTTCGGATCATAGTCCACTATTAATATCTTTTGATCCGGCTAGTTGTAAGGCATGGACAAAAAATAGGAGATTTCTTTTTTAGGCTGGCTGGATGAAGGATGTGGAGCATAAAAATCTAGTAAGGAAAGATTGGAGAATCAAAGGTCCTTCAGCTGATAAATGGCTTACTCTCAAAGCCAAGTTGGATAGTTGTCGAGGTCTGTTGAAAAATTGGGCTAGGAGTTCTGCTAATAAGGAGGGGTTAGATATAAAAAAGGTGGAGGAAGATCTTCAAAAGGTGCAAATGGAAGGGGATCCGAAGGACAGTGTTAAGGAGAAGGAGTTGAAGGATAGTCTTGATCATCTACTGGAGATAGAAGATCTAAAGTGGAGGCAGAGAGCGAGAGAAAATTGGTTGCAATTTGGTGACAGAAACACCAAGTATTTTCATGCTTGTGCATCCCAAAGGAAGAGTAGAAATGCTATCAGGGAAATTAAAGACCTGAAAGGGAATAAATGGTCTTCACAGAAGGGGATAGAGAGGGCTTTTATAGGTTATTTTCATTGGTTGTATAAGGCTGAATGTAATCTGGAGATGGAGGCTTGTTTAGATTCTATCTCCCCTAAAGTTACTGCCGAAATGAATTACCAATTGGTGGCCCCTGTTTCTGTGGATGAAATTCATCTTGCTGTCAACCAGATGGATCCTTTCAAGGCTCCTGCTCCGGATGGATTCCCTACCTGTTTTTATCAGCATAATTGGGAGATTTTGCATCAAGAGGTATGTGATGCTTTCAAGTATTTCTTTGAAACTTGTAATTTGGATGCCTCTATAAATGCTACTGTTATTGCTCTTATTCCTAAATCTAAGAACTCTTTGTCGGTTGTAGACTATAGACCCATAAGCCTTTGCAATGTGATCTATAAGCTTTTATCTAAAGTTCTTGCAAATAGGCTTAAGGTGATTTTGCCCTGCATTGTCTCAGAATCTCAAAGTGCTTTTATTTCTGGTAGACTTATTACTGATAACATTATTGCTGCCTATGAGACTATGCATACTATGCAGACTAGAATGTGGGGTAAAACTGGTTATATGGGTATTAAGTTGGATATGAGTAAGGCATATGATAGGGTTGAATGGGGGTTCTTGGAGGCTGTCATGTCTAAATTGGGTTTTGACCCTCTGTGGATCAAATTGGTTATGGTCTGTGTAAGATCAGTGTCCTATTCGGTTGCTGTGAATGGAAATGTGGTGGGTAAAGTTCTTCCATCAAGGGGCTTAAGACAAGGAGATCCAATCTCTCCTTATCTATTTATTCTTTGTGCTGAAACTTTAGCTCCCTTTTGTGTAAGGCTCAGCTGAAGGGATTTATTTCTGGAGTCCCAACGTCTAAGAAGGGTCCTTCAATCTCCCATCTATTCTTTGCTGATGATAGTCTAGTTTTCTGTAAAGCTAATATGGTGGAATGGAGAAGGATTTTGAATATTATTGATGTTTATGAGAGGGGTTCGGGGCAGAGGATTAATATTAAGAAGACTGCTGTTTTCTTTAGTCGTAACACTTGTACTGATATAAGAAAGCAGATTATTAACCTCTCTGGCCTAGTGGAAGCTAATAGATATGACTCTTACTTAGGGCTTCCAACTTTGGTGGGGAAAAAGAGGACTGTTGCTTTTAAATGTATCAAAGATAAGGTCATTCGGAAGTTAAAAAATTGGAAGTCTAGATTGTTATCTTTGGCAGGCAAAGAAGTCCTTATTAAAGTTGTAGTGCAAGCGATTCCCACCTATTTCATAAGTGTTTTTCTTCTCCCAGTCAGCTTGTGTAAAGAGTTAAATCAACTCATGCAAGTTTTTTGATGGGGACATTTGTCTAATGACTCCAAGATTCATTGGATAAGTTGGTCCAGAATGGGTAAAGCCAAATCTGCTGGGGTTTTGGGATTCAGGGACTTGTTAATGTTTAACAAAGCCCTTCTTGCTAAACAATGTTGGAGATTGGTTCAGTTTCCCCACTCTCTGAGTTCTCGGATTCTCAAGGCTAAATACTTCCCAAATTCCTCTTTTTTAGCTTCCGAGTTGGGGAAGAGACCCTCCTTCATCTGGTGAAGTTTTTTGGCTGCAAAGGACCTTCTCTCCTCCGGTATTACTTGGAGGGTGGGTGATGGCAAATCTATAAATATTTGGGGAGACAATTGGCTGCTTAATTTTGGAGTTTTAAACTTCCAATCTGAGTTGATTCTACCTAGGGATGCCAAAGTCTCAGATCTTATAGACGTTTCCATCAGGGGTTGGAATGATGGCCTGATTGATATTTGTTTTCCTGATCATGTAGCTAAAATTATTAAAAACATTCCTTTGTGTCCCTTATTGCCCCCGGATAAGATAATTTGGAATGGTTCTAAAAATGGGACTTTTTCGGTTAAAAGTGCCTATCATTTGGCTTTAGTTTTGTTGAAACAGAAGAATGGGGAATGCTCATACAATGTGGGTAGTAGTGATTTCTGGAAGAAAATTTGGACTATTAATGTTCCTAATGTTTCAAAAAAAAAATTTTGGAGAGCTTGTCAGAATGCTTTGCCTACTAAGTAGAATTTGTATAGGAAGGGTGTGGTTGAAAATGATATTTGTCCTTGCTGTCAATTAGAGGGGGAATCTGTTGTTCATGCTCTGTGGTATTGTCCGGGTGCTCAAGATGTATGGGGCTGTGGACCTGTTTTCTGTCAGAAATCCCCCTCTCTTTTTTCGGACATGGTTGATCTTGTTTCCTATTTATTATCTAATTTAAATGCCGACATGATGAGTCTTTCTGTGGTTATTTTACATAGGATTTGGCTTCGAAGAAACAAGCTAATTTTTGAAGAACAGTTTTCTCCTCCTCTGAAGGTATGCCTTGAAGCTTCTCATCTCTTTGAAGACTTCCAGAAATGTAATCTGAGGAAGACGTTGTCGTTGGTTTCCAGAGTTGATAGTTCTAATTCTTGCAAGTTCTGGAAACCTCCTGTGGCTGGTTTTGTGAAAATTAATTGGGATGCTTCTTTGAATGTAAAATCTGCTTTGATTGGTATGGGTTGTGTGATTAGAAATGCTGAAGGTTTTGTAGTTGCAGCTAAATGTGGCATTTCTAGGGCTGTTGCAGAACCGGTTTGTGCTGAAGCCATGGCTGCCCTATTTGCCTTGGAGTTCTGTTGTGAGTTGGGTTATGTGAATATTGTGAGTGAGGGTGACTCTTTGCAAATTATTAAAGGTGTTTGTGATTCTGATTATCCCCTCAATAAAATTGGTCATTTTTTGGAAGCCATTAGACAGAAAGTTGGTGAGTTTTCAGTTTGTAAGTGGAGTCACTGTCCTAGAGATGCTAATGAAGTGGCCCACTATCTTGCTAGAAGGGCTTCTTCACATGGTCTTTGTAATGTCTGGATTGATAATATGCCTTTGTTTATTTCTTCTGTTTGTATCAGAGACTTTTTAGTCTCTAGACTGTAATAGTCATCTTTCCTAATGAGAAGAATTACTTCGTTCAAAAAAAAAAAAAAAAAGAATTTGCCGTCGAACTATCTATTTCGGTCAAATTAAGGAATTATGTATGAAATTATGGAAGTGATCGAGGGGAGGGAGAGGGCTTTATTTATTTATTTTTTTACATAGATATTATATTAATAAAACAAAGCTTAATTAGGTGATACCAATAGTAACAAACACTCCAAAATAGTCATTACAATGTAAAAAATTATGACTAAAATTAAAATATAAATAAATTCAAACACATCGGATCTCATTATTCCATGTCCAAAAGGAAGGAAGGAAAGGACTTACAATATATATATAAAGCTTGCGAGTGGTTCTTGCACGCCAACAGTCTGTCTTAGAGCATCTTTAACAGATGCTTCAAAGTAAGATTTTTGTTACAATGAACTTTTATACACAAAAGACGAAAGTTCATTGTAGCACATTAAGTGAATATAATATTGATAGCAATAATTTACTTTTTATTGGTTTTTTTCTTCCTTTAACATATTGAAAAATAATATTTAAAGAAAATATATGATGAAATAAATAATTTATTAGAATTTGTATTAAAAATATAATGATTAAAAAAAAAAAAAAAGTGTTTTGAGTAGCAAAAATAAGACTAGAGGACATACTAATAAGCTTCCACGCAATCACTATCACCAAAGACCCAGCTCTTGGCTCACCCAAGGGAGCGTTAGTCAAAAAGAAAACATGATGAGCCTTCGTTCGTTTTCAGAGACCCATGCGAGAGACTGACCAAGAAATCAACTTTCCACGTTCACGATGGCAGAGAAGGCACTTAATTTTTAAGCATTTCTTCCTCTTCTTCTTTTTTTCTTTTTCTTTTCTTTTAAATTCTAGACAAAAATTGATTTAAAAAAAGAAGTAACATTAAGCTAATGGATTGAAGATAACATGAAGGTACTTTTTTATGCATTTCATCTGAACTGGCTTACGACCTTCGTGTTTGTTCAAATTAAAGTTATTTTTAATCTTTATCTTCTTACCGGAGTCTATCCCTACTCTTCTTCCTCTCTGCATGTTCCTGGTACGTAGTTGGATACTTGGATGACTGGTTTGCCGGGTGTAAGGCCCTTTAAAATTATGAGAAACATTTGGCTATATACGTCCATTTTATTCTTATCTTAACTTTGTTTACGTATGTTAATAATGTGAAAAATAATAGATAGAATATAATGAAATTTTAATTTTTTTTAATAATATTATTAGTCTATGTAAACCAGAGGAGAATAAAAACGTATAAGGCCATCTCCAGCAGGTAAAGTTAAAATAGCTATTCAAAAATTACAAATATTTATTTTAGCTACTCCAACAGTTAAAAATACTCCAATAATACACTTTATTCTGCTCTTCATTTTCTTAAAATATTATTTTTCAATATTTTTTTATTGTTTTATTTTCTTTCTCTCTCTTCCGTCCCCATCCCCAACAACCGGCCAACCCCATCGTTTTTCAGATCTCCCCTATGCCATGAGCCACCGGCAGCGGCCTTCTTCGGCCCAGTTGCGGCCTGCACCGGCAGAATCGGAGCCGTACAACATCATACCCATCCACAACCTGCTGGCGGACCACCCGTCCCTGCGGTTTCCTGAGGTCCGCGCAGTGACGGGCGCCCTCCGAGTGGTGGGGGACCTGAGAAAGCCGCCATACGGGTAATGGGCACACCACATGGACCTCCTGGACTGGCTGGCCCTCTTCTTCGGCTTCCAAAACGACAACATGCGGAACCAGCGGGAGCACCTGGTGCTCCACTTGGCCAACGCTCAGATGCGCCTCTAGCCTCTCGCCTCCCCCTGACAACATCTGTAACGCCCCGCTTTTACAAAAAGCGTAAGTGAAAATTTTCGAATTTCCACAAGACATTACTAACTTATCAGAGTTAAATATTGGCAACGGAATATATATAAATATAATACAGACTTAGGAATTAAGTAACACTTTAGAGCTTCTACTGAAATACCTCAAGATAGATATAATAAGTAAGTCAGCATAATTATACAAAGTAGTAGTAGTCATGCCTCACAGGGCATAAATAGTCATACAAGCCAAAATATCTAAGGTTTAATGACTACATAACAACAGAATTATAAATATTGTCTTTAAACTAAGTTATTGAACTACAACATGGTAGTTCCCAAAAAGGGAGGTCTCGCCTCAAAAACTAGTATCAGGAACCATCTAAGAGTCTGGATAGTCCTGATATTCTTCTTCTTCATATCCTGTATTATCACACAATACAGAGAGGAAAACAACAACACAAAATACTAAAGTGAGTCCGCTGTTTTCAATATTGATATGATTACTGATTTATTTAAGTAAATGCAACACAATGCAATAATATAAAGTAATGACAGTTTTATATGCACAGTTTTATTATAAAATGAATCATGAGCTTCTTGCATTCGATCTTATAGAGACGTAACTCTAACGCATAGATTCAAGGAAACGTAATTCCATTTAATAAAGTCTAGGAAACGTAATTCCTGTCTAACGTGCTATAGGAGACGTAACTCCCGCTTATCGAGTTATAGGAGACGTAACTCCCGTTTAGCGAGTTCTAAGGAGACGTTACTCCTCTAACAATTTATTATCTTTTTGGCACAGGCAGACGTCACTCCCTGTTCCGTAGGCAGACGTAACTCCCTACTTTGTTGTTTATTAATATTTTTGGCTCAGGCAGACGTCACTCCCTGATCCGTTGGCAGACGTTACTCCCAACTTTGTTATAATTAATTCATTAATTAAAATAACAAAATATGTAAAATCCACATGCGCAAACAATTAAATAAAACAGAAACCACAACATTATGGAAATTCAGCTTCACCCTCAGTAAGTAATAAATACTTACAGTTCTTTCTTTGCTTCAGAAAAGTGTTCACATAAATATTAGCTGCAGTATAATTTAATACCAATAATAGTGAATTAGTACAATTCACTTATAAACTCATATTAACACTATTTCTATTTTTAACCTTTTAAACCATAACATAATTGCTAAAATCATTTAAACATAATAACAACATATAAAAATGGTTTAATTATAATGCCACATATTCCATATGGGCATTATAACAACATTTATAAATAATGACCAAAATACCCTTTTGCATTTTTAAAATATTTATGAACATAAGAATCGTCTTACCAACACTTTTAATCATAAAAGCTATATATTTATATAACATAACCAATTCCAATTGAGCTGAGTAACAACATTAGTATTAGTAATGTCTAAAAATACTTTTAGAATATTGGGCGGCATAACGGCATAATTATGAATAATTCCCTTTATAAAATTTGGCAGAACAACGACGCTTTTATAACTAATGCTTAAAAATATCTTTCAAAACTTTTGACAGCATAACGGCACATTTAAGGAATACCCAATTGAATTTGGGCATCATAATGGCATATTTGGTAAATAAGTGATCAACTTTGAACATAAACACATAATGAACATAATCAAGCCTAAACTAATGAAATCAAAACTTAAAGCATAAAATCAATGAAATTGATGATTGAAAGCTTACCAAAAGACTTCCTAGAACACACTCCAAGCCTTGGACTACACAAAAGCACACAAAAGCACACTTTTCTCTCTCTTTGCCATGAGTGTGTGTGTGTGAAGCTTGATGGGTTTTTGAATCCTTCTTTAGTTCTATTTATAAGGGAATGAATGGCTAGGATCAAGTAGACACTTTTTGATCTAATGGATGGGAGTTAGCCTTATCCTCCAAGGCGCATGGGTGTCATTATTACTAAGATAAATATCTACATGCATTTGCATTTCATGTGAATTTTGGCACATGGGTTTCATCAATACTTAAATCAAATAAAATCAAATAATATCTAATCTAATAAATTCTATTCTAACTAAATTTGACACCCCACAAAATATCTTAAAATCTCAATCATCACAAATCAAATAAAATCAAATCCAATTATAACAAATATTTTTATTCTAACTAGATTTGGCACATGAGTTTACTAAGAAATGAAACTAAGTTATAAATAGGACTAATTGGTTACAAAATATCACAAAATCAATAGGGTGACGTGGCGATGACGTGGCAGAATCTACACATGCATGCTGCCCAGTCCAGGGGCAGTAGAGTCTCGGTCACTTTCGGCAAATTTAGAAAACTCTGATTTTTATGAAATTTTATATGTAGATAGAGGACTCCGAGACGAGCGTTCTGGATTTTGAATCGACCAAAACGGAGTTCGTTTGACCCTGTTTCCGTTATTCCAAAGTTTAAGGTCTGTTTGAGTTTTTATTAAACTAAAACTATAAACACTTCTTAATAAATGAATATTTAACTTCATAGATATTCATATTTATTCTTTTACCTTATTAATAGGCCATAAATCATATTTTAAGATATTTTATTTAATATCTTAAAATATGGGGTGTTACAACATCGACGTCCTCGACGCCACCGTTTTGCGCCGCTTCCGCAAAAAGCTCCTACCTCGGCAAGAAGTCTAACATCTGGATCTCCGATCGCCGGGAGATGGGAATGACAGAGAGGGACAGCGGGACGAAAAGGGAGGGGGGGAGAGAGAAAATATTAATAAAAATTTTTGACTTGTGTGAACAGTTAATAGGTAACTCTGGTCAATATTAGATGAAAAAGTTTAATTTGACTATTCTGCTAGAGAGGAGAAAAGAGCAAAAATAGTTAAATTTAACCATTTCAGCTAAAGTAGTCACTCTGCTGGCCATGTATTTTTTTAAAATTATATATATATATTGTTATTACTTGCATGCATGTCAGCAGTCTGATAGCCTCGTCACATCTAGTAAAACAATACAAGTAAAAAGTCAAAAAGTCTACAACTCTACAAGTGATAGACTACAGCTACTGTGACAGTAAAAAGTGAAAAAATAAACACTTCCTCAGCACAGTAAAAGTCTCACTGTTTTTTCTTTTTATTTTTTAATAATGAGCATTAATCAGATCCGTGTGGCTGTGTGAGTCCGTGGGACTTGTGCGCAGTGTGTGGCTTTAGAACATAGAAGAGGTAAAAAAAATTTGGACAGTTTAGATTTTTTCTTTCTATTTATTTTTTTTTTTTTTTAAGAAAAAAAAAAGGGATCAAATGGCTTGGAACAAAAAAAAACCTATTGTTATTCGGAGGTGTGCAGCTATATGCACGGTTATTTTTTTTGTGTTGGATTAAACTTGAAGCAAATGTTATTTTTTGTTTTTTTATGATTTTTTTTTTTTTGTTCAAAATTCAATTGTTCAAATTAATTTTTAAACAAAATCTAACATTTCAGTTTCGGGTATGTAATAAACTTTCAAATTATTAATATTTAAGTTCTAATATTTGAATTGTTCTTTTTAATTTATTGTTCTTTTATATTTAGATTGCTTTTTTTTTTTTTTTTTTTTTTTTTTTTTTTATAATTGTTTATTCATTGGTGGCATTATCATTAATTCTACTATCGCAATTGTTAAAAGAGCATTTTCAACAATGAATATTGTTAAAAATCATTTGCGTAACAGAACGTAAGATCAGTGAATAAATTATTTATTATCAACAATGAAAAAAATCATGTAGTAATTTCAAGTCAAGAACTAAATCAAATGGTTATAAAATGTGATATTGCAATATTTCTTATAAACAACCGTAGTCGTATTTCTAAAAAATCAAATAAATTGCAACATATACATTCCATACTTTTGAGTAAGATCAATTATGAATGTTTAAGTATTATGAGAGATACATAGCTCGAATTCTAAAAAGTATTTATCCAAAATTAGTTCTTGTAGTTAGTTTTAAATACAAATCGTTTTCTGCAATCTAAAATCAGTCATTAAAGATTTTCAGGGTAAGCCAAAATAATAGTTTAGTTTTTACAATCAAATTTTGTTGAAAAAATTCATGTATTTCATTAGTACGTGTGCCACATCATCAACAATAAAATGATAAAACGTGTTGCTCTTAATAAAAAAAAAAAAAAAAAAAAAAAAAAACATATTGAGAGAAATGATATATACAACCAAGTTCCTCAGGAGTACGTTTCAGGTATTTGTTCAGGAACATCAAAATATATTTGCTTTCTCTTCTTGCCCTTTCTCGAGAGATGCAACTGCTACTTGTTCCGGTGCTTCTTTCACAACAGACTCCACAGTAGGTTGCTCTTTTCATTGGGCCTTAATACTGTCATCCACTAGCTGTGGTACGACGAAAGTGGTTTTTTTTTTTTTTTTTTTTTTTCAAATAATAAAAAAGTGGAAAGAATGTTCTAGGCGTTAGATTTATCTAACGGCCTAGATTGTAAAATAATCTAGCAACGCAATAGTGTCAAACAAGGCTGTAGTTGAGCCGAGTCGAGTCGAGTCGAGTATTGAATGTTTAAGCTTGGCTCATTTAATTTTATTTCGAACACGAGTCGAACTCGAATTTATCATCGAACGAAATATTCTGTTCAAACTTGGCTCGTTTAATTTTATTTCGAATACGAGTCGAGCTCGATCTTATCACGAGCTGCTTAATTAACTTATTCATTTCTTATATAAAGTAAATATCATGATTGTTTATATTTTCATAAATCCATATTAATCATTAATTAATCAAGTCTTGTTAAAATTTTATCATTTGAGTTCATTAAATAAATTAACTTGAATCTTAAATAATATAATCTCGAGTTTATATGTATGTATATAAATTTATTATGTACATACACAAATTACATGTGTGCACACAAACACATATAACCACACATACTCACAAACACACTTATGTACACACAAATTTATAAAATTAAACTCACAACAATAATTCAAGCTATATTTATCATATTAGGAAGATGATTCATTTTTACTTAAGATGTTCTTATTACAAAATTAAAATAATACTAAAAAAAATTGTAAAAATGAAGTTATACGAGTTTATACAAGCTTATCCGAGTCGAGCCGAATTTATACGAGTATGTCTCGTTTAATATTTGAATATATTATTGTGTTAACGAACGGTTCATTTATTATTCAAACCGAGACCGAATCGAGTTTAACCAAACCGAATCGAGTCGAGCTGACGAGTGGCCGAGCTCATCTTACACCCCTAGTGTCAAATGTCAAAAAATAAAAAATAAATAATTGATTCATATTTATTTATATTAAATAGTAATGGTTTCAATCATTATTTCACGCTAATTTTTATAACTTCAATAATTTTATTTAATTTTTTATACATGGTTTATGGTCTTTTGGGTATTGAATATTTCAAATATGAATAATATTTTGAATCTGATTGCGAATTTCAGGGCAATAAAATGTGTTTAGATGTTTAATATAATTTAGATTCTTTTCGAATACGTATTTGGGTGTTGAATCTTTGATATTGAAAAAAAGTGTTTTTGATAATGGTAGAAAGTGATTGAATTGTATGAAAAGTTGTGATTGCTATGTTAAAAAATAATAAAACTAATAATAAAAAAATAACAAAAAAAAATTAAAAATTAAAAACTAAAAGAACAAAAAAACTATTTTTATTTAAAAAAAAAACAAAAAAAAAAAGAGGAGAGAAAATAGTGTTTTGGGGTGGCTACCGGTGGAGGGGGGTGGCCTGCGAGCCACCCCCAAAGGTGGTCGGTACCACCTCTGGGGTGGCCTGCAGGCCACCCCGGCCCTTGGGGGTGGTCGAGCGCCACCCCCAAGCCACTAAGGGTAGCCGCGTGACCATCCCCGGCTACTGGGGGTAGCCATGCGACCACCCTCAACCCCAGGGGTGACCCGAAAGCCACCCCAAAGGCTTTTTTGGCCACCCCTGAATTCATTTGGAGTGGCTCGAAAGCCACCCTAGGGCTTAAGGGGTGGTGCGCGGCCACCCCCGGCCCCAGGGGTGGCCTTCTAGCCACCTGTAAGGCCTAGGGGTGGCTTTCGGGCCACCCCAAAATCCACGCAGGGTGGCTCAAAAGCCACCCCCAGGGGGTCGTGGGATAGAGCGCGGCCACCCCCCGACCCCTGGGGTGGATGCGAGCCACTACCAGAGGTGGCGACGGGCACCACATTTTCCTATTTTTCTTATTAATTTTTTTTTTTTTGCTTTTGATTTTTGTCAGTTGAAAGAAAATGCAGCTCGAAATTCATGCAGTAATTTCATGATTTCATCACCTCGAAATTCAAACTGCATTCAAAACAATATTCAAGAGGACAGCTGGGTTTTATTCAGTTTGGTTTGGGTTTTGGGTTTTTGAATAAAAATCTGGTTCGAATATTGAATAATATTCGAACCAACCGCATCATTAATCACTTCCTACCATAGTTATTCATGAAAAAATAATCTCTCATACAACTATCACCTAAAAGATATGATATGTTTACAACTTTCATGTAATTTTTGTACAAGTTTAACAACTTTTTTTTAAGAACAATATTTTTATATTTAGAATACACATGTGAAAAAAATAAATCTAATGATTAGTTTTTAAAAAAAATAAAAAATGAAGTTGTACGATCATTAACTTACACACACACATAAAGCTTGGAGCAGTCAGCAAAAGTCTGTCTTAGAGCATCTTCGATCAACAAATACTTTAAAAAACTCATATTAATTATACTTAACTAATACGAGTCCTTCACTAAAAAAAAGATAAAAACAAACAAACTAACTAATATGAGTCCTTTTGACTTTTCAGCGTATGGTTAAAAGTAAAATGTTCGCTATAGAAAAGTCTTAATACATATTGAGTGAATATATATAATATTAAGATCGATAATATATATATATATATTCCAATAATTCTATATTGTCTCTTTTAAAAAAAAGCTGTAAATTTGAAGAAGTTTCATTAGGTAAAATTTTTTTGTCAAAATTTTTTTGTTGTATATTATTCATATTTTTATTATAATCATTGAGACTTGTTATTTTAAGAAGAGAAACAATTATTTGCAATTCTAAATGTGTGAGGATTATAGATTCATAAGGAAGATGTTTTTTTATTAGTTTGACTATTTTTAATTTTACTGATAGTATTATCTTCTCTAGTGTTAATTTTTGAATAATTATGTTCAAACCAAGGGAAGAAATATATATCTGTTTTTGTTTCATTCATATGATTATACTATTTAGTTCTTATATGGTTTTGTTCTATTTGTGAATATATATATATATATATACACATATTTTAGTAGTTTCTCTTTTCCTCTATCACCTTGAAATATAATCATTCCATATACTTTCTAGAGATATATTAGATTCGGTGCAATACTTTTGCCTTATCTTAGTGTAATAGAGTAAAAATATATGAGGATACGCAGGAGAAGACCTTTCTTGTTTGAACATGTATTTGAGTAAACACCTGCTCTACTAACGCAATAAAACAAAAACATTGCACTGAATGTTAATCTTAATTTTAGTATTCACAAAATTTTTAAAAATATAAAAAAATATTTAGTTTCATTATATTACACATTTTTTTTTTTTTTTATATATTTTCATATAAAATATGAATAAATTTACCATTAAATCTATAATGAACCTACATGAATTCCACGTAAGTTACAGATGCCCCACAAGAGAAATGATTAAAACACTCATACTACACAACAATGACACAATACCAAAGCACAATGGAGTGGGGCCCACACATAGACCCCACTCTATTATACTTTAGTATTGTGCCATTGCTATATAGTGTGAGTGTAAGAATCACTCCCCTCCCCGCAAAGACTTTCTGTCCGGTCTTCACTCTCCATTATATATATATTTTTATGAGTTCCTCTTTTCCTTTATAGCATTCCACAATCACATTTTCACTTTCACTTATTCCAGATTCTCTGTCCATACCGTGTTTGACAGAGGTGGCCCACGTAGAGAAAAGCAAACGCGGTGCAGACAGAGGTGGCCCACGTACATCAAGAAAGATGGTAGGAAATGCGTGCAGCGAGTTTTGCGGAGCTTTCTTCATCTTCTTCTTCTGATCCCTTCTCTCTCACAAGAGAAATGATTAAAACACTCATACTACACAACAATGACACAATACCAAAGCACAATGGAGTGGGGCCCACACATAGACCCCACTCTATTATACTTTAGTATTGTGCCATTGCTATATAGTGTGAGTGTAAGAATCACTCCCCTCCCCGCAAAGACTTTCTGTCCGGTCTTCACTCTCCATTATATATATATTTTTATGAGTTCCTCTTTTCCTTTATAGCATTCCACAATCACATTTTCACTTTCACTTATTCCAGATTCTCTGTCCATACCGTGTTTGACAGAGGTGGCCCACGTAGAGAAAAGCAAACGCGGTGCAGACAGAGGTGGCCCACGTACATCAAGAAAGATGGTAGGAAATGCGTGCAGCGAGTTTTGCGGAGCTTTCTTCATCTTCTTCTTCTGATCCCTTCTCTCTCACTTTCCCTCCTCTGAACCCAAAATCTCTCTTTCTCCTTACCCAGAAATCCTAATCCAAACCACGATTTCTTTCCCAACCTACACCCACCATCTCTCTCTATCTACCACCCATGGGCCAAAGATTGAGTGGCTTGAAGCGGAAGCGGGAGACTGAATCCGAGGACCAAAACCAGGCTCGCAAGGTTCTCGTCGTCCAAGACCCAAACAAAGAAGGTACCGTTTTCAACCATTTAAAACTTTACACTTTCTAACTTCAACTTCAATCCTACTCTCTTTCTGCTTTCCTTGTTTCAATATTAATGTTAGAGGAATTATGGTTTCTGGTACGAATTATTTCTTGTTGCCAAATCATTTTTTTTTTTTTCAATTATGGAGAAATTATATTTTTATTAAAAACCAGCAAAAATAAAAATATGAAATTATTAGTAAGTTCAGATACCACTGAATCCTCATCAATATCGTGTCCTCTTTAGTAGCACGCGTGAAACTTTGATTAGAGGATAAAAAAAAAATGAAGAAGAAAAGAATGAATCATCATAAAAAGAATTTGGATTTTAATTTATGTTTAATTAGTAAATGATATTCTTTCTCATTTTTCAGTTTACTTTCCAAAAAATCCTTCTCCTAACTCGCTAAATATGTCTCATTTTTCAGTCCAATCAAACTCAACCACAAGATCCACCTCGTCATCTTCTTCATTTGGTTGGGATTACGACGTCTTCCTGAGTTTCAGAGGTGAAGACACTCGCAGAAACTTCACCGATCACCTTTTCTCCGCCTTGGTAGAAGCTGGAATTCGTACTTTTCGAGATGAAGAGGACCTTCGAAGAGGTGAGAACATCTCTACCGAACTACGCAATGCAATTCAGGGATCAAGAATTTCCATTGTGGTATTTTCCGAAGGCTATGCTTCTTCAAGGTGGTGCCTTGATGAGCTTGTGGAGATTGTGCACTGTAGAAATACCATAGGCCACACTCTTCATCCCATATTTTATCACGTGGATCCCTCACATGTCCGAAACCAGATCGGAACTTTTGCCACAGCATTTGCTAGTCATGAAAAGCGATTTTCGACTGATATAGAGAGGGTGAAGAGTTGGAGAGCAGCTCTTTTTGAAGCTGCGAATTGTTCCGGTTGGGATCTCAAAAGCGTTGCAAATGGGTATTATGCTATGGATTCTTGTGCTTTTTCATGCATTTATTTCTTTTTTTTTCTTTCCTTTTACATTTTAGACAAAAGTTGATAATAATAATAATAATAATAATAATAATAATAATAATAAAAGGATAAACTTAACAAAACCCCCTTTAACTTTCACTCGATTTGAAATTACCTCTCAAAGTTAAAAAACTCTCCATTTCATTCCTTAATTTTTAAATTTGCTGCAATGTCCCATTTCATTAGGATGTTCTATTAAATCCTAACGGCACCATTGGAAATAACGAAAATACCTTCACTTTTTTTTGTTTTGTTTTGTTTTGTTTTTTTTTTTTTTTTTCCATTTAATTTTTTTTTTTAAAAAGACCCGTGGGTTACAAGGTGACCTAGTCGTGGGTTTGGTGGTGACCCTGTGGGTCTTAGATTTTATTATTATTATTATTATTATTTTTTTTATTTTAAAAAAAGTTTTTGTTAAAATTTTTAATTTGAATTTAAGTGTAAATTAGGAATTTTATAAAAGTTTCAGGGGCATAAAGGTCATTTCATCCCATTTTGCCATCGGATTTAACTCCAAACCCTAAAGGGGGACATTGTAATAAATTTAAAGATTGAGGAGTGAAATTGTGAGTTTTTGAACTTTGGAGGATAGTTTCAAATCGAGTGAAAGTTAAGAGGGATTTTGTGAAGTTTGCCCAAAAAAATAAAATAAGGAAAAGTAGACATACCCGCTCAAACTACTCTACTCCATTGTCAATGTCCTCCAATCTGCCAATTGTGTCAGTATTCATTAAACTACTAAAAAAATGTCAATTTTTCCCAATGACAAAAATACATTTCATAAAATTATTAAAATTATATAAAATTAATAATTTTTTTTTTTAATATAACTGTCAGTTATTTTTTCTTATTTATTTATTTGTTTATTATTTTTATTATTTTTATCTTCAATTATTTGTTTTAAAAACTATAATTTTTAATTTTAGTTTTTTTTTTTTTTTTTTTTCGAATTTATAAAGACATTTTTATCTTATTGAAAAAATTTATGGTCATTTTTGTCTTTGTGTCAGTCTGGGATACATTGACATTTTATATATATATATATATATATATATATATAAAAGTAACATTAAGCTATTAAAGAAATTAGTGTTTGACTTGAATGAGTTTCTGGTTTTCTTTTCTATGAAGTTCATGCCATCTAGAGAAACTTTTTTTTTCCTGAATTATCAAGTTTAGGATTGCTTTTTAGATAAATTGTCATACACTTGAGAGGAATGATATTGTAACCATACTTTTCCCAAAGTTGTTGATGGTTTTTTTTCTGCGAAAGGAAACGAATATAATTGTTTCATGGCATGTCAATAGGAGAAGAAATTACATAGAAATATATTTAAATGATAATTATTATTATTTTTTTTTTTATAAAACTTAATTATTTGTCATGAAGTAAAATAATAATAATAATAATAATAATAATAATAATAATAATTTTCTTTATTCTTTTGTTTTCCTTATGCTTACTTTGTTGTTCTCTTTTCTATTTGAATCACAATAATTAGGTATGAATCAAGATTCATCAAAAAGATTGTTGAAGAAGTTTCAAGTAATGTGAACCTCGCTCTCTTGGATGTTGACATACACCCAATAGCAATGAAGTCTCGTGTTGATGATATTAAAGGTTTATTAAATCTTGGAACAAGTGATGTTCGCATTGTGGGCATTTACGGAATGGGTGGTATTGGTAAAACAACCCTAGCAAAAGCTGTTTACAATGAAATATGTGATGCATTTAATGGAAATAGCTTTCTTTCAAACCTTAAAGAAAGTTCAGAAAAGCCTGATGGCTTAATCCACTTACAAAATCAACTTATTTCTGATATCTTGAAAACGTATTCGTTTTCGAAGATTGTGAATGTTGAGAGAGGAACCAATATAATTCAACGTAGAATTCATGGAAAAAAGGTTCTTGTTATTCTTGATGATGTGGATGACTTTGAAAACCTAGACATGTTAGTCAAAAAGCACTGGCTTGGTCCAGGAAGTAGAATCATTATAACAACCAGAGATGAACATTTGCTAACTCAATTGGAGGTAGATGAAAAATATGAAGTACGAGAATTGAATCATGGGGAGTCTCTTCGATTGTTCAGTTGGCATGCCTTCAAGATGAACAACCCAAGAAGAGAGTACTCAGAGCTATCGATTGAAGTAGTGGATTATGCTGGAGGACTTCCATTAGCTCTTAAGGTTTTGGGTTCTTTTCTTAAAGAAAGAACCATTGCTGAATGGAAAAGTGGATTGGAAAAATTACAAAGAACTCCTAATGAAAAGATTCAAAAAATACTTGAAATAAGTTTTGATTCATTGGATAGCCATACAAAGAAAATATTCCTTGATATTGCATGTTTCTTTGTCGATATGGACAAAGAATACACTTTCAAAATACTTGATGGTTGTAATTTCTTTCCAGAGAGTGGTATCCCTATTCTCTTTCAAAGGTCACTTGTGACAATTGATTACCGAAATAAGTTGAAGATGCATAATCTGATTCGAGATATGGGAAGAGAAATTGTTTGCAAAGAATCACCCAATTATCCAGGAAAACGCAGCAGGTTGTGGTTTTACGAGGATGTCTTAAATGTACTAAACAAACTTACGGTAAGAAACATATGCATGTGTTTAGTTGTGAAAAAAGAAAAAGAAGGTAGAATGTGCATATACACATAAACACGTGCCCAGGCACATGTACATGTACATAATATGCATGTTATATAGGTATGCATGAGATGCTAAAGGAGAAAAAAAAGAAAAAAAAAAGAAAAAAAAAAAAGGTATGCGTGAGTGATTTGCCATTTTGCCAAGCATGCTTCATAGTTTGAACAGTGTATCATTGTAACTCATAAGTGATTTGACTTTAAATTCAAAACTTTTCTAAATCAAGTCAGGTTGAGAATATATAGGCATACTCTAGTTCAAAGTTATTTTACATTTACGCTAGATGAGGATGTGCATTGCTAATCCAGCCATCTATTTTGCCAGGGTTCAAAGAAAGTTGAGGGTCTCATCTTAAATCCCCTGCTACTTGAAGATGTAGAAGTATTGAAAACTAAAGCATTTAAAAAAATGACAAATTTGAGATTACTCCAAATCAATGATGTACAACTTACAGGATCCTATGAATATCTCTCCAAAGAGTTGAAGTGGCTTTGTTGGCATAAGTGCCCTTTAAAATCTCTCCCGCAAGATTTTCATCTGGAGAACCTTGTTATTCTTGATATGCAGCATAGTAAAGTCAAACGAGTTTGGAAGAAGAATAAAGTATAGCAAATCTTATAGTGATTTTTTTTTGTTTTTCTCCTCTTAATGTTTAAATGTATAACTAACAAGTACCTTTCTTTCTTTCTTTCTTTCTTTTCACAGATTTTTAACAAGTTGAAGATCCTTAATCTTAGCAATTCCAAATATCTCACTAGATCACCAGATTTCTCACGAGTCCCACAACTGGAGATACTAATACTTGAAGGTTGCACAAGCTTGGTTCAGGTTCATGAGTCCATTGGATATCTCAAAAGACTTGTTTTATTAAATTTAAAGAATTGCACAAACTTGAAGTACATTAATCCAAGAAGCATTTTTAACTTAGAATCTCTTGACTTGTCTGATTGCTCAACATTCGAAAAATTATCGGAGCAAATACAATCCTCATTTGGTCTTTTGATGAATCTCAAAATTGCATCATTTTCTGGATGTAGTGGTCTCATCGAATTACCAAACTTACATGCCCCACATTTGGAAAGTCTGGAACTTGAAGGTTGTACAAGCTTGGTTCAGATTCATGAGTCCATTGGACATCTCAAAAGACTTGTTTCATTGAATTTAAAGAATTGCACGAAGTTGAAGCACCTTCCAAGAAGCATTGTTGACTTAGAATCTCTTGAAACCCTTGACTTGTCTGGTTGCTTGATATTTGAAAAATTACCGAATCAACAACCATCCTCCTTTGGTCTTTTCATGAATCTCAAAACTGCATCATTTTCAGGATGTAGTAGTCTCATCGAATTACCAAACTTCTCACATGCCCCACATTTGGAGAGTCTGAATCTTAAAGGTTGTACAAGCTTGGTTGAGATTCACGAATCCGTTGGATTTCTAAAAAGACTTGTTTCGTTGAATTTATGGAATTGCCAGAAGATTAGGAGTCTTCCAAGTAGCATTTCTAACTTGGAATCTCTTGAAATTCTCGAGTTGTTTGGTTGCGATAATCTTGAAAAGTTACCGGAGAATTTGGGAAAAATGAAGGCTTTAAAAAGTCTTATGGTGGACTTCACTGCTATTAAGCAACTACCATCTTCCTTTAGCCTTTTGGAGAATCTCGAGTATTTAAGTTTTGTTGGTTGTAATCGTCTCATTAACTCACCAGAGTTCTCACAAATCTCACGTCTAAAGAAACTGAATTTTTTTGTTTGTAGAAGCTTGGTTAAGATTCACGAGTCTATTGGACATCTAAAAAGACTTGAAGTACTTGATCTCAGTAATTGCAATTTGTCTGATGATGAGATTCCCATTGAATTTGGATATTTATCTTCACTCCAAACATTGCGGTTATCAAGAAACAATTTTCATAACCTACCTAGTTGCATCAGCCGCCTTCCTAAATTAGAGAGTTTGCGATTGAGTGAGTCTACTAATCTTCAATCAATTTCAGTTCCTCGTAGTATAAGATTTTTGGCAGCAAATGGCTGCACGTCATTGGAAAGCATCTCAATTCTGACGAATGATAGTTCAGAATCTTCTTACCTTGATGATCTCGACTTGCACGGTGAGACTTACTCATCTTTTGACCTTAATAATTGCTCCAAACTGGTTGAGATTCAAAATTTGGGGAGTTTGCGATGTGTACCTTGTACGTTTAGAATGGGAGGGTGCAACAACCTATCATCTGAGTTTAGGAAGAGTGTTTTCCAGGTTCTCTCTCTCTCTCTCTCTCTCTCTCTCTCTCTCTCTCTCTCTCTCTCTCTCTCTCTCTCTCTCTCTCTCTCTCTCTCTCTCTCTCTCTCTCTCTCTCTCTCTCGTTTTATGACGTAAATACTTCTTTGAAACAGATGATGAGCAAGACAGGCAACAGTGTTGGGGAAGTTCTCCTCCCCGGAAGTGAGATTCCAAATTGGATTAGCCATCAGACAATCGGTTCTTCAATATCCTTTTGTGAACCTTCGCTTTTGGATGGTAAAATCGGAGGCAAAATGCTTCTTAGCGTTGTTTATGCAGTAAAAAAGGAAGCACCCAGAGAGATATTTGCTCAACGGCGTGACTTAAGATGGAGAATGAGATTACGTAATAAAAGTTATAGAGACCGGTCCAACAACTGGGATGACTGGGATACCGTGGGAGATTTTTATCGGGTTATACCAGAAGGACCAGATTTTGATATCTTTGAAGATCATATAGCTGCACAAGTGAGTCATGACAATCGTTGGGCACCAGATATTAGCAGTCAGATGAAAAGTGGAGATGAAATAGAGGTGGCTGTCGATCTACAATTGTGGGGCCCAGGATTTGATCATATGGACATTATGTGTGGAATTGATCAGCAAATTATGGAAGTGAAGAGGTGTGGAATTCATTTTGTAGTTGATGAGCATGAGCCAAATGTAAGAGATGACGAGATCTCTGAAAGTGAGGATTGACGATTATAGCGATCCCTCACCAAATTGACAGCACAATCCCCCACCCCCCAAATATATGGTAGCCGGATATCCCTTCCGTGCAGGATGCGTTTGCCATTGGTGATTGCAGTGGGTTTCTTGAAAGTACTGGAAAGCCAAACCTTCCAGCTTTGGCTCAGGTAAGCTACTTTTTATCTATGAACAACTTTTGTTTGAAGATAGTAGTGATCTTCTTGGCAAACTGTTGAATTGATCAGATATATACCAGATGATTGTAGATTTGTGTTATTTGCATATTGCATGAATCATTAATATCAAGAACATCACACCCCATGTTTGGAAGTTCAATCTTATTACTAAGATAAGTTTTAGTTGTATTATATTAAATTAGGGACTGAATTAACCTCAAGGGGCTACCCATATACATCTTCATGGTGTGAGTCCATTTGAATTCGAAGATGATAGATATCAAATCATATATGGACGTTTTTATGTTTAAATGATTAATTGAGATGATAACACCCATATGATGTCAGATGAGTCATAATTTTATTTCTTCTTTTTCTCTCCTTATGCTTATGTTATTGTTCTTTTCCATTTGAATTATAATGAGATCAATGTAACCATACTTTGGGCGAAACAGTTAATGGCTTTTTCTACCAGAAGAAACATTAAAAAAATTAAAAAAATATTGTTTTATGGCATGACAACAGGAGAAGAAATTATATGGAGATATATTTAAATGATAATCATCAATAAATTTGATAAAACCTAATTGTTTACCATGACATACTAGTTTTAAATGATTGAGATGATAACAGCCTATTGGGTGTTTGCAAATAATAAGATAAATCTAACGAATAGTCTAGTTACACATATGTGGGTCTATAACAGTCTTGGAGTTTTGAACTTCACAAAGGCTCGACTGTAAGAAATTTGGTCTTTGATAATTGAAGGTGCAGAAGTTTAAGATTGCATGTGACAAATTGGTAATTGCTTTGGGGGCACAGCCCTAAACTTTTGGAATCCACGGGGTGAAAGAACATGCGATTTTTCTTTGGGAATTTTACCATATATGCCCAGGAAATTCGTAGGAAGCTGCTCCTAAACATGATGCTGTCTGAATAGCCTGGTATGCTTTTGCAATAATCTTTTTTTCTTGAATTAAGAATAAGATCATATGTTGTGCACTTTAATTGGAAATGATACTATTGAATTTGGGTTGGGGGCAGGCATTTCAGAGGAAGAGAAAAGCAGACTTCTACACTGTGTTGTGTTGTTGTGGGAGGTGGTCCCACGGGAGTTGGATTCAGTGGTGAACGAAGTGATTTTATCATGTGAGATGTTCGCCAAAGATACGCGCATGTGAAAGACTACGTCCAAGTTACTTTGATTCAGGTTTGTTTAATAACAACTTAAGCTATGAGATATTCTTGTACGTATGAAGATTTCCTTTAAACTATTTCCACTAGTGTTATTGCTAGCTACGCAATCACCTTGCTTGAAAAAGGTTTTGTACTTGCTTCGAGGCATCATTAACCCCCAATCACCACCTCCCCCAACTTTTAGTTATGGATCTATTCATTTTTTATTTAATAGTTTCTCTCAGTCAAGATTTCCATCTTGTCTTTGGGATTGTCAATTAAGGATGTTAAAAGCTCAGAAGTTTATTCTTAATGATGGCACTGAGGTTTCATATGGGCTGTTAGTGTAGTCTATGGGTGTTGCCCCTCTCCTCTTGTTAACTGTTGGAAATTCCAAAATCTCCAGGTGGAAGGTTAGTTACTAGTTCTTTTTGACTCATGGCAATGCATTTCTACATCATTCCCAGTCCCATACGAGATCTCTCCAACTCTTGGGACAATTGGCTGGGAAATTCTGGAAAATTGGATTTCAGTACTTGTATGGTATTTAGGTAAATTTTGTCAATTTTTGTCTCGAAAATAAATTTTATTGCCTCCTATACATCACATTTTTCTAGCTCGTTCCTTTTCTGATTAGGTTTTCCGTTGAATGCCATAATGTTTTGTTATATCACAGTTCAATAGTAAATTGGTTCATTTTTGCTTTTTTTGCTCTGCATGTCTATCTTATTCATATTCAAAAATTGGTAGGCATGCTTAAAAGAGCATAGGCATTAGAAAGAGTTAACAAATCCTATTCGTGTTTACAGGATTGGTGTTGACGAGTGGTTAATTATGCGTTCCTTCCGTGCAGGATGTGTTTGCCATTGGTGATTGCAGTAGGTTTGTTCAAAGTACTGGAAAACCAACCCTTCCAGCTAGCTTTGGTTCAGGTAACCTATTTATCTATGAACAACTTTTGTTTGTGAAGATATTATTAATCTTCCTGGCAAACTGTTGAAGTTAGATATATCCGAGTTGATTGCAGATTTGTGTTATTTGCATATTGCATGAATCATTAATATCCAGAACATCACACCTCATGTTTTGGAAGGTCAATCTTATTACTCAGATAAGGTAACTTTTCGTTGTGTTATATTAAATTAGGGACTGAATGAAGTCGTTGCACTCCAAACGGGGCTCCCCCCATTAAAAACGTGGTGGACAAAAACTGTGATGCTTGATATCTGTTGATGGCAGTGTTGATTTACCAAATGGCTTGTTTGGCCGGACAGCAATTCTAGGATTTTGAGTGGCCATGGTTTGTGCATAACTAAATATCCTTAATGTGCCTATTAAATAGGATTGGTAAAGTTGGTGGAGGTCGTGCCAATGGTGGAAATGGCATGAATCTGGGAGATCCATTTGTTTTCAAGAATCTAGGAAGCATGGCTACCATTGGCAGATACAAGGCTCTCGTAGATCTTAGGCAGAGCAAGGTGAGTTTCTAGTCATTAATGGGCCTTCTCTGTCGAGATATTAAGTTAAATTGGACTGATGCAACAGAAATTTTGCAGGATTTTGTCAGTTGGTTTACTTGGCGCTCAGCATATCTGATTGACTCGTGTTATAAGCTTTTATGTGGCAATCAACTGGCTTACAACCTTCGTGTTTGGTCGTGATATTAGCAGAATCTAGATTTCGAAATTAGTCATGGCATGTTTCCTTGGGATATATTGAGAAGAGTGCAAACGGCTATGTCGCCACATCTGTCGTCTCCCCATGTACATCTTCATGGTGTGAGTCCATTTGAATTCGAAGATGATAGATATCAAATCATGGACGTTTTTCTGGCACGAGGCCTAAAGTGAAAAAAAAAAAAAAAAAAAAAAAAAAAAAACAGTGAACATGTCTAGGATGAATACCTATTATTGGGGTACGGTGCTGCTTATTTTGCCTCCAAATCATAAGCGTTACAAACACAGAGACTAGACAAAGTTAAATATCGCTCAAACAATGCAGAATTGCTTCGATATTTTTTTACTATTTGAAGCGAATGCAGGCTAAGAATCCTCTTTTTTTTTTTTTTTTTTTTTTTTTTATGCAGTCCTGGGTTTTGATAATTTAGAAGGAATCATTTTGTGGGCTGATGTGAATTCAAGAATGAATTATAATTAATTGTTAAATTTGATACAAATTCAAGAATGAATCGTTACAGAGTCCTCTTTGCTCCATTTACAGGGTGGAGCCATCTCTTGTGCAAGTGTTTCCAGGATTAACCCGTCACCCAATTTTGTTTGCAATGGCGTGATACACTCATAAATCTCTATTCATATTAGCAAATATCGAGGATCGGGTCTTGGCCGGTAAACATGAAGGTGCCGTCGCCACATCGGTGAAGACAGTGCCTCTTGGTCCCGGTGGCGGTGCCGTCAACTCAACAGCACGCAATGCCAAAACATCAATTATATTTTTAAGGGAAAAATAAAATTTAGCCCTCTAAACAACCATTTTTTTTTTTTATGGCCCCCCAAACTATCAAGGCTTGTACTCTGGCCCTCAAATTATCAAAACCTTTGAAAAAGACCCATTTTGTCGAAATATCCTCATAATACCACTGTCACATGTCATTTTTCAATTATAAAAAATAAAATTAAAAATTAAAAAACTAAAATTTTATTTCTTAATTTTATTTTTTTTTAAAAAAGATGGGTGTTTGGGATGGCATTATTTTCCAACTGCGACCCGATCTTCCCAACACCTCTTTGGTCACCTTCCATTTTCAACTGTGATGACAGATTTTATAGCCTGGTTCGGTGAGTTTCAATTCGCAATTATCAGCTCGCTGTCTCGGCCGAGCTCAAGCTCGCCCCTCTCTGAAAAATATCCTCCACCTGATAAAGAAGTTTGTGATCATTGAGCCCCAGGTAGCTATTGGCCAATGTTTTGAATGCCAAAAAATCACAGAGAGAAAAATGGATATGAACATCAACGAACAAGCTCACGGCCGTTGATTTCTCCGTCAGAAACTGATCGAGGTCTTCCACAACGATGATAGACTTGCTTGTCGTTTGTAACAAAACAAAATTCAAATTGGAATTATTCATAACCTTCAAAAGATCAATATCATAGACATGAGTTCGCCGAGCTGCAGGTGTGCATCGTGCCCAACGATGATGCAAGAAAGAACCAGTATGTCCTCCGGTCAATCGCAATATTTTTAAAAAATAAAAATAAAAATAAAAAATTAATTAATTTTTTTAATTTTTGATTTTTTAATTAAAAAAATGATACATGGCAAGGGTATTATAGGAATATTTCATCAAAAGTGGCATTTTTCAAAGGTTTTGGTAATTTGAGGAACTAGAGTGCAAATTTTGGTAATTTGGGGGCCTTCCAAAGAAAAAGCTGTAGCTTAAATGGCTAAATTGTATTTTTTTTTTTTCCTAATTTTAATCTATAAATACTTCTTTATTTGAAATAAATTATTGACAGCTTGTTTGGATCAACAAAAGAATTATTTTAGAAATTCTGTAGAAATTTAAACTCAGGATTTTCATGCATTAATTTCTCAATATATATAATAAAATTTGTACAATTGCATATATTTCTTTCTTTTTTCTAGTCTTCGTACAATTACTTCTGGAATTTTCAATTTAAGATTTTCAAGCATTCAATTTCAAACTTCAACTCAGAGCTAAAAAGTAGTAATATAAGATCCTGAAGAATAATTCAACGTCTAAAGACAATAATTCTTAAAATATAAAAAAAAAAAAAGAAAAAAAAAAAAAAAGAAAGCAAAAGGAGGTTAGCTTGGAGTAATTCTATCCGCCGAGTAAGAGTCTCATATTTGTCCATCTCAGCTAACGGGGCACCATGCCACGTCAGCTCTCATTTATTTAAACAAAAAATAAATAAAATTGAAAACTAGATTGAATAACCAGAGTCCATACCCATTTTCTTCCCCTCAAATCTTTCCCTCCCTCAACCCCACCGTGAAATCAACCACGATCCTGCTATTGTCGACCACCCACGAGCCCGCCACTGGTACGTCCAGCTCCGTCTCAGGCCAAATGTACTGTGCATTCTCCATCTCCGTTTCGACTCCACGAATTCGACGACCCAACCACTGTACCGCCACAAGCAGCCCCAGTCGACCACCACCGACGACCAGAGAAGCCAGTAAAGGTCTGTGTGTGTGTGTCTGAGTTTGATTTTCTACGTCACACTTTCTCCCGGTCGTCTCAACCATTTTGTTTTAATTTTGTTTTATGAGATGGGGATTACGTGAATTTGGTTGGGCATCGGTTAAACTAATCTATTATCTTTGGGTTTGATGGGTATTGTTTCTGTGAATGCAATTGGTTGAATGTCTGATTAATTTCCTGTCGGTATGGCCCTTTCTTAGCAATATGTATTAAAGATCATCATGCATGTGGTTCTTGGATGTATACATTCTGTAGAAGTTAGAGGTGAACTGGATGGATATTAGGCAAGAAAACACTTGTAAAAACCTACACATATTGGAATTGATAACTCAAAGCTATATATCATTCTGGTCTTTGATAATATGTTTTGGCTTCCTGCTTTCCCTACAAGGGTTGAAGATTAATTCAAACCCTTTTTATGTCTTCATCTTGTTCTTCTCATATATAAATGAAAGCACACACCATCTGACACCATTAAACCATCACAAAGGGACACCTTAATGCAGTATACATGAATCCCTTTCTCGCTGCACACTATAAAGATAAGTCAAACTATATAGATATCAGTTGAATGCTGATAAGCTTAAGTTTTCAATATACATGATTTTCCTTTACTACTTAATAACTATAAGAGTTCATTTCATACTTAAACCCAGTGAGAATAAGGAACTAAAAAAGGTATCCCATCAATCAGCCAATCCATTAACCAAGAAAAATATTGGGATAAAAACATTCAATCAAAAAATGAGCTTCTGGACTAGAGATCAACAACGACAAGCATATCTTCCATATATATATATATTTGAGGAACTAACAGATGGCTTGGGGCTCCAATAGCTAGTTCTAGCCATGAAGAAAGCGGATGCCATACCCGGCCCATTCTCCACAACACAACCCCTATCAAGAGTTCATGTAGCTAGCATAGCTGATAATATATAAAAAATTCCTACTTTAAAAAAATAATAATAATAATAAAATAAAGAGAAAGAAACGAAAAGAACAATTGCTTAAGTGTCCTTTGTTAAGTCCAATTGTCGAAAAAGTGTAGACTGATAAAAAATAAAAAATAGTTAATTTAATTATTTAATTAATATTTTAATACTTATTTTTTTCTTGTTTTCCAACTCTCTCTTAGTACTACTGATATATCATGGGAACTGTTTCAAAAGTTTAAGTTAATATAAAATAATTGATTTTTGTTATAAGATTAATATATCTAACGAAATGTGAGAATATGTTATGGGGAATGAAATGGTATGGACCGCGGGGAGAATGTCTCTGAAGGTGAGCGTGGACAATTACAGCGAACCATCAGTAAACCACAGTCACTATCCACCTAAAAATAAGGTTGGAGATGGCAACGGTGGCCGCAAAGGATACGAGATTCCTGTATGGTGTAACATATATTTATTCTTAAATAATTTTTGTATTATTCAATAAAAAAAAAAGCTTTAAATTTCTTGTCTGTTTTGGTATTGTACATGAGTTGATTTATTAAAAGAGATATGTTATTTGGTAATTATTTGTCATTCTCTTATCCTTATTTGCTAACATGGTTTGTAGAATAAAAATTTCCTACAAATTGGTTTGTAGGAAATTTTCTACAACCCAAATATAAAAAGGACATGTGTCATTTAAACATATAAGAAGCACATATTTTTTTATCAATGCTATTAAAAAGGCATATAAGAAGTACATGATATTTAAATAACATGTGCTTCTTACATACCAAGGGACATATGACAATCTTATATGTGAGTCGTAAGCCTTACAAACTGGTTTATAAGAAATTTCTGTCCAAATAGACCTTTAAATCAATATTAATTAAAAAAGAAAAAAAGAAATCAAATATTGCATTTCTTCAGGTCCTTAATTTTTTAGAAATGCTACTTTTTACTCTTCCTTAATTCCTCTTTTTCTTTGAAAGCCCGAGCAGTTTTTTTGTTCCTTTTTTCTTCCATCCCTTAGTTGACCTCTATATTTGTCACACCATAAATAGTTATTAATACACACTATCTTTTTTAGAGGAGTAATATAATTGTTTACACTCATTTCACACTGGTTGGCATGCTGTATTTTAATTATTTTTTCATAGCAACTATATATATACATATATTTAAAAAAATAAAAATAAAAAACATTTACAATACGTTACATCAACCGATGTGGAACAGATATGAAAATCTACTACTTTTGCTATGTCCATAGTTAGTCTAAAAAACAGGCCCAACAGTACTCTACTATCTAGGACGCGGTTATCCAATTTTACAAACTTCAACCGCCTTTTCACCCATAGTGACGATGGTATTTATGGTGCAACATGATTGAAGTAACTAGATTTTTTTTATTATAATTATCATTTACACTTGGCAAACGGCCCACTAATTAATTTTACATCATCAGAAAGTTCAAAGAATAATTTTAATCACTTTTGAAAACTCAAGGATTGATTTGATACACAACCAAAAAAAATACATGAACCAATTTTGTATTTCACCCTTAATTTTAATGATAAAATGAATTATGCAAGGTTAGTTCATTTTAGGGTTCGTTTGGGTTTGCGATTTCAAAAAGTGCGATTTAAAATAATGATTTTAAAATGTGCGATTTGAAAAAAGTGATTTTTAAAAACGCAGTTAAGCGTTTGGCAAAATCACAGTTTAGCCTTTAAAATCGCGAATTTACCTTTTAAAATTCTGCGTTTTCAAAAAAGCACTATCTTATCTGCGATTTGAAAAAGCAGATTTTCTGCGTTTTCAAATCGCAAATTTTAAAAACGCAGTTCCCAAACGATTTATGTTCTGTGATTTGGTTTAAAATCGCACTTATTGTCTATGAAATCGCAATCCCAAACGCACCCTTAATATTATAAAAGATTAATATTTGAGTAAACAAGTTATTAATAGAAAAGAAAAAGTTATTAATAAGGAAAATCATATTTAGCCCCTAAATTACTCTAGCTTTTATTCAAGTTCAAAATAGGGGTTAATAAATCAAACTTTGACATTGATAAGGAGAGATATTTTTCGTAATTTAAAATTGATTGAGTTATTTGCTTAAGTGTGTGAATTGTGATGCAGAAAATAGTTCATAGATGGATAAGGTAAAATATATGGAAAGTTGAACAATTGTTTGTGAGCCCAATTCACTTACCATTTTTAATTGATTAGTTAATTAGCCATTATAACTGTGCGACTAATTTTTCTACCAACTTTCTCAAAAAGCGTATTTTTGACTCATATATATATCTATCTTAATAATGCCTAATAGTAAATGCATAAAACGCCCATTTTATGGATTAATGAACCTCATTTACCATATTAAATTACCCATTATGCAATTAATTTGGTCATTAACTCACAAAATTTACCTTATTTACACATGTTGTTGGACCATTTATTGTATCACACACTGAACCTCTCCATTAATTTCATTTAATGAAATGGATACTCTCCATTTTAAATGAAAAGTCAGGATTTGAAGTTGGTGCATCTAATGGTGTATATAAAGTCAATGTTGGAATGTTTTTCAAAATTTAAAATAATGTGAAATAATATACACTATTAAATGTATTAACTTTAAATCTTTACCATAAAATGGAGAAGATCCTATTCCCTAAAACTAAGTCAGAGTTTATAGCTAATTTTTACAAATATAAGAAATAGGAACACATCACTTTATTAGACTGGTTTGTAGCTAATTTTTATCCGAATGAGCCAACACTTATTTATGATATGAAATGAGTATAAAGAGTAATATTAGTCTCCTTAAATTGAAGATCTATCAATTTGGTTTTTTAACTCTAATTAGATTCTCATCATTGATCGATGAACAAATCTGATAAAATCATGTTTGGTGCGCTAGACTTAAGTGCTACAATTTTTCCTGTACAAATAGTGAATGGTCATGAACAGATTTTCACATTGTTTCTCCAAGAGATCGAGAGAGCTATGGGCTTTCAAGCATGGCTGTGCTTCTTCTTCTTGCTTACATTTTCCATAACGTGCGGCCTTGCTCTCACAATCCCTTATGGTATGTTACTTTTTTCTTTACTAACAATGTTGAAAACATCTTTTCCTACCATTCCCTACCCGAAGAGCTAGGAGGGAGTAAGGGCAATAACAAGGGATAGTGAGACGGGCCTGCTCGAATGGGCCCCTTGCTTGCTCGGGTAGAAAAATGTCTCACATACCCTTGCCCCAAAAAAAGGGATAAAAGTAATATGAATCTTCAATTGTAGGGAATTTTGGTCCGTAAAAACCATTAGATTTATTTTCTTTGTATTATTTGAATTGACTGTCAAGGAGTGAAATGACTTTATCAAATGAGGACCATGATGATATCCAAAGGGTGCATCCTTTTCAGGGACGGAGGGAGAAGGGGCATGAACTGACACCTCGACCAAAAGAGAGTATTCAACTGCCAACTTTACATATTTTGCCTCTCTTCGGTCGGTTTAATTCGTGAAAAGACTTAAATACCCTATCTTAAATTCAAAAATGATATAAATGCTCTCAACTTTTTTAAATATATTAATTTTAATATTTTTTTTAGGGGTAATTACCTTTTCCCCCCATGAACTACCGGCCAGTGTCATTTTGCCCCCACGAACTACCCCTTCGACCAAAATAGAGCATCCAACTACCAATTTGACACCGTTTGCCCCCTTCCGTCAGTCAGACCCGTTATGTCCAACGGTCAACTGCTCACGTGCATGTCAAGTGCCGTCTACCCCATTTTTATTCCAAAAATGCCCTCCGGTACGATTAAAGGCGAGAATACCCTTTTTAGCGTGGAATACCTCAAATGCCCTTGAATTTTGTTTCATTCTACCCTAATCTGCGCCGCACACTTCACTATTTTCGGATTCAAACCACACTTCACTTTGAACACTGAAAACCCTAGAACAACATTCAATCCTCACGCAATCTTCGAACATCAAAATCAGCCTATAACAACTACCAATCTGCTACAAGTAACTCTGTTTGTTGGAGATTTTCGGAATTGTAAGTACTTTTTATTTAATTTGTTTGTTTTCATTGTCTCTGATCAGTGACCTGTTGCTTTGTTATTGTTGATTTCTTTTTGTTGTTATTTGTTGGTAGTACCCGATAGATTTGCTACTTGGGATTTGGTTTTATTTGTTTAGGGTTTCCTCTTTGCCCTAAGTGGTCCCGCAGTGGTCTGCCCTTTGTCGGTCAGTGGTTCTTTTTTTTTTTTTTTGTTCGGAAGTGGTCCCCTTTGTTACTTTGTTCCCCTTTGTGTGTTAAAGTTCACCAATTTTCCCCTGAAGTGGTCCCCTTTGTTCCCCATTTGTTTGTTGTGTGTGTTTTGAAATTGTTTAGGGTTTTTTTTTTCGATGAATAAAAACTTTATAAAGCACAATCTCAACATCCAACAAACACTCCAGTGAAGACTGGAAGCACTTCTGTATAGGGACAAAGAAACCCCCTAGCTAGGATACCAAATACCAAACAACACAGCCTACTACTCCTCAACGAAACACAACTAATAAAGCAACAAGCTACTACACACAACCAAAACAACAGAACAGAAAACAAACACTGCAGCAACCATAAACACCAGAATCAAATATCAAAACCAGAAAACCTCCGGGAACTTCATCTAGTACATCCGGCACTCCATATTTGGAGACTGCAACACCATCAAATAGAGCTCTAAATTGCAAAAGAAAACCCCAGCTCAGAAACACAGCTACCCTTCAATCCAATCAGACCAACAAGAAAAGGGATCAAACCCTCCTCTGTAATCAACTCCTCTGTAATCAACTCCTCTGTAATCAATACAGCTGGAACCTGTATTCAAAACCCAACACAATGGAACAAAGACTATAATCCCTCCACTTCTCAGCATCAGAAAGATCCAAAAATCCAGAAATAGCACCACAGTAACAGCAGCCAACAACTAAGGCAGCATCAAATGCAAATTCCATCTATGCACAAGAGGTAATGGGTTTGATAGATTTTTAAATCTACCTTTAGCCAAGATCCGAGACCTAACTTCCCACAATATACAAGCCACAATAGCCTCTTCAGATTTGGGAGTATTCCCATGTAGAAGATCATTTCTATGTCTCCACAAATGATAAATCACAGCCCCAAAGCATAACTTCCCCAAGCAAGCCTTAAGATTTTTCCCCTTAAGCATAGCAATACCCCACTCAATAACATCCTCCCAAAAAACAGGAATATTATCAAATAAACATTCAGCCAATACTGTCCTCCACACTCTCCTGCTGAAACTACAAGAAAAGAAAAGGTGATCCCGAGCCTCCATCCCTCCATGACAGAATAAACAATTCACATCACCCGTATACCCCCAGCAAACCATCTTCTGCTTAGTGACTAAAGCATCCCTACAAGCCAACCAACAAATAAATGAATGCCGAGGAATGGCTAAAGAAAACCAAACCAAATTCCACCAAGAGACTTCCGGGAACTTAACCCTCAACCTATCCCAAGTTTCAGCACAAGAAAAAGTTCCCTTTTTTGATAACCAAATAGGAGTATCTACACCCCCAATTTTAATCCCCGGCAGTTGGCTTTGAATATCCACCAAAGCCTCTGATCTAACCCCCTGCCAAAACCAATCTCCATTAAGAATAATAGAGGAGAGCTTAATGTTAGTATGGAAACCTGAATCATATATCACCCTAAAACCATAGTGATCACACAAGTAACCAATAGGGTGCCAATGATCATGCCAAAGGAAAATATTACTCCCATCACCAACCTGAAACCGGATGAAAGACTTAGCAATATCCCTAAGCTGAAGAATCTTTTTCCAGCTCCAAGAACAAGACTTAGGAATAGAGAGTTGCCACAAACTCCTACCCTTCAGCCAATTAGCTTCAATCCATGCCACCCAAAGAGAACCAGCTTTGGCAAAAAGATTCCAAATGTGATTTAACATTGAAACTTGATTCCAAAGGTCAATTCTTCTAATCCCTAAGCCACCTTCCTTCTTAGGAACACAAATCTTTTCCCAAGATACCATAGCATGAGCTTTAACATCACCACCACTCCAAAGAAATCTGTTAAATTTCTGCTCTAAAAGGTAGATAATCCTTTTAGGAAGAATAAACACCCGAGTCCAGAAATTCTGCAGACTAAATAAAACTGAAGAGAGATGATGGGTTGGTTTTATTAAAACTGCTTCCCAATTATGTGAAATTAAAATCTTTGAATGAACTATTGAATTAAAATCAGACAAAAAAAGATAAAAATATTTGGCCACATATATAGAGTAATATGCCAAACTTGTAGAAAATGAGATCTGGAACTAGGAAAATGTGAAATAGCATGGCATTAGTTGATTTGACTTCATTGTTCAGAAGTGACCGTGAAACTCTTTGTTAAAAAGTTTATGACCTATAAACTTCTAAGTTTTCGAAATAAAATTTAAAATTTAAAACTCAATTCAGTGTTTGTATGTTTTATGTGCAGTGTCAATCAATCCTATCACTTGAACAATGGCAAACAACGATGTCATTTTTAGGGTTCATTACGGGGGCCGGTTTGATCGGCGATACAAATGCACCTATGTTGGAAGGCAAATAGGGTTGTATGAAGAGTCATATGACCTAGATTGTTTGTCTTTTTTTGAGATCGAAAGAGTAGCTGGAAAATTTGGATACGAACCAGGTGACCTGGTGTACTATCGAATACCCGGAAGAGAATTAGATGATGGGTTGGTTTTATTAACATCTGATGAGGATGTCTCCAGAATGGCCGATGTCTTATTAGGCCATACACTTGTATTACTGTACACGGTGTCTTTTGCAGATGCTGGTGCTGAAGTAGGGGCAAATGAGGGTGAGGGTGAGGGTGAAGATATTGTGGAAAGTGGTAATGAGGAAAGGAGGTTGAAGGTTGTAAATGATCCATACTGGCATGCATTGATGAGTGACGATGACGATGCATGGGATGGGGCTGATGAACCAGAAGCTGGTGGTTCAAAACGTGATGATGATTATAGTCCTCATTTTGATGATGATGGTGATACTGATGAGGAGGATGGTGGTCATGGGGAGGGTAGCCATGAAAAGGCAGCTGATGTTGGTGGTTTAAGTGGTTCGGCTACTATGTTGGATGATGAGGAAGAGGATGAGGTATCCTCTAACATAGCTAGAAGTGATATCCTCGTAACTCCCCCTAAAAGTGATGAGGAGTATGAGACGAGTAGTTGGCCTAAGTGTGTTACTAGGGTTTCCCAGTTTCAGGATGTGGACATGGAAGACCCACATTTAGATGTTGGCATGTCATTTGAATCTGCTGCTCAATTCAGGAAAGCTGTGAGAGAATACAATTTGTTTAGGGGTAAGGATGTTGTGTTCACAAAAAATGATGGGGATCGGGTTATTGGAGTTTGTAAGAGTAGGCCCAAGGGTTGTCCTTGGAGAGTTTATGGTTCACTGGTTACGGGTGAGAGAACTTTTATGCTTAAGTCACTGAACCCTAAACACCAGTGTACACGATGTTACAAGTCTTCGATTGTAACGTCTAGATGGATTGCAGACAGAATGACCCACAAATTTAGGACACAGCCAAACTATCCAATTGCAGCTCTCTTTGATGATGTAAAAAGGAAATGGAATGTGGATGTTACTCCTAGACAACTGTACAGGGCCAGGGTTAAGGCGAAAGAACAGGTAGAAGGTAAGCACAAGGAACAGTACAAGCGGCTATGGGATTATTGTGCAACAGTAAGACAAATGAATAGATGGAGTACACTGTTGATGAAAGTTGAAAGGCCTACGTTAGACGTCCCACCTACTTTTCAAAGGTTGTATATGTCTTTGGCAGCATGCAAGGAGGGTTTTAAAAGGGCTTGTAGGCCCGTGATAGGTGTTGACGGCTGCTTCCTTAAGGGACATTTCGGGGGGCAATTGTTGGCTGCTGTGGGAAGAGATCCAAACGACAATATTTATCCGATTGCACTGGCTGTGGTTGAAGCTGAAACCAAGGATAGTTGGTCCTGGTTTCTAGAGACTCTAGTGGGGGACCTTGGTCCAAATGGCTGTACTGGGTGGACATTCATTTCTGACAGACAGAAGGTATATTAAAATATTGTCTTTTCATACATTTTCACTTGTGCATTTACTTTCATTGACTCAAATCTCTCTTTATTTATTTTTAATTTGTCTTCTGTTGTTCTTTGCCTAGGGGTTGATACCAAGCTTCGAGGAGGTCCTACCAAGTGCACCGCATCGCATATGTATCCGACACTTATATGCAAACTTTAGGGGTGATGGGCACAAAGGATTGGTGCTAAAAGACAAGTTGTGGAAAGCAGCTGCTGCATATAATTTTTATGGGTATCAAAGGGAAATGGAGGCGCTGAAGAAATTGAGTCCAGCTGCCCATGCTTATTTGGAGAAGATTGACCCCCGTACCTGGGCTAGGGCTTTCTTTGACACCACCCCAAAGTGCGACTTGATCATGAACAACTTATGCGAGTGCTTCAACTCGTACATCATCCATGCCTGAGACAAGCCAATCATTACCATGCTGGAGATGATTAGGAAGAAGTTGATGAGGCGATACCAGAAGAAGAGGCAAGGAATAAGGGAGTATGTCGGGGAATGGTGCCCGAAGATATTGGCAAAGTTAGACCAATGTGGAAAGGATGCTGCAGAGTGTACTTCAACTTATGCTGGGGATGGAATCTATGAAGTGTTGTGCAGTTATGGCACATTTGTGGTTAGCTTGACGGACCGTGTTTGTGGGTGCAGGCAGTGGGATATGACTGGCATTCCATGTCCACATGCCATCTCAGCCATTTTATATCATTCTGCCAAACCTGAACAGTACCTGCATCCGTATTACAGTGTTGAGAATTACAAAATGGCTTATGACCCAATGATATACCCAGTGCCAAGTGAGGACCAATGGGTCAGAACCGGGCAAGATGAGGTTCACCCACCCGTTATTAGAGCTACCCCAGGCCGGCCCAAGAAGCTCCGGAGAAGGGGTCCAGATGAGCCAAGAAACCCACATTGCATGAGGAAGGGTGGTGTAAGCATGAGATGCTCGAAGTGCAGGACAGTTGGCCATAATGCTAGGACTTGCCCTAGGAGGAAGAGGAAGTCCACTCCAAGCACTGCAACAGAGTTGAACTTAGATGATGTAAGTACATATATCTTAAATACCACTTTTTATTTTTTTTATAACAAAAGACAATTGCCAACTTTGTTAATAATTTTCCTAACCTTGGTTGTTTTGTGTCGCAGATTCCTTCTCACCCAATTGCTGATGATTCACAGCCTACGGAATCATCTACAGCTGCACAACCTGTTTCACGGCCCAAAAAGAGAGTTCCACCTACTACTATTGATGTAGGTATCAGTAACATTTGTTATTACAAATATATATGTGTTATTTCTAATGACGATGTTACATATGTAGCCTACTTCAACGAAAAGGAGTAAGACAATGGCTCCCTCAATGCATACTTGGGCATCACAAAGAGCAAATTCCACAGCTGTAAGTAAATACAGCTTTCCACCCTATACTTTATATGTAAATAGATTTTGAATTACTAATAAGAGTGTGTTGCACAGGCAAAATCTGTTGCTGCAAGGCCTATTAGGAGGTCTGGTAGGTTGATGGCAGCATTTAAGGAGCCCGATCCCAACAAAGAGATACCCACTATTGACCTAACATGTGATGATTCACAACCAGCAGTATGCACTCGGGAACCAGCCAGGGCACTCGGAGTTGTCATTCGAGAACCAGTAAGGAAGCCAGCAAGAGTGGTGGTACCAACAGTGGAGAAGGGTATACGAAGAATGGAAGCTAAAAACAAAGGGAAAAAACCAATATGGCAGCCTTGATGTGTTTTTATAAACTGTTGTTGGAAATATGATAGTCGACTATGTTGGTTTGTAGTTGGAAATATGATAGTCGACTATGTTGGTTTGTAGTTGGAAACTGTGTTTCGTTTGTTGTTGATAGGAACAGTTTCTTGATGTTGTAGTGGGAAATATGGACTATGTTGGTTTGTTGTTGTTGGAAACAACTTGTTTAGGTTTGAAGGAAAATATGCAGGAACAATACTATGTTTTCTGATTTGTATGTTGGAACCTATTTGTTCAGGTTCCAAAACAGTGTAGTTGGAAACAATTTGGTTTGTTGTTGATAGGAACAATTTTTTGATGTTGTAGTGGGAAATATGGACTATGTTGGTTTGATGTTGTTGGAAACAACTTGTTTAGGTTTGAAGGAAAATATGCAGGAACAATACTATGTTTTCTGATTTGTATGTTGGAACCTATTTGTTCAGGTTCCAAAACAGTGTAGTTGGAAACAATTTGGTTTGTTGTTGATAGGAACAATTTTTTGATGTTGTAGTGGGAAATATGGACTATGTTGGTTTGATGTTGTTGGAAACAACTTGTTTAGGTTTGTAGGAAAATATGCAGGAACAATGCTATGTTTTCTGATTTGAAATTATGCAAAAATGCCAAAATGTTATGTTGATGATGCCAAAATGCAAAGTTGTACAGGAAACTATTTGTTCAAGTTTCGTATGTTGGAAGTATAGGTCAGTATTTTAGCATATGTACAAGGAATAATGAATCAAATTGGGGTTGTCAAAAAGCTATTTTGATGATACCAAATTTCATGCCAGGAAATTATACACATTTTTTACATTTTCGAAAAGAGGGAGACAAACATTACAAGTACACTACACATTACGAAGTTTACCAATACACTAGTTACAAGGTTTCAAAGTTACAAATACACTAATCATTACAAACATATTAGTCATTACAATTTTTCAAGGTAGTCGTTTGTAGGACATATGTCCTTGACTGACACCATACAAGTTGCCCCAAAACACAGCTAAGAAGACAATAAAAAAAACCCAAGAAAATGCCAAAATTCGGCTATTTGTCTTTGCAATTTTCACTTGCATGTCATATCGAATTGCTTCGATCTCTAGCTTGGCCTTCAATTCTACAACTTCCTTGTTCAGCATAGCGTGCCTGTGTTGCACACGAGTCAATGCTCGTCTAGCATGTTCACACATTTCAGAATCTTTCCATTGGAAGAATCCACAAGACCGACCAACCTATTCAATTAGAGGTCTCATAAACAAAGTTAGGTTTTCAACGTTAAAAAAAGTTCAATGGAAGGCCAAGTATAATTAAGAGTTGATACCACTTTACTTACTAACATAATTATATTATAGGGGTAATTAATGTGGAAACAAGCATACAATGCAATTATGATACATATAGAAATGATGTACATATTAATCTGGCTCTTTTGGAATTTAAGCATGATCATATCTATAAATTAAAAAAATAGAAATCTAACATACATGACTAAGCTCACTGACCTCTTCTCTTTCGATTTGTTAAGATACAGTACATGCATATCACAAAAAGTGGTGCTTTCAATTTGCTTATCATTTAACCAAACCAAATACAACATAATGCTACTGAAATTATTTACAATGCCAAATAGTGGTGTCATTATTGCTAAAGTCCTCAGCAAATGACGAGAAGAAAGATATTAATGCTCTGATTTCATGAATTATCTAAGAGGTATTCATCATGCAATCATTGTCCGAACACAACTAAATAATAACCAATACCTCATTTCAGGATAATTTAACCAAAAACCACTCGAGCAAAAGAAAGAAAAAACGACCCATTGTCTTCAGTTACCCATTGTCCGAAAACAATAACCCCAAAACAGTTCAGGCAAAAAAAAAACACCTCATTGTCCAAAAACAGGAAACCAAGGAACAAAAAAAAATAAAAAATAAAAAATAAAAAAAATCCTAAGACAATAATCTAAGAACTAACTTTCAAACCCTAAAAAAATTACCCATTATCTATAAAATATAAGAGAATAAGCAAACGAAGAAGAGGTACTACCCATTATTTACAGATCCATTAAAAAAAAAATCTTACCTCATAGTTCACACAACCGTAGAACAAGCGGCCGAAATTTTCATCGGTAAAGGAAGTCTTCAAAGGTGCTGGTACTCCACACCGGCAGATGGGCTCTCCGGATGTTGCTTCGCTCTTCCATGAACAAGACATTGAAGCTCTTCAAGGTCGACTCTTTCAGCGGGCTACTGCTTTGAAGTTGAAGTGGAACACCAAAGAAAATGACGTGAAAGAAGCTTCTGTTGCTTAGTTTGAATTGTTTTGTTTTGTTTTTCTTTTTTTCTTTTCATAAGCTTTAATCTACTGTACCGGAGGGCATTTTCGGAATAAAAATGGGGTAGACGGCACTTGACATGCACGTGAGCAGTTGACCGTCGGACATAACGGGTCTGACTGACGGAAGGGGGCAAACGGTGTCAAATTGGTAGTTGGATGCTCTATTTTGGTCGAAGGGGTAGTTCGTGGGGGCAAAATAACACTGGCCGGTAGTTCATGGGGGGAAAAGGTAATTACCCCTTTTTTTTATTAATTACTGTTGGAGGGCATTTTGATCTTTAAACCAAAATTAATGCCCGGAAATGGCATATATATTCCGTCCAAGTTAACAAGATTCCCTGACAGAATGGGACAAAGTATGTAAAGTTGTTAGTTGGATACTCTCTTTTGGTCGAAGTGTCAGTTCATGAGAGCACATTGACAATGACCGGTAGTTGATGGGAGGAAAAGATAATTACCCCAACCTTTAAGTTTGAGTCTTTGCACAATCATAAGACATATGAGAAACCCATTAGATTTTACTCCCTATGAAGAGCAAAAACAACTTCTTTGCATCACAATGGGTTCAAAGTGAGCCAGCAAGGGCTTATAGGGAGAGGTGGTCTTTCTTGGGTGGAAGTGGGCGTGAGGGTGTGATTTTGGGGGAGGAGGACAGGTGGAAGAGGAAGAAAAGGGTGGTTTTGGTGAGGTTTAATCAGAGGTTTGGTTTTAATGGTGGAGGTGGTGGGGGAGATAATGGTGCTACTGTAAGAGTTCTGAGAAATTTTGCTTTGGCTATTAGGTTGACATATCTTTCAATGACTAGGCATCTTGGTTGGCTTCTGGATGCAATTGTTTCCATTTGGGTATTGCTTTCCATTTGGCTATTGAGTTATTTGCTTTTTGATTTTTATTTTCAAGAGAATAATAAAAATATAAAAATTAGATTATGTTTAATTTACTTAAAATTTGGTTTTATATATGTATGATTCATACTTTAACCCTTATTTAAAAAAATAAATAAATAAATTATTTGGCCCCCTCAAATTAAAATGTCTGGCTTCGTCCCTAATTCTTTTCCTCGTCCTCCAGTAATGAATTGGCAGCTTCACTTTCGAGTATGTTTGATAATGTTTATATTCATTTTTTGAACGAATCGGGTAAAACTCTGGCTTTGTCGGCAGACGTGGCTCAAAAGAATTATTTGCACTCAAGAAGTTTCAAACATTAGACCTGATGGAAACGCCACCAAAACCAAAGCCTTTACCATTTGAGCTAACCCTTTAGAGTTCTCATGGATCACTTTTGAATACATATTTTATAGTATTCTTTGATAAGGGTAGAAAATATTTCTAATAATTGGTGATTTAATATGATATTTGAACATTGTGGTGCAGAAAATGAGAGGACTTTGTTCAATGTAGACTATGAAGGCCCTTGAACCCATCCTACACCTAATCCTCCTCATGCAGAGAACGAGAGGACTTTGTTCAATATAGACTACAAAAGCCCGCGATCCCATCCTACACCTGATCCTCCTCATGGAGAGAATGAGATGACTTTGTTTAATGTAGACTACAAAGGCCCTAGCTCGGACCCACCCTACACTTGGTCCTCCCCATGTGGAGAACGAGTGGTCTTTGTTCAATGTAGACTACGAAGGAGCTCGACACCATCCTACACGGCTACACCTGACCCTCCTCATGTAGAGGACAACGTGGATTCCGAAATCCCCCCGCATTATTCACCCCCTCCTAATCTGATGAATGTGCCTGTTCACTTCACTTTGAAGTATGTTTGATGATATGTACATCTTCTTATCTTCTTCTTCCTTTTTTTTTTTTTTTTTTTTTGACTCATTTATCATTTTTGAATACATAGTGTATAGTATCTCTTGCCCTCTCATGCAGTAAACCAGAGGACTTTATGACAAGTGACGGGATTATGATTTTATTACACTGATATGAATTTATTTGAATTTTGAAATCAATTAACAAAACTGTGTCTCAAGTAATTCAAAGTTAGCTTAGTGGGAATTAAAAACTATTGAATGGGCATTATAAGAAATTACTAGTGAAGAATGGCATTTCTTATTTACATTGTTAGAATATAAATTACATTATTATATTAATATTTTTTTTAGTAGCTTAAATTTATAAAAATTTTGAGTTCTAACATTGTCTCAGTCAATACATCTATATCTACAAGGTCTAAATTTACATGTAGATACACATGTATGAATATAATACATACATGACCAACTACCAGGAACAGAGAGGAAAAAAAGTAGGGATAGACTCCCTCAAGAAAATAAAGATACCTTTAATTTTGAGTCTCCTAATATCGCAACCAAACATGAAGGTAGTAAGCCAGTTCAGATAAAATTATGACGCATCAGGGTTTCAAATAAATGCTATCATCCCAGTCATTAAGGACTAATACGTGACGACAAACAATTAGGTTTGATCAACTTTATTGATATATATATATATATGTGTGTGTGTGTGTGTGTGTGTGTGTGTATTTTGTTTACGATATTTTAGCTAAATTCAAGAAAAAGCATGATCTTGATACACTGATAGAGTGGGCACGAAATAGCTAGGAAACCTGCAGGCATCAAATGATTCAAATCAAACACTTTTTTTAAAAAAGAAAGAGAAAGGAAAAAAGAAGAAGAAATGCATAAAAAGTACCTTGTCTGCCAATGTGAATGTGGAAAGTTGATTTATATATTGGTCAGTCTCTCGCATGGGTCTCTGAAGATGAACGAAGACTCATCATGTTTTCTTTTTGACTAACGCTCTCTTGGGTGATCATAGCGATTGCGTGGAAGCTTATGAGTATGTCTTCTAGTCTTATTTTTGCTACTCAAAACACTTTTTTTTTTTTTTTAATCATTATATTTTTAATAAAAATTCTAATAAATTATTTATTTCATCATATATTTTTTTTAAATATTATTTTTCAATATGTTAAATGAAGAGAAAATCCAATAAAAAAAAAAAAAGTAAATCATTGCTCTCAATATTATATTCACTTAATGTGCTACAATGAACTTTCATCTTTTGCTTATAAAATTTCATTTTAACAAAAGTTTTACTTTGAAACATCTGTCGGAGATGCTCTAAGACAAACGGCTACCGTGCAAGAACCGCTCCCGAGCTTTATATATATATATATATACACACACACGGACCCAGCTCATGGCTCACCCAAGAGAGCGTTAGTCAAAAAGAAAACATGATGATCGAGTCTTCGTTCATCTTCAGAGACCCATGTGAGAGACTGACCAATAAATCAACTTTCCACATTCACAATGGCAGACAAGGTACTTTCTATGCATTTCTTCTTCTTCTTTTTTCCTTTTTCTTCTTTTAAAAAAAGTGTTTGATTTGAATCATTTGATGCCTGCAGGTTTCCTAGCTATTTCGTGCCCACTCTATCAGTGTATCAAGATCATGCTTTTTCAGTACTTTTTCTTGTATTGGGAGAACAAATTAATAGAAATATATATAAATGATAATTATCAATAAAGTTGATCAAACCTAATTGTTTGTCGTCGCGTCTTAGTCCTGAATGACTGGGATATTGATAGCATTTATTTGGAACCCTGATGCGTCCTAATTTTATCTGAACTGGATTTAAGTGCTGTCAAGTTCCAAGAGTCGTATATAGATGTGCCACACAATTGTTTGATCATGACAATTTGATTCCAGTGCTCCATATATATTGCTAGCTCTTGAATCCTTGATGGACAAGGATCCTTTTCGTTATCTTTGGGAAATTAACAAGTCAAGAACTAATTCAAATGATTATAAAATGTGAAATTTCAATATTTCTTATAAACAACCGCAGTCTTATTTCTAAAAAATCAAATAAATTGCAGCATATACATTCCATACTTTTGAGTAAGATGAATTATGAATGTTTTTGTATTATGAGAGATACATAGCTCGAATTCTAAAAATGATAAATTCAAAATCAGTTATTCTAATTGACCTAAATTACAAGTTATTTTCAGCAGTCCAAAATCAGTCATTAGAGATTGTCGAAGTAAGCCAAAATAATAATTTAGTTTCTGCAGTCAAATTTTGTCGAGAAATTTGATGTATTTCATTAGTGTGTCACGTCATCAACATTAAAATGATGAATCGTATCACTCTTAACAAAAAAAAATTATTAAGAGAAATGATATATACAACCAAGTTTCTCAGGAGTTTCAGGTATTTGTTCAGGAACATCCACTATATTTGCTTTCTCTTATTGCTCTTTCTCGAGGGATGCAACTGTGTGGCTACTTGTTCTGGTGCTTCTTTAACAACAGACTTCACAACTGGTTGCTCTTCTGATTGGGCCTTAATAATGTCATCCACTGGTTGTAGTACGTTTATTTTTTTTTTAAAAAAATAATAAAAAAGTGGAAAGAATGTTCTAGGTGTTAGATTTATCGAACGGCCTAGATTGTAAAATAATCTAGCAAGGCAATTGTGCTGAATGTCAAAAAAAATAAAAATTAAATAATTGATTCATATTTATTTATATTAAATAATAATTATTTCACGTTAAATTTTCATAACTTCAATCATTTTATATAATTTTTTATACCTGATTTAATCATTTCTTACTATAGTTATCCGTGAAAAAAATATTCGCATACAACTACCACCCAAGAGATATGATATGTTTACAACTTTTATACAGCTCTTAAACAATTTTAACAATTTATTTTTAAGATCAACCATTAAATATTAAGGACCCACATGTAAAAAAATAGATCCAATAATTAATTTTTTTTAAAAAAATCGGAGCTTTACAACAATCATCGACTTTCAATACATATATATAAAGCTTGGGAGCAGTTATTGCACAGCAAAAGTCTGTCTTTTTTTTTTTTTTTTTTTATAGATACGAAATAAATAACAGATAACAATGCCTAAGGCATTGGCAGAGGAACAGAACTAGAAGCATCCGAAGCAATGACAACATTCCTAACTGGAGTAAAAACACTGACAATAGAACCAAGAGGAGAATGGAGCTGGGAGGATATGGGAATGCTGCTGAAAATAAATCTAGCTGTGGTTAATGTGCTACATGATAAGCACCGAAGTTTGCACTTTTATTGACTTTTCGCGCTGACCATAAAGAATCAAGAGGAATACTATCTAATGTGTTACGAATAATATCAGTGATACGTCAATCATGAACAATAGTTGGATACTAGATAGCAAAGATAACTACCTGAGAATCTCCCTTAAAATCGATGTAATATATATATATATATATATATATATATATATATATATATATATATATATATATATTAGTAGTTTCTCTATTCCTTTATCGCATTGTAATATAATTATTCCAAATACTTTCTAGAGATACATTAGATTCAATGCACTATTTTTGCCTTAACTTACTGTAATACAGTAAAAATATGTGAGGATACGCTGGAGAAGACCTTTCTTGTATGGACATGTATTTGAGTAAACACCTGTTCTAATAACGCAATAAAACAAAAATATTCTTAAAAATACGGATGTTTGGTTTTATTATATTACATATTTTGTATACCTCCATATAAAAAATATACAAATTTACCTTTAAATTTATAATAACCACACATGAATTCCACATAAATTACAGATGCCCCCAAAATGACTTGAAAAAAGATCCTCTCCATTTGAAATGGAGATGATTGTCTCCCGTTAGAATACTTTTAAGAGTATAGTTGTCATTTTATATTTTCATAAAATTTAAAATGACAATTATACTCCTAAAAATACAATAACCGGAGAGGATCCTCGATCCAAATTCCAAGGACTTTCTCTCCGGTCTTCACTCTCCAATATATCAACATTCCGCATTCACATTTCCACTTTGAGAGCCCCTTCTGTCCGGTCATGGCAGAAAACATGGGTTTTTTGCCCACCAATAACCAGTTGACATGTCAGCCAAAAAAATAAAAACAAAAAAACTGAAATGCTCCTGCCGTATTGAATCGCTTCTCTTAGTTCTTTCTTTCCTTTCACCGGGACACGATGAGGCAGAGGGAGAGAGTGGGTTCGAGAGGGGGGAGATCAGGGGAGAGAGTGAAACAGAGAGAGAGAGATGCTGTCAGAGAGAGAGAGGATTCGATCGACGGTGGGCCAGCGCCGGAGGAGCAGGTCCGGTTGTGGGTCCTCGACCTGTGGCTGGAGGTGCGATCGAGGCAGGGACGGTCCGGCAGTTCCTGTGGAGCAAGGTTGGGGCCGATCGGAGCTGAGAACGCCGGAGATGCGCTGACTGGGTTCGAGAGGGGGAGATCGGGAGAGTGAGATCGGGGGAGAGAGTGAAACAGAGAGAAAGAGAGAGAGAGAGAGAGAGAGAGAGAGAGAGAGAGAGAGAGAGAGAGAGACGAACAGAGAGAGGATATCGGGGGAGAGAGTGAAACAGAGAGAGATGTTGTCGGAGAGAGAAAGAGAGATGCCGAGAGAGAGAGAGAGAGAGAGAGAGAGAGAGAGAGAGAGAGAGAGAGAGAGAGAGAGAGAGACAAACAAAGAGAGGATATCGGGGGAGAGAGTGAAACAGAGAGAGAGATGCTGTCGGAGAGAGAAAGAGAGATGTCGAGAGAGAGAGAGAGATGAATAGAGAGAGGACTGACTGGTTGCCGGAGAACTGACTTCCGGCGAGGCAGGGACGGTCCGCAGGAGCTTTGCAGACCGAATAGTAATTGGAGGCTTTGGAGTTGATTTGACACTACAAAAATGGTATGAAATAGCCACGTGCAGTTTGACACGTGTACAGTGTCGTACACGTGTCAAACATTTAGACACGTGTACTTTGACACGCGTATTACGCGTGTCAAATGTGCATGTTACAAACTGCACATTTTGACACGTGTATCGGAATACACGTGTCAAATTTGACACGCGTATTCCAATACGCGTGTCAAAATGTTTTGACACGTGTATTGGAATACACGTGTCAAATTTGACACGCGTATTCCAATACGCGTGTCAAAATGTTTTGACACGTGTATTGGAATACACGTGTCAAATTAGACACGCGTATTCCAAATACGCGTGTCAAAACATTTTGACACGTGTATCGGAATACGCATGTCAAATTTGACACGTGTATTCCGATACACGTGTCAAAATGTTTTTAATTAAAAAAAAAACTAAATTCAGTTTTTTATTTAATTAAAATTTTTATTTAATTATTTAATTGTATTTTTAATTAAAATAAAAATACAATTAAAAAATTAAATAAAAATTTTAATTAAATAAAAAACTGAATTTAGTTTTTTTTTTAAAAAAAATAAATTTTTTATTGTTTTATAAAATTTATTTGGGTTAATTAAATTTTTTTTTGAATTTTTCAAATTTTGTAATTTTCGACCACAAATAACGCAGCATTTATTTTACCCAAAACCAACACGAAATCATACTACACAAACAAATAATTAATAACATATTCGTTAACAAGCAAATATTTACGAACAAAAAATAATTACACAAAATATCTACAAATCTGAAAGGCGTCTCTGCGAATCACGAGGTACCGTCCCAGGCGTGTTCTCGCCCACCGGCGATTGCTGCGCAATGAATGGTGTAGCGGGCGAAGGTGTAGCGACAGTGGAGTGCTGGCTCAGCTGTCGTCCAACAGGCGACAACGTACCAACCGTTGTCGAATTACCTGCAAATAATATAGACAATTAAAGTATATAATATTACTTGCAAAATTAAAGGGGTAATGAAAACAAATTGAAATTAATTTTGTCCTATACACAATATAAACCATACCTGCAGATGCACTACCAACGGACGACGTACTACCTACGTGTGCAGGAGAAGACTGATTACCAACACATGGTGCTGGTACTGCCATGGAGGACATGAAGACCTCCATCTCTCGCAAGCGCTGCTCTATGCCGTCGAACTGTTGCACGCGCTGCTCCAAACGGTCATTCCTCGCTCGCTCAGCATGTAGCTCCGCTTGCATCTCTTCCATCTTCCGAGACTGTTCGGCCCAATCCCGAGACGTCCCCTGAGATGGTCCCCCCTGTGACCGAGGCCTATATGAAAAACATGTCCCTCGAACAGGTGTGACGTTCGGGCCAACCTGCCGAACCCTCCCTGCATACTCAGGCCTCCCAATCGCCTGTTCGTAAGCGTCGTTCGGTGCCCAACGCACCGTGTCTGCGGAGACGCTTTGCGTGGCGGCTGGATCACTGGCTAAACTCTGCGTCATCCTCTCCTGTACGTCGTCAACATGAAAAAGTCATATATTGAATAATGACATATCACACATAATTTAAAAATATTAGTAAACTAAATCAGTAGCATACGCATAAGACCCGTGTACGGTCGTTCAGGAAAGTGCCGTCCTTCTTTGTGTGGGTCTTCACGAACGACGCGGCGCGAGTGGGGGGCGTGCCAGATGTACATGCCTGTCGTCATGCAGTTGACATATATAACAAACAGATAGCGATAAAAATAGTTTAAAGAAAAAGAAAAAGAAAAACAATTACCAACAAATATTAAAAACATAAACATATATATTTAATTACCTCCTCGTGATTAAATCTGGCATAACTTTTAGATCCCGCACAATGGGGTAGGTCATTCCGCTCCCGCAACCTCTTCATCCGTTCAGAGGTTGCCTACGCATTGAACATGAAAGTAAACATGTAACAATTGACACACTTAAATTAAAACTAAAATTAAATGAACTGTTATTAAAAAATAGTTGACAATTTTTTGGCCTACATACGATTTTATGCTCTCTGCACCAATCTCTCAGCAGGAATTCTACATCTTCTGCATCATACTGCTCAAAAAATTTCTCCGGCATTCTCGCACGGATACTCTCGGGCGTGTCACCGTCTCCAATTCCTAGTTGGGTTTTGAACCTCGACTTCCACGAGCGGTGCTTACGTCCAATATCATTCCACGCCTCCTGTTGTGCCCTGCGCATGTCAACTGATACAGGTAGATAGAACTCCTCCTGCACATTTCAATCAAAGCATTATAGGTTTAAAAACTTCAACCTAAACATTAAGCTCAAGTTTAATTCAAATAAATAATTAAATTATATTCATAAACATACCATCAGTGCGTTCCACATTGCCTGCTTAATCTGCCTATTTACCCTCGCCCATTCGTCCCGCATGTGTATGTAGGACCCACTCCTGATCATCTTGCCCACTTCCCGCCGAAAACGATTGCAGGCTCGTCCTACAGGTTGTATAGCAGCATTGTACTGCAATACAACCTTCTTCCCCCTCGGGAGCACCCAGTTTCTCGCTGGGTCGTCAATCACCTCATAATAAATGGTCCCGTCTGGGTTGTACCCTAATGAAAAAATATATTCAACATTAATTTAATTGGTTAACATTAAATAACACACACACACATATATAAACAAAATGTAATCAAATAGTTATTTTTTTCCAAACCAAAAAAAATATTTTGGTAACATAATATGAGTTTTAAGGATGTCTACATATGTACTTACCCATCAACCGAATCTGCCCAGTCCCTATGTGCTGCGTCGCTGGGTCGCCTGCAACCTCCTCGCCAACCTCTCCGGCTGGTGGAGGATGCTGATCATCATCTGAATCCATACCCTGGGGGCTACCGGGGGCCAACTGATCGGTACCCAACATCGCAACGTCCTCCTCATGGGTAGTCTGGCTCCCCCCCACATCTGGCATCTGACTCTCACCGGAAAGCGGCATCTGACTCTCACCGGAAAGCGGCATCTGGCTCTCACCAGGTAACGGCATCTGCCTCTCTACTTGCCCCGGGCCCTGACTCGCCCCCGATGCTGGCATCTGTCTCGGCCCCAAAATCTGGCCCTGCATCGCCGCCTGTGCCGGTATCTGTCCCAACCCCACAGCCGGCATCTGCATCTCCCCGGTCTGTGACAGTGGAAATCTACAATCCTGCGTCTCACTATCAGGGTTACACGTCATAGGTCGACTATACGTATACGGAAAGTACGGCGCATAACCCTGTGACCCCACCCCCTCTTGCACCCACCATCGATAGGCGTTACCCGGTTGGGTGAACCCTAACTGAGATAATGTCGGCGGCTCCGACAATGGAGAGCTGCCAACTCCAGCTGTGCTGGTCTGCCCGTGATCTGACGTGGGCACGGCCACCATACCCGGCAACAATGGTCTATAAGCCCCGTCTGGGTGGGGTGGCCACGCCGCAGTATATACTGGCGTCGAATCAGTGGGCGTGGTCATGGGGGGCACGGGTGGGCGAGGTGCCCGATATGCATAAGGATGGCGTCCCTGGTCCATCAATACCTGCGAATAAATGTAGACAAATTAATTAGAATATTTTTTGTAATATATTTTTAATGAATATGCAAATTATACAACGAAATTTGCATATAATAATAGAAACCCTTATTCAGTTCAAGCGAATTGTACAAACAATTTATATATCAGTCAAGTGTGTTGAGTTCAAGCTAATTATACTCACAAGAAATACATCAATCATTGTATCACGGGAGCTTCAATCGGATCAATATCGGGCCTGTCGTACTCGAATTCATCATTCGTATCAGGTAGGTCATCAGTGGCTAGTACGAGCGGTACGCACTCATGGTAGGTTGTACCATCCTCATTACTCCCATCCCCCTGGCCAACGTCGTACACGTTGCGCGGTTTGGTCCTAACCGCACAAACCCAATTTGGGTTCCTTCCATCTTCGACGTAGAATACTTGATCCACCTGAGATGTAAGCACGTACGGCTCGTCCTGAATCAGTTCTCCCCTGTGGACGAGGTGATTGAAGTTGACAAACACTAGGCCATACTCGTCTATTGTGAATCCTCTTTCCATCGTGGGGTCTGCCCAATTGCACTTAAATAGGACGTACGTAGTCCTGTCATAGTACTCGACCTCAACTATATCGGTTAACTGCCCGTAGTACGTTTCGCCTTCAACGGTAGGAACACATACGCCGCTGTTCTGAGTCCTCCTTCCCACATCATGGGCAAGCGTGCGAAACAATTTCCCATTTACCACGTACCTGTTGTACTTGACCGCTGTCTCCTTCAGCCCTCTACAACGCATAACCAAGTTGTGGCCCAATTCCTCCCTACGTTGATCGTCAAGGCCATCGACCTATGTTATAATTACAAATATTAAACACGTGTATTGGGTAATTATATTGAACCCGCATAACTTTATCCAACTTAAAAATTACAACTATTTCCTTACATATGCAGGGTACCATTCGCAGAACTGCTCATGATGTTCTGCTTCAATAAGAGCCTCCGTAATGCGACCTCTAGTGCATGATCGCCTAAGCGCGTCTTTGTGCATCCTACATTCAGCGTATACAATTATGTAGTAAAATCAATTAGATGCGTTATTCGAATTCTGTTAAATATATAAACACTACTTACGTCCGCAAATTGTGAAACTCTTCAGAGTTGAACACAATATAACGATGAATCTGGTGCATTATCAACCGGTTCAGGGTAACACGCGTGCCCGCCCCCTTGGATCCATCAGGATTCCTCTGAGGTCTGTTGTGGAATGTTGGTGCGTTATTCAGATACCTTGAACAGAACGTTACCAGCTCGGTCGCTATGTACCCCTCCGCAATGCACCCCTCAGGAGCCGCTTTATTGCGCACAGTAGACTTGAAATGCCCCAGACTCCTGGTGTACACACATACACGACAATTTAATTGTCGTCAATTATGGTTACATTTAAATCAAATTATATATTTACATATTACGCTGAATTTTACCTCTCCGCCGGGTACATCCATCTATACTGCACGGGTCCGCCGAGTCTACACTCGCGCACAAGATGCACGACCAAGTGGATCATGCTCGTAAAAAACCCTGGAGGGAATATCTGTTCTAGTTTGCACAAAGTGATACAGACGTCACCCTGCAGTCGGTCCATATCTTCTTGTGATAGCTTTGTTGAGCATATGCCTCTAAAAAATGCCGAAATCTCCACAAGAGGTCTAACAACTTTATCAGGCAATGACTTACGCAGTGCAATTGGAAGAAGCTGTTGCATCAGTATGTGGCTATCGTGGCTCTTCAACCCGGAAATTGTACGGTCCTTCAGCCGAACACATCGTGAAATGTTCGAGGCGTATCCGTCCGGGACCCTTACATTTCGAAGAACCTTCAGAAAACTTTCTTTGTCCTCTCTAGTCATGGTGTGACAGGCAGCGGGAATATACGTTTTACCATTGGCGGCCGTGAACGGATGCAACTTAGGTCTCAACCCCATTTCCTGCAAGTCCAGCCGAGCTGCCAAGTTGTCCTTCGTTTTCCCTTTTATATCCAAAATAGTGCCAAGTATATTGTCCATGACATTTTTCTCTATGTGCATAACATCAAGATTGTGCCGAAGCAAATTGTCTTCCCAATACGGCAATCTGAAAAATATACTTTTCTTCTTCCATATAACATCGGAACTCCCTGCACCCTTCTTCCGCTTCTTCCGTTTCTTCTTCTTACCCGCGGTCTCATCCCCAAACGCAACTCCGTCCAACTGTTGGAGAACCTCGTATCCGCATGGCACAATCGGGGCGCTGTCAAATTCTTCAGTACCGTCAAATGTCCTCCTGTTAAGCCGCCACAGATGTTCAGGCGGCAGATATCTCCTGTGCCCCATATAGCAAAATTTGCATCCGTTCTTTAAGCGTATAGAACGCGTCGATTGCATACAGGAAGGACATGCCTTCGCACCCCTGTTAGGCCAACCAGATAAATCTGCATACGCTGGAAAGTCGTTTATCGTCCACATCAACTGAGATCGCATAATAAAATTTTCCTTCTTTGAAGCATCAAATGTTCGTACCCCTACATTCCACAGTTCCAGCAACTCATCAATCAATGGCTGAAGGTAAACATCAATATCCATACCTGGTGAGCTCGGTCCAGGGATAACCATGGAAAGGATGAAGGACGACTGTTTCATGCACATCCAAGGTGGCAAATTGTACGGCACAAGCATTACGGGCCATGTGCTGTGGGATGTGCTCATGTTCCCAAATGGATTAAATCCATCTGCTGTCAAACCAAGCCGGACGTTCCTACTCTCTGCCATAAAATCTGGGTGTAAAATGTCAAACGATCTCCATGCCTCACCGTCGGCCGGGTGCCTCAATACGCCATCCCTAGTGCGGCCTTCTGCATGCCATCTCATATGGGGCGCAGTATGCTTAGACATGAATAACCTCTGCAACCGTGGGATGAGTGGAAACCACCTCAAGATCTTCACCGGGCGTTTTTTTCTCGCTGATATGATCTCACCATCATCATCTATATGTGTATCAGCCCTCCACTTAGACTCTCCACATACGGTACATGAATCTAATTCTTTATTGTCTTTCCAGAATAACATACAGTCATTACGGCACGCCGGAATCTTCTCATACCCCAGACCCATGCCACTTAGGAACTTTTTCGCCTCATACGTGTTATCTGGCAATGCCTCATCGCAAGGAGGCAACAACTGATTGATGAATTCGAGAATGTCTGAAAATATCTTGTTACTAATACCTCCAACGCACTTCAAGTTGTACATGTGTACAGTAGCACTCAATTTACTGTGCTTCGTACCAGGGTGAAGGGGCTTCTCGGCAGTCTTTAACAGCTCTTGGTACTTCAATGCGTCCCCGCACGAGGTATCTTCATCAACTTGTTGCGGAAGAGTACTGACGTCTTCAGGAACATCGTGCGCGCCGAAGGCGTCACGCAACATGGCGTGCATGTTATCATCCTGTTCCACGGCGACACCCTCCTGTTCTGTGACATGATCACCATGTTCAGTGCTACGGTCAGCGGCCTCTGTGCCACTGTGATGACTCGAACACTGACCAGGAGTAGCGGAACCAGTCGTAGTCTCACCGTGCATATACCACAAATTGTATCCCGGATTCATCCCCCGACCTCCAGTCAGGTGGGCAAGAACGTACTCAGGAGTGTGACGCTGGTTATTTCGACAATACTTGCATGGGCAGTAAATTTTTCCATCGCCGGCCGTACAATTACTAACGGCAAATGCCACAAACGCCCTACACCCATCGTTATACCGTGTCGTACCCCTAGGTGTTGACATCCAAGACTTGTCCATGTTTATCTGTATAGGGTTAAGAGGACAAGACAAATCATACGGCTTACAGTATAAACGTGTACAAATATATTTCATTTTTTATTTTTAAGGGTTTAGGGTTAGGGTTATGGTTTGTTTTGAAAGTGTAGGATTATTTTATGTAGGGTTTTAGTTTTTTTTTAGAAAGTGTAAGTGTTTTTATTTTTTTTATTCTTTTAAAGGGTTTAGGGTTAGGGTTTGTTAGGGTTTAGGGTTAGGTTTTATTTGTTTCTTTAAAAGTGTAGGATTTTGTTTTTTTATTTTTAAGGGTTTAGTGTTAGGGTTTAAGGTTTAGGGTTAGGGTTTTTTTCCTAGAAAGTGTAGGAATTTTTTTTTTTTTTTTCGGTTTAGGGTTAGGGTATTTTTTTAGAAAGTGTATGTCAAAATGTTTTTAAGGTTTAGGGTTTAGGAGTTAGGGTTTAAGGTTTAGGGTTAGGATTTTTTTCCTAGAAAGTGTAGGATTTTTTTTTAGGGTTTAGGGTTAGGGTATTTTTTTTAGAAAGTGTAGGTTATTTTTTTTTTAGGGTTTAGGGTTTAGGATTTAGGGTTTGTTAGGGTTTAGGGTTTAGGGTATAGGGTTTAGAGTTTACGGTTAGGGTTTGTTAGGGTCTAGGGTCTAGGGTTAGGGTTTAGGGTTTTAGGTTTTTTTTTTTTAAAGCGATTAGGGTTTAGGGTTGTAGGTAAAAATTTTTTTTTCAAGGGTTTAGGGTTTAGGATTTAGGGTTTTTTTTTTTTAAGCGATTAGGGTTTAGGGTTTAGGGTTTTAGGGTTTATGGTTTAGGGTTTAGGGTTTGTTAGGGTCTAGGGTTTAGGGTTTTAGGTTTTTTTTTTTTTTTTAGGGTTTAGGGTTTAGGGTTTGTTAGGGTCTAGGGTCTAGGGTTAGGGTTTAGGGTTTTAGGTTTTTATTTTTTAAGGGTTTAGGGTTTAGGGTTTTAGGTAAATTTTTTTTTTTTTAAGGGTTTAGGGTTTACGATTTAGGGTTTTATTTTGGTTTAAAGCGATTAGGGTTTAGGGTTTAGGGTTTTAGGGTTTAGGGTTTGTTACGGTTTAGGGTTTAGGATTTAGGGTTTAGAGTTTACGGTTAGGGTTTGTTAGGGTCTAGGGTCTAGGGTTAGGGTTTAGGGTTTTAGGTTTTTTTTTTTTAAGCGATTAGGGTTTAGGGTTGTAGGTAAAATTTTTTTTTTCAAGGGTTTAGGGTTTAGGATTTAGGGTTTTTTTTTTTTAAGCGATTAGGGTTTAGGGTTTAGGGTTTTAGGGTTTATGGTTTAGGGTTTAGGGTTTGTTAGGGTCTAGGGTTTAGGGTTTTAGGTTTTTTTTTTTTTTTAGGGTTTAGGGTTTAGGGTTTGTTAGGGTCTAGGGTCTAGGGTTAGGGTTTAGGGTTTTAGGTTTTTATTTTTTAAGGGTTTAGGGTTTAGGGTTTTAGGTAAATTTTTTTTTTTTTAAGGGTTTAGGGTTTACGATTTAGGGTTTTATTTTGGTTTAAAGCGATTAGGGTTTAGGGTTTAGGGTTTTAGGGTTTAGGGTTTGTTACGGTTTAGGGTTTAGGATTTAGGGTTTAGAGTTTACGGTTAGGGTTTGTTAGGGTCTAGGGTCTAGGGTTAGGGTTTAGGGTTTTAGGTTTTTTTTTTTTTAAGCGATTAGGGTTTAGGGTTGTAGGTAAAATTTTTTTTTTCAAGGGTTTAGGGTTTAGGATTTAGGGTTTTTTTTTTTTTAAGCGATTAGGGTTTAGGGTTTAGGGTTTTAGGGTTTATGGTTTAGGGTTTAGGGTTTGTTAGGGTTTAGGGTTTTAGGTTTTTTTTTTTTAAGCGATTAGGGTTTAGGGTTTGTTAGGGTCTAGGGTCTAGGGTTAGGGTTTAGGGTTTTAGGTTTTTATTTTTTAAGGGTTTAGGGTTTAGGGTTTTAGGTAAATTTTTTTTTTTTTAAGGGTTTAGGGTTTACGATTTAGGGTTTTATTTTGGTTTAAAGCGATTAGGGTTTAGGGTTTAGGGTTTTAGGGTTTAGGGTTTGTTACGGTTTAGGGTTTAGGATTTAGGGTTTGTTAGGGTTTAGGGTTTAGGGTTTAGGGTTTAGAGTTTACGGTTAGGGTTTGTTAGGGTCTAGGGTCTAGGGTTAGGGTTTAGGGTTTTAGGTTTTTTTTTTTTTAAGCGATTAGGGTTTAGGGTTGTAGGTAAAAAAAAAAATTTCAAGGGTTTAGGGTTTAGGATTTAGGGTTTTTTTTTTTAAGCGATTAGGGTTTAGGGTTTAGGGTTTTAGGGTTTATGGTTTAGGGTTTAGGGTTTGTTAGGGTCTAGGGTTTAGGGTTTTAGGTTTTTATTTTTTAAGGGTTTAGGGTTTAGGGTTTTAGGTAAATTTTTTTTTTTTTAAGGGTTTAGGGTTTACGATTTAGGGTTTTATTTTGGTTTAAAGCGATTAGGGTTTAGGGTTTAGGGTTTTAGGGTTTAGGGTTTGTTACGGTTTAGGGTTTAGGATTTAGGGTTTGTTAGGGTTTAGGGTTTAGGGTTTAGGGTTTAGAGTTTACGGTTAGGGTTTGTTAGGGTCTAGGGTCTAGGGTTAGGGTTTAGGGTTTTAGGTTTTTTTTTTTTTAAGCGATTAGGGTTTAGGGTTGTAGGTAAAAAAAAAAATTTCAAGGGTTTAGGGTTTAGGATTTAGGGTTTTTTTTTTTAAGCGATTAGGGTTTAGGGTTTAGGGTTTTAGGGTTTATGGTTTAGGGTTTAGGGTTTAGGGTTTGTTAGGGTCTAGGGTTTAGGGTTTTAGGTTTTTTTTTTTTTTAGGGTTTAGGGTTTGTTAGGGTCTAGGGTCTAGGGTTAGGGTTTAGGGTTTTAGGTTTTTATTTTTTAAGGGTTTAGGGTTTAGGGTTTTAGGTAAATTTTTTTTTTTTTAAGGGTTTAGGGTTTACGATTTAGGGTTTTATTTTGGTTTAAAGCGATTAGGGTTTAGGGTTTAGGGTTTGAGGGTTTGTTACGGTTTAGGGTTTAGGGTTAAGAGTTTTTTTTAAGAAAGTGTAGGAATCTTTTTTTGTAAGGATTTAGGATTAGGGTTTAGGGTTTTCGTTGTTTTTTTCGAAAGTGTAGTAAGTTTTTATTTTTTTTAAAGGGTTTAGGGTTTTATTTTATTCTTTTTATAAGAGTTTAGGGTTTGTTAGGGTTTAGGGTTTAGCAGTTTAGGTTTTTTTTAGAAAGTGTAGGATTTTTTTGTAGGGCTTAGGGTTTAGGGTTTAGGGTAAGGGTTTTTTTTTAGAACGTATAGGATTCAAAGTTTATTTAAGGGTTTATTATTGTGTTGGTTTTATGGTTATGATTTTAGGATATAAAGTTTATATATGCATATGAGAGAAATTTTAGTATTTTTTTTTTGAGTTTTTTTATCCGAAGATACCAAATTCTTCTTATAAATATGTAGTCTCTTCACATGAATAGTTAACGTTAAAAATGGAAGATAAAAAACAAATTCGTCGCAATTGATGATTTATGACGTTTGTTTTAAGGTTTTTTTTACGAATATGATTGTAAATGGTGGACAGTGGAATATTTGTTTTTTTGTTTTTTTTTTCCCGAAAATACCACAATTTATATATATTAGTAGCACAATTTATTTTCCCCACAATTTATATATATTCATAGCACAATATGTTGATTATAATTTTGTATTTTAATTTTACTTTGCCATTATTGCTCACGATCATATTTTTATAAAATTAAGATGATAGCGGATATTTTTTCTTTTTGCCACTTCATAAAAATACCAAAATTCACAATAGCACATTAAATCCATAGTAGCACACTAAAATATATCTCAAATATCCTCACATCAAGAGTTTTTTTTAAAAAAAAATTAAATATAATCACCAATAAATTCCATATTTCCATATTCCATATTTTCCATATTTCCACCAACTAGACAATGATTCAGTAATAAAAAAATCAGTAATAAAAAATCTGCAAGTATATATTCCATATTTGCACAAACTAGACAATGAAAAAAATTATACAAATATCACAAAAAAAATTAATAAAATATACAAACTTATAGCAAAAAATTGAAAACAAAAATAAAAATAACTTACAGTGATTTTTGTAGTGCAAGCTTGTACGTGTACCTGGAATTTTTGACAGAAAAAAAAAAAAAAAAAAAAAAAAAAATTAAAGCTCAAAATGTTAGATATGCACTGTAAACCGAGAGAGACAGAGAGAGAGAGAGAGAGAGAGAGATTGAGAAGATGAGTGAGAGTGAGAGGCCGGAAGTGGAGGGAATACCTTGAACGGACGCGAGGGCTGTGCAGTGGCGGGGGACAGTGGCGAGAGCTGAGAGAGAGAGAGAGCTAGAGAGAGAGAGAGAGAGAGAGAGAGAGAGAGAGGGCCGGTACTGGACAGTACTGGCCGGCCGGAACGGGAGGTGAGAGAGCTAGGGAGAGCGAGAGAGAGGGAGGGTCGCCGGAATGGGCTGTCGTCGCCGGCCAGAGCTCGACGGAGAGAGAGAGAGAGAGAGAGAGAGAGAGAGAGAGATAGAGTGAGAGAGAGAGAGAGAATTACGTAAGAAATGGGTAGCTTCCTCTGGAAGCTACCCATTTCTTTTATATAAATTAAATATAAAATTTTGAATTTAAAATATATTTAAAAAGTATATAATTTGAATAATATATAATTTAAATATAATTTATATCCTAAGATTGGCCAGGTGGCGCGCGGGAGAACTCCCGCGCAGTACCTGGCCAATCAATTGGACACGTGTACGTAGTACACGTGCCCAATTGGGGACGTGTATGTAAATACACGTCTCCAAATGTCATTTTTTTTATTTTTTTTTAATATATTATATATATATATTTAATATATTATATATATTTTATATAAACCCATGCAACCCATAACGTGTATGCACTGCATGTACTGCATGTACACATTGCTAAACCCTAAGACCTAAAACTAAAACATAAACTATAAATTAAAACTAAATATAAACCCTAAATTTAAATCATGACACTAAGTATAAGTATATATACTATACTACCATAACCCTAAGTATATGTACTATATATTATTTTGTATTTAAATACACGTCCCGAAATGTATTTGCATGCATAAAAAAAAAAAAATATATATATATATATATATATATATAATTTAACCACATAAAAAAAAAAATATAAACCCATGCAGCCTGAAATGTATATACCGTACATATAGCTAAATAAAAAATAAAAACTAAAATCTAACCATAAAATTAAACTCTAACCCTAAGTGCATAGACTATATATAGCTATAAACTACAATCCTAATTAATGGTACGTATTGTATATAGTCATAAACCCTAACCCTAATCCTCGTGATTTAAAATATATATTTAAAAGTATACAATAATAACACATGAAAAATATATTGACATTATTATTCATAAAATGTAAAATCAATTAAATCATAACCCATAGCTTTAAGTGTATATATTATATATACCTATACAACATAAAACCCTAACCCTAAGTGTATATACTATATATAGCGATAAACCTTAACCCTAAGTATATACTATATATAGCTATAAACCCTAACCCTAAGTGTATATAATATATATAGCGATAAACCCTAACCCTAAGTATGTATACTATATATAGCTATAAATCATAAGTTTAAGTGTATATACTATATATATCGGTTTTATTTAATTTTGAACTGCTCATGATTTAATATATATATATATATATATATATTTAAAAGTGTACAATAATGAAACGTGAAAAATATATTGACATTATTATTCATTAAACGTAAAATCAATTAAATTATAATTCATAGCCCTAAGTGTATATATTATATATACCTATAAACCCTAAAACCCAAACCGTAAGTGTATATACTATATATATCGATAAACCATAATCCTAAGTATATATACTATATATAGGTATAAACCCTAGCCCTAAGTGTATATACTATATATAGCTATAAACCCTAACCCTAAGGGTATGTACTATATATAGCCATAAACCCTAAATGTATATATGTACTATATGAGGGACTAAACTATAAGTATTTAATTCATTATGTAGCGCAGAATTCTAAAAATAATTGCAATTACTATATATAGCCATAAATAAAAAGGTTACTGTATATAATTTCTAAACCGTTTACATGCATGCATATCTATATATATAGTATTAATTATAGGTTTTTTAACTTTGTTATGTTTAAATTTTTTTTTTTTGTTTCTAAACGTAGATGGTGTACAAAACTGAACCCTAATTTGAACTATTTGGTTTAATTAGATATATAGCACCAAATTTGGTTAATTATGTATATAGTACAATATAGTATACTATATACATATAAATAAAGAACCTAAAAAGTATAAATTTCAAATATAAAATTTACATATAGCATATACTTTTCAAACTTAATTTTATGTGTATAAGTTATGTACACCGTATTTTCAAAGATTTGTATGATTAATAAGATAATGAGTTTAATTTTTTTTTTTAATTTTAAAAAATTAATACAACACTGATTTTTTTTTTAATGTTTATTTTGGCAAAAAATACCAATTTGCCACGTGTAAAAATACACGTGTGCAAGTGGACACGAGTATAAAATACTCGTGTCAAACTGGACACGTGTCTTAATACACGTGTGCAAGTGGACACGAGTATAAAATACTCGTGTCAAACTGGACACGTGTCTTATTACACGTGTCCAGTTCGACACGAGTATTTTATACTCGTGTCCACTTGCACACGTGTAATAAGACACGTGTCCAGTTTGACACGAGTATTTTATACTCGTGTCCACTTGCACACGCGTATAAAATACACGTGTCCAATTGGACACGTGTATTTCATACGCGTGTCCATTTTTGACGCTTCCACAATTTGACACGTGTCACTAGTGACACGTGTCAAATTTGACGCGTGTCTACAGTAACGGGTACTGTAGACACGTGTCAAACTGCAGCTATTTTTGTAGTGTGAGAAAGGGTGGTTTTGCTTGTGTGTGTTTTGCATATTTTCATTTGGTGTAATATGTTGATATGTCTGTTTTCTATTAGAGGGCATAAAGGGCTTGGTTTCTGCCAAGTCCTTACCGAAGTTATTCCCTTCCACTTTCACTTATTCCACATTCTCTGTCAATACCGGGTTTGCTTTTCTCAGAACATAATTAGAAAGATGGCCCACGTACATCAAGAAAGATGGTAGGAAAGTCCATGAAGCGAGTTTCGCGGAGCTTTCTTCATCTTCCATCTTCTTTTCTTCTGATCCCTTCTCTCTCACTTTCCCTCCTCTGAACCCAAAATCTCTCTTTCTCGTTACCCAGAAATCCTAATCCAACTTCTCTGCCATCAAACTCACAAACTGATTAGCGTTTGTTGACATTCGATCCCCACATTTCTCAGTACTTCTCTCCTAATATTACCCCACAAACCACGATTTCTTTCCCAAACTACCCCCACCATCCCTCTCTATCTACCACCCATGGCTCAAAGCTCCAATGTGATACCACCAAGCTTGAAGCGGAAGCGGGATCCTGAACCCGAGGACCCAAACAGAGAAGGTACCATTTTCAACCATTTAAAACTTTACACTTTCTAACTTCAACTTCAATCCAACTCTCTTTCTGCTTGCCTTGTTTCAATATTAATGTTAGAGGAATTGTGGTTTCTGGTACGAATTAATTCTTGTTGCCATTTTTTTTTTTTTTTTCAATTATGGAGAAATTATATTTTTATTAAAAACCAGCAATTTTTATTTTTATTTTTATTTTCAAATCAATTTAATCAAAGCTTGGGGGGCTCAATTGAAAAAAAAATATGAGGGGCCAAAATTAAAATTTTTTTAAAAAATAGGAGTAAAAGTTATTATTTTTTTCTCTTTTTTAGATTTTTTTGGTTTTTTTTTGGGGGGAGACCTTTGGCTCTGCCCCTGAATGGCTGAATATCGTGTCCTCTTTAGTAGCGCGCGTGAAACTTTGATTAGAGGATCAAAAAAAGAAAAAAAAATGAAGAAGAACAGAATGAATCATCATAAAAAGCAAATGGATTTTAATTTATGTTTAGTAAATTATATTCTTTCTCATTTTTCAATCTACTTTCCAAAGAATCCTTCTCTTAACTCGCCGAATATGTCTCATTTTTCAGTCCAATCAAACTCAACCACAAGAACCACCTTGTCATCTTCTCAATCTGGTTGGGATTACGACGTCTTCCTAAGTTTTAGAGGTAAAGACAATCGCAAGAACTTCACTGATCACCTCTTCTCCGCCTTGATGGGAGTCGGAATTCGTATCTTCAGAGATGATGAGGAGCTTCGAAGAGGGGAGAACATCTCTACCGAACTACTCAATGCGATTCGTAGATCAAGGATTTCCATTGTGGTATTTTCCAAAGGCTATGCTTCTTCAAGGTGGTGTCTTGATGAGCTTGTGGAGATTGTACACTGTAAGAATACCATAGGCCACACTCTTCTTCCCATATTTTATCATGTGGACTCATCAGATGTCCGACACCAGACCAGAACTTTTGCAGAAGCCTTTGCTAGGCATGAATTGCGATTTCAGACCGATATAGAGAGGGTGCAGAGTTGGAGAGCTGCTCTTACTGAAGCTGCGAATTGTTCCGGTTGGGATCTCAAAAGCGTTGCAAATGGGTATTATGCTATGGATTCTTGTGCTTTTTCATGCATTTCTTTCTTCTTCTTTTTCTTTTCTTTTACATTTTAGACAAAAGTTGATAATAATAATAATAAAAGAGAGAGAAAAAAAAAAGATCAACTTAACAAAACCCCATTAACTTTCAGTCAATTTGAAACTACCTCTCAAAGTTAAAAAAAGCTCTCAATTTCACCCCTCAATTTTTAAAAAATTTGTTGGAAATGCTAGCAAAGTGACCCATCGAATTTAACGCCAAACCTAATGGAGGGGGGCCATTGTAACAAATTTAAAGATTGGGGGGGTGAAATTGTGAGTTTTTGAACTTTGGAATGTAGTTTCAAATCGAGTGGAAGATAAGAGGGGTTTTGTGAAGTTTCCCCCCCAAAAAAAAAATAAACAAGGAAAAGTAGACATACCCCCTCAAACTATTACTCGATTGTCAATGTTCCCTAAACTACTAATTGTATCGGTGTTACTTAAACTATAAAAAAATATCAATGTTTCCCATCGACAAAAATACATTTCATAAAATTACAAAAATTCTTAAAATTATATATATATATAATTTTTTTTAAAAAAAAAATAAATCAATTAAAATAAAACCATGTTCTCATTTTTTTAATTTTTTTTTATATAACATTCAGTTATTTTTTTCTTATTTATTTATTTGTTTTTTTTTCAATTTTTAATTTTTAATTTTTTTTTCTCAAATTTATAAGGACATTTTTGTCTTATTGACAAATCTTATGGTCATTTTTGTCTGTGTTAGTTTGGTACATTGACTTTTCTTTGTAGTTTAAGGGGACTTTGACACAATTGGTAATTAGGGAGGACATTAACAATCAAGTGGTAGTTTAAGGGAGATATGAATAGTTTTCCAAAAAAAGAAAAAAGTTACATTAAGCTAAATGTATTAAAGAAATTAGTGTTTGAGTTGGATGAGTTGATGGTTTTCTTTTTTGTGCCTACTCTATCAGTGTATCACAATCATGCCATCTAGAGAAACTTTTTCTCCTGAATTATCAAGTCTAGGATTGCTTTTTAGATAAACTATCGTACACTTGAGATGAATGATAGTGTAACGATACTTTGCCTGAAACTATTAATGGCTTTTTTCTACTAAAAGAAACCAAAATAATTGTTTCATGGCATGTCAATAGGAGAAGAAATTACATAGAAATATATTTAAATGATAATTATCAATAATTTTGTTAAAACCTAATTATTTGTCATGACGTAAAATAATAATAATAATAATTTTCTTTCTTCTTTTGCTTTCTTTATGCTTACTTTGTTGTTCTCTTTTCTATTTGAATCATAATAATTAGGTATGAATCAAGATTCATCAAAGAGATAGTTGAAGAAGTTTTGGGTAAAGTGAACCCCGCTCGCTTGGATGTTGCTAAATACCCAATAGGAATAAAGGCTCGTGTTGATGATATTAAAGGTTTATTAAATCTTGAAACAAGTGATGTTCGTGTTGTGGGCATTTACGGAATGGGTGGTAGTGGTAAAACAACCATAGTAAAAGCTGTCTACAATGAAATATGCGGGGCATTTGAAGGAAAGAGCTTTCTTTCAAACCTTAAAGAAAGTTCAGAAAAGCATGGCTTAGTTCATTTACAAAACCAACTTCTTTATGATATCTTGAAAACAAATTTGAAGATTGACAATGTTGATATGGGAATCATAATGATTGAGGAAAGGCTTCATCACAAAAGAGTTCTTGTTATTCTTGATGATGCGGATGACTTTGAAAACCTACACATGTTATTCGAAAAGAAATGGTTTGGTCTAGGAAGTAGAATCATTGTAACAACTAGAAATGAACATCTGCTAAGGCAATTGGGGGTAGATGAAAAATATAAACTAGAAAAACTGAATCCTTGGGAGTCTCTTCGATTGTTCAGCTGGCATGCCTTTAACATGGCCAAACCGAAAGAAGATTACTCAAAGCTTTCAATTGAAGCAGTGGATTATGCTGGAGGACTTCCTTTAGCTCTAGTGGTTTTGGGTTCTTTTCTTAAAGAAAGAAGCATTGTTGAATGGAAAAGTGAATTGGAAAAATTACGAACAACTCCTAATGAAAAGATTCAAAAAATACTTGGAATAAGTTTTGATTCACTGGATAGCTATACAAAGGAAATATTTCTTGATATTGCATGTTTCTTTGTCGGTATGGACAAAGAATATACTATCAAAATACTCGATGGTTGTAATTTCTTTCCAGAGAGTGGTATCCCTATTCTCATTCAAAGGTCACTTGTGACAATTGATTGCCAAAATAAGTTGAAGATGCATAATCTGATTCGAGACATGGGAAGGGAAATTGTTTGTCAAGAATCACCAAAATATCCAGAAAAACGCAGCAGGTTGTGGTTTCACGGGGATGTCTTAAATGTACTACGCAAGCATACGGTAAGAGGCATATGCATTTTTACTTGTGAAAAAAAAAAAAAGCTGGAATGTGCATATACACATAAACACGTGCGCAGACACATGTACATGTACATAATATGCATGTTATATAGGTATGCATGAGATGCTCAGGGAAAATAAAAGGTAGGTATGCATGAGGGATTTGCCATTTTGCCAAGCATGCTTCATAGTTTGAATAGTGTATCATTGTAACTCATAAGTGTTTTGACTTTAAATTCAAAACTTTTCTAAATCAAGTCAGGTTGAGAATATATAGGCATACTCTAGTTCAAAGTTATTCTAGATTTACACTAGATGAGGATGTGCTTTGCTAATCCAACCATCTATGTTGTCAGGGTTCGGAGACGGTGGAAGGCCTCATCTTAAATCTTCCTATAGTTGGAGATGTAGATTTGAAAACTGAAGCATTTAAAAATATGACACGCTTGAGATTACTCCAGATCAATGATGTACATCTTACTGGATCCTATGAACATCTCTCCAAAGAGCTTAGATGGCTTTGTTGGCATAAATGCCCTATAGAATTTCCACCACATGATTTTCATCTAGAGAACCTTGTTATGCTTGACATGCAACATAGTAAAGTCGAACGAGTTTGGGAGACGAACAAAGTATAACAAATCTTACAATACTTTTTTGTGTTTTTTTTTTTTCCTGTTAATGTTAAATGTATAACTAACAAGTACTTTTCTCTTCTTTATGTTTTTCACAGATATTCAAAAAGTTGAAGGTTCTTAATCTTAGCAATTCCAAATATCTCACAAAATCACCAGATTTCTCACAAGTCCCACAACTGGAGATACTAATACTTGAAGGTTGCACAAGCTTGGTTCAAGTTCATAAGTCCATTGGACATCTCAAAAGACTTGATTTATTGAATTTAAAGAATTGCACAAAGCTGAAGTACCTTCCAAGAAGTATTTTTAAGTTAGAATCTCTTAAAACTCTAGACTTGTCTGGTTGCTCGGCATTTGAAAAATTACCGGAGCAACTACAATCCTCCCTTGGTCTTTCCATGATCAATCTCAAAATTGCATCATTTTTTGGATGTAGTAGTCTCATCGAATTACCAAACTTCTCACATACCCCACATTTGGAGCGTCTGGAACTTGAAGGCTGCACAAGCTTGGTTGAGGTTCATGAGTCCATTGGACATCTCAAAAGACTTGCTTTTTTGGATTTAGAAAGTTGTGAGAAGCTTAGGAATCTTCCAAATAGTATTTCAAACTTAGAATCTCTTGAAAGTCTCTACTTGACGAACTGCATTAATCTTGAAAACTTACCGGAGCAATTAGGGAATATGACTGCTTTAATAGCTTTGGACGTGAGCTTCACTGCTATTAAGCAAATACCATCCTCCTTTAGGCTTTTGAGGAATCTCGAATATGTATGTTTTTCTGGATGTCAATGTCTAATCGAATCACCAGAGTTCTCACAAAGCTTATGTATAGAGGAGTTGGAATTTGACAATTGTACAAGCTTAGTTAAGATTCACGAGTCCATTGGACATCTAGAAAAACTTATCAGACTTGATTTCAGTGGGTGCAAGAAACTCAAAATATTGGATTTATCACGAAACAATTTCCGTAACCTACCTAGTTGCATTAGCCGCCTTCCTAAATTAGAGGCTTTGAATTTGAATAAGTGTACTACTCTTCAATCAATTTCAATTCCAAGTGTAATATGTTTGGAAGCAAAGGGCTGCACATCATTGGAAAGAGTCTCAGTTCTAACGAATGAAGGATCTTCTGCCCTTGATTATCTCCACGACTGTAGTGAAATGAAGGCGGGGCGCTTCGCATATATTGAACTTGGTAACTGCCACAAACTGGTTGAGATTAATTTGGAGAGTTTGCTACGTATACCAGGTTCTCTTATAATGGGAAGCTGCAACAATCTATCATCTGATTTAAGGGAGAGTGCTTTCCTGTATCTTCTCAAGGTTCTCTCTCTCTCTCTCTCTCTCTCTCTCTCTCTCTCTCTCTCTCTCTCATTTTATGACACAAACACTTTTTTGAAATAGACGATGTTCGAGATAGATTCTTTCGTTTTCCTCCCCGGAAGTGAGATTCCAAATTGGATTAGCCATCAGACAATCGGTTCTTCAATATCCTTTCGTGCCCCTCGGTCATTGAATGGTGAAATCGGCAAGTTGCTTTTCTGCATTGTTTTGGCAGTAAACAAGGAAGCACCCAGAGACATATTAGCTCAAGGGCGTAAGTTGTCTGGGAGTTGGGTGATTCGTAATAAAAGTTCGAGAGACCAGTCCAACAACTGGGCTCAGGTGTCATTTGTTTCTCTTAAACCAGATTTTTATAACTTTGAAGATCATATACTTGCACTAAAGGCATCTAACCGATTTCACCGTGACTTTGCGCGGATAAAAAAAAGACTTCAGATAAAAAGTGGAGATGAAATAGAGTTCGCCGTCAGTCTACATGTGTTTGGCAAAGTACCTGTTGGCTTATCAGTCAGTGAAATTGATTCGCCAATTATGGAAGTGAAGAGGTGTGGAATCCATCTGTACCGGAATCTGAGAAATTCTAGATAATTGTACACAGTTCCACCCCAAATATATGGTATCCAGATATCCCTTGCTGCCTTTTTATTTTTATTTTTAAAATTTAATATTTATAAAATCAAATAAAATATTTTATTTATTTTTTATTCTTCTTTTCTTCTTTTTCTTTGTAGACAGAGTTGCCGCGGATAAAAAAGCAAATTGGTAAAATGCATGAGAAACCGTTTCCTGCTATCACTGAACTTCCCTCACTCACAGTCACAGAAGCCTAATCCGAGTCTCCAGCATCAAACCCAGAAACAGAGCGCTGAACCCATTTTCCATTGGCTTCTCTGGCGTGGTTGAGCACCAAAGCCACCGATCAGTACTCGGGCCTAGGGCCCACGATGCCAGAGGTGAAGCCGACGGTGGTGGTGGTGGGCTCCGGGTGGGCCTCTTGCAGGTTCATGAAGGGCCTCGACACCAAGCTCTACGACCTGGTGTGGCGTCTCCTCGGAACCACATGGTGTTCACGCCCCTCCTGGCCTCCACCTGCGTGGGCCACGTGTAAGCGCTATAATAAGTTATAGAATTCCTTTGATGATCGCCTCAAGCACTATATATGCTACTAAACAGTTGACAAAAGTAAGAGGTGCATGATTAATAGGAAGAACTTGTTTGTCTATGTCTTAAAAATGTTGCTGTGGATCGATTATGTATTGCATATTCTCAAATTGAAAGTTTTAGTCTGATCTTTGTTGTGGAAGATAAATTAAGTTGTTGTTTGTAAAAGGTAAAATCCAGAAGGAACCATTTTTCTCTCAAAGGAAATTGGGCCTTCTCCTAAGGATATGTGAGGCACCTCTCACTAGCAACATTTGGGATGTTGAACAACGGACATTGCAATTATTAACCCCCAACCACCGCCTCCCCCAAATTTTAGTTATGGATCTATATATTCATTTTTCATTTAATAGTTTCTCTCTGTCAGGATTTGTGGGATTGTCAATTAAGGATGTTAAAAGCTCAGAAGTTAATTCTTAATGATGGCACTAAGGTTCCATATGGGCTGTTAGTGTGGTCTATGGGTGTTGGCCCCTCTCCTCTTGTTAACTTTTTGGAACTTCCAAAATCTCCAGGTGGAAGGTTAGTTACTAGTTCTTTTTGGCTCATGAAACTGCATTTCTACAAATGGTATTGGCTCTTCAATATGCCTTCTTTTTAGTTTTCAAGGTTGCAGAGCAGCAAGAAAAATATATATCTTATCTATTAAATAGGATTGGTAAAGCTGGTGGAGGTCATGCCAATGCTGCAAATGGCATGGAACTGGGAGATCGATCCATTTGTTTACAAGCATCTAGGAAGCGTGACAAGCATTGGCAGATACAAGGCTCTAGTAGATATCTTTGGCAGAGGAAGTTGAGTTTCTAGTCATTCCTGGGCCTTCTCTCTTGAGCTATCAAGTTAAATTGGACCATGAAATGATGCAGCAGCAATTTTGCAGGATTTGTCAGTTGGTTTATTTGGCGCTCAGCATATCTGGAGGAACAGATTTGTGTGGCAATCAACCTTCGTGTTTGGTCGTGATATTAGCAGAATCTAGATTGTGGAATTAAAGGTATCTTTATCTTCTTGTAGAAGTCTATGCCTATACTACTGATTGCTGATTGCTGGATGAGTGGTTTGTGGAGTATATACTACTGCAGTTAGGCGTAAATGTTTTGTTACTACTTGCAGGTCAGCACTCATGGCACGTTTCCACATACACATCTTCATGGTGTGAGTCCATTTGAATTCGAAGATGATACATATAAAATCATGGACGTTATCCACTGATATGGGCATGTGAAAGACTATATCCACTTTACTTTTGATTGAGGTTTGTTTAATAACAGTTTAAGCTAGCTATGAGATATTCTTTGAACTTTTTTCACTAGAGTTATTGCTATCCACCCTTTGAAATGTTTTTGTAGGTGCTTAGGAAAGATAGAGTTTGCCTCCCCAAGGAAATCCTTCTGCATCTATATTGTTTGTTAGGAGTGCTTGTGGGAACCTTTTTAGTCTGCACACTTGATCTACTACTACCACCATCACCACTCCCCCTGGCCCCCCAACTGCCTCAGCCGAGAACAAGAAAGGTACGGTGTTCACACAGAGTGCATCTTGGAAATCCCTACGTGCTGTTTTAGGGCAATAACTTCTTGTTTGATATTTATTCAAATTATTCTTGTGCTCCTTTTCTACTGTTATGTTTCTTGATGCCCCCATTTTGTGATCCTTCTATGGTTGAGCAGGTAACTCTTCTGTTGCTCCTATTTTGATAATATTACTCCAAAGGGAAAATTTATTGGATTTAGGCGGAGACTGACCATCCTTAGACCAAACTTAAACCAGCTGCAATCAATCTTGTAGGGCCTGTTGATTAGATATTCTTGATATCTATTGAGGATTTGAACCATTCAGTGAACCGTCCTTGGACGATTTCTTCATATCAAGAGTAGGGTGATCTCTGAATGTTTTCTTATTGCTTGCCTTGATTCCACTGCTACCTTGTTGCTGCTGCTCTTACTAGCTGATGCTTGCTAAGCAACTCCAGTTTCCTGTTTAACAGAGTTATGATGCAACAACACACTTTGAGAACTATCACGGATCATGGATGTACTCAACATGTAAATATACCATCATAACTGGAAAGGTACTGATTTTTTATCTTGCTAAATCAATTGCTTCCTCTCCCTGTCTAAACCCTTGAGGTCCAAAATGTTAGAAATAATTTAGACATGAATTATTTTAACCTAACATGCGCAGCGGAAAAATAAAAACAAAGTAGAGTTTCGGCATACCTCCGGCCATTGTTGCTCAAGCACTTTCTTCAGAACTTCTAGGAACAAATATGAGAGATCTTCTAACCTATGCCTATTGCTTGATGGCTGTACTGATGGTGTACACAGGCACTCTATTTATAGGCTAGGTCAGGGACCCTCAAAATGGTAAACACCTTAATTGTCTCCTTCCATCAAGGAAACAATATCGTTAATTGATTTTAAAATCAATTAACCGATTCCATATTTACGGTAATCTAAATAAATAGAATTAACCATAATACCGATTCTATATTTACGGTAATCTTAATTAATAGAAATATCTTTAATACCGTATATGTTTATTATTAAAATAATAAACATAATAGACACCGTAAATGTGATATAAAGGCCACAACCAAAAAGGAATAATATATACTATATAAATATAATATATATTACATTCTCCCACTTGGACTTTATAACACATGACCATATGGTATTAGGTTCTTTAGTTTTGGCCAATCTTTTATGGAATCCTCCAACTCAGTTAAGAAGTGTTTCACACGAATCATGGCGGTAAAACCATTATAAAAGTAGGTTGTCCCTTCCATGTATCACAATGTAAACCACTCCTTACATGAGTACCTTATGGATAATCAAGCTTTATGAATGAACTTCCTATAAGTCATTCGGGTCCAACTTTATTTATCCTCATGGATAAAAATTAACAAATGTGCACAATAAACTTTATTTCATTAACTTTATGTCTATAGATCAAAAAGGAGTACAAAGTGAATCAACAAGTCCCATATGGTCCACATGACCTTTAAACTGTTTTACCGGTAAACCTTTTGTCATGGGGTCCGCAACCATTGATTCTGTACTAATATGCTCAATAGAAACTTCATGTCTCTTAATGTTATCCCTAACACTAAGATACTTGATGTCGATGTGCTTACTTCTGCTTCCACTTTTGTTATTCTTAGAGAAGAAAACTGCAGCAGGATTATCGCAAAAGATCTTAATGGGTCTTGCTATTGAATCGACAACCTTTAGTCCACCAATGAAGTTTCTTAACCACAATGCCTGTGTAGTGGCTTCATAGCATGCAATGAACTCTGCCTCCATGGTAGATGTAGCAACTATAGTTTGCTTGCTGCTTTTCCAAGATATAGCTCCTCCAGCTAGAAGAAAGATATATCCTGAAGTAGACTTTCTGCTATCTACACATCCAGCAAAGTCTGAATCCGTATATCCAAAGACCTCCAAACTATCAGCTTGTTTGAAAGTCAAACTGTAACCCTTGGTTCCTTGCAAGTACCTCATGACCCTCTTGGCAGCTTTCCAATGCTCTAATCCCGGATTACTTTGGTACCGTCCCAGTATTCCAACCGCTAATGCAATATCAGGTCTGGTGCAGACTTGAGCATACATCAGGCTTCCCACTGCAGATGCATATGGGATACTTTTCATTTGCTGTTGTTCCAACTCATTTTTGGGACACTGGTCTTTACTGAATCTTTCTCCTTTAGAAATAGGTGCCACACTAGACTTACAGTCACTCATCTTGAATCTCTCTAAAACCTTTTCAATGTAGGCCCTCTGAGACAGTCTTAAAACTTTCTGTTGTCTGTCTCTGTGAATCTCTATGCCAATGACATAAGAGGCTTCACCCAAATCCTTCATTTCAAAGCTTTGAGAGAGTAACTGCTTAGTTTCATGTAGCAAACCTAAATCATTGCTTGCAAGTAGAATATCATCTACATACAGGACTAGAAATATCACTTTACTCCCACTGACCTTAAGGTATATACATTGATCAACAAGGTTCTCAGTAAATCCAAATGAGGTAATAACCTTGTGAAACTTAATATACCATTGACGGGAGGCCTGTTTTAGTCCATATATAGACTTCTTTAACTTGCAAGCTTTCTTGCTATCATCATCAAAGCCTTCAGGTTGTTTCATATAAACCTCTTCATCAAGATCCCCATTCAGGAATGCTGTTTTCACATCCATCTGGTGTAACTCTAAGTCAAAATGAGCTACTAATACCATGATTATTCTAAATGAATCCTTCTTTGATACTGGAGAGAAGGTTTCATGGTAATCAATGCCTTCCTTTTGAGTGAAACCCTTGGCCACAAGTCTAGCCTTATATCGTTCAACATTACCAGAAGCATCCATTTTGGTTTTGTAAACCCATTTGCAGCCTATGGCTTTAGCTCCTTTTGGTAAGTCAACGAGATCCCAGACTTGGTTTTTGGCCATGGATTCCATCTCTTCCTTCATGGCATCGTACCATAATGTGGAGTTATCCCCACTCATGGCTTGTGAAAACATACTTGGATCATCCTTAGGTCCAACATCAAAGTCAGACTCTTGGAGGTATACAACATAATCTGTAGAGATTGCTGGTCTCCTTATTCTAGAGGACCTTCTTAATTCTACTTCCTCTGCATTTTGCAATGGGAGAGTAGATTCATTCTGAACCTGTTCTGTATGAGTTGGTTGTTCTAGAACTGGTTGTGGCTCAGGAGGATCAAATTGATCTCCTTGTTCCTCATGAGCCGGTTGTTCTAGAACTGATTGTAGCTCAGGATAATCAATCTGATTTTCCCTGAATACAATCAATCTTCCTCTGTGAGGAGGAGATTTGGCCAACTCTCGTGCTTCCACTAATTCTATCCTTTGTGGATGAGCACTCCCACTAGGTTCAGCATCCTCTAGAAACTTTGCATTTATAGACTCAACAATCCTAGTACTGTGAGAAGGACAGTAAAACCTGAATCCTTTTGAGTTTTCTGCATAGCCAATAAAATAACCGCTGGTTGTCCTTGGGTCAAGTTTCTTCATGTTCGGATTGTAAATCCTCACTTCAGCAGGACAACCCCATATGTGTACGTGATTTAAACTCGGTTTCCATCCAATCCATAATTCAAAAGGTGTCTTAGGGACAGCCTTGGATGGAACTCGGTTTAATACATACACGGCAGTCTTTAAGGCTTCACTCCACAAAAATAAAGGTAATTCAGAATTACTAAGCATGCTTCTGACCATGTCCATAAGTGTGCGATTCCTTCTTTCTGCAACACCATTTTGTTGTGGTGTGCCAGGCATTGTGTATTGGGCAACAATACCTTCTTCTTGAAGGAATCGCGCAAATGGACCGATCATTTGTCCCTTTTCTGTGTACCTACCGTAGTACTCTCCGCCTCTATCAGATCTTACAATCTTGATTCTCTTTTCCCTTTGTTTCTCCACTTCCACCTTATAGGTTTTGAAGGCATTGAGCGCTTCAGCCTTGTCATTTAGGAAGTAGAGATACATATATCTCGTATGGTCATCAATAAAAGATATGAAATATCTTTGACCATTGAGGCAAGGAGTAGAAAAAGGTCCACAGATGTCTGTGTGTATGATTTCTAGAATCTCAGAACTCCTTCTGGCACCTTTAGTGGTCTTGTTGGTTTGCTTTCCCTTTATGCAATCCACACAAGTACCAAAATTAGTAAAGTCAAGAGTTTGTAAAACTCCATCGCTTACTAATCTTTTGATTCTCTCTATGGAGATATGTCACAATCTCCTGTGCCATAGCCAAGCGGAGTTCTCATCTACAAGGTTTCTCTTTATGCCAATATCAGTATGCAACGATAAATAATTGTTCTCAAAGTTGGGATCTAAGGAAAGTTTGTATAGACCATCAATTTTTATTCCACCACCAACAAAATTATTATTTCTAAAAATACTGAAAATTGAGTTAATAAACCAAAAACCGTATCCAAATACATCAAGTTTTGAAATAGAAATTAAATTTCTAGAAAATGATGGAATATAAAAAACATTCTCAAGGTCTAGTACATATCCAGTTTTCAAAATAAGTCTGTAGGTCCCAACTGCTACGACCGGTGAGAACAATTTATTTCCTGAGTAAACACGTTGCCCACTTCTTATCGGCTTCCTTGTTTTGAGAAATCCCTGCAATGTATTCACAATGTGGATTGTAGAACCAGAATCAATCCACCATGTATTGCAAGGAGCCTCAACAAAAAAAGATTCATGGCATACAAAAGAGATGAGATTACCTTTCTTTTCCAGCCATTTAATGTATTTCTGGCATTCTTTCTTTATGTGCCCCTCCTTCTTGCAAAAGTAACAAGCATCCTTATTGCCTTTGACTGACAGCTTGTTTCCTTTCTTGGAGTGGTGGGCAGCCTTGCCTTTCTTAGTCCTTGCCTTAGTACGAGCAACCAAGTGAACACTTTCCGGTTTCTCGTGTTTCAATCTTTCTTCCTCTTGAACACACATGGTCAAGAGTTCATTAATTGACCAGTTATCCTTATGTGTGTTGTATGAAATCTTAAAGGGACCATACTGAGGAGGAAGAGAGTTGAGAACCAAATGGACCAAAAAGGATTCGGAAATCTCAACCTCAAGGGACTTTAATTGAGCTGCTATATCCCTCATTTCCATGATGTGCTCACGCACACCTTTGGAACTGTCGAAGGCTTGACTTGATAGTCTCTTCATTAGAGTGCTGGCCATGGCTTTAGTTGAACTCACAAACTGTGCTTCAACGGCTTTCAAAAAATCCTTAGCCTTAGAACATTCGGGGATAGAACCCCGAATGCCTTTGGCAATGTGAGATTTCATAAACATTAAGCTGAGGCGATTGGATCGCTCCCACCTTTCATGTTTAGCCATCTCTAGTGTAGTACTAGTATCCGTTAAAGCGGGTGGTTCATCCGTCCGGAGTGCCATGTCTAATTCCAAACACCCTAATGTAAAGAGTAAGTTCTCTTTCCATTCAGCAAAATTATTGCCATTGAGTTTTGGAACATGAAAAGTACCGTCAAATAATCCAGCAGGTATAGCTGCAAGAACCAAGGAAAAACAAAACTACTTAAGTGCTATGAAGTTACTTTAATTTAAATCAGCCAATGCTAATTTAAATAGTAAATTTCAACCTACCTTTGGGCAAAGGTTGCATCACGCATGAAATTTACTCCTTATTAATAAGACCAATAAATTTAAAATATTAATAAATAAAAATTCCCCGTACCTTTGGGCAACCGAGATAATTTTTATTTTTAATACTAAATTTATTATCTTATTCTAATTAAGTCATAAAAATAAAAACCATCCCTTTGGGGATAGGTAATTAAATTTATGAGTTAATTACAACACGATGTTAATTTTTCCATATGAAGTTCATATAATTAAACTTGATGCAATTATTATTCAAAATTGAGATGCTTTGGCTCTCTCAAATTATCATAATAATTGCGACTTCATTAACATCTAATAACTTTATAGATGCCCACAAATGACCCTAGGAACAAAAACAAACCAACACGTAAATGAGGTAAACAACATTCTCCAAGGTGCAAGCAGATGAGCTCCCAGGAAAGTGAGGGGGGTCACACCGGACACACTTAAATCCCAAGACTTTCCTTGCCAGAACTTTCCCCGACATTGCATTCTCAGATAGCGTCATAAACCCACATTAACATATTAGGTTTTGTTAATTATCCCTTAGGTCTAGGCATCAAACAATTTATAAATATACAATTATGTATTAAACAAATTATTTCAATACATAATAATTTAAACTTCAACCCTAATAAAAGATATTAAGATAACACACTAAGCTTATAGCCTAGCCTAATGGTTTAGAATGTGGCTTTAGGCCCTTTTACACTAAGTGAACCCAAGTTCTAAACCCCATAAAGCCCTTTTTTTTTTTTTTTTTTTGTTGAACAGGCCCAATTCTGGATTGGGCTGACCCACGGGTCAGCCCACTTAATGTCAGGTTGGGTTCTGGATTGGGCTGACCCGTATGGGTCAGCCCACTTGATGTGGGATTGGGTTTTAAACCCTACCCGATTAACAACCCGACCCGACCCGTCTTTTTCAAGATGGGTTGAGATACCCTAAGGCTAGAAAAAAGGACCCAGCCGCCGCCCCTGTCCTCTCCCGCCGCCGCCCCTTTCTGCCGCCCCTTATGCGGCGGCCAAGAGAGGCCGCCGCCCTTGACGACCACGGCGACCCTTGTGGGTCGCCGTGAGCTGAAGAAGCAGCGGCCAAAGGGCCGCTGCTGTTTGGGACAGCAGGAACGGCGACCCAAAGGTCGCCGTTCACTGCACAAGCAGCGGCCGAAAGGCCGCTGCCCAGGATGCCGAAACGGCGACCCAAGGGTCGCCGTTTCCCGCAGAGGCAGCGGCCGAGGAGCCGCTGCCCGGGTACTGGAACGGCGACCCAAGGGTCGCCGTTTTCTGCATTAGCAGCGGCCTTTCGGCCGCTGCTTGTAGCACCGGAACGGCGACCCCAGGGTCGCCGTTTACCCAGAAGCAGCGGCCAAGGGGCCGCCGCTTAGGTGCTGGAACGGCGACCCAGGTCGCCGTTCACTGCAGGAGCAGCGGCCTTTCGGCCGCTGCTTGTGGTGCCAGAACGGCGGCCCAAGGGTCGCCGTTTTACTGTAGGGGCATAAAAAATGGCAAGCATAGGGGTTTCCAGCAGGGGCAAAACAGTCATATTAAACAATGAACAGTAAATCACAGAAATCATGCGTTTCATCACAGTATCACAGTATACACAATATTCTGAATTGCAATATTGTGTGAACAAAAAAATGATGAATAATAACAAATAATAATAAACCTTATTCAATATTGACAACAAAAAAAAATATTGGATTCAATATTGATAACGCATAGAAAAAATTGTATGCTAAGCAAAATAGCACAGAGGCTGGCTCTGATACCACATGTTAGAAATAATTTAGACATGAATTATTTTAACCTAACATGCGCAGCGGAAAAATAAAAACAAAGTAGAGTTTCGGCATACCTCCGGCCATTGTTGCTCAAGCACTTTCTTCAGAACTTCTAGGAACAAATATGAGAGATCTTCTAACCTATGCCTATTGCTTGATGGCTGTACTGATGGTGTACACAGGCACTCTATTTATAGGCTAGGTCAGGGACCCTCAAAATGGTAAACACCTTAATTGTCTCCTCCCATCAAGGAAACAATATCGTTAATTGATTTTAAAATCAATTAACCGATTCCATATTTACGGTAATCTAAATAAATAGAATTAACCATAATACCGATTCTATATTTACGGTAATCTTAATTAATAGAAATATCTTTAATACCGTATATGTTTATTATTAAAATAATAAACATAATAGACACCGTAAATGTGATATAAAGGCCACAACCAAAAAGGAATAATATATACTATATAAATATAATATATATTACACAAAATTGTGTCATGGACATGCTCGTGCTTATATATAGGAACTTCTTCTTCTTCTTCTTCTTCTTCTGTTTAATTTTGATCATTCACGAAGCTTATCACGTATGCATGTCGACTATAAACAGAGCATTTTAGAAGTGCTAGCTTTACACAAAAACAGCACTTGGTTCTTATAAGGTTTCAAGTAATAATTAATTGGTGTTTTTGGGCAGGTTCGTTACCTCAGTGTGGATTTAAGTGCTGTCAATTCTGCAGAAGAATGAGGAGTGAGGAAACCCACTTTTGGTGCTTGAGCCGATAATTATGCGGTTGTTCCAAGTTCCTAGAGTCGTATTTGAATAATGACAATTTGATTCCCGTGCTACATCATATTGATGCCTATCTTTTTCTTATCTATTTTAAATTAATAAATAAAATTATGTCGAATGATGATAAGATGTGAAATTACATTTCTAATAAACAAGAGTCCTATTTCATTGTATGGAAGCTTTTACGTTTATTATATAATGTGGTAAAAATGTTTTCTTCTCTAAGGCCTCTCTTAGAAGAAAAGAAAATTTTCATTTCATAAAATTGACCCATAATACAGACATTGCTGAAGAGAAAGTTAGACAATGGTTTTTTTTTTTCTTTTTTAAATGATATTAAGAGTGTGTTTGAAATTGCGATATCGGAAGAATAATCTATATTTTTTTAAAGAAATTGCAAAATATGAGGCGTTTAGGATTGTGATTTAAATAACGTATGTTCTAAAATCGTGGAAAATTTTGCGATTTTTGGTAGAAGGCTAGCTATGGAGTGCTTATTTAAAAATGCGCAAATTTAAACCAAAATCACGAAAGCGGGAAGCAAATAAGTTTCAAGAATACCCACTTAAAATATATTAAAATTCTTGTTTTTGTGATAATATATTGTGAGAGATCTGATTTCAACAATAATTATAATCAAATTAGAATTGAATACATTTAATTTTAGGGGTAATTACCTTTTTCCCCCATGAACTACCAAAAAATGCGCGATGCCCCCATGAACTACCAATTCGGCCAAAATAGAGCATTCAACTACCGAAGACAACCATTTTTCCCCCCTTCTGTCAGTTAGAGGGGTTAAAAGAAACAGTCAACGGGTCATGTGCCGTTTTACATGGGGGCATGTTGGAAGATGGTGGTAGTTCATGGGGGAAAAGATGAAGATGGTGGTAGTTCACGGGGGAAAAGAAGAAGAAAATGAGGGTAAAACGGTGTGTGATGGTCACGTGACCCGTTGACCGTTTGTTTTAACCCCTTTGACTGACGGAAGGGGGAAAAAGGGTTGTCTTTGGTAGTTGAATGCTCTATTTTGGTCGAGTTGGTAGTTCATGGGGGCATCGCGCATTTTTTGGTAGTTCATGGGGGGAAAATGTAATTACCCCTTAATTTTAATTTTATCTGATCTTCTCACTTACCTTTTTGTATTCTCTCTACATCCTTATAAATCGAGATCATTCGTATTAAAAATTCATTAAGAGAATTTAGAGTAATTTAGCCCTTTCGACTTTATCCTGATTGAACCACGTAAAATATGTTGTCTCTATTTATTTTATTTTTGCTTTTATTTCATTATTAATTTTTTTCATGTATCAAAGCTATAGGCTAATGCCAATATTCAATCCAATCATCCTGTAAATTTTTTATTTTCTTTTATTTCATTCTTGTTCTTAATAGTTAATATTTTGCAAATCACGTCACCATAGATGTTGCATAGTATTTGACAAAAAGAAAAAAAAAAAAAAAAAAAAAAAAAAAAAAAAAAAGCGTTGGCTTTCTGTGCATCACCTCCGAATTTATTTGCCATCTTACTTATAAAAAAAATAAAAATAATAAAAAAAAAAAACTGGCGTGAGACTCAGATCTGATGCTTTTAGAGAGAGAGAGAGAAAGAGAGAGTTGTGCGATTTCTATGAAAAAAAACAGGGGAGAGAGAAAAGAGGACTGAGGAGAGAAAGAAACAATAATTTTTTTTTTTTTTGAAATCACGGTGAACCTGCTGGCGATAAAAGAAATGTATTTAATAAAAGAAAATTATCTCAAAAGGACCTGCTGCACAGCCTCTACCCCTACGGCTACGGACAATACAATTTTTTAATAAAAATAAATAAATATCACCTCACCTAGCAGGACCCGAGAATGATACCACTAGGTGCTCTAATATTTTTTTTTTCCTCGCCTTCTACTAAAATAGTGAATTTGACTTCGAGAAATGTTATAGCATTTATTGTAGTTTTTTTTGGATTTTTTTGTATTGACCTGACACTCTTAGACACAAGAAGGATCACAATAAATGCTTTATCATTTTTCTTTCTTGTTGAGTTGAAATCTTTGAATTTAGATCTACGTTCCTCCATCTAATATTGCACAATACGATATCAGTGGGTTCGCCGATGTCTTTCGCTTCCACTGATGGTCACTGTGTTTTTGCCGTCCACATATTGGAGCGTATCATGCACACGCCAGAGAGTTTGTTTCCCTTTCCAATGCGTGATGGATCTCGGTAGCCCTTGCGATCCCTGCTGGAGAGAGGCTTTCCGGCAGCAGCTCCCAGTCCACCCCCCTCAGCCAACCCTCTGTTGTTGTGTTTACCTGGTGTTTATTTTTGTTACTTGGATTATTGTTTTTCTTTATGAGAAACTTATGTGTTTGAAATTGTATTGATTTCTCTCTTTACAGCAGTCATTTTTTCGGACTCTAATAATGTTTCTACTGTTCCTGCCATCTTTTGGTGGTTGTTACATATCTCAAGTGGCGATTCAGTTGGACTTGTCTTGATATGTTTTTCTTTCATTTTTGAAACCGCCTTGTGCGGCCCTTTGAAAGGACCGGGTCATCTATTTGTCTCATTTTCTACTTTTTATAAATATTTTACCGCTGTTTCAGTTTGGTTTGAGTCTAATGTTAGGGAGTCCACCCCTTTTTCATTAAAACGATTGCCAACTTTTTTCTTTCCAATCAGAAGTGGGAAACATTCTCATTTATAACCCTTTTTTTTTTATGAATGCTAGAACATCTCCGTGTGTTCTTTTGAAATGGCATAGATGTAATTTTTTTGATTAAAAAATTACATCTATGCCATCCAAAATGACTACATCTATGACATTTCAAGATAACACTAGAAAAGAACACAAAAAAAATTCTCCAGCATTTTTTTTTATTCAATTAAAAAAAAAAAAACCACAACTCTCGTTGACTAAAATGCACAGCTAGGATGCACCACGCCGAGGGTTATTCATGCGTGAAACGTGGCACCCACATTTTGGAAAATTCAACTACTGTCATCATATTATTTTATGCTGGATGTTGACATAAAGTTATGTTAATTAAGTATTTTTAATTTTTCAATTTACTTAAGCAAATGAAAGCAGTATAGTACATAATAAACATATCAAAAAGAAAAGATGTTAAATGAATATGCATGGGTCTATCAAGACCTGGTCTTATTTGCGTTATATCTATCCAACATTTAAAAAAGAAAAATAAAAAAGAAGGTAGCGATTGATACAAGTAATCATCTTAGGGCCTTAGGAACCTCTGACAGATTCATATGATTGCGTTGAGTTTTTGCATTCACTTAATTTTTTAATAAACGATATATATTTTTATCATACATATATTCACATGTTCTCCATTAAATTGCTTTGGTGTAGGTTATAATATGACTTTGCGTCTATGAGAGACTAAGTAGTCAAACCTAACTTAATGGACCAGAGCGTTACATACCTATAATTTACTTTTTGGCATAGAGCTACTTCATTTTATGTCTCTTTCTATTAAAATATATTATGGGATCCGGTTTGGGTGTTGTACTTTAAAACTACTGCACATTTGCTTAAAAAATGAAGGTCTCAAATTTATTTTCCCAAAAAAATAAACAGTCAAGAAAACGTTCGTTTGGCACGCTAAGAGCCCTTGGTGGAAGTTAAGAAGTGCATGAGAAAATGAAATGGAGAAGTAAAAAATTTGAGAGTCTTTGTAGAACCAAGAAGTGCACGAAGATTATCCTATTGGTTTTTTTTAAGCAGGAGAAAATTAATTTGAGATTTCAGTTGAAGTATTTTGATCTTGATGTGCATAATGATTCAAAATTACAAAATTAGTCTTCCATATTGCAGAATTATGCCAAGGATTGACAGAGACAGAAAAATCAAATACATACCATGCACCATATTAATAGATTGATTCGTTTTGATTTGATTCTTCCAGTGTTTACATCGACTACCAAACGAGCATTTCCAGCTGAGAAAGTTGTTAAAACAAGACTTTACAACAAAATGGATGATGGATTTCTTGCTAATAGTTTAGTTGTCTATATTAAAAGGGAAATTGCTGAGAACTTCAATTTAAATTCGATACTTGATGATTTTATTTCTCTAAGAGGATATAAATTAGATTTTTAAACACTTTATATTTCTGTCTTTTTGTACTAATACCAACATGTTTCATTGCTACCACATATTTATGAAATTTATAATACACTTTTGTGATACACATTGTGTGACAAATTACTTAATTTCTATTTTAAATTGTATTTATTATATTTTTAGTTTGCCCTTCCGATTACAATTATCTAGCTCCCAATTATGACATTGGAAAAAAAAAAAAAATTATAAAAATAGTATCCATGTCAATAGAGGGTCAAACTAAGAACTTGAAAGGAAAACTTACTCTGGTACAGCACACTTGATGCATCTTCAAGGTCCACCGTCAACATGTACATATTCTTATTAGGCTCGCTTGTCAGGTCTTCCAAAATGTCACCCTGTAAAATAGCATAGAATATACACTACCATGAGAGAGAGAGAGAGAGAGAGAGAGAGAGAGAGAGAGAGAGAGAGAGAGAGAGAGAGAGAGAGAGAGAGAGAGATGACCAGGAAAGCAAAAAATAAGCTCATCTCATAGAAAAGTTTGTCATGAGCAACATACACAAACCCATGAGTTATAAATAGAGCATTAATTTTAGAAGTGCTTTACACAAAATTAAACAGCACTTAATTGCTTCTCATAAGGTTTCAAGTAATAATTGATTGGTTTTTTTGGGCAGGTTCGTTACCTCAGTGCACGTGGATTTAAGTGCTGTCAAGTTCCAAGAGTCTTATAGATGTGCCACACAATTGTTTAATCATCACAGTTTGATTCCAGTGTTCCATGCTCTTGAATCCTTGATGCACAAGGATCCTTTTCTGTACGTATCTTTGGGAAATTAACAAGTAAACAACTAAATCAAATGATTATAAAATTTGAAATTACATTTCTTATAAACAACCACAGTCGTACGTATTTCTAAAAAAATCAAATAAATTGCAACGTATACATTCCATACTTTCGAGTAAGATCATCAATTATGAATGTTTTAGTATCACGAGAGGCATGCATATAGCTTGTATTCTAAAAAGGATAAATGCCAAATTAGTTATTCTTGTTGGTCTAAATTATAAATTGCTTTTTACGGTATAAAAAATAATTTATAAGTTTTCAACGTAAGCCAAAATAATTTCGTCCTACAGTCAAATTTTGTTAAAACACTTAACGAATTTTATTTCTTACCCATTTTATTTTTAAATTTACCATTGAATTTAATTGTAAGACCCACAATATTACATCCCACAGATTTAATAGTAAATTTAAAACTTAATTGTACGGCGATACTTTAAGGTGAATGTTTAAGATATCTCATATATTAAATATATAATATATAAAAAATTAATTATCAATACATTATACATCTACACGCATGCATGTTCAAACTCGTTCAAGTGTCGTGAGACTTGAATAATAGCGTTTTTCTAGTTTCTACCCACTTTGGCAATCGATTTTCTAATTTTTAATTAAATATATTATTTTCTAATCTGATGGACGGCCGATGGTCATTCATGCCTGATGCCTGAAACGTGCAAGCTCTTTGGAATGATAAGCACTAGAATTTTTGTTAGGGAGACTCTTAAAATGAGTAATGCGTGCAGCAGATTTTTTTTTTTTTCACAAAAAAAAAAAAATGAAAACCACACATTTGGGTACAAAGTGTGAAAAAACATTACTCTTAAAATATTCCCATTTGGGATCCTAACATAGGGTCGGCTCGATATATTTCCTGTCTAAGGCGGGAACTTTAAACAATGCCTTTTTTCGTTGACTCCACTCTTAGAGATAGTTTTTTTTTGTAGAGTTATTACTTGTATTTTAATAAGTCTTTTTTTTATTGGCTTCCTTGTAGTCTATATTCTTTTAGTTTAGTTAAGTCTCCTAATAAGAGAAAAACTGTACTTTTTTTTATTGGTATTAATTGTTATGTTCTTGGAGCTCTAACTATTTATTTTTTTGGGAGGGCTTACATGGACTTAAATTTTTAATAAACAATATTTTTATCATACATTCACGTGTTCTCCTTAGATTGCTCTGCTGTGCCTTACGTGCTTTTGTGCCTAGAATTTTCAGGAACATTTAGAACATTTTGTTTCTAAGAGACTAAGTAGTCGAACCAAATCTAACGGGCCGGAGCATTACATACCTATAATTTACTTTACGGCACAGAGCTACTTCATTTTATGTCTCTTGGCCTCGTGAACCAAAATTCTGATTTTGCCACCGGCGTTAACCCACATTTCCAATAATATGTTTGATTTAGGAATTAGAATATATATTTCGTTTGAATTCCAAATTAGTTGTAACCTCTGGGGGAAAATAAGAGACGTCAAGCCAATTCACAATGACAAATTGACAATGCCAAAGGGCAGTTTCATTCATGCCGTCGAGCTTTGGAAAAGCCAACTCCTATCTTCCAATTCATTGTTCGCCGCGTGTTGCGCGCTATAGAATTATATATGACAAAAGAAATGTGTAAAAGGTCCTACACATCTTACAAATTAAAACAAAATGAGAATCTTTAATTATATTCTTCAAAAGTCCTTTTTTGTTTCTTGCTCCAAATATTCCAAGAAATATTGGTGGGTTTTAGAATAATAAGACTACAAAACGAATCTTCTTTGGACAAGTAAGCGACAACAAACTGAAAAATAATTTTTACACGATCACTTCACACAACTCTACTTACATGAGGAGATATGGCTTATGTGGTAGGTCTCACTTACATGAATTCCACCTCATGTAAATAAAGTTGTGTCCCAGCAAATCAGTTGACGAATAATTCGATGGTTAAGGCCCCATCAGTGCTCTCACATTTCAAAGTCAACTCCTATCCTATCTTGCAATAATGTATGCCACGTGTTGATTTAGAATTAAGTTTACTAAGTCTTCCTCATTATTCAATTTACTTAACAAATCTATCAGATCAGAAGTAGTTGAAGGAGTTGTGTATTTATGAGGAGTTTGTGCATCAAATCCTTTCCCTCCTCAAGTTTCAAGCCAAAATTCTCTCATTTTCGTTACCCACAAAATCTAATCCAAGTCTTTTAGTGGCCATCAAGAAGCACCTCTGTCTTCCATGGCTACTCCAACATTTCCATCATCATCTTCTGAATCTCGGTGGGATTACGACGTCTTTTCAAGTTTCAGAGGTGAAGATACTCGCAAGAATTTTACTGATCATCTCTATTCCGCCTTGGTGAGACTTAGAATCCGCACCTTCCGAGATGACGAGGAGCTTCCAAGAGGGGAGAACATCTCTACTGAACTTCTCAAAGCTATTCAAAGATCAAGGTTTTCGATTGTAGTTTTCTCCAAAGGCTATGCTTCTTCCAGGTGGTGCCTCGATGAACTTGTGGAGATTGTGCACTGTAAGAATACCATAGGCAGCACTCTCCTTCCAGTATTTTATCACGTGGACTCCTCGGATGTCCGACACCAGATCGGAACTTTTGCAGAAGCCTTTGCTAAGCATAAAAAGCGCTTTCAAACCGACATGGAGAGGGTGCAAAGGTGGAGAGCAGCACTTACTGAAGCTGCAGATTGTTCCGGCTGGGATCTCAAAAGCGTTGCAAATGGGTATTATGCTATAGACTCTTGCATTTTTTTCATGCATTTTTTAATTTTAATTTTCTTTTTGCTTTTTCCTTTTCTTTTCTATTGAATTTTAGACGAGAATTGATAAAATTAAAGTACAAAGTAAATTCCTAGAGATTGCTCTAGAATCCAAATTTAATACAAATTTTAATCAATCAAAAGCATTTCAAATTAATTTGGCATGCTCCAGTCATTATGAAAATACATCTTGTTTTGGACAAATGAGTAACTGAGATTGCAATAACTTTCTTATCACCGATCAGTCCTATTTAAATTTATATTTGCTAATCCACATTCATTCCTAAATTTTCATTAAACCAGATAACCAATGTTGTAAACAACTTCTCATATAATTTCAGATTATGTAACTCAAGTGGTAAAAGCCTTGAACTTTGGTGATTATCCCATAAGTGTAAGGTTCGGTCTCATCATGTTGTTTACCATGATGGGTTGCCGGACTCCTATGACTTTCCATATGAAAACAAGTACCAGTGCGATCTCATGTACTAATTTTCAGTGAAAGTGAGATTCACTGGTTGATTAGGGTGAATGACAAGCCCTTATCGTATCCCAGGCCAGAGAAAATGACAAGAACATTTGGGTTTGCTGAATGCACTGCTTCTGCTCCTCCCTGCATGCATGTACCTAGTTCATTTCATTCACCAAACAAACGAAATTGAAAAATTGGCTTTTGATTCTAGTTTTTTAAAAATTAATTTTTAGGGAAACTGACAAAAGCTTCTTGAACTTTCACCTGTTTTGAAATTACCACTCTAAAGTTAAAAACTCTCAATTTCAAATTAGAAGTTTGATGGTTGAAATTAGGGATGAAAATGCAGGCGGATAATAACCGTCCGCATCCGCTATCCACACCTAAACAATATCCACTATCCACACATGGATGCAAATGAGTGAAAATAGTGATCCCTTGTGTGTGTGTGCAAACAACCAATTAACCAAAATATGTAAAATGTGGAATTAAAGACATAGATATTTGGGTATGAAGTGAAAACTCAATAAACCATTACGGGGCAGCCAAACCCAAGAAATCCACTAATAAAAGAAATAGCTAGTTACAAGACAGTCGTACTCACATATCCCTGATGCAGTAGTCTTTAGGGGTTGGTATGGGCCAGATTGGGTTGGATTTACATGTTTTCTACAACCCATCCCTGTTAAAGTGTCACACATCGCTAAGATCTCCTTCACCTGGGCACTTTATAAGCCATGGTGTCCCCTCCTCTCTCAAGACGTCTTTGAGAGTGAGTAAGGCTCATTGACTTTTACATGGTATCAGAGCCTCAGGTTTCTAGCGATGATGGGTCTTTCCCTCCCGTTGTTGTCCACGTGTTTGGCCATTAATTGCCACACGTGAGGGAGCGTGTTAAAGTGTCCCACATCCCTAAGATTTCTTTCACCTGGGCACTTTATAAGCCATGGTGTCCCCTCCTCTCTCAGGGCGTCTTTTGAGAGTGAGTAAAGCTCATGGACTTTTACAGTCCCGTAGTGAACGGGTTTGAAAATCGGGATCCGCAATCCGCATAGTTGTTGGTTAACTCTTAATTTATTTAAGCTTGAATATAGTAATAACTACATTATTTAATCTTGCATATATATAGATTTAGATAGTAATCAAAAATGCCCATTACCTCATATGCGTATAGTGAATAATAAGCGCAATAAACGCGTAGATGCAAATAGTAATCATATAATGCAGATATCCAAAAGTGATAACCGCATTTTGTGAATGCAGATATTGCAAATAATTACATTTGCATTCCCATTTTCACCCCTAGTTGAAACTAAAAGTTCTTTTTTTGTTTAAAAAAAAAAAACTTTAAGAGGGTTAGTATAAATCGAGTGGAAGTTCAAAAAGGGTTTTGTGAAGCTTCTCCTTATTTTATTATTATTTTTTAAAAAATAGAAATATTTTAAGAAGAATGATAGAGAAGTAGCATTTTTTATTCAAAATGTTAGTTTGATATATCGAACTGTCACGCATGCCATTTTGTGGGGCTTTATTGAAAATGGCTGATAGTTGAGGGATATATATATATATATACCTTTATTTTTATTTTTATTCTTTCTTTCTTTTATCACATAAGTCTTGTACTCCTTTCTTCGACTTACCAGGGTCAAGTGTGGGGATTGATCCTGCACAACCACTTACATTGGTGGGACCCTCCCACTCACATGAGTTCCACCAATATGAGTGGTTGTGCACAACCTTGTTGTGCATGGAACTTTTCCCATAAAAAATTCTTATGTGTTTACTATTGATGGCCCCGGTAGGTCCCACAATTAACTTTTCCTCTTTAGTTTTAGCACTAGCGCCATACTCCACCAGTTTTGGGTTCGTAGTCCCGATATTGTTATTAAGTTAATATTGTGGCTCGTACTTCGCAGAGTGTTGGGGTATGTAGTCCCAATACATTAATAATCTCTTACTCTCATTTTCGTGATCCTAACTTGTTTGCGTTTTGTTTCATCTTCTTTCTTTTCACATTCTCACCATGCACTAATAATTTATTCACATTTCAACAAACATATGCATCATCATGTTAGGAAATAATTCCTATTTCTCAAGACTTGTGAAAAGCGAAATCCGAAGCAGCCCCTTACAAGTATATCTTGTGGATTGCCATTCCATTTGGTAGCCAAAATCCAATTAAGCTCAAGTTCCCTGTGAGGAAGAGAAGAGAAGAGTTGAAAATCTGCTTGTAAAATGAGAAATGACACTTCTGATGAGAACATGAGAGTGGCGTACGTGAGAGTTGAGTGACTTATAGAGATTTCTGCCTTAAGTTTAAGTGAGAAAAATAAGAGATAAATGGGCTTTTGGTCACACTTGTAAGAGCAAGATGGAGGACACAAAAGACAATTTTATTAACTTTATATTATTATTTAATTATTTCCTTACTTTATATTAGGATTTAATTATTTCATTTCCCCATTAGGATTATGTTTACTTTCATTGCTAGAAATAAGTTTGTTTTCTTTTCAAGTATTTCCTTTCCTTACTAAGATTAGGTTTACTTTCGCTATAAGTAGACTCTACTATTATTGGTTAGTTTGCAATGTAATAAAGACACAATTAATTTATTCATAGATATCAAACCAAAGAATTATCTTAAACATTATGTGGAGTTTATTGTTTTTTAAGCCTAAGCTCTTGTTTTATCTTTTGATTAGAAGACACATTCGGTTCTAATTGTTGTACGTTACCATGTTTTCGGGTACATCAGAGCACTAGCTAGTAGCATCTTCCTTAAAACTCATTTTATTCCCTTGTTGTTTTATAAACAAAGTAGTGAACACCAAGGGAATCAAAATGCATGTGTACCCTAAATCTAAAGAATCAAAAGTGGTTCCCTTAACATTATTTAATGTAAAAATATTATATTTTTCTCTAATATTTATTTGAAATACTATTTAAATGGTTTCTCTTTCCTTTCTATTTTTCATAGCATTTAATTTAAATAACATTTAAATGATATATAAGAGAATCTTTTAGAGCACTAGTAGCAGATGCCCTAGAAATAGTTCTATTCCTTAAAATAAGAAAAATTTGAAAAAAGGCTCAAAAAATCAAGCCATAATAGGCACCCTATTTTAGATGATGACCCTTGGGAAGCTACAATGCTTCCCAATGTATTGGGAAGCACTGTAGCTTCCCAACAAACTATTATAATTCAAGAAAAAAGACAGTCTCTCTCCTCTCTCCTCTCTCCTTTCATGATTCCCAATCGCCTCCCTTCTTCTTCCTCCTCGCGCATCTCTCTCTCTCTCTCTCTCTCTCTCTCTCTCTCTCTCTCTCTCATGTCCTCTACTCTCTCATTCTCCGGTAGAACCATTGTAGAACAGCCAAAAATCAAACAAAATCACTACAACCCAAACAAACAAACTCAGAGCAGCTCTCATGTCCTCTACTCTCTCATTCTCCGGTAGAACCATTGTAGAACAGCCAAAAATCAAACAAACAAAAATCAAACAAAATCACTACAACCCAAACAAACAAACTCAGAGCAGATATTCAAGACTCTTTCTTCTTCTTCCCACCGCTTCTCTCTCTCTCTCTCTCTCTCTCTCTCTCTCTCTCTCTCTCTCTCTCTCTCTCTCTCTCCTCCCTCACGGATACTTGTGCGACTCCTCCCGCCGCCACGTGACAGCTCTGGACCTCTCTGGGTTCAATCTCTCAGGCGCACTTTCGCCGGATCTCGACCACCTGCCGCCCTCCGCTTCCTCTTCAACCTCTCTCTCGCTGCCAACCAGCTCTTTGGACCATCCCAGGCGAGCTATCGTCCCTCTCTGTCCTCCGATTCCTCTATTTAATCTCTCGACGCTCCCCAAGCTCTGGATCGATTTGGGAAGTGGGCTGTGCGTGGAGGAAGAGAGATTAGGTGGAGAAGAGAGGGGGTGAGTTGGGGGATATCTGAGAGAGAACCGGAAGAGAAAAAAAAAAAGTCTCAGAGAGAAAAAGAAAGAAGAATAAGAAGAAGAGGAGGAGGAAAGTAGATGCTTCTGAATCTGCAATGAAATTAAAAAGATTAAAAAAAAAAAAGTAAAAGATAAAAAAATATTATTTTAATATATAGGGAAAGATAAAGGGAAGCTGTTGTGGAGTGTTTTTGTATAGGGAAAAAAAAATGGTTTGGTTCCCTAAATTTTTCCTAAAATAGGGAAAATGGTTGGGAACCTGCTGCTAGTGCTCTTATAAGAGTTTATTTGAATAGGGATCAAGCAAAAAATAATTTGATTCCCTATATTTAAAAAAATAAAATCTAAGAGAGGCTGCTGCTTGTTGCTAGCAGTGGCGGAGTCAAAGTTTTGATTTAGGAGGGTCAAAATTAAAAATTAAAAATTAAATAAATATTAAAAAATATAAGTAACAAATATTAATTTATTCATTTGTCCTCGACAAGTCTTCATATTTGAGATCGCTCCATGCTTGCATGATTTCGTCATATTTTAAAATGATGTTTTTCCAAATTGTGTTTTTGAAAAACTATGATGTAGATTGACAATTTCATGTTTATAGATGTGTTGTTATGATTTGGTCTTTATCATTAAGATGATAATGAGACACTTTTGTTCTTAAGCAAGGATCTATTGTAGATTTGATAAATCTATCTTGACACGACATCATTTAGAATTTGACTAGAGCTGAATGAATTCATTGTTGTTCTCTGCAATTTGAGCTAACTACAATCATATATTTCATACAATTAATGTGATGACTCTTTTTTTTTTTTTGAAAACATATAAACGGATCTTCATAGTGGCACGACTATGTGTCGCTCAGCCAACATAACGTACACATTCCATAACATGTACCTGATATTCAGAGTTCCATCTAACACAGTGGAATATAAATATCAATGTGCAACGGAACACATATCAATAGCGGAATTACATCTAATACATCATTGTTATCAACAACAAGAGTCATTTACAAGTCTATCTATTTAAGACTTATAAAACACATTACATTAATTACATACAAAAATATAGGCTCAACAAATACATATGCCACGTAGGACACGAGCCATAAATAAAATACCTAAATGTGGACTACCTATGAGTCCGTGACTTATAACTATCGCGATGTGCTCCAATCATAGCATCCCATACGATAGGTGGACGAGTCAATATCTATATCTGCAAAACCTACAACCAAAGTATAAACGTTTTGGCTACGTGGATTTAAGCACTAAGTCTCCTAGACACCACCTTACAATGTATCACAAAATTTCACTAAACCAAAACCCATGGTTTGGGTAGCCTCAAGCAAGTTCCAAGTAACCCATTACCTTAAAACGATCGGTGAAAACATAGATCCGAGTGTAAGGATCACGTTTCCGAAGACGGATCGAAGATTGGACCGTTAGATCTTCATAGATCAAAGTTCTTGTATGAAAAACCTTAAAGAAAACTCTCCTTTTTTTTTCTTTTTTTTCTTTTTTTTTTTTTTTTTTCTCTCTCTCACGGTATGATGACTGCCTCCTTTCTTTTTCTTTTAAGTGGGGTGCATGTGCGCCTCACACTTCACCTTTTTTCTTTCGCTGAAGGGCCGTGTGGCCCTTCTTTCCTAAAATGGCCGCATGGCCATTTGCTAAATGGCCGAATGGCCATGTAAAGAAATGGCCATCAGGTCACATTTTTTTAAAAAAAAAATAAAAATAAAAAATAAAAACTTATTCTTTTGACTCTTCTTTTTGACTTTTCTTTCTTTTATTTTTTTTATTTGCTTTTCTTTTATTTTCTTATTTATTTTGTATTTTTTTTCTTCTCTTTTGGACCTAAAATATTCTTTTACATTTTAAATACACCTAATTAAGTTTAATCAATTATTTATTCAAATTTATACTTTAATTATTAAATAATTTTCGAACATTACATCATTCTCTCCTTATAAAAATTTCGTCCTCGAAATTTAAAAATTAAATCGTTTTACACACATATGAGCATGCATTCTTTACTAGAAACACCCATGCAAATATGCATGTTGTATGAGACATTTACGCGAAAATGGTATGACATAATAATCATAACCAAATTTATTCGGTAAAATGAGGGATCACTCCCGCATTTAACGGTCAAGCACTCATGTGGCTTCCTCAACATCGTGATTTCACCATAGAGTTCCCATCAACGAAATGAGTTTTGTGTTTTCTTACAAACCATTACTCGTTTTGCACCTCTTCATAGGTCAATTTCCATTGAATACGAAGAAGCGCATCACAAGAATAAGGTCTCAATCACTTTCGAAACAAAGAAATACAAGGAAATGTCATGGATGCCTGCTAAAATTAGAAGACATCATGACCAATTACACAACGGACTCGCGTTTAACACTAGGGACGACTCAATATATCAATATATCCCTATATTGAATACATCCATACTGCCAAAACATTACATATTTCGCATTAGCGACACCTTGCGATATACAAGATCACCAATACAAACTCAAATTTGTGGAGCTGTTTGTACACATAGCTGTTGTCATTACTATGCTTTGGACATCCGCTTGAACAAGTGCAATCTTCTCTCGAGTCATGCACCAATTCAAGACTTACTAATCGTTTCAAACGAACTTCACACCAAATGAAGCGGCATTCAACGTTTGCGTCATGTGCGATACAACATCAGTAGTTGTAAACTACCATAACTAGTAGTCACAACCAATGGCGGGTATCATAACCAACTCCATGAATTCCCACACACATAACTTAGGCATATCCTCAAATGTCTAAATAGATCTCTCGAGTCGATCGTCCGCATGCGGAGGGTACGTTGAGCTAACATTCCAAATACACTTAGAGTCAATCTTGCCATCAAGAGATTTTCACTTAGTGCTTTAGCCATGACAGTGGCTTAAGTTGCACGCTAAGATATCTTGCAATTAAGATCTTCAAGCATAATATGCCATCATTATTATCTTACGCTTACGTCTCTCAACACCTGGGTGCATCAAGACTTGGGTGTTAAATGTCAATTCCACACACTTCACCATAGAGGCATTGCCCACAACATGGTAAAGCATAAATAATAACTACCATCTGCAACACATGAGAAGAACGACGCTATTCCTGATCCACAGTTGATAAGTAGCACAGGCTATATCCTTGTTATTACACAAGGGTGCATCCACCCTTATTGTGATGAATTTGTGCAAGTCACATACCCAACAATTTTCCTGGGTAGTTTAAGCACAGGTGCAATTGCGTATTCACATTCTAACGTGTTGACTATGAATTCATTCTTGTTCATTGCATGAGCCAAGAATGACACTTCCTCAACCAAAACTCACCTCTCATGATCTTGGAGAATAATCTCTTTTACTAAGCACTTCCAATACTGATACTAAGTGTCTTCCATATTCGACACGACAAGTCGAATAAACTAACGTGTCATTGGTACACTCAACTATTCAGATGTCTAGGTACCACGCTTGATTCATCAAGTCCATAAATACCAATGGTGTATTTGTCAATCCAAATGGCATCACCAAAAATTTGTAGTGGTCATACCATATATGGATCGCTAACTTTGGCACATTACTTTTCGCACCAAAAGTCAATGGCATCTCGAAAGAAGATCATTCTTCAAGAATATCAAGGCTCCTTAGAGTTGATTGAATCAACCATCAATTCTCAATAAGGAATTCTCATCCTGGATTGCCACTAGGTTTAACACGCAATAACCTATGCATCCTCGCATAGACTCGCGACTATAGTGGAAACATTTGCACTATCTGGATATTCCCAACTTGGACTCGATTTGAACTTGGCTTAGGCATAAGCCAAACACACAAGTGTACACTCTCGAACATTCATCATTGTCAAACGTTGGAGAGAGATAGCAGAGTAACTCACAAACGAGACCCACAAAGTTTGAACTCTCTATACTATGGGGTAGGAATACAACTATCCACTCGTGATTATCTACATTCACTTCTACTCTTTGGTCGTCAATCAAATCCAAATTGACACCAAAGCCCTAACGAGTTAACATCGTAATTTAGCATGGTAAGCTTTATTGTTTAGCATGTTGAACATCGAAATCCTATATGTATGGCATTAAAATTCAACACATTATATGTTGAAGCTAAATATGCTAACATTGGAACTCTATACGCATAACACTGCTACCTTTGCTGGCAGAGTCTTTTCTCTTGCACCAATGGAACAATTGTCCACACATTTCCTACAAGTGAATGCATCACCAACAAGAGTGGCCACGCAAGTGTTCTAATCTAAGAGTTCAATGCTCAATTTGCATAACTTACACATGCAAATGAGACATAGGTGGACCACTTAACATACTGAACTAAATAAGTTAAACGCAGTAGTTCATCATGTCAAACACTAGAGCTAACAATGCATTTACCTATACATTGCTAAGGCGACGGCTACTTGTTCACTGTGGCCATATGCGTCACCAATGGAAATGGTCACGCATGTGTTTTGGTTTTAAAGACTTGGTACTCATTATGCATGTAACCGTGCATAATGAGACATGTGAATGGATAAAACTCTAATAAGCCAAATGCACACAATGCTACAACATAAATGTATAATACATGTGGCAGCATCGACAACATTTGCGGCGGTTGGACGGACTTCAGCATTGTTCGATGTGAGTAGGCACCCTATACTTGAGCAAACTGTCTCAGCTGATAGTTGCCCACTAAAGGTACTTGACTTTGGTGGCAACAAGTTGGCGATCTCACGCGAAATGGCTTCCTCATCCATATTTACAATGTGCCCTAAATCTTCCTTGACATACATTCGAGTGTAGCTCTCCACACATTACACTGGGCAACGCTAGAGCTGCTTCGTGTTAAAATGGCTAACGAGGGACATAGCTTTGCGAAGTGGCCAAGTCTACCACATCAAAAAAAATACTCGTGATTCAACACGACACATACACCAAAGTGTGGCTTCCCACAATTGGTGCACCGTGTGATACCAAAGCTGCTCGCAAATGCATCCTCTTCTCCAACGAACTTAGAGCCACAACCAATAAGTTGCTTCTTCAGTGGTGAGAAAACATGAGCTCCCAATGACATTGACCATTTTCTACTCAAATGATTCATGGTCGAAGGTCCAGCAATGAGGGATGCCTAAAACCACTACTAACGAACTGTGCCCTCAACAGAGAGAAGAGGGTGGTAGAGATACCTAAAATCCCTTCCACCTCAATCACCCACTGAGAAATCATCTTTCTCATTGCGTATCGACATTGCTTGTCTAGGCGGCATGCCTTATTTGTACAATGAAATGCCACATAGACAATACTGCGCAAAGAATATTACATGCATCACAATACCTATGTAATGCACCTAAGAAAACTATTTTAAATTGTTTCCCGTCTAAGTGAAATACTCTGCACAATCACATTGAAGTTAACCTACAATGTAAAAGTACGAGGTAAGCTAATTATACGTAAATCAAAAGATATACATCACAAAATTCATGTAATGCATATGGAGTATTACATTTTAATTTCCTATCTTTGTTAAAGCTTTTAAGATTTTCTATGGCTCTTTTGTTACACTTAAACTGCTCTGATACCATTAGTTGTGACGACCCTTTTTTTTTTTTTTTTTGAAAACAAACAAACGGATCTTCACAGTAACACGACTACGTGTCGCTCAGCCAACATAACGTACACGTTCCATAACATATACCTGATATTCAGAGTTTCATCTAACACAGCGAAATATAAATATCAATGTGCAGCGGAACACATATCAATAGCGGAATTACATCTAATACATCATTGTTATCAACAATAAGAGTCATTTACAAGTCTATCTATTTAAGGCTTATAAAACACATTACATTAACTTCATACTAAAATATAGGCTCAACAAATACATACGCCACGTAGGACACGAGCCATAAATAAAATACCTAAATGCGGACTACCCATGAATCCGTGACTTATGATTGTCGCGACGTGCGCCAATCACAGCATCCCATACATTAGGTGGACGAGTCAATATCTATTTTTGCAAAACCTGCAACCAAAGTATAAACATTTTGGCTGCGCGGATTTAAGCACTAGGTCTCTTAGACACCACCTTACAATGTATCATAAAATTTCACTAAACCAAAACACATGGTTTGGGTAGCCTCAAGCAAGTTCCAAGTAACCCATTACCTTACAACGATCGGTGAAAACATAGATTCGAGTGCAAGGATCATGTTTCCGAAAACGGATCGAAGATTGGACTGTTAGATCTTCATAGATCAAAGTTCTTGTACGAAAAACCTTAAAAGAAAACTCTCCCTTTCATTTTTTTTTTTCTTTTCTCTCACGGTCCGATGACGGCCTCCTTTCTTTGCTTAATTAAGTGAGGTGCATGTGCGCCTCACACTTCACATTTTTGGTTTTTTTTTTTTGCTGAATGGCCGCATGGCCATTTGCTAAATGGCCGAATGGCCATGTAAAGAAATGGCCATCAGGCCACATTTTTTTTTTTAAAAAAAATAAAAAATAAAAAATAAAATTCTTTTGACTCTTCTTTCTTTTATTTATTTTTTATTTGCTTTTCTTTTCTTTTCTTATTTATTTTCTATTTTTCCTTTTCTAGTTTTTTCTTTTCTTTTCTTTTCTTTTGGACATAAAATATTTCTTTTGCATTTTAAATACACCTAATTAAATTTAATTAATTATTTACTCAAATTTATACTTTAATTATTAAATAATTTTCTTGACATTACAATTAAAATATGTAATAAAACTATATATATTTATAAACAATTAATTTAATATAACAATCTAAATATAAGAGATTACAGACATTTTTATTATTTAAAAATAAATCAGTGTAAAATTAACTACATACTTGAAACTTTTCAAAAATCTAAAGAATTTATCTTTTTTTTTTTAAAAAAAAATATATATATATTATTTATGTCTAAATGATTTAGTTTTCATTTTTTTTTTCTCTCGTAATTCTCACAATACTAAAAACAAAAAAGCCTTTTTTATTATTATTATTTTTATTGAAGCATGAGTTAAAAGTTAAAACACAACGTTTCAACTTAAGGTACATGAATCGTTTTGGTAGGAGATTTTTTTTTTTTTTTTGACATGTCCACACAAGAAGAAAATGGAGAAATCGAACTAGCTAGTAATATCTGCTTCATAAGACGTAGCCCCCAATTGATTAAGCTACCCCTTAAAGACGGTAGGAGACTTAAGTTGTCTTTTACTTTTGTCCTGGCTCTAAACCTTTTTCGTTATCTTGCCCTAAACCTTTGAAAATCTCAACCCCCCCCCCCCCCCCCCCCCCCCTCCTTCAAAAGCAGGGGTTTCCACAGAGTATGTGCTTTTCTTTCTAAATTCTAAGTGAGAAAAAGTCAAGGAAATGGGAAACACGTGAGTAAAGAGAAATGGGAGATAAAAAGAATTAAGACTTGCTTGGACTTTCAAGTGGGGCTCACGTGTTGTTCCTTGTAATGCCACATTTTCTTTTTGTTTAAATGAGAAAGCTAAAATGAAACATCTTATTTATTTTATCACACTAATTCAATTTAATCTTTTTAATCATTATAAATTCATTTAGTAATTTCTTGGATGTTACAAAATTCATGGGAATGAAATCCACGAATACCCTGTACATGCTGACTAAATCGGTTCTAGAATTATTAAGTCTTGCCTTTTAGATAAAATCTCATACACTTGAAATTAATGGAGGATATTTTTGCCATACTTTCCATAAAACGGTTAATGGCTTTGTCCATGAAAATAAAATAAAATAACAAATTATGGCATGGCATTTGGGTAGGACAAGAAATTACGTAGAAATATATATACTTGTATGATATTCTTGATGAGTTTGATATAACTTAGATGCATGCTTGCCATATGACATCTTAATCTCAAATGCCTGTGATGATAACATCTTTTTAATTGGTACCTTGATAACTCATAATTTTCTTTCTTCTTTTTCTTTCCTTGTGCCTAATTTATTGTTCTATTTTCAATTTGAACTATAATAATCAGGTATGAATCAAAATTTATTGAGATGATTGTTCAAGAAGTTTTGTGTAAAGTGAACCCTACTCACTTAAATGTTGCCAAGCATCCAATAGGCATAGATTCTCATGTTAAAGAGATGAAAGTTTTATTAAAACTTGGAACAAGTGACGTTCGCATTGTGGGCATCTATGGGATGGGTGGAATTGGCAAAACAACCCTAGCAAATGCTGTCTACAACGAAATATGTGTTGCATTTGAAGGAAGTAGTTTTCTTTCAAACCTTAAAGAAAGTTCAGAAAAGCCCAATGGTTTAGTTCATTTACAAGAACAACTTCTTTATGATATCTTGAAAACAAATTTGAAGATTGACAATGTTGAAAAAGGAATCAAATTGATTGAGGAAAGACTTCGTCGCAAAAAAGTTCTTGTTATTCTTGATGACGTGGATAACTTTGAAAAACTACAATTGTTAGTCGAAAAAAAATGGTTTGGTAAAGGAAGTAGAATCATTATAACAACTAGAGATGAACATCTATTAAGTCAATTGGGAGCAGATGAAAAATATAAGGTCAGAGAATTGAATCAATGGGAGTCTCTTCTACTGTTCAGTTGGCATGCCTTCAAGATGGCCAATCCAAAAGAAGATTATTGGGATCTTTCGATTGAAGCAATGGTTTATGCGGGAGGACTTCCATTAGCTTTGGTTGTTTTGGGTTCTTTTCTTGAAGGAAGAAGCATTACTGAATGGCAGAGCACATTAGAAAAATTACGAAAAATTCCACTTCACGATATTCAGAAAATACTTAGAATAAGCTTTGATTCATTGGACCGTTATAATCAGGACATATTCCTTGATATTGCATGCTTCTTTATCAATATGGACAAAGAATATGTCATCAAAATACTTGATGGTTGTGAGTTTTATCCAAATATTGGTATTCGTGTTCTCATTGATAGGTCACTTGTGACAATTGATTTCCAAAACAAGTTGAGGATGCATAATCTAATTCGAGATATGGGACGGGAAATTGTTTGTGAAGAATCACCCAAATATCCAGGAAAACGGAGCAGGTTGTGGTTTCCCGAGGATGTCTTAAATGTACTACGCAAGCATACGGTAAGAGGCATATGCATTTTTACTTATAAATAATAGTAATAATAATAATAATAATATGAACTTACATATATAATATTCATGTTATGTAGGTACGCATGAGTGATTTGCCTTTTGCCAAGCATGCTTCATAGTTTGAATAGTGTATCAATATAACGACATAACTCATAAGTGATTGTCTTTAAATCCAAAACTTCTCCGAATAAAGTTAGGTAGTTTACAACTTTAAAATGGCATTCAACATGTTTTAAACAATTCTAATCATGTTCAAATCACTTTAATATTTTTAAAAAATAAAAAATAAATTACGGTGAGAATATATAAGCCTACTCTGGTTAAAAGTTATTCTAACTTTACACAAGATGAGGATGTGCATTGCTAATCCAACCATCTATTTTGCCAGGGTTCGAAAAAAGTGGAGGGTCTCATCTTCAATTTTCATGTACCGGAAAATGTAGATTTGAAAACTGAAGCATTTAAAAAAATGAAGAATTTGAGATTGCTCCAAATCAATGATATACATCTCACGGGATCCTATGAATATCTCTCTAAAGAGCTGAAATGGCTTTGTTGGCATAAGTGCCCTCTGGAATTTCTACCACTAAATTTTCATCTAGAGAATCTTGTTGTGCTTGACATGCAGCATAGTAATGTCAAACAAATCTGGGAGGAGAAGAAGAAAGTACGACAAATCTTACTGTGTTTTTTTCTTCTTCTTCTCTATTAATGTTAAATGTATAACTAGTTAACAAGAACTTTTATTTTCTTTATTTTTTCACAGATATTCAACAACTTGAAGGTCCTCAATCTTAGTAATTCTAAATATCTCACCACATCTCCAGACTTCTCACAAGTCCCACAATTGGAGATATTAATACTCGAAGGTTGCACAAGCTTCGTTCAGGTTCATGAGTCCATTGGATATTTGAAAAGACTCGTTTCATTGAATTTAAAGAATTGCACGAACCTCAAGGACCTTCCAAGAAGCATTATTAATTTAGAATCTCTTGAAAGTCTTGACTTATCTGGCTGCTCCGCCCTTGAAAGATTACCGATGAGTCCAATGAGTCCTTTGGAATTGAAGAATACGAAAGTTTTTTGGAATCTCAAAACTGTATCATTATCTGGATGCAGCCGTCTCACTGAATTACCAAACTTCTTACCTTCCCCACATCTAGAGAGTTTGATACTTGAAGGCTGTACAAGGTTGGAGGAGGTTCATGAGTCCATTGGACTTCTAAAAAGACTTGTTTTGCTAGATTTGCGGAGATGCGAGAAACTTCGCAGTCTTCCAAGAACTATCTCTAACTTAGAATCCCTTAAAACTCTTAACTTGTTTGGCTGCATAAGACTTGACAAGTTACCGAAGGAATTGGGAAATATGACAGCTTTAATGCAGTTGTATGCAGGCAAAACTGCTATTAAGTAACTACCATTCTCCTTTAGTCTTTTGAAGAATCTCGAATTTGCAACCTTTCTTGAATGTGAGTATCTCATTGAATCACCGGAGTTCTCAGAAGCCTCACGTCTGAAGACACTGATACTTACTGGTTGTAAAAGGTTGGTTAAGGTTCACGATTCTATTAAACATCTAAAAAGACTCTCTCACCTGAGTTTAATGGGATGTGAAAACCTTACAAATCTTCCAAGCAGCATTTGTAACTTGGAATCTCTTAGAATTCTTGTGTTGACCGGGTGCTTTAAGCTTGACGAGTTACCAGAGGAATTGGGAAGAATGGCGGCTTTGAGGAATCTTTCTGCAAACGGAACTGCTATAAAGAAATTACCACCCTCGTTTGGTGGTCTGAGGGATCTTGAAAGCGTATACTTGTCTGGATGTGGAGGACCATCCTCATCGTGGATATCACCCAAAAACTCCAACACCATAAGTTCGTTACTTTCCATTCGTTCATTGTCACAACTAGATCTTAGCGGGCACAATTTGTCTGAAGGTGACATTCCCAATAAATTTGCATGTTCATCTTCACTCTCCACGTTGAATTTATCAAGGAACAATTTTCGTAACCTACCTGATTGCATCGGAAGCCTTCCTCGATTATTGAATTTGTATTTGAATGAGTGTACTATTCTTCAATCAATCTCAGTCCCCGAAGGAGTACATTTTTTGGAGGCAAATGACTGCACATCATTGGAAACAATCTCAGTTTCGAAGAACGAGAGTCCACGATGTTTTCACCTTAATAATTGCCCCAAACTGGTTAAGATTAGTTTGGAGAATTTGCGACCTGATTCAGAGGTTTTCATGGCAAGGTGCAACAATCTATCGCCTGAATTTAGGGAGCGTGTTCTCCAGGTTCTCTCTCTCTCTCTCTCTCTCTCTCTCGTTTTATGACGTACGTAAACACTTTCTTTCTTTTTTTTTTCTTTTTTTTTTTCCTTTTGAAATAGATGCTGTGCAAGACACATAGCGGTCGCCTTTGCCTCCCCGGAAGTGAGATTCCAGATTGGATTTGCAATCAGGAAATGGGTTCTTTAATATCCTTCCGTGTACCTTCGTCTTGGGATGGTAAAATCGGCAAGGTGCTTGTTTGCGTTGTTTATGCAGGAAACAAGGGGAAGGAAGCACCACCCAGAGACTTACATGATCGACGGGTTTGGTTTGAGTGGAGATATTGGCCTCGTTTGAAATCCCCCTTCCCCTCCCCTCCCTTTCCCTTCACTTCTCCCAAAAAATATCAATTTCAAACTATTCTTACTTTTTTTATATTTTATATCACATCAACACTTTTTTTATTACTTTTTAAATAAAAAACTCACTACAATACAAATTTTTCTCACTTTTTCATATAAATTATTTCAACTTTATATCACATCAATCCTATTTTTCAATCATAAAAAAAAATTCCAAGGGAAAGGGAAAGGGAAAGGGGATTTCAAACGGGGCCATTGTAATAAAACTAGAAACCCCCAAAAGTCCTTCAGCCTACGTCACAATGAATATATGGATAAGAGAATTTACTATTTTGATAGCTCTGAAGATCATATATTTGCACGAGTGATTAAATTTAATCAAGTTGAATTTCAGATGGAAAGTGGAGACGAAATAGGGCTGTCCATCGATCTTGGGGACATGATTGAAGTGAAGAAGTGTGGAATCCATCTAGTTGATGAGCCAAATGTGACCAGGACAGGCTATTGGATCGAACCCCTCAAATATGTCCTGGTTGGATCTGAATATGATCAGTATTGAGAGCCCAATTCATTCCCGGCCCCCGGGCCCCCCAAATATAGGGGCTAGAAAGGATGAGAAACTATATATTTCATGCTGTCACATGGCCTCCGGCCACCTCCGTGGGGACCCTGGCCGAGTTCAGGTTTGTCGCCGAACCCATCAGCAGGATCTAACCCGCCATCTCTCGCCAGCCCGGGTGGTACTTCTTCTTGGCCAATTGTACGGGCATCGATGGCGATGATCATTTGGTATGCTATAGATTTGCTTTTCGGATTTGTTGGTGTGGGAAAAGTTTTAACTGGCCAAGGAACTGATTTTTTTATCTTGCTAATTAAATCAATTGCTTCCTCTCCTCTCCCTGTTTAAACCCCTTGATCGAGGTCCAAAATTATGTCATGGACATGCTTAATTATAGGTGCTTTTTATTATTTTGTACTTTTTCATGCATTTCTTTTTCTTTTCTTTTTTGGTCCTTTTCTTTTATTTTGAATTTTTTTAGACGACAAGTCATAAGGTCTAGATTTACTTGTTGGTATACATGTATGCTCGAACATAATTCATAAAGAACGCATGACTGAATTTTAACTGAAATTGGACCTAAACTGAATCCCAAATTAGAGATAGTAATCACTAATCACCTCTGAGATTTGCCTACTAGCAAGGTTACAACATGGAATAAAGTCTAATGGTTTGTCTTTGATAATGTAATGATATTGAATTATTGGTAGGATGATACTGTTGAATCTTAATAACACAAATGCGAGGCCATTTTGCAGGAAATTAATGAAGGGAAGACAACGATCCCCTTCCTCCCAAAAAGAGGGTGGCGGCATTGGCCAAAAAGACTCAAATATCCCGTAATCCTTTTTTTTTTTTTTTTGTCAACTAAAGTGCATACCCGCAGATGATGTGCAATTCTCTTTTTTCATTATAATTAAATAAATGTTATGTCGACTTGAGTCTCTTCTAAAAAGAGAAAATAAAAAGGTCTAGAAGAATTATCGATCCCGTAATTCTAGAAAACGAAGTAAGTTGTCTACAATTTCTTTTACAAATACATTATCTTTATTATCGTAATTGGAAAATAAAAAACGTTTGGAGGGAGGGAGAGGGCTTTATTTATTTATTTATTTTTTTACATAGATATTGTATTAACAAAACAAAGCTTAGGTGTACGTGATACCAATATACAGTAACAAACACTCAAAAATAGTGATTACAACGTAAAAAATTATGACTAAAATTAAAACATAAATAAATTTAAACAGATCGGATCTCTTTATTCCATGTCCAAAAGGTAGGAAGAAAAGCACTTACTATATATATAAAGCTTGGGAGCGGTTCTTGCATGACAACCGTCTACCTTAGAGCATCTCCAACAGATGCTTCAAAATAAGATTTTTGCTACAATGAACTTTTATACGCAAATGATTTGAATTGATTGTAGCACATTGAGTGAATATAATATAGAGAGCAATTATTTACTTTTTGTTTTTTTTATTGGTTTCTCTCTTCTTTTAACATATTGAAAAATAATATTTAAAAAAAATATATATGTGATGAAATAAATAATTTATTTGAATTTGTATTAAAAATATAATGATTAAAAAAAAAAAAGTGTTTTGAGTAGCAAAAATAAGACTAGAAGACATACTCATAAGCTTCCACGCACGCAGTATTAGTCTTCTAGAAGACTAGAAGACATACTCGTAAGCTTCCATACAATTGTTTGATCATGACAATTTGATTCCAGAGCTCCATACTGAGTAGAAGACGTACTATAAACAGAGCATTTTAGAAGTGCTTTACACAAAAACAGCACTTGCTTCTCATATAGATGTGCCATACAATTGTTTGATCATGACAATTTGATTCCAGTGCTCCATATATTGCTAGCTCTTGAATCCTTGATGCACAAGGATCCTTTTCGTTATCTTTGGGAAATTAACAAGTCGAGAACTAAATCAAATGATTATAAAATGTGAAATTACAATATTTCTTATAAACAACCGCAGTCATATTTCTAAAAAATCATATAAATTGCAGCATATACATTCCATACTTTTGAGTAAGATCAATTATGAATGTTTTAGTATTATGAGAGATGCATAGCTCAAATTCTATATAGGATGAATCTAAAATCAGTTATTGTGGTTAGCTTAAATTACAAATCCTTTTCTGCAGTCCAAAATCAGTTGATCATTAGAGATTCTCAGGGTAAGCCAAGATAATAATTTAGTTTTTGTAGTCAAATTTTGTCGAGAAACTTGATGTATTTCATTAATGTGCCACGTCATCAACAATGGAATAATGAAACGTGTCACTCTTGAAATATATATATATATATATTAAGAGAAATGATATATACAACCAAGTTTCTCAAGAGTGCGTTTCTGGTATTTGTTCGATCAGGAACATCAATTATATTTGCTTTCTCTTCTTGCCCTTTCTCGAGAGATGCAACTGCTACTTGTTCTGGTGCTTCTTTAACAATAGACTCCACAGCTGGTTGCTCTTCTGATTGGGCCTTAATAGTGTCATCCATTGGCTGTGGTACGACGCAAATTTTTTTTTTTTTTTTTTTTTTTTTAAATAATAAAAAAGTAGAAAGAATGGTCCGTTTAGGTGTTGAATTCGAATATTATTCGAATTCACTGCGCGAATTACGAGGTTTGACTTTGTGAGATAAAATTTGAAAAATTTTGAATTTTTTTGAAAAAGTTGAATGAAATATAATTTGTTTTTTGAAAAAAGTTGAATATTATTCAAAACAAACACACCTGTTAAACAGCCTAGATTGTAAAATAATCTAGCAAGGCAATAGTGCCAAACACCAAAAATATAAAAATTAAATAATTTATTCATATTAAATAATAATTATTTCAATAATTATTCCATATTAATTTTTATAACTTCAATTATTTTATACAATTTTTTATACCTGATTTAATTATTTTCTATCATGGTTATCCGCAAAAAAATTACTCTCATACAAAGACGGAGGAAAGGGGGGGGGCCAGTAGGGGCCATGGGCCCCCCCTCAATTTATTGAAAAACATAAAATAAAATTATTTAGAATGGAAATAAAGAACGAGAGTTCCTCAAATAGACTAGTTTCTAGTTATTGTGTATAGAGAACAAAGAAATGAAAGCATGTTAAGTGTTAATGGTTGAAACTTGAAAGTGTGTGGAATTAGAACTTTCTTGAAAGCAGGAGCGGAGCTACAGGGCACTGGCTCCTCCCATCAACCCACAATTTTTTTTTCTTTTTTTTAAACACTTGGTAAATTTTTTTTGATACCTTGGTTGCCCCCCAAAACCAACCATAAGGGGCATAGACATTATTAGTAAGGGCAAGCAGCAGACGACATGCCATTTTTAATTTGTAGGCTTTTATAATCCTATTTTAGTTTCAGAGCTTTTAGAAAGTTAGGTTAAAAAGAAGATCCATGAGAAAAAGATCTAAACGGTGCGTTTGAGGCGTTCTTAAATGTTTGGTGCGTTTGTGTTTCTAAACGTCCCGTTTTATTAAATCTTTTAAGAAACGACACTGACTAGACTTGGATTTAATGAAACGAATTGTTTAAAATCACAAACGCACAAGACCCAAGCCTAGTCATTGAATCCACCTTATACGCAATTGCTGTCTTTTGACTTTTTGTACTTTTCTTTTTGGGTCTTGTGCTTTTTTTTGCCTTCAATACAAAAACTAAGCCTTAAAAAAAAAAAATTACGAAAACCAAGCCTGGAAATAATTGTGGAAGAGACTAGAGAGCTTGTGTAGTGCTCTTTTTCTTTTCTTTTTTATTTATTTATTTTTTTAAATTTTTTTTTTAAGGGCAGTACAGGTCTTTTGAGTTTATTACTAAGCCAAACAATAATTTATTTATTTATTTTTTTGAGAACTAATTTCTGTTTTTTTATGCTTATAGCTTATGGGTGAAAATATAAATTACATTTAAACAATTGTTAATTAAATTATTTATGAATTTTGTTAGTTATATTTTTTATTGTTTGTAATCAATTTTTTTTTTTTTAAAAAAAAAAAAAAAAATTATCTCGCTCCCCCTAAGTTGATAATCTAGTTCTGCAACTGCTTGGAATTGAAAAGAACTGAAACTTGTGAGGGAATTCAGTGAAAGGGTTTGAGTTTGATTTCGCATACCTGGTGGAGTGGAGGAAGAGAGAAGGAATCGGGAGGAGAAGACAAATCCCTGGAAAATCCAAATCCAAGGCAAGTGGTTGGGTGTTCAGTTTAGGAAGGTGGAAAATGTGTGTGTTTGTACTTTGTATTTGGGAAAGTGTGACTGTGCGAGCATAGGTTGGAGAAGGAAAATGACAACAAAGAAGAACACTGTTCTGTTTTGGAGTGGAAATCTGGTACCTTTTTGTTTGGAGGTCGCTCGACTAGCCCCGGGATGGAAAATTTTTCCTCATTTTGTTTATTAAACTAACTTGTCTTTTTAGAATACATAAATTTTTTGTGTATTTTTTTTTTAAGAGGAGGTGACATTTGTTTTTAGAGCATGAGATTTTTTTTTTTTGTGTATTTTTAATCGCATTAATAAAAAAAAAAGTAAATAAGTAAATAAAAAATAAAAAATTGTGTTTTTGTGTATTTTCTGGCGTCCTTGCTCTCATACAACTATCAAGATATGATATGTTTACAACTTTCATATAACTCTTGTACAACTCTAACAATTTTTTTTTTAACATCAATCATTAGATTTTTAGGACCCACATGTAAAAAAATAAATCCAATAATTAGTTTAAAAAAAATTATTAAAATTGTATAAAAATTATACTACAATTATTAACTTTCACACAAACACATACACACAGCTTGGGAGCCGTTATTGCACAACAAAAGTCTATCTATGAGCATCTTCGATCAACAGATACTTTAAAGAATTCATATTAATTATATTTAACTAATATGTGTTCTTCACTAAAAAAATAAATAAATAAATAATAATAATAGTCCTTTTGACTTTTCAGGATATATATATATTTGTAGTTTCTCTTTTCCTCTATCACATTGAAATATAATCATTCCATATACTTTCTAGAGATATATTAAATTCGGTGCAATTCTTTTGCCTGATCTTACTGTAATAGAGTAAAAATATGTGAGGATACGTAGGAGAAGACCTTTTTTGTTTGGACATGTATGTATTTGAGTAAACCTGTTCTAATAACGCAATAAAACAAAAACATTGCACTGAATGTTAATCTTAATTTTAGTATTCACACCTTCACATTAAATTTATAATAACTTTTATTTTATTTTATTTTATTTTATTTATTTATGAGTTTCTCTTTTCCTTTATTGTGGCCAATATATCAACATTCCACATTCACATTTCCACTTTCACTTTTATTATAATATTACAAAAAAAAAAAGCATCTTGGACTCAGAAAAGCACGAGCCTCGGGACCAGGGGTACACTTGAAACAAAAAAGAGGTTCCGCCATTGCGAGTTTCGCGAAGCTTTCTTCATCTTCAAGAGGTGGCGCACATCAATAAAGATGGTAGGAAAGTGCTTGTAGCTTTCTTCATCTTCTTTCTTCTGATCCCTTTCTCTCTCCCTTTCCCTCCTCTGAACCGAAATTTCTCTTTCTCGTTACCCACAAATCCTAATCCAACTTCTCTGCCATCAAACCCAGAAACTGATCAGCGTTAAACCCATTTTGCTGGCATCCCCACATTTCTCACTTCTCTCCTAATATTACCCCACAAACCACGATTTCTTTCCCAAACTACCCCTACCACCCCCATCCCCCTCTATCTACCACCCATGGGCCAAAGCTTCAGTACTGTGATACCACCAAGCTTGAAGAGGAAGCGGGATCCTGAATCGGAGGACCAAAACCAGCAGGCTCGCAAGGTTCTCGTCGTCCAAGACCCAAACAAAGAAGGTACCGTTTTCAACCATTTAAAACTTTACCCTTCCTAACTTCAACTTCAATCCAACTCTCTTTCTGCTTGCCTTCTTTCAATATTAATGTTACAGGAATTATGGTTTCTGGTACGAATTAATTCTTGTTGCCATTTTTTTTGTTTTGTTTTTTTTTTTTTTTTTTTTTTTCAATTATGGAGAAATTATATTTTTATTAAAAACCAGCAAAAATAAAAATATGAAATTATTAGTAAGTTCAGATACCACTGAATCCTCATCAATATCGTACGTGTCCACTTTGGTAGCGTGAAACTTTGATTAGACGATAAAAAAATAAAAAATGAAGAAGAAAAGGATGAATCATCATAAAAAGAATTGGGATTTTAATTTTTGTTTAATAAATGATATTCTTTCTCATTTTTCAATTTACTTTCCAAAAAATCATTCTCTTTACTCGCCGAATATGTCTCCTTTTTCAGTCCAATCAAACTCAACCACAAGAACCACCTCGTCATCTTCTCAATCTGGTTGGGATTACGACGTCTTTCTGAGTTTCAGAGGTGAAGATACTCGCAAGAACTTTACCGATCACCTCTATTCCGCCTTGATGAGGGTCGGAATTCGTACCTTCCGAGATGACGAGGAACTTCAAAGAGGGGAGAACATCTCTACCGAACTACTCAATGCAATTCGTGGATCAAGGATTTCCATTGTGGTATTTTCCGAAGGCTATGCTTCTTCAAGGTGGTGCCTTGATGAACTTGTGGAGATAGTGTGTTGCAGGAGTACCATAGGCCACACTCTTCTTCCGATATTTTATCACGTAGACCCCTCGGATGTCCGACATCAGATTGGAACTTTTGTGGAAGCCTTTGCTAGGCATGAAAAGCGGTTTCAGACCGATATGGAAAGGGTGCGAAGGTGGAGAGCAGCACTTGCTGAAGCTGCAAGTTGTTCCGGTTGGGATCTTAATAACGTTGCAGATGGGTATTATGCTATGTACTCTTGTACTTTGTCATGCATTTCTTTCTTTTTTCTTTTCTTTTACAAAAGTTGATAAAAAAAAAAAAAAAAGAGGATAAACTTAACAAAACCCCCTAAATGTATTAAGGAAATTAGTGTTTGAGTTGAATGAGTTGATGGTTAATTTTCTTTTCCGTGCACACTCTATCAGTGTATCAAGATCATGCCATCTAGAGAAACTTTTTTTTTCCTGAATTATCAAGTCTAGTATAGCTTTTTAGATAAACTATCGTACACTTGAGAGGAATGATATTGTAACCATACTTTGTCCAAAACCATTGATGGCTTTTTTCTGCTAAAAGAAACCAAAATAATTGTTTCATGGCATGTCAATAGGAGAAGAAACTACATAGAAATTTATTTAAATGATAAGTGTCAATAATTTTGGTAAAACCTAATTATTTGTCATGACGTAAAATAATAATTAATAATTTTCTTTCTTCTTTTGTTTTCCTTATGCTTACTTTGTTGTGCTCTTTTCTATTTGAATCACAATAATTAGGTATGAATCAAGATTCATTAAAGAGATTGTTGAAGAAGTTTTGTGTAAAGTGAACCCCGCTCTCTTGAATGTTGCCAAACACCCAATAGGAATGAAGTCTCGTGTTGATGATATTAAAGTTTTATTGAATCTTGGAACAAGAGACGTTCGAGTTGTGGGCATTTACGGAATGGGTGGAATAGGTAAAACAACCCTAGCAAAAGCTGTCTACAATGAAATATGTGATGCATTTGAAGGAAATAGCTTTCTTTCAAACCTTAAAGAAAGTTCAGAAAAGCCTGATGGCTTAATCCACTTACAAAATCAACTTCTTTCTGATATATTGAAAATGAATTCGAAGATTGTGAATGTTGACAGAGGAACCAATATAATTCAACATAGAATTCATGGAAAAAAGGTTCTTGTTATTCTTGATGATGTGGATGACTTTGGAAACATACACATGTTAGTCGAAAAGCACTGGCTTGGTCCAGGAAGTAGAATCATTATAACAACTAGAGATGAACATTTGCTAACTCAATTGGAAGTAGATGAAAAATATGAAGTTGAAATACTGAATGATTGGGAGTCTCTTCAGCTTTTCAATTGGCATGCCTTCAAGATGACCAATCCAAATCCAAATGGAGATTACTCAAAGCTTTCGATTGAAGCAGTGAATTATGCCGGAGGACTTCCATTAGCTCTTGAGGTTTTGGGTTCTTTTCTTAAAGGAAGAAGCACTGCTGAATGGAAAAGTGAATTGGACAAATTACAAAGAACTTCTCATCCAAAGATTCAAAAAATACTTAGAATAAGTTTTGATTCATTGGACAGAATTATAAAGTACATATTCCTTGATATTGCATGTTTCCTTGTCAATATGGACAAAGAATATGTTATCAAAATACTTGATGGTTGTAATTTCTTTCCAGAGAGTGGTATCCCTATTCTCATTCAATTGTCACTTGTGACAATTGATTACCAAAATAAGTTGAAGATGCATAATCTAATTCGAGATATGGGAAGAGAAATTGTTTGTGAAGAATCGCCCAAATATCCAGAAAAACGCAGCAGGTTGTGGTTTTACAAGGATGTCTTAAATGTACTACACAAACCTACGGTAAGATGTATATGCATTTTTTAGTTGTGAAAAAAAAGGTGGAATGTGTATATACACATAAACATGTGCGCAGCCACATGTACGTACGTACGTACGTACATGTACATGTACATAATATACATATTATATAGGCATGCATGAGGTGCTCAGGAAAAAAAAAAAAAAAAAGAAGGTACGTATGCATGAGTGATTTGCCATTTTGTCATTTGGCCATTTTGCCAAGCATGCTTCATAGTTTGAATAGTGTATCAATGTAACTCATATGTGATTTGACTTTAAATTCAAAACTTTTCTAAATCAAGTCAGGTTGAGAATGTATAGGCATATTCAAAATTATTCTAGATTTACACAATATGAGGATGTGCGTTGCTAATCCAGCCATCTATTTTGCTAGGGTTCGAAGAAAGTTGAGGGTCTCATCTTAAATCCCCCGCTACTTGAAGATGTAGAACTAGAAACTAAAGCATTTAAAAAAATGACGAATTTGAGATTACTCCAAATCAATGATGTTCAACTTACAGGATCCTATGAATATCTCTCCAAAGAGCTTAAATGGCTTTGTTGGCATAAGTGCGCTCTAATATCTCTTCCACGAGATTTTCATCTAGAGAACCTGGTTATTCTTGATATGCAGCATAGTAAAGTCAAACGAGTTTGGAAGAAGAAGAATAAAGTATGACAAATCTTATAATGATTTTTTTTTTTCCTGCTAATGTTTAAATGTATAACTAACAAGTACTTTTCTTTTGTTTATTTTTCTCACAGATTTTCAACAAGTTGAAGGTCCTTAATCTTAGCAATTCCAAATATCTCACTAGATCACCATATTTCTCACAAGTCCCACAACTGGAGATACTAGTACTTGAAGGTTGCACAAGCTTGGTTCAGGTTCATGATTCCATTGGACATCTCAAAAGACTTGTTTTATTGAATTTAAAGGATTGCACAAACCTGAAGTATCTTCCAAGAAGCATTTTTAACTTAGAATCTCTTGAAACTCTTGACTTATCTGGCTGCTCAGCATTTGAAAAATTACCGAATCAACAACCATCTTCCTTTGGTTTTTTCATGAATCTCAAAATTGCATCATTTTCTGGATGTAGCTGTCTCACCAAATTACCAAACTTCTTACAATCCCCACATCTAGAAAGGCTAGTACTTGAAGGTTGTAAAAGCTTGGTTGAGATTCACGAGTCTATTGGACTTCTAAAAAGACTTGTTTTGTTGAATTTACAAAGGTGTGAGAAGCTTAGGAATCTTCCAAATAGTATTTCAAACTTAGAATCTCTTGAAACACTCGACTTGGGGGATTGCTATAATTTTGAGAATTTACCGGAACAATTAGGGAATATGACGGCTTTAAAAAAGCTAGTGCTGAACTTCACTGCTATTAAGCAACTACCATCCTCCTTTAGGCTTTTGGAGAATACCAAAAATGTAAGTTTTTTTGGATGTCAATATCTTATCGAATCACCAGAGTTCTCACGAACCTCACATCTAGAGGATTTGACATTTGTAGGTTGTACAAGCTTAGTTAAGATTCACGAGTCCATTGGACATCTAAAAGGACTTAAATTACTAAATTTAGGAGGGTGCAAGAAGCTTAGGGGTCTTCCAATTAGTAGCACTTCTAACTTAAAATCTCTTCAAAGTCTTATATTGACTGGCTGCTCAAAACTCGACAAGTTACCTGAACAATGGGGGAATATGATGGCTTTAAGCAAGTTGGAGGCACACGGAACTGCTATTGAGCAAATACCATTGTCCTTGGGTCTTTTGAGTAGTCTCAGTGTTTTAACATTACCTGGATGTGGAGGACTGATATCATCCAAAAGCTCCAACTGCATAAGTTTGTTATCCATTTCTGAATTATGTTCATTGACAACACTAGATCTCAGTTGCCACAATTTGTCTGAAGCCGAGATCCCCATTGAATTTGGATATTTATCTTCACTCGAAGAATTGAATTTATCAAGAAACAATTTTCGTAACCTACCTAGTTGCATCAGCCGCCTTTCTAAATTACAGGAATTGATTTTGAACGAGTGTACTACACTTCAATCAATTTCACTTCCTAGAAGTGTAATATTTTTGGGAGCAAATGGCTGCACATCATTGGAAAGAATCTTAGTTCTGACGAATGAGAGTTCAGGATCTTCTGACCATGATAATCTCAACAACTGGCAGAAGTCCGCAAAAATTGGACTTGATAATTGCCACAAACTGGTTGAGATTCAAAATTTGGAGAGTTTGCTATGTTTACCTGGTTATATTAGCATGGGAAACTGCACCAATCTATCATCTGGTTTTAGGGAGAGTGTTCTCCCGTATCTTCTCAAGGTTCTCTCTCTCTCTCTCTCTCTCTCTCTCTCTCTCTCTCTCTCTCTCTCTCTCTCTCTCTCTCATTTTATGACACAAACACTTTTTTGAAATAGACGATGTGCGAGACAGACTATAATCAAGATCCTTTCGTTTTCCTCCCCGGAAGTGAGATTCCAAATTGGATTAGCCATCAAGCAATCGGTTCTTCAATATCCTTTCGTGTACCTCCGTTATTGGCAGGTAAAATCAGCAAGGTGCTTTTCTGCATTGTTTGTGCAGTAAACAAGAAAGCAGTCTCAGGCAGTATAATACCCCAAGGGGGTTCGTTGAGATGGAAATGGAGATTTTGTAATAAAAGTTCAAGAGACCAGTCCAACAACTGGGATGACTGGGAAATAGTGCCACATACTTGGGTTGTACCAGATTTTGATATCTTTGAAGATCATATACATGCATTAAAGATGACTGACTCTGTGTGGATAGAACGACTTCAGATGAAAAGTGGAGATGAAATAGAGTTCGCCGTCGATCTACAAGTGCGGCGCCAAGGAATTAATATTCCATTTTATAACTCAAAAAAGTGTGAAATTGATTCGCAAATTATGGAAGTGAAGAGGTGTGGAATCCATCTGTGGAATCTATGAGCAATTCTAGATAATTTTGCAAAATTCCACCCCAAATATATGGTATCTAGATATCCCTTGCTGCCTTTTGTAATTTTTAAAGTTTAATATTTAGAAATTCAAATAAAATATTTTATTTTATTTTTTATTCTTCTTTTTCTTTGTAGACAGTCGTGGCGGATAAAAAAACAAATAGGTGAAATGCATGAGAAACCGTTTCCTACTGTCACTGAAATTCCCTCACTCACAGACGACATATGTATGCCTTATGCAGCTGCCACGCAATCATTCCTCCACCGAGCCAAAGTTGCTTGCAAAGAACTCAAGTCAAAGGCAAAAATTTCGAACGCCTTGCTCATCTTCAAAGTCTCAGATGACTTGGTTTACAGATTCTGATACAAAGATTCCACTAATTTTTTTTTTTTTTGTTTGTTCAGAAGCCTAATCCGAGTCTCCAGCATCAAACTCAGAAACAGAGCGCTGATCGAACCCATTTCCATTGGCTTCTCTGGCGTGGTTGAGCACCGAAGCCACTGATAAGGGCACAGAGGTGAAGCCGAGGGTGGTGGTGGTGGGCTCTGAGTGGGCCGCTTGCAGGTTCATGAAGGGCCTTGACACCAAGCTCTACGACGTGGTGTGCGTCTCCTCGGAACCACATGGTGTTCACACCCCTCCTGGCCTCCACCTGCGTGGGCCACATGTGTAAGCGCTATAATAAGTTATAGAATTCCATTTGATGCACTAGCTAACTCTTGTCTGGTGCAATCTGCAAAAGAAGAAAAAGTCGAACTAATTTCATGATCAGAGTTGAAGGAAAAGCAGTTGTCCTTTGCTTATTATATTTGAATGATATGATAAATCCATCAAATAGTCTAGTTACACGTACATATGTGGTGTCAGGTTTTGAGGTTTTAGTTTCAAAAAGGCTCAGCTATAAGAAATTTGGTCCCACGGGAGTTGAATTCATTGATTTTATCATGAGAGATGTTTGCCAAAAAGATATGTGCTACTAAACGTATAGTTGACAAAAGTAAGAGGTGCATGATTATAGGAAGAACTTGTTTGCCTGTGTCTTAAAAATGTTGTTGTGGATTATGTATTGCATATTCTCAAATTGAAAGTTTTAATCTGATCTTTGTTGTGGAAGATAAATTAAGTTGTTAGTTGTAAAAGGTAAAATCCGAAATGAACCATTTTTCTCTTAAAGGAACTTGGGCCTTCTCCTAAGGATATGTAAGGCTCCTCTCACTAGCAACATTTGGGATGTTGAACTACTGTGGACATTGCAATTTTTAACCCCCAACCACCGCCTCTCCCAAATTTTAGTTATGAATCTATATATTCATTTTTCATTAAGTAGTTTCTCTCGGTCAGGATTTCCATCTTGTCTGTGGGATTGTCAAGGATGTTAAAAGCTCAAAAGTTAATTCTTAGTGATGGCACTGAGGTTCCATATGGACTGTTAGCGTGGTCTATGGGTGTTGGCCCCTCTCCTCTTGTTAACTCTCTGGAACTTCCAAAATCTTCAGGTGAAAGGTTAGTTACTAGTTCTTTTTGGCTCATGAAAATGCATTTCTACCAATGGTATTGGCTCTTTGATATGCCTCCTTTTTAGTTTTCAAGGTTGCAGAGCGGCAAGGAAAATATCCATCTTATCTATTAAATAGAATTGGTAAAGTTGGTGGAGGTCATGCCAATGGTGCAAATGCCATGGAACTGGGAGATATATGCATTTGTTTACAAGCATCTAGGAAGCATGACAAGCATTGGCAGATACAAGGCTCTAGTAGATATCTTTGGCAGAGCAAGTTGAGTTTTTAGTCATCCTGGGCCTTCTCTCTTGAGCTATTAAGTTAAATTGGACCGTGGAATGATGCAGCTGCAATTTTGCAGGATTTGTCAGTTGGTTTATTTGGCGCTCAGCATATCTGACAGAATCGTGTTATAAGCCGGAGGAAACAGATTTGTGTGGCAATCAACCTTGGTGTTTGGTCGTGATATTAGCAGAACCTAGATTTTGTAATACAAGGTATCTTTATCTTCTTGTAGGAGTCTATGCCTACTTTTCTCCCTCCCTGTTCCTGATTTCTGGATGAGTGGTTTGCGGAGTATACACTACTGCAGTTAGGCGTAAATATTTTGTTACTACTTGCAGGTCAGCAGTCATGCCACGTTTCCACATGCACATCTTCATGGTGTGAGTCCATTTGAATTCGAGGATGATACATATCAAATCATGGACGTAAAGTGAAGAAAATTGTCCATTTGATTTTATTGTTTTGTTTTACTCCCATAACAACCCACATATTCGTTCCTAAGATCCAGATGATAGATATCAAATCATGTATCTCTTGTTCGTTCATATTGAAGTTGCCTTTTAGCTGAAAAATGTTTGTCCTGTTTTATAGAATCATGCATGTGAATTCCTTTCGTTCACTTATATCTCAGCCCCAAGACCTCCAACAGTCGAGGTTGGGGAGAGCATTTTCAGACTGGTGAACAGGCAATGCAGACTGCATAACCTTAACTGATACATGATTTTGTGTTATCTGTTCAGTTTTTTGGTAAATAACTAGTATCAATGAATTAATTTTGCTAGAGAAATGAACTAACCTTGATGGATGACAAATTGAAATCATTGCCCAATCAAAAAACCCAAGTTGAATTAAAAGCCAGAACCTGTTTGCATCTGATAGGATATTATTGGATTGGCATATTTATAAGCAAAGTGGATGCAACTATGAAGTTCATCCTCAAGGAGATGACATTTCATCTCCTTTTCGCTAATGGGCATCCTATTGAAGTTGCTTCAATAAAGTTGTAGAAGATTAATAGATATGCCCCACTAGAAGTGCGGAACCATTTTTGTCCAAATCAATCACAAAACAAACTAGAAAACTAAAACGTGTCACAAAAAGGAACCCCTAAATTAATAGATGGTAAATCTTAAGAACCTAATAGTAGTTGTTAAACTAATCCAAATGGATTGTTAATCAGAATGACAAAACAAGGGAGGTCAAGCCTTAGATATCCCGCATAAGCATTGATTGAACCTTTGTTGGATGACCATAAAGCCATATAAACCCAGCAGCATCATCAGCTTGATCATAGATCAGGCTATCCTCAAAAGAAGAGATATCTTTCCTGTACAAGCTATAAGGGCTACTTCGGCTTACTATAGTAACATAACCTCTGTATATAGTTTGAGTTCAACTGAACCTGTCGTACACTCGGTAATCTTCTCCATGAATTTATCCAATGACTCACAAAGTGGGTCAAACCATCTGCCTGCGTACAATAGCTCCGCATATTTGAGGGCGAGCGAATCCTTAACTTGCATGGTTTCTCGATCAATAGCTAAAGACTCCAACTCTCGTACAACGGTGAAGAGGATTGTCCCACCTGGAGTTTCATACACCCCACACAGCTTTTCATACCAACAAGTCGGTTTTCAACCATGTCAACTCGGCCAATTCCATGCCTCCCACCAATCTTGTAGTTGTTGAGCTCATTAAGTAGGGATGCCGAAGAAAGCCTCTTCCCATTGACTGAAACGGGAAGACCTGATTCTACTCCAATTTCAACATATCTACAGGGAATCAGTGGCGGATGCATTCATGGCCCCTGCTGGAGTTAAAAAAAAAAAAAAAAAAAAAAAAAAAAAAAAAAAAAAAAAATTAAAATAAATAAATATTTCTTCAGTAAATTTTCATTGCAAGGGCTAATGGCCCCTATGCCCTTCCTATTCTCTAATGCTAATAGCCCATCTGTACCACCGTCTTTTTTCTTTTCTTTTCTTTTCTTTTTTTTTTTTTTTTTTTCTTTTTTTTTAAGTCTATAAGACTACTAGACAAGTCACTGAAGACAAACTTTGCGTACAAGTACAAAACGTAGGAATCAGGCTACTACTAGTCTATTAGTGTTAGGGACTTTACATGGAAAACGAGGTGGAAGCCAAAAAGTACATGAGAAAATGAAATGAAGAAGTAAAAATGTTTAGACAGTTTTTGTAGAACCAAGAAGTGCACGAAGATTATCTTGATTTTTTTGGCAGAAAAAAATTAAATTAAAATGAAAACGAAAAAAAAAAAAAAACGTCTCAATCGTGTGGTGGAAGCCAAAAAGTACGTGAGAAAATGAAATGAAGAAGTAAAAATTTTTAGACAGTTTTTGTAGAACCAAGAAGTACACGAAGATCATCTTGATTTTTTTGGCAGAAAAAAATTAATTTTAAATTTTAATTAAAGTATTTTAAATTTGATGCGCATAATAATTTAAAATTACAAAATTTGTATTCTAATATTATTGAAGGCCAAGAAACAAGGCCGCCAATAAAGACGGTTAAACAAGAAAGGATATTAGGGACATGACCGTCACGAAAAATTTTAGCTCTATCTGAAACTCTGAACAAATTAAAGACTAAAATAAGAGCATAATTTTTGAAATACCCTTCGATCCTAACCAAACACCCATCAGATAACAACTATAGGAACGTTCAAAAGTGTCGTGGTACTTTAATAATAGCATTTTTCTAGTTTACAATCGATCTTCTAATTTTTAAATAAATATATTATTTTCGAATCTGATTGACGGCACCAGAGGGCCATTCATGCTTGAAACGTGGCACCCACAATTAGAAATTCAACTGCTATATTGGGATTATTTTCTGCTGGGTGTTGACTTGGAGTTATATATGTTAAATAAGTATTTTTTAAATTTTCAATTTACTTTAAAAAAAAAAAAAAAAAAATACACATATCCCTTTCAAACTATCATTCAATTGTCAATGTACTCCCTAAACTACCAATTGTGTTAATGTTTTCCCTCAAACTACCAAAAAATGTCAATATCCCCCAAGGCCAACAAAAAGACAAAAATAACCCTATTTTTTTTTTTAATAACACAAAAATGTCCTTATAAATTTTTTAAAAAAAATTATTGAAAAAAAATTAAATTAGAAACGAAAAAATAAAATAAAAAACGAAAAAAGAATGATTTTTTTTAAAAAAAAAAAATCAAACGAAAAAATAACTGAAAATTATAAAAACAATTTAAAAAAACGAAAAAATAAAAATAAAAACCAGTTTTTTATTAAATTAAAAAAAAAAAAAAAAGAACAATTTTTTTTTAATAAAAAATCAAACGAAAAAAAATAATTATTTTTTAAAAATAAAATGAAACCAAACAAAAAAAAAAGTTTTTAATTTTTTTGGAATAAATTTTTGTTATTTTATATTTTTTAATAATTTTTTTAGTTTTGTATTTTATTTTAATAATTTTATGAAGGGTATTTTTGTAATTAGGAGGACATTGACAATTTTTTAGTAGTTTAGGGGGAGAGATTAACGCAATTGCTAGTTTGGGGGGTACATTAACAATGAAGTGGCAGTTTGAAAGGATTATGTGTACTTTTTCTTTTTCTTTTTTTTTCTTTTTTTTTTTAAATATGATAAATAAACATATCAAAACCAAAAGTAGTTCAATGAATGCGGGCCTATTAGGCTATTACGACTCGGTCTTATTGCATTATATATATTAAACACAAAAAATGATACAACTAATCATATGAGATGTCATACGGTTTATAATATTTTTGCAAGTCCATTGTAGATTGAATCCAATAAGAGTGTCACGCAGATCTTACAAAAACTAAACGAGAACCTTTTTTATATTCTTCATAACTCATTTATAAGACTTTGTTTCTCTGTCCAAATATTCCAAGAAATTAAGGTGATTTTTTTTTTTTTTTAAAGAAAATTAACTTAGGGTAAACTCTTTGGGGAGCTTAAAAATTCCAACTCAAGCACACTATTGTTTGGCTTAGTTGGTTAGAGCTTGGGACAGTAGGGCATTTCTCCCTTCTGATCCCAAGTTCGAATCCTGTTGGGTACAAACTCTTTCTTGGGGCCAACCACCCAGGTTGTGGGAGGAGGGGGGGTTTTGAACTTCTGATCATCTACCTACGGTTTAAGGCCCAATGTCTGGGGTTGCGTTGAACATTGGGCTAGGGGATTAATCATCGGTTCCTGACACGCAGCTACTGCGTTCGGAAGGTTTGACTACCACCTTGGTGAACCAGTTGTTCAACGAATGAGGTACATTGCAGATATAGGGAGGAGGGATACCCCTAATAAAAATAAATAAATAAAAAAGAAAACAAATGAAAAGAAGACAAACAAAGGGTGTTTGATTGAACTAGATGGATGATGTGGTGAACAGATTGTAAAACCTTTGGGTGTTTTGACTATAGAGAACGTGACATTAAATTCCAGAGAAAAAAAATTACAGAACTTTAAGATTGAACACTGGCGTTAGTCGATAACTCTGATACCACAAAAGAAAAGATAATGCTACAAAAATATAAAATGAAAAGCTGAAAATAAATAAGAACAGTGAATTTTACGTGGTTCAGTCTATGACGGATGTCTACATGATAAAGTCCAAATAGCTACATTATGCTCTTATTACTTTTAGTTTACAACATAAAATGCTCTATTTATAGAGATTACAGATGAAATATAATCATAATTAAATCCCTTACTTTAAGGTGATTCAATTCTCGTCAAATCCTTAACTTCAGGGTAATCCAAATATACTCTAACAGTTACTTGATTAATTCTTGGCACGAATGACAAAAAACGAAGCCGCCAATAAATGCTATTAAACAATGAGTGGATGTATAGGGGCATGATCATGACGAGACTTCTCAACTCTATTTGAACTCCCTGAACAAAGGATTCAAATAGGAGCATGTATGACTCTCAAAATTAGGGTCAAACTCAGCATCTGAGATTTGAGAGGGTAAAATTGAAAAAAAAAATAAAATTTGGGAGAGCAAAACTAAAAAAATTAAAAAAATTTAAGGATAAATTTTTATTTTTTATTTTTTATTTTTTTTAAAAAAAAATTAAAGAAACCATGGGGTTTATGTGCACCTTCGCCCATGCTCGAAATATCCATTAATCCTACCCAATGACCTATAGGCTTTAGGGTAACAACTATAGGAATGTTAAAGTGTCGTGGTACTTGAATAATAGCGTTTTTCTAGACCCACGTTGACAACTTGAGAATCTATTTTCTAATTTTTAAGAGAAATGCTTGGTTGTACACTCTCATCACACTCATATTCCACTCTTGTCTACATGGACCAATAATATTGTTAAAAAAATCAGGATCCCACTACACTCTCTATACTATCTCTCATATTATTGGTCAATGTAAAAAAGAGTGGGATAGTGATGGGATGAGAGTGTACAACCAAGTATTTCTCAATTTTTAAATAATTAATATATTATTTTCGAATCTTATTGACGGCACCAAAGGGCCATTCATGCTTGAAACGTGGCAACCACATTTGGAAATTCAACTCCTATCTTCTGAGATTATTTTCTGCCGGGTGTTGACTTGGAGTTATGTTAAATAAGTCATTTTTAAATTTTAAATTTACTTTTTTTTAAAAAAAAAAAAAAAAAAATGTATATGTACTAGTACATCATAAACATATCAAAACCAAAAGTAGTTAAATGAATATGGGCATATTACGACTCGGTCTTATTGCATTATATCTATTTATTAAACACAAAAAATTATACAGCTAATCATGTGAGATGTACGTCATACGGTTTAAAATATTTTTGCAAGTCCATTAATTGTAGATTGAATCCAATAAGAGTGTCACGCAGATCTTACAACAACTAAACCAGAATCTTTTTTATATTCTTCATAACTCATAAGACTTTGTTTCTTTGTCCAAATATTCCAAGAAATTACGGCGATTTCTTTTAAAGAAAATAAACTTCTGATAAACTCTTTTTAGGGAGCTGAAAAATATAAAATCACTTCACATCGTTAAACTTATTTGTGTTAGATGAGACAATGTAGCCGATGACACAACCTCTTTGTCAATCAGGTTGCAACCAATCACCCAAATCATGATTCACTTACACCACATTCTAGAACTTCCCAAACTGTGAAACCAAATCATGGGATCTAGTCGTGCTGTCCAAGCAGTATCCTCCAATCCATTTGTCACTCCTCAAATTGTAGAACCTGCCGAGGCAATCAATCACATTAGGCAAGACTGCTCTCCATCCAATAAGCCTTGCCTATTTGTAAGAACAAAAATTGATTAAAAAATAAGGTTGCCCAATCTCAAGGAATGCAATATCAGCAATCAGCGGTCAAGGTAGGATTTTGTTCTCTTTTTTATTTTTTTATTTTATGAATAAAAAAAAAAAAAATAAAGTAAAAAAAAATTGATTAAAAATATTAAAAAAATATATCTAACGAAATAAATAAACAATATAATAAAATTTAATTATTGTTTAAAACATATTAATGTAAATTACAATTTATTTTTGTCTTACCTCACATGTTAATTTAGTCAATTGTCTTTTACGAGTCTTCATATATTTATAAACAATTAATTTAAAAGAATAATGTAAATATAAAAGATTGATTACATTCCTGAATTTTTTTAAGAAAGAGAAACTTTTTGCTCTGTTTTGGAGAAATCAATTAGGCAACGTACATGGTTTAATGTTTTTAATTTTTTTTTTCCCTTTTTTTTTTTTTTAAGAAATAAAACATGAGTCAAGCAAAGGCAAAAATTTCACCAACACAGAGGAGCATTTGTCCCAAAAATTATATACCGAGAAAAAAAAATGAAAAAGAAAAAACAAAACAAAAAAAGTGCCAATATTGAATAAGCAAGAACTTGTTAAAAGCATAAACTAAGATCAAGAACACAATTGACCTGCTACAAGAACAACTGCTCATAACCCGTTACATATAGCCTACTATCTCACCATGTAAGAGCTGTGACGACCCGTTTTTTTTTATTATTATTTTTTGAAAACATACAAACGGATTTTCACAGTGGCACGACTACTTGTCGCTCAGCCAACATAACATACACGTTCCATAACATGTATCTGATATTCAGAGTTACATCTAACACAGCGGAATATAAATATCAATGTGCAGCGGAACACATATCATAAGCGGAAATACATCTAATACATCACAGTTAATATCAACAACAAGAGCCATTTACATGTCTATCTATTTAAGGCTTATAAAATATTTTACTATAATTACATATCAAATTATAGGCTCAACAAATACGTAAATCACGTAAGACACGAGCCATAAATAGAATACCCAAAATATGGACTACCCATGAGTCCATAACTTATGACTGTCGCGATGTGCTCCAATCATAACATCCCATACGCTAGGTGGACGGGTCAATATCTATATCTGTAGAACCTGCAACCAAAGCATCAATGTCTATACAGTTGCGGGGGTTGCCGCATCCATACAGGTGGAATTACGAGCCTACCGCCTTAGCATAAATAATTACACTAAGATCTCAGAGGTATACTATTCACTGAGTTTTCGCAAAGAACCAACTTTTCTTTTCTAGTCATGCGTACACTATAACAGCCACCAATTTTATAAACTTTTGTTTGAAAACCCCTATAGCTGATATAGCAAACACCGACTCATAGAAAACATTTAAACATACTAGGCAGCTAAGATTATACGTAGAAGTTCCGTTGTAAAAACAACTACGTACGACCTCACCTACAATAATACTTTGTGGTTTGTTTGCTTAGGTTTACATAACCCTTATGTTAGAAATCAATGGCATTTAAATCATGCAACCATCCGATAGAAATATACATAAGCTCTTTTCCATTAAAACTCTTATGCATATTAATACATCTAGCAAAACTACTCATAATATAAAAACATCACTCATCAAAACCATGCTATGAATGATTATGCAATGCACATCATGGAAATTAATCCAAGCATCATGGGTTACCCCAAGCATCATGGGTTACCCCAAGCATCATGGAAATAAATCCAAGCATCATGGAAATTAATCCAAGCATCATGGGTTACCCCAAGCATCATGGGAATTACCCCAAGCATTGTTTCCCGTGAGTTATGAACCTCACTTCGATGCACGTTTAGCGTTCATATGCATATGCATCATGCTTCAAAACAATATACACAATATACATTTCATTTTATGAATCATACCTTTAACACATGCTTTCTTTACAAAACATAATCAATTCAACATGTCATTTCTTTAACAATTTGCATAACTTAAATCTTCATACTCACTCTAAACTCACCAATCATATTCATAGTTCAAAACATCATCAATATTTCAATATACTCCAAAGTACTCAAATCATCCAAAACAATTCGATCATAATCAACATACAGTTGGTTCAGGTTTGTAAAACAATATATATTTTGCAATTCATCATTTTAGAAAATAATACTTCTCAGTGAGTAGAATACTCACTTTGGCTGCGCGGATATTAAGCACTAAGCCAACTAGACACCACCTTGCAATGCGTCACTGTGAAAATACACATTGCACATTATTTGACATTTCTAACATTAGACCGACATTTAACTCTTAAATTGCTCAAGGGCTAACCCTTGAAAAACCCATAATATTTTAAGGATCCCAATTACTCACCCATAAATCTAGACACTACCTAAACTCAATTAACACTAACCCAAAGTATTTACTTGGGGTTAGACATTAAAATCACCATCTCAAATAATTTCCTATAACATCAAATATTAATCCCAAATTATAATCATTAATCTATAAATTATTTTCACTAACATTTTCTCAATATTATTAACCCTAATATTATTTCATAAATATTTTTACATCAATTACTAACATATTAACACGATTTAATCATCTAGATTTTTAATCACTTAAAAACCCCAAATTAGTTTAACCTATCAAATTAGGGTCTCTAAACTTTAAATCATAATTTATAAACACTACCTCAAACACAATATTATTAACCCAATAGTTTTTACTAAGGGTTAATCACAATAAATAGCATTTTAACAAAATACCCGAAAACTAATGTCTATAGAAAACTTACCAAAAATTCGCCAAGCAAAGACCAAATGCTCGGGAAGCTCCTAGCAACTCCAAACTACCCAAAATCTAGAGAAAACGCCAAGTTAAACTCATCTCTATAAGATTTATAAAAATCTCCAAAAATGCTAGTTTAGCGATTTACCTCAAAACGATCGGTAGAAACGTAGATCGAGCTTCGTAGATCACGTTACCGAAGTCGGATCGAAGATCGGACCGTTGGATCTTCATAGATCAAGGATTTTCTATAAAAATCCATAACAGAAAAATAAGGAGGAGAGGCATTCCTCCCTCCTTTTAAAAATATTACTTTTTACATTTTTAATAATACTAAAATTATTTTAACTATTCATTTACTCAAATTTTATACTCTAAATATTAAATAATGTCCCGGACATTACAAGAGCAGTCACAGCGGATTAACTACTTTCTCTATTTGGCTAGAATAACTTAACTTTTGCTTAAAACTCACTTTTATCGACTTATGTAAAGCAAAGCTAAAATGGCGTTTGTTAAAATTTTATGAGACTTTGCACTATTCACAAATCTACTTTTATTTTATTGTTTTTTTCTTTCACTTTCTTCCATTCTCTCTCTCTCTCTCTCTCTCAAATATTCTTTCTTCTTCTTCTTTCCGCGCGTTCGTCTTTGAATTTTCTTCTCCCGCATAGGTTGGACTTGGGAAGCACTTTCTTTTCTAAAAGTGACATGAATTCGCATCTATTTTATAAGTGATGTGAATTCACGTCTTTTTCTAAAAAGGGACGTGCATTAATGTCATTTTTAAGAAAGGGACGTAAATAATTCACTTCGCTTGTTGTACAAAATGTCATAATTTATTCAATTCACATCGATTATAAAAGAAAATGACGTTAAATTTTTTTTCATTTTGCATCCTTTATTAGTAAAGGACGTGAAAATTGTATCATTTAAAAGGAAATGACGTCAACTCACAAATTAATATCGCTTGTTGCAAACGACACAAAAAAAGTCACAAAATGCCCCCTTTTTTTGTAGTTAGTGTGAAAAACATCGAAGAACATGTGGTTTACATCATACTGAAAACTGTTGTGTTTTAAATATTGAAAACTGTTGTGTTGTGAAAAAAAAATTAAATTACAAGTGCTGTAATTTTTTCAATAGTCAAGATCTAACTTCATTTTCTTTATTTCTTATAAATTATTTAAAACTAGATTTTGGTTATTGAAAAATTATAGCTGTAATTTTTTGTACAACCTAATCTAAATCTAGAAAATTTATTACTCATAAAAAAAAAAAATTCAACACTAAATCAAACTCGTTTGATTAAAATAAAAAATAAAAAAATTGATTCTTAGTAAGCACTTATCCCTGTTTCCAGCTCGAACGTGGTGGCCTCACATTAGATAAAGTCAACTCCTCTCTTGCAATTATTGTCTGCCACACGTTGACTTGGAAATATGTTTAATGATTATTATTCCCTTAACCTCTTTTTCGATCTCTCTTTTTCCCTCCGATCCGCCACAAAATTTAATTGATCAAGTACGTATAACCCTCGCCATCCCTTTCTATTCTCTATCTATCACTCTACTACGCGTTCAATAAATTATTTGGTTTGAAGTTTAGAACTTCTGGCTTTAACTACAATCCAAGTCGATCTCTTTGTACTTGTCTTGTTTCAATTATTAGGTGGAAACATAGTTAATGTTCGGGATGTTGATACATATTTGAATTGTTTTATATGCTTTAAAGATCAGCAAAAACAATGCACTCCTCTTAACACTGTCAAATTTGCCTCCTCTTTTTTCAGTCCAAAGAAACTCAAGCTCCTCATCTTCAATGGCTGCTCCAACCCTTTCATCATCTTCTGAATCTTACGATGTCTTCATAAGTTTTAGAGGTGAAGACACCCGTAGGAGCTTCACCGATCACCTCTACTCCGCTTTAAAGCGACACGAAATCCACACCTTCCGAGATAATGAGGAGCTTCGAAAAGGGGAGAACATTTCTACTGAACTTCTCAACGCAATTCGAAAATCAAAAATTTCAATTGTTGTTTTTTCCAAAGGCTATGCTTCTTCCAGGTGGTGTCTCGATGAGCTTGTGGAGATCATGCATCGTAAGAAAACAAAAGACCTCATCCTTCTTCCTATATTTTATCATGTAGACCCTTCAGATGTTCGAAAACAGACCAAAACTTTTGCAAAAGCCTTTGATAGGCATGAAAAACGGTTTCAAACTGACATAGAGAGGGTGCAAAAGTGGAGGGAAGCTCTTACTGAAGCTGGGAATTGTTCAGGCTGGGATCTCGCAAATGGGTATTATGCTACACACGCTTGTACTTTTTCATGCATTTCTTTTTATTTTCTTTTTTTGTACTTTTCTTTTATTTTGAATTTTAGACTACAGGTCATAAAATTAAAGTTGAGCTAAAAATGGTGACAAAATACAATGCAAAAAATTAAAAAATAAAATCCCTCGATATTACTTAATTTGGAATCCCAATGTAATAAAAATTTTCATCGATCAAAAGAATTGTAAACTAATTTGGCATGCTCTAGTCATTGTGGAAATAAAATCAGTAAATTTAAAAGTAAATTTGATATTACTTAGATGCTTGCCAATTGCCATGACATCTTAGTATCAAATGACTGGCCGGGATGATAACATCTTTTTAGTACCTAATTACTCACAATTTTATTTCCTTGTGCCTACCTTATTGTTCTAATTTCCATTTAAATCATAATAATCAGGTATGAATCAAGATTAATCGATGAGATTGTTGAAAAAGTTTTGTGTACCATAAACCCTATTCGCATGGATGTTGCCATATATCCTGTTGGAATAGATTCTCGTGTTGAAGAGATAAAAGATTTATTAGATCTTGAAACAAGTGACATCGTTTCTGTTGTGGGCATTTATGGAATGGGTGGAATCGGTAAAACAACTTTAGCAAAAGCTGTTTATATTCAAATATGTGATGGATTTGAAGGAAGCAGTTGTCTTTTGAACATTAAAGAAACTTCAGCACAACCCAATGGTTTAGTTTCTTTACAGAAAAAACTCCTCCATGATATCTTGAAAACAAATTTGAAGATTGACAATGTTGGTGGAGGAAGCGATTTGATTAAGAAAAGACTTCAAAACAAAAGAGTTCTTGTTATTCTTGATGATGTAGATCATGTGAAACAACTACATGCATTAGCTGAAAACTCTGAATGGTTTGGTCCAGGAAGTAGAATCATTGCAACAACTAGAGATGTTCAAATACTTACTCAACTTAGAGTACATAAACAATATAAGGTTGAAAATTTGAATTATAGGGAGTCTCTTCGACTTTTCTCATATCATGCCTTCAACATGGCCGATCCAGTAGATGATTACCAACAGATTTCGATTTGTGCAGTGAATCATGCAAGAGGACTTCCATTAGCTCTTAAGGTTTTGGGTTCTTTTCTATATGGAAAAAGTGTTTCTCAATGTAAATTCGATCTTGAAAAATTACAAACAAATCCTCATGAGGATATTCAAAAATTACTTAGATTAAGTTGTGAATCACTAGACGATGACACAAAAGAGATATTCTTTGATATTGCATGCTTCTTTATTGGTATGAAAAAAGAATACGCCATCAAAATACTTCAGGGTTGTGGTTTTTTTCCAAATAGTGGCATTAGTATTCTCATTCAGAGGTCCCTTTTGACAATTGATATCGAAATGAAGTTGAGTATGCATGATCTTATTCGAGATTTGGCAAGGGAGATTGTTCGCAAAAAGTCACGTAGTCATCTAGGAAAACGGAGCAGATTGTGGTTCCATGAGGACGTAGTAAATGTATTGAGCAAACAAACGGTAAGAGATTTTTATTTATTTATAGCCATGTGCACATACATAGATGCATGATAAATGTAGGACATTTGTTGCTAATCCAACTATCTATTTTGCCAGGGATCGGAAAAAGTGGAAGGTCTCATCCTAAATTTGCCTGTTCTTGAAGATAGACATTTCAAAACTGAAGCATTTGCAGGGATGAAAGATTTGAGATTGCTCCAAATCAATGGGGTATCTCTGACAGGATGTTATGGTCATCTTCCCAAAGACTTAAGATGGCTTTGTTGGCATCAATGCCCTTTGAAATTTCTACCACAAGATTTTCATCTAGAGAACCTTGTTGTTCTTGACATGGAGCATAGTAATGTCAAAGAAATCTGGAAGGGGAACAGAGTATGACAACTCTTACTATGCATTAATCTAGTGCTCGTTTGATGTTAAATATGTACCTCCTATGGCCTGTTTATTTATCTTTTAAAAATATAATTGTTTTTCCACAGGTACTCAGCAAGTTGAAAGTTCTTAATCTCAGCTATTCCAAAAATCTCACTAAATCACCCAACTTCTTACAAGTCCCACATCTAGAGATGCTAATTCTTGAAGGTTGCATAAACTTGGTTGAACTTCAAGAATCTATTGGACATCTAAAAGATCTTGTTTTGCTGAATTTAAATGAATGCAATAACCTTTGGAATCTTCCAAGAAGTATTTCTAACTTGGAATCTCTTGAAAGACTAAACTTTTCTGGACCTACGGGTCGATTCCCACAATCTCGGTTGTCAAGTTTCTCGTCCTGGCTATCACCAAAAAGTCTGAACCCCGTGAGTTTGCTGCGAGCTTTTGTTTTTGGATTTTTTTATTTGGGAAGACTAGTTCTCAGTAACAGCAATTTGTCTGAAAATGAGATTGACATTGATCTTGAGAGATTATCTTCACTCAAGTTTTTGGATTTATCATATAACAACTTTCGCAACCTACCTGATTGCATCCGTCGCCTTCCAAAATTAAACATTTTGATTTTAAGTCATTGTTTGTCTCTTCACTCAATTTCGGGACTCCCCGCCAATGTAGGGAGCCTACTTGCATTTGGCTGCTCATCAATGGAGAGACTCTCGATTATGCCTGCTTCCAAAATAACACTACTTTGGCTTATGGACTGCTGCAAACTGGTTGAGGTTCAGGGCTTTCCTTTGGATTCTGGTGGAGACTTCAATTTTTTTGGGTGCTACAATTTATCATCTGATTTTAGGCAGAGTCTTCTCCAGGTTTGTTCTCTCTCTCTCTCTCTCTCTCTCTCTCTCTCTCTCTCTCTCTCTGTGTTTTAATGATTTTTTTTTTTTTTTTGGAAATAGCGTCCGTCGACCAAGCGTGACTGTGTTCGGTTCACTTTCCTCCCTGGTAGTGAAGTTCCAAATTGGTTCAGGAATCAATCTATTGGATCTCCTATGATATCCTTTCATGTTCCTCCAATATCCTCGCATGTGCCTTCACTTTTACCTTCCGACGGTGCGGTTTACATGTTACTTATTTGCGCGGTTTATGCAAAGGAGGACAAATCCGATCGGATGATTAGAATTTGCGTGACTGTTGATAACAAAACAAGAGGCTACCGACAGGTGATTGTGCCTGCAACATATCACCATTTTGCCGACATGTCAGATCATTTGTTTTTAGTACAGTGGCATCTTATCAGAAGAGACAAAGCCTTGATGCTCGTTAGTCCAGGAAGAGAAATGGAGCTCGTAAGTGGAGATGAAATTGAGGTGTCCTTCGATTTTTCAAGCGCCGATTTGAACAAGTGTGTGGTGAACAAGTGTGGGGTTCATCTACTAGTTGATGAGCCTAAAAGTAATGCATAAATTTGCAGCTTTGTAATACATATATAATTATGAGAAATTTGCTTTTAGCTTTTCTTTCTTCTTTTATCAATGAAAAGATGAAGCCTCGTGGTGAGATCGCAACATTTCTATCATTTTCTTTCATTGTCGTAGCCAACAAAGATGCATTGATGATTCTAATTATCCGTTATATCCTCTATAATATTTATTTAAGCTTAATTCTCTTCTTTCTTTCTTTTTTCGATGAATAAGTAATCAATATTATTAACAACAAAAATCACCACACAAAAACAAAGTACCAACATTACAACCAAAACAATCAGCAGCAAAAACTGCAGATCTAGAAAAACAAAACCAAACAACTGCAATAAAATAGACTGCTATAAAACGAACAACAATCCAACAAACCCAAACTAGAATTAGTCCAAAACAGAATCAACTAAATTTCAGAGCTGACAAATTCTTACATTCTCCCTTGTCTTCTTGAACTTTTCTTTACCAAAGATTCTGGTTCTAATTTCCCAAAAAATCAATTTGAAAATCTAGTCCTCAGATTTTGGATGACCATGAACCAAATTTCATTCCTAGCTCGCCATATACTATACACAGCAGAGCCAAAAACGAGTCTGCAAAGAACCCCCAACATGGGTTATGCATTTTTCTTGGATTAGAAGTATAATGGCTAGAAATGGTTGTTAAATGAGAAAGATGAAGAAATGCTTGGATAATTTTGATATTGCAATACAGAGCTCTTCGAGAGGCTCAAATTCTCCTAAAGGTCACGATTCAACATATTTTCAAGTCTCCCTTTCTTCTCATCCTAACCTTCCTTATATAGAAAGCTTGGCCAGAATCTTCCTAACCGATTAACAACTTGTCTCTCTCTCCTCTAACGACTAACAATACTAGATGCTGAATTTGGACAGAAAAGTAAATTAACACATATAGAATAACCATTAAAACTTCTAGAATTCTCCACGCAGCTGATCCAATCCTTTCCCTTCCACATCATCCTCAACACACCTTGTAGCTTGAAGACCACCATGGCAAACCTATAACACTATATTATGGGATTTGATTCTTGTACAACACCAATACAACAACTGTACAACAACTTCTCACATGAGGGTGACCCCAGTATGTGAGATCCATCCTCATGTGAGGGATTGTTGTACAGTTGTTGTATTGGTGTTGTAAATCTAACATTTTTCCTATATTATATCCATTATAGTCTTCTTCTTTCAATTTTTGCATCCCTCGTTCAGCACATCTTGCCAAACAAGAGAATAGGCCAAACCAGGACATCTTTGAATACATGAGTGCCAAATACTAGAGCTAAAACTACACTTAAAAAAAAAAAGTGATCCCGACTTTCAACACCATGCTTACAGAAACCACAAAGTGTTTCATCTCTGAAACTCCACACCAAAATCTGATTACCAGTAGTTAATCGGTTCTGTACAGCCAACCAAAGAGCAAAAGCATGCTTTGGAATGACATGAGGATACCAGATTAAATGCCACCAATCAACATCAGGTTTCTTATCCCTCAAGAAATTCCAAGTGTCTGAACTCACATATGAACCCTTCCGGCCAATAGTCCAAACTGGTTTATCAACAGTACCAAGATGAACTTCAAGGAGACAACACTAGATATCAACCAAATTCTCAGACCTAGCAGGCTTCCAACACCAATTACCATTACACAAAACATTACAAAGTTTGGAATTCAGACAGCTATTGGCATCACAGATGATTCGAAAGCCATACCTCTCAAACAACACACCCAAAGGGTGCCAATTATCTTGCCATATATGGAAATTATTTTCATCCCCAACTTCAAATTTTATAAAACTCCTAGCAAGACCTGACCTCGAGCTTTAGAAGCCTTCTCCAACACCAAGAATAGTCCTGAGGAATGTTCACACTCCAAAAACTCCTTCCTTTCAGCAGATAAGTTTCAGTCCTAGCAACCCAAAAAGAACTTGCACATGCAAATAATTCCAGATGTGCCTCAAAATGGAGGACTTATTCCAAACTTCCAAGTTTTTCAACCCAAGACCACCTTCTTTTTTTGGAAAGCGAACATCACTCCAACTAACTTTAGCCTTTGCAAAGTCACTATCCTTCCCATTCCACAAAAATCGATTAAACTTTTGATTGATATCCCGAATAATTTTCTTTAGAATGATGAAAATCCTTGACCAAAGCACTTGCAAACTATATAGGACAGAGGACAGAAGTTGAAGTCTCCCAAAGAAAGATAGATTCTTTGATGTCCAAGAACCTATACGGGCTTATGATTCTGTCAATCAAAGTCTTACAATCTGCTGCAGACAATTTAGTGGAGACCAAAGGAACTCCTAAATATCTAACAGGAAAATGATCTTCCTTCATTTTCAATCTATCCAGCAAAGAAGACTTCATACCAGTAGAAATACCCGAGCAAAAGAGAGAACTTTTGGCTAGATTGGTCTTCAGGTCAGATAAATGCTCAAACTCCAAAAAAACAGATTGGATAATAGAAATAGAATCCTAGTTATTAGCCTCAGAAAACATGAGGAGGTCAACTGAAAAGCATAAGTGGGTTAATTGCAACTTAGAGCAATGAAAGTGGAAATTAAAACCAGAACCAGCCTTTGTATACTACTTCAAAAGCTTAGAATGCACCTCCATAGCATTGACAAATAGATAATAGGATAGGGGACCCTCTTTTCTCAGCCCTTTAGCACCCTTGAAATAACCGGTTAACGTTTGATTAAGCTTAATTCTTTAGTTTAGCTATTAACATGCAGCTATAGATGCAAGTTTATATATGCCTAGAATTTTTTGAAAATGGATGCAATATTTCAACCTGGAAACTCGCATCAAGGAATAATGATGAGTAATGTTAGAAATCACTATTTTGTCACTTTTGTATCTTTTTAAAAATGATGTGACTTTTAAAATTACCATTAAACTTATGATTGGTCACTATTAAATTTTAATCAAACAATTATTTTAAACGCCATATTATTCTTAGAAGAACACAAAAATAACTTCTAAAATTACTTAGAAATGATATGCTCGGGATAAATAATATATGATGAGGATAATCGTATTGAGAAATGTTAGAACCGTATTTTTATTTTATAATTGTTTAACAATATTGATACACACTCTTAGTTAATTAAGAGTGCTATATTAATATTATTAAATAATTATAAAATAAAAATATAATATCTAATATTATTCTTATTATATTTTCTCACATTCAAAAAATTACTATAAAGACGTACGCAACGCATTATAGAATACTACAAAAAGATAATAAACAAACATCTTCAAAGCCAACGCGGTATCGACAGACGAGGCCGACATCAAGAAAGACGGTGTAAATTCATCGAAGAAATTGTTGCCGACATCAAGAAAAGTCAAAGTCATATATATATATATGGGCTTGTTATTTGCACTTCACTGGACCACCCCATGTGAAGGGGTGTTGTGCCCTGTTATGCACCTAAAGTGCAAATAGCATTTTTCATAAAAAAAAAATAAAAAATAAAAAATAAAAAATAAAAAATAAAAGAAAGAAGAAGAAGAAGAAGAAAGAAAGAAAGAAAGAAAAGAAAAGTCAAAAGTCATTAAAGTGAGTCACTTTAGGTGGTAAAAAAAAAATAACTATTGAAATGATATAAGGGAAAAATATATATTAGCCCCCTAAACTACCACTCTTTTTCCGGATGGCCCCCTAAACTACCAATGCTTAGATTCTGGCCCCCCCCCAACTACCACTTTCTGATTTTTTGGTCTCATCCGCTGTGACGACCCGTTTTTTTTTTTTTTTTTTTTTTTTTTTTTTTTTTTTTTTTAAATCGTACAAACGGATCTTCACAGTGGCACGACTATTTGCCGCTCAGCCAACATAGGTACACGTTCCATAACATGTACCTGATATTCAGAGTTACATCTAACACAGCGGAATATAAAATAGCGGAAACACATCTAATATATAACTGTTATCGACGACAAGAGCCATTTACATGTCTAACTGATTAAAGCTTATAAAACATATTACACTAATTACATACTAAATAACAGGCTCAACAAATACATATGTCACGTATGACACGAGCCATAAATTAAATACCCAAATGCAGACTACCCATGAGTCTATGACATATAACTGTCGCGATGTGCTCCAATCATAATATCCCATACGCTAGGTGGACGAGTCATTATCTATATCCGCAGAACCTGCAACCAAAGCATCAATGTCTGGACGGTTGCGGGGGTTTGCCGCATCCGTACAGGTGGAATTATGAGCCCACCGCCTTAGCATAAATAAATACACTAAGACCTCAGAGGTATACTATTCACTGAGTTTTCGCAAAGAACCAACTTTTCCCTTTTTAGTCGTGAGTACACTATAACAGCCACCAATTTTATAAACTTTTGTTTGAAAACCCCCATAGCTGATATAGCAAACACCGGCTAATAGAAAACATTTAAAGCATACTAGGCAACTAAGATTATACGTAGAAGTTCTGTTATAGAAAACAATAGCATTTAAATCATGCAACCATCCGATAGAAATATACATAAGTTCCTTTCCATTGAGACTCTTATGCATATTAATACGTCTAGTAAACTACCATATATATCAAAAATATGAAAACAATTCAATTATCATGAAACAAATGCTGTGCATGCGTGTCGTACGTTTGCCTAAGGGAATTGAACCCCGGTCTTATTCTTATCGTATGCCCGAGAATTGAACCCTGGTCTTTTAGTGCTAGTGTGTGCGTGTCGTACGTATGCCCGGGAATTGAACCCTGGTCTTTTAGTGCTAGTGTGTGCGTGTCGTACGTATGCCCGGGAATTGAACCCTGGTCTTTTAGTGCCATGCTGAATGCTCGTGCTCAAATACTATACATTTAATTCCATAATCATGACTTTAACACATGCTTTCTTCATCAAACATAAATAGTCCAGCATATCATTTCTTAGACAATTTGCATAACTTAAATCTCCAATTTATACTCACTCTAAAATCACATATCATATTCATACTTCAAAACATCATCATAATTTCAATATACTCAAAAGTACTCAAATCATCCAAAACATATCATAATCAACATACAGTTGGTTCAGATTTGTAAAACAATATATATTTTGCAATTCATCATATATGAAAATAATACTTCTCAGTGAGTAGAATACTCACCTTGGCTGCGCGGATATTAAGCACTAGGTCTCCTAGACACCCCCATACAATGCATTACTGTAAAAACAATACATTGCACATTATTGACAACTTCTAATATTAGACTCACATATAGCTCTTAAATTGCTAAAGAGCTAACCCATGGAAAACCCATAGTATTTTAAGGGTTCCAAACATCTACCCATAAATCCTATACCCTAACTATAACTCAAACAATACTAACCCCAAGTATTTACTAATGGTTAAATATTAAAATTACCATTTAATTATCTACTCATAATATTACTTTCTCATCCGTAATTAATTTTACAAACCCGTAAATTACTTTCACTAATACTTTTATAATAATATTAGCCCTAAAATTATAATCACTAATCTCTAAATAATTCCTCACTAATATTTTCTTAATATCATTAACCTTCAAATTATACTCATTAAACTTTTACATAAAACACTACCATATTTAAAATAATATTAACCCATAAGAAAATCTTAGGGTTAACCTCACAAATACTATTTAAACTAAATATCCATAATTATTTATCTTTACTAATATTAGAACCTAACTCATAAATACTTAATTTTTACAAAACTCATAACTAATTTGGGATTAATCATCACAATAACCACAATTAATCCACAAATTAATAATCTAGATTTTAAACACTAAAACCCTAAATTAATTTAACCCATCAAATTAGAGTTTCCAAACTTAAACCATAATTTATAAATCACTACCCCAAACACAATATTATTATCCCATAGCATTTATTAAAGGTTAATCACATTAAAATAATATTTTAACAAAATACTTAAAAATAATGTCTATGAAAAACTTACCAAAAATTTGTCAAGCAAAGACCAAATGTTCGGGAAGCTCCTACGAACTCCAAACCACAGAAAATCTAGAGAAAACGCCAAGGTAAACTCATTTTTACAAGATTTATCAAAAACCTCCAAAAATGCGAGTTTAGCGATTTACCTCAAAACGTTCGGTCAAAACGTAGATCGAGCTTTGAGGATCACGTTACCGAAGTCGGATCTAAAATCGAATGGCTAGATTTTCATAGATCAGCATTTTTTTTTTTATACGAAGAACCAAGGAGAAATTGAGAGAAAACCACCGTTTTTTCCGTAATAGCCTAGAGAAAAGAGGCTCTGCCTCCTTTTAATGCGTGGCATGCGCTTACATAAAAGACAAGACCTGCTCTTTGTTTAACACCCATACTAATATTGATTGTCTTTTATTCATTACCTTATTGTTTTTTTTTCTTTGTTTGATTTCTTTCCACGCACTAATGACTCATCTCCATTTTTCTTTTACTATTTTATGTTCTACATCTTTCCCATTTGCCCCCTTTTTATTATTATTTTAATGCCCATTTGGCCACTGTTTTTCTAAATGGACGTTCAGCCTTTTGATAGCCATTAAGTTTGCTTTTATTTTATTCTATTTTATTTATTTTTTTCTTTCTTTAATGGCCATCAGGCCTTCTTTTGCCAAATGGCCATTTGGCCTTTACAATTTTAAATGGCCACATGACCATATTGTGTGAAGGGCAAATGCCCTTCACCTTTTTCTTTGAATGTGGGGCGCAGGTCTGCGCCCCACCTTCCTTTTATTTTTTATATATATATATATATATATATATATAATTATTTTTATTTCCTTTTTATTTTCTATTTTCAATTTCTTTCTTTTCTTTTCTTATTTTCTATTTCTATTATTTCATTTCTCTTTTATTATTCATTCTATCTCATCTACTATTTTATTATTTGTATTTCTTTTCTAACTATTTTATCTATTTTCTATTATTTTCTATTCATTTGGACTTTAAAAATATTCTCTTGCATTTTTAATACACCTAATTAGATTTAATCAATTATTTACACAAATTTCATATTTTAATTGCTACAAAAAGTCTTGGACATTACATCCGCCCATTTATGCCGTCAATTCTAAACAGAATTTCGAAAATACCCCTCATACACTTTGAAATTCTCACGGTTAAGGGAGGGATATTTTTAGGTTTTTTGCCAATTTCTGTTAGAATTGACGGTATAAATAGTCGGATGGGGCCAAAAAATCAGAAAGTAGTAGTTTGGGGGGTCGGAGTGCAAGTGTTGGTAGTTCGGGGTGCCATCCGTAGAAATGGTGGTAGTTTGGGGGGCTAATATATATTTTTCCCGAAATGATGACTAGTCAAAAAGAATACACGAGTCCTCGTCTCAAGGGACCAATACGAGAGGACTCGTGTATAATACGAGTCCTGAATAATAAATGTATATATTTTGTAAAATAATATTTACGTGAAAATGATTTTTATTTATTTTTTCGTTGTGCAAAAAATATTATTATATTTTTATTATGAAAATTATTTTTATATCAGTGTTGTTGTACAAAGTGTATATATTTGTTGTGTAAGAAACATTACGTACACTATAAGAAAAACTAGTACATGTGTAAAAATTTTAGACATCACGTATATGGTCTTTTTTGTTTGATCGATGTGTCTTTTAAATTCATCAATTAATTTATAATAGATCATTATTAAATTTTGATAAAATTGTGATTTTCCATGAACTAGAGTTTCCTATTTGTCCTCTCAAATGTAATGTGGATTTTAAAATTATCATTGAATTTAAGATAATTATTATTGGATTTTGAGCTAATATTAATTTTAAAAGTCACATGACATTTGAAAATTTGAAGGACAAAAATAAAAAATTAAAAAAAAAAATCTAGAAATGATGGCTACTTGTTTGACAATCTATTCGAATGACATTACAATAGATAAGAGAGTCCGAATGGTTATGGGCTTGATAACAGGACCATAAGCTAATTTCTCCAAAATGGACTTGAGATTGCTATTGAAAACTTTTGGCAACCAAACGTGTCTTATATATATAGAATACCCATTCGGAACCGACAATATTCATAGATTGTGATGGAGCGACAAGGGTTGCCATTTTTCAATAATGCATTGAATTAGGGGTGTAAGATGAGCTCGACCACTTGTCAACTCGGCTCGATTCGGTTCGGTTAAACTCGATTCGGTCTCGATTTGAATAATAAATGAGTCGTTCGTGAACACAATAATATGTTCGAATATTAAACTAGACATACTCGTATAAACTCGGCTCGACTCGAAAAAGCTTGTATAAACTCGTATAACTTCATTTTTACAATTTTTTCTTAGTATTATTTTAATTTTGTAATAAGAACATCTTAAGTAAAAATGAATCATCTTCCTAATATGATAGATATAGCTTGAATTATTGTTGTGAGTTTAATTTTATAGATTTGTGTGTACATAAGTGTGTTTGTGAGTATGTGTGGTTATATGTGTTTGTGTGCACACATGTAATTTGTGTATGTGCATAATAAATTTATATACATACATATAAACTCAGATTATATTATTTAAGATTCAAGTTAATTTATTTAATGAACTCAGATGATAAAATTTTAACAAGACTTGAGTAGTGTTGTTTATGTAAGAAGAGTGGAGAGTCTATTGATCACTTGTTGCTTCACTGAGAGGTCGCCCAGGCTCTTTGGAGCTACATCCTTATTTTATTTGGGGTTGAGTGGGTTATGCCACGTACGGTGTTGGAGTTGCTGAATAATTGGGGGGGCGGCGATTGGGGGTGGTCATGCTTTAGAGGCTTGGCGGTTAGCTCCTTTGTGCTTGCAGGAGTAATGATAGGCAGGGGCCATCCTGCCGGCCCCTGCCCGGCCCTTTCCTACGTGGAAAGGGCCACCTCAGTTTTTATTTTTATTTTTGATTTTTTATTAAAAAAAAAAAAAAAAAAAAAAAAATCAAATTTTGAAAACAAAACCAGATCGTCTTTCTCATTTTCGCACTTTTCTTCCCCGAGCTTCCCCCCAAATTTTCCCTCCCTCTCTCCATCTACCCAAAATCTTCCCACCGCCGACCACCGTTCGGAGCCCAGCACCGTCGTTCTGCCCGCCACCGTTCCGAGCCCGCCCAGGTCGTTCTGCCCGCCACCGTTCCGAGCCCGCCCAGGTCGTTATGCCCGCCACCGTTCCGAGCCCGCCCAGCACCACCGTTCCGAGCCCAGCGCCGTCGTTCTGCCCGCCACCGTTCCGAGCCCGCCCAGGTCGTTCTGCCGCCACCGTTCTGAGCCCGCCCAGCACCACCGTTCCGAGCCCAGCGCCGTCGTTCTGCCCGCCACCGTTCCGAGCTCGGTCGTTCTTTCGCACGAGCCAGCCACCGTCATTCTTCCGGTTCCGACGAGGTCCCCCACCGTCGACTTCCATTCAGTCTTGCTCCATGGTATGTTCTTTCCTCAAAAGATATTATCCCTGATGGCCTCTGTATCCTATTATCTTTCTGAATTTCTTTTCCCTGTAAACATGCTTTACCTGGTGATCTGGGTCTTTCCTCAGTAATCTTCCTCTTCTGAACTTCCTCAGAAATTAGGGCTTGATTCATTGCTAGAGAAAATGCATAAAAATTGCTGCTATATCAGCCTGAAACTGTGGGTATATTCCAACACTAAATTGTATTGTATGGGGCCTTTTTTCTCTGCTTTCGGTTCAGCGTTTATGTTTGTTGCTATTTAAGGTTTATATAAATGACTGTGTTACTTATCAAAAAAAAAAAAAAAAAAAAAAAGGCTTTGTGTTGGTTGATGAAACCAGAAGGGGTACAAGCTAACACTGGATGCATAGGATTGATCTTGAGGGTTTAAATATGAGACAAACTAAAACTAGAAGTGATTGAGAGCGATACATTGTCACATATTCAACTGAATATTTGGATTCAATCTTCTGACTTGCAAAGTTGGACTATGAGGTTAGAGAATAACTTTTTACGGCATCAAGGCAATCATTGATGCTTTACTAAGATCAACACTGGGCAATCAAGAGATTTTGTATTTTTGGAATTTCAGATACAGCTACCTCTACATAGCTGTTTTTAAGTCTCTACCTATTGAAGCTTGCTTCTGCCTTTTACAATCAAAACAGCATTTATTTTTTCCTGGATAAGTTCTGCTGTTATGTTTGTAACAGGCAGATTTACAACCAAAAGTCCCAAGTCCCAACTATTTGGGATTGGCATTAATGAATGCTACATTTTGTATTTGAGAGCTTAGCAGAAAAGAATGTCACTTACAGGACTTTTGAAGATTGTCTAGTTAAGCATACACAGTGAATGTTCAAAGATCACCCCAAATTAAACCTCTAAAATAATCTGGATTTTGAAGCTCTTGGGATACAAAAAATGGATTTATTAATCATTTGGATTTATGATAATGCATTGATATGAATCTTTATTTGTTACAGAAATTTTGAAATGGATTTATCACAATTGGACTTGATTTCACAACACGAAGATGATTGTTCATTGACACATATTGAACTTGATGATGTTGTGCCCATTGAAATGGACCCTCAAAATGGTATGTTGGACACTTCATGCTTACCTTTAATTTTTGTAACATAATAAATGTTATTATTTATAGTTGGGTTCTTTATACCATATTTATTTATTTATAGATGGAAATGAAATTGTTGCTAATGACCAATTGAATGATGTTGTGGATAATTGTCGGTCCAAGGCCAAGCTCATAGATGGAGATAAAGTTATTGAGGAGCCTAAGAGCGGTATGCTATTTGGCTCCATAGAGGAAGTCGTTGACTATTATAGGAATTATGGAAAGCAAGCGGGCTTTGGTGTGACACAAAAGAAGAAGAAAAAGTATGAAAATGGAGATGTACACTACATCAGTCTGACATGTGCTCGCGGAGGCAAAGCATCATCCAGTTCAAGTAATAACCTGTGCAAGGCTAGCAAAACAAGCAAAACGGGGTGTCAGGCTACTTTGAATGCAACGTTAGTGGATACATCGTGGTATGTGACAAATGTAAATCTAGGGCATAATCACGACTTAAGCCCAGGTAAAGCGAGATACTTTCGGTGCAACAAGAAGTTGGATCCTACTACGAAGAGAAAGCTTGATATAGATGATAGAGCTGGAATCCGCACCAATAAAATTTATAACGCACTAGCCGTTGAAGCGGGGGGTTATGAGAATCTTACATTTGGAGAGAGAGAGTGTCGCAATTATATTGCGAACTCAAGACGCCTTCGCCTTGGTACAGGAGGTGCCGCAGCACTTCGTGACTATTTCAATAGAATGCGGAAAGTAAATGATGATTTTTATTTTGATATAGATGTGGATGATGAGTGTAGGCTGAGAAATGCTTTTTGGGCTGATGCACGAAGTAGGGCATCATATGAAGATTTTGGTGATGTGGTTACATTTGACACAACATACTTAACCAACAAATACGAAATGCCATTTGCTCCTTTTGTGGGAGTAAACCATCATGGTCAATCAATTCTTTTAGGGGCGGCATTAATTTCAAGTGAGGATACGGAGTCATTTGTTTGGTTGTTTGAGGCATGGTTGAAATGCATGAAGGGCCGTGCGCCAAGGGCAATTATTACAGATCAAGATAGGGCCATGAAAAATGCTATTAAGAAGGTGTTTCCGAATGCTCGTCATAGATTTTGTTTATGGCATATACCGAAAAAACTTCCGGAAAAGTTTGGATCACATTCACAATACTATGCCATTAAGAGTGCCATAAGAAATTGTGTGTATAATTCTCATACATGTGACGAGTTTGATGCATGTTGGCAGAGTATGCTTGAGTGTTATAATCTAGAGGAGAATGCATGGCTGCGTGGTTTATACAGTGAAAGGACTTTTTGGGTACCAACATATTTGAATGATGTATTTTGGGCCGGCATGACTACCACACAACGTAGTGAGAGTATGAATGTTTTTTTTTATGGTTATGTGCAATCGTCCACCTCATTGAAGGAATTTGTGGATCAATACGATAACGCTTTGCGCAGGAAGGTTGAGGTTGAGAATGTTGCTGATTTCGATTCCTTCAATACCACCATTTCATGTGTGAGCCATTGGCCCTTTGAGAAGCAATTCCAAAAAATTTACACCCATGCAAAGTTTAGAGAAGTTCAGAAGGAGATTTCATCGATTATGTATTGTGGTTCTTCTCTTTTAAAAAGTGAATGTGGAATTCGTACCTATCAGGTGATCGAACAGGTAGAAATTAATGAATCCTATAGGAAAAAAATCGTTTTTAATGTTTGCTACAATGGCCCTATATGTGAAGTGAATTGTAGTTGCCGTTTGTTTGAATCAAGAGGAATTTTGTGCAAACATGCCATATCCGTGTTGACTGCATTTGAAGATGTGGATTTGTTGCCCGAAAAGTATTTTCTAAATCGATGGAGGAAGGATTTGAAGCGGCCATATAAGTTAATCAAGAGTAGTTATGATCCTTTGAGTGGCAACCCTACTGCAGATCGATATGCTGAACTGAGCAACAATGTGCTGAAGTTGGCCGCTATTGCAGCACCAAACGTGGACCATTGCATGGAATTGCAAAAGTATGTTGATATGCTAATTAAGAAATTTAGCGGTCCAAGCTGTGAACAAAGTCAACCTTCCCAATCACTCCCAAGTGCAAAAGATCTCCCAAGTGCACCTATGATCGATAATGGAGCCATGGATTGTATGGAGGTGGAGGTGTGTAGTCCTCTTGTGGCTCGAACTAAAGGCGCGCGACCATCAATCAGAAAAGTGTCTGTGGTTGAAAAAGTGGTGGGAAAAAAGTCGTCAAAAGGAGGAAATAAGAAACAGAGCAACACAAATCCCGAGCAGCGAAGGAAAAGAAAGAAGGTATTCAACTATTCAAAAGTCGTTGTATGTGTACTTATTGATGTGTAATTTTAATATTAATTTTAACATTTTTGAATATTTTATTTTTCGAAACGGGTCTACACGACCCGTTTGACCCATTTAGGTACTGCATGTGAATCAGACCTCTCCAAGAGTTACACAAGGGCAAAAAAACACTGTTGTTACAACTTACAGAGAACATGATCCATCATTCATCAATGAAGAACCCAAATAAACAAACAAAGCTGAAAAAAACACTAAAAACATTTCTGAACAAGAACACCAAAATTTCTAAAGAACCCACAACAATGATGCTATAAAAAATTAAAAATGGAAATCAATTATTAACATACCGACAAACCCGGCGGAAGAGATAGAGAGAGAGAGAGAGAGAGAGAGAGAGAGATAGCGGCAGAGAGACGCAGAGAGCAGAGATGTCTGCAGTCGCCGGTCGGCACCGAGCGGAGACTCCGGAGAGCAGAGACTGAGAGAGAGAGAGCGTTGAGCGGGTCCAGTTTCCGATTGGGCCTCGCGGGAGGAAGAAGAAGGGGCGGCGGCGCGGCGAGGCGAGGCTGAAGGAAAAACCAAGAAGGGCGGTGGTGCGGCACGACGAGGCTGAAGGAAAGAAAAACCAAAAAAGAACAAGGTTTTCACTTCTCCCATTTTCCGGTTTTGTCATCTGTGTTTTTACTGTTTTGAAATTTTGACTTCTTGTGCTAAATGAGATCATTCCCGAATCCCAATTTTCCATCCCTTTTTTTCATTTTTCATTTTTCTTTTTCTTTTTTCTTTTTTCTTTTAAAAAAAAATTAAAAAAAAGTTAAATGTTAATCGTGTCTGGCAGGTCACCCGCGGGTGACCCGTGACACGACCTGTTTAACTGAGATAAACGGGTAGACCCGTTTATGACCCAAACCCGTTTAAGGTAGACCCAAACCCGCTAATTTCGTGTCGTGTTCGTGTCGGGTTGTCGTGTCGTGTCAAAATTGCCAACCCTACGTGATTGTGGAGTGGGTACACATTTTATGCTTGAGGCTTGAGCTGACACAAAAATAGGAAGATTTAATGCTCCACAAGAAGCATCATGGAGAGTTGTACACGCAACAAGAGCTACATGTGAAGAAGGCTGGTACGATGTAGACATAATAATAATAGGAGCTGCTGGATTAAGAGAGACGTTGCAAAATTTATGAGGCAGAGATGTTTTCGGTGGAATTGATTTATGAGGGACTGGGTGATTTATGAGGGACTGGAATTACTATGAATTTAAAAGAATGCGTGTAATCCAATTCTATTTTTCTGTGCTGCAATTGTTTTTTGGATTTTTAAAATTCATAGCGTATTTTACCATATAGGTTTTCTCAAATCTCAATCATTATTATTTTTGATTAACAAATCTCTTGCTTGTCACCGTAATTGCTGATGATTTCATCTTTATTTTTTTGGACTAGAATTTATGGCATTAATTTGTAAATGTTAAATATCTCCATGCCTTTGTCTTCCACTCTAGTTAAATTTTTCTATATATATAAAATAAATTCACCATGAGAGAAGATGATGTTTGAACGGACTGTTTTGTTAAAGAGGACGTGCCGAGCCATGTAGATGCGACCCATGGAAAGATCCAAGAACTGTATCGTGGTAAGAGCGTCTGTACCTAATAAAAACGCAAAATTTGAAACAGAATGGAAATTTGTGAGAGTTATAGGGTCGAAGATAAAGCTAACACTCACATCCAAATACTTTAAATGTAATTTTTGAAAGAAAAGTTCAAAGGGAGACTAAAAATGATTGACAATTGAGGGTGGACGATTAATGAGAAAAGAAACTATTTCAAAAGCAGAATCCCAGTGCTAAAAAGGAATGTGGGATTGAGCAAATAAAGACAGTCCAGTATCAACAATTTGCCTATGTTTATGCTTAACACTACCGCTTTGATGATGAGTGTGGGGAACAAGTGTTTCTATGTGAAAAACCATGCAATGCCAATATTTTTTGTAAGGCAACAAATTCCCCCCACCATCGGTTTGGATTGATTTAATTGAACGATTGAAATATTTTTTCACCATGACCTGAAATTGAGAAAACACGGTTGAAACTTCAAATTTGCAAGTGATAAGAAAAATCCAAAAATACTTGCTAAAATCATACATAATACACAAAAAAATATATTTTATTATTCAAAGATAAAAGATTTGCAGGGCCCATAAATCAAGATAAATTAGATTCAATGGATCTTTGAACACAAATAATGAAAGACCAAAATGAAGTTTATGCATTTTGTTTTGCTGACATGCAGGGCATAACAAAGCAAGCCTATTTGAGAGCGCTGAGAGATGGTGCTTAGACAAAACATGACGGACCAAAGGAGTAGTAGGATGACCAAGGCAACAATGCCATTGATCTATGGAGACACGTTGACCAATAAAGGCAGTAGGCGCAGACATAGACGAGGATCGACAAAGAGATGGTAAGGGATAAAGTCCTCCTTTACTCGATCCTTGAAGTAGCAAATTCTCCGAGCGTAAGTCCTTCACATGAAAACAACGAAGATGAAACTCAACAAAACAAATAAATCCATAAAACTAGTCTCCATCACCGGACACTTCTGGATTCGGACTGGGCTCTCATTCCACACGGCCTTAGCTGCTTCACAGCTCCAAATGGCGTGGACAGTAGACTTGGCTTCTAAACCACACATGGGACAGAGTGGATCATCAGCAATCCTACGTTTGCATAAATTGTGTTTTGTGGGTAAAATCTCATTGCAAGCTCGCCAAAGAAAGAGCAAAACATTCCGTGGAAGATGCAGCTCCCAGAGTTTCTTCCATAGTGGCGTGGTCAAAGCTACAGAAGAGGTAGTTCCTTGTAAGCTTGAATGACGTTCCATTTCAAGATGATATGCACTCTTTACTGAAAAATGCCCTGTTTTTGTTTCTGCCCAGATCACCCGGTCTTGCAAAAATCGTGGAGAAATGGCAATGCTGGCAAAAATCATGGACGTTTTCTGGCATAGGGGTAGAGTTAAGAAAATTATCCATTTGATATTATTGTTTTTGTCAGACAATAACAAAACTGTGTCTCACGTAATTCAAAGTTAGTTTAGTGGGAATTAAAAACTGTTGAATATTAACGGGCATTATAAGAAATTACTAGTGAAGAAACGCATTTTTTTATTTACATTGTTAGAATATGAATTAAATTAATATACTTACACTTTGTTATTAGCTTAAGTTTTTAAGATAAATATTGATTTAACATAATATCAGAATAAAAGTTTTAAGTTCGAACCTTGTCTCCAGCAATACATTTATACCTACGATGTCTAGATTTATTTGTAAATATAAATGTATGCTTGAACATAACACATAAAAAACGTATGTCTGAATTTCAACTGAAAATTGGACTTGAACCGAATCCCAAATTAGAGATAGTAATCACTAATCACCTCGGAGATTTGCCTACTAGCAAGGTTACTACATGGAATAAACTCTAATGGTTTCTCTTTGATTATGTGATAATATTGAATTATTGTTCGGATACTTGAATGTTAATAATATAATATCTTGATTAACCTCAGAATTTCTATGCCATTTTGCAGGAAATTAATGAAGGGAGGATAACGATTCCCTTCCTCCCCAAAAGAGGGTGGCGGCATTGGCCAAAAAGACACAAATATCCCGTGATGCTTTTTTTGTAAGATTTTATCTCCATATATGGCCTATATGCCACATAAGGAAGCATTTATTAATAATTTAATAAATGAATAGTATTTACGGTATTACGGTTAGGTAATTTAATTAATTTAGATTACCGTAATGGAATCGATTAATTGATTTAAAATCAATTAATAATATTGTTTCCTTGATGGGAGGAACAATACGGTACTTACCATATTTGAGGGTCCCTGACCTAGCCTATAAATAAACAGCCTGTGTACACCATCAGTACGGCAATACAGTCATAGGCATAGGTTAGAAGATCCCTCAGATAATCCTTTCTTATTCTTCAGATGGATCGTGGAAACGCTTGAGCAAATATGGCTAGAGGTAAGCCTAAACCTATTTTGTTTTTTCCGCTGCGCATGTTAGCCTAAAAATAATATGTTGATTATTTCTAACATGTGGTATCAGAGCCAGCCTCTGTGCTATTTTGCTTAGCATATAATTTTACTATGCGTTATCAATATTGAATCAAATATTTTCTGTTGTCAATATTGAATCAAGTTTATTTTATTTGTTATTGTTCATCATTTTTTGTTTACACACTATTGCAATATTGTGTATTGCCTTTTGTCTATATACTGTGATGAAACGCATGGTTTTAATCTGTGATTTACTGTTTATTGTTAAAAAATGAGTGTTTTTGCCCCTGTGAAACCCATGGAGATCCACTGCCCTTGTTGACAGAGCTACACCCCACCGCCAAGACCCACAGCACTGGCCGCTGGCAAGCGGCATTTAGCCGCATAAAGGATATAGCGGGCCATGACCCACTGCTCGGATCGCCAACCAACGGCAATTCGCCGCATAAAGGAAGCAGTGGGTGTCGGCTCCTCGTTTTCCCATTGGTCGGCTGCGTCTGGGGCCGCTGGGCGGTGGCCTTGCACTGCTGCCGCATGAAGCAAGCGGCTGCCCATGACGGCCGCATGTGGAGGACAACCTGGGGAGCCCTATACGGGCCGCTAGGTCGCCTGTTACAGCAACAACGGCGACCCTTGGGTCGCCTGTTACAGCAGCAACGGCGACCCTGGGTCGCCACCAGTGTTCCAGCAGCGGCCTTTTGGCCGCTGCTTCCCCGGAAAACGGCGACCCATAAGGGTTGCCGTTAGCCATCAAGCAACGGCGACCCTTGGGTCGCCGTCAGTGCCCCAGCAGCGGCCCTTATGGCCGCTGCTTCTCCAGTTCACGGCGACCCACAAGGGTCGCCGTGGTCGTCAGGGCGGCGGCCTTTCTTGGCCGCCGCATAAGGGGCGGCACAAGGGGCGGCGGCGGGAATGGATAGGGGCGGCGGCTGGGTCTCTTTTCTAGCCTTAGGGTTTTTTTTTTCGGGTTGAATATATGAGGAATCGGGTAGGGTTTCGACCCGTCAAGTAAACCGGGTTCCGGGTTTGGGTTCAAAAGAATTCTGGGTCAGGGTTGGGCAATATTCGGGTCAAATTGCGGGTCGGTTTTTTGACTGAGGCTTAATTTCAGGGCCTGGGCCACCGGGTTAGGGTTTTGACCCATAAAGAATTCCGGGTCGGGTCGGATAAGGGATCGGGTAGGGTTTAAAACCCATGAGTCCAACCCGATATCAAGTGGGTTGACCCATTCGAGTCAGCCCAATCCAGGAACTGACCCATTCGGGTCAGCCCAATCCAAGTGCTGACCCATTAGGTCAGCCCAAGAGGCCCAATTTTCAGTTAAAAAAAAAAAAAAAAAAAGAGGGAGCTTTTAAATGGGCTGACCCAATTCAATTTTATTAAAATAAAATTGGAGGACCCATTTAAGTGGGTTGACCCGTTTTGGGCCAGCCCTATATAGAGACCCAATCCGATTAGGTGGGTTGACCCAAATGGATCAGCCCAGTACAACAACCCATTTCAGTAGCCCATCAAGAATTAAAAAAAAATAGTAGGCTCATGTGGGGTTTAGAACTTGGGTTGACCAAGTGTAAAGGGCCTTGGCCACCTACTAAACCATTGGGCCATATTTTTTATTATGTCCTCATATTGCAGTTTTATTCCACTTATTATTTACAGTGTTGTATTTTAAGATTATTGGTTCTTTAATACATATATTGAGGAATATATTTTAATTGTTGAATTTATATTGTTATATATAAATTGTTTGATGCCTAGACCTAAGAATAATCAACAATACCATAAATACTGGTGTGTTTACAGTAATATCTAAGAATGCAATGTCGGGGAAAGTTCTGGCAAGGAAAGTCTTGGGATTTAAGTGTGTCCGGTGTGACCCCCCTCACTTTCCTGGGAGCTCATCTGCTTGCACCTTGGAAAATGCTGTTTACCCCATTAGTATTGGTTTGTTATATTCCTGGGGCTATTAAGATAGCATCTATAAAGTTGTTAGATGTTAATGAAGTAGCAATTATCATGATAATTTTGAGAGCCACAGCGTCCCAATTTTGAATGACAATTGCATCAAGATTACACACACGTAATTATCATAATAATTATGGGAGAGCCAAAGCATCCTATTTTTGTATGATAATTACATCAGGATTACACGCATGAACCTCATAAAGATATATTAGATGTTCATGAATTACAGCGTGATTATTATGATTTTGGGAGAGCCAAAGCATCCTAATTTTGTAATAATTGCATAAGGATCGTACACATGAACTTCATATAGAAAAATTAACATCGTATTGTAATTAACTCATAAATTTAATTACCTATCCCCAAAGGGAAGTTTTTTTTATTTTTATGACTTAATTAGAATAAGATAACAAATTTAGTATTAAAAGTAAAATTTCTTTCGGTTGCCCAAAGGTACGAAGAATTTTATTTATTAATATTTAAATTTGCTTTAGTCTTATTAATAAAGAGTAAATTACATGCGTGATGCAACCTTTGCCCACAGGTAGGTTGAAATTTACTATTTGCTATTTAAATTGGCATTGGCCAATTTAAAATACAGTTACTTCATAGCATTACAGTATTTTTATTTTAATATTCTTGGTGATTGCAGTTATTTCTGTTAATCTACCTTTTGGTAGTTTTATATTCCAATACATTATGATAATATTTTTCTGACTGGAAAAAGATTAATATACTTTTTCATTTGAGTGTTTCTAATTCCATTATGGGAATGAAGGATATTGTAGTTTAGCTTAAGTCCCTAAAGATTGAGATTTTTTGAGTCATTATTGGTCATTTTATTTTTGAATTCTCTCTTCTAAGTGTAGAATTTTCATCTTGTAACACACGTAAGGATAAATGGTTAGTAAACAAACTTCTAACCATGTGTGTTCAAGGATATGAGAGAATCCATAAAAATGTTTACATGATTACTCATGTTAAGGGAAAGACCGATAAGTGCAATCATGCCCAACAATTAAAGCATGAGAATAAGGTGCCAATAAAGTATTATGACAATCAAGATACTTATTTCTCATGCAATAAGGAAAATTAAGGGCATACAAAGAAAGATTGCATGAAGTAAAAGAAATGACTTAAAATAAAGATAATCTCATATATCCAGTATGTCGTGAATCTCTTGTAGTGACTCATTCAAATATGTTGTGGATTAATTATGGTTTAACAATCCACATTGTCAACACAAATACAGATCTTTTTTTTAAAAATGAATAACACGTGTTTATAATTTGAGCTTGTTGGGATCTATAGGTTAATTTTAAAATTCAGTTATAATTTTGACCTCAAAAATGATTTATATTCCATTATCTTTTTGAAATCTATTTTCTAGTTTGGCTTATTAAAAATTTCAATTTTATTTTAAACTTGAAATTTTTCTTATTTTTGGTGGAATATTGGTTGGGGTTTATTTAAAGTCTATTTAAAATTGACCTACGTCCCAATTTTTGAAACAAAATTATTTGTTTATTTCTGCATACTGATGTTGACGTAAAGTAGAGTCCTTGAGAATTTAAAATGCTCTGGTTATGGCTTTGGAGATTGAAATATATCTCCATACAGTAAATAAAAGTCGGTAATTTACTGACTTTGGTTCTTGTGTGGGCTGCATAAGGGAAAGCATACCAACAAGACCACTAGAGGTGCCAAAAAAAGGGCATTTTGAGATTCTTGAGATCATATACATTGAAAGGTGTTGACCTTTTCATACTCATTGCTTAAATGGTCAGAGATATTTTAGTGATGACCATATAAAGTTTATGTATCTCTATCTTCTAAATATTAAAGCTGGGGTATTGAATGCTTTCAATATCTATAAGAAAGAAGAAGAGAAACAATATGAAGATCATAAGATCTAATATAGGCATAGAGTATTAAGGTAGGTACACACAAAAGGGGAATAATTAGTAATACTAATCTGCTATTACCCTTATAGAGTAAAGCTTTGAAGACCGTTGTGTATATGTTAAACAGGATTTCATCTAAGGTTGTCCTTATGACACCTTTTAAAGTATGAAATAGATGGAAGCTTAGTTTACATTATTTACACATATGGGGTTGCCTTGCTAAAGAGAGGGTTTATAATCCTCGCCTTAGGAAATTAGATTCAAGGACAACCAGTGGATCTTTTATAAGCTATCTAGTAAACTTTAAAGGGTTTTAATGTTTTATTATCCTTCATATAATCCTAGGGTTGTTGATTATAAAATTTCTAGAGGATGCAGAACCTAGTGGGAGTGCTCATTCACATAAATTGGAATTTGAGGAAGCACTAGAGTTGGCCAAATCTCCTCCTCATAGAGGATGATTGATTGTATTCAGGGAAAATCAGATTGATTATCCTGAGCCACAATCATTTCTAGAACAACCAACTCATACAGAACAGGTTCAAAAGTCTATTCTCCCATTGCAAAAATGCAGAGGAAGTAGAATTAAGAAAATCCTATAGAATAAGGAGATCAACAATTCTTAGTGATCATGTTGTATATCTCCCAGAGTCTGATGTTGACATTGGACATAAAGATGATCCAAGTTTGTTTTCACATGCTATGAGTGGAGAAAACTCCACATTGAGATTCAGTGCCATGAAGTAAGAGTTAAATCCATTGCTCAACAGTCTAGCTAGACTCGTAGCCAATGGTTTTACTCATAAGGAAGGCATTAATTATCGTGAAACATTCTCTCCAGTGTCTAAGGATGGTTCATCAAGATGATCATAGCATTAGTAGCTCATTTTTTTTGATCTAGAGCTACATCAAGTGGATGCGAAAACGACTTTTCTGAATGGGTATCTTAAAGACGAGGTTTACATGAAACAATCAAAAGGTTTTATAAATAACAGTCAGAAAGCTTGCAAATTAAAGAATTCTATTTATGGGCTGTGATAGATCTCTCAATGGTAATATACCTTTTACAAGGTTATTGTTTATAGAAAACCTTGTTGATTAGTATATATACCTTAAGGTCAGTAGGAGTACAGTAATCTTTCTAGTCCTATATGTAGATATTATTTTTTGCAAGTGGTGATTTAGGTTTGCTACATAAAGTCTCTTTCAGTAGCAATTAAGAGGGACCAATTAAATACAGATTAATGTCCCAAAAGGTATTGGAATAAGGGCAGATGAAAAGTTTTTTAAGCGTCTGCATTATGCATAACCATATGACTGACAATAAGAATATTGGGTCAATAAAGTGCTGCAAATAAAGTCTTGCGGTATATGCAAGGAACCAAGAAGTACAACTTAACATAAAGATACAATTTCCATTTGGAGGTGGTTAGTTGTTCTGATTTGAGTTTTGCTGATTGTGTAGATAGTAGAAAGTCTACTTTAGGGTATATATCTTTTTATTGAGACATATATCTTAAAGATGCAGTGTGCAGACTATGGTTGCTACGTCTACCAAGAAAGCTAAAATTCTAGCGTGCTATAAATTTAGTACACAGGCATGGTGGTTGAGACATTTTGTTGAAAGTCTCAATCTTGTCGATTTTTTACAGTTAGACCGTAAAGATACTCTGCGGTAATTCTACTATAATCTTCTTTTATAAGAATAAAGAGTAGAAGCAGAAGTAAATCGACATTAAGTATCTCAGTACGAGAGATAACATTAAGAGACATAAAGGGTCTATTGAGCATATAAGTACTGAATTAATGACTGCGGATCCCATGACTTAAAGTTTACCGGTAAAGAAAGAATAAAGTCATGCGGAATATATGAGACTCATTAATTCATTTTCGCTTGGTTTGTCTCATTTTGGTCTATAGACATAAAGTTATGATAATAAAGATTTTGTGCACATTTGTTATTTTATCTATGAGGATAAATAAAGTTGGACCCGAATGACTTATAGGAAGTTCATTCATAAAGCTTGATTATCCATAAGGTACTCATGTAAGGAGTGTTTTACATCGTGATACATGGAAGGGACGACCTAATTTTATAATGGTTTTACCGCCATGATTCGTGTGAAACATTTCTTATCTGAGTGGGAGGATTCCATAAGTGATTGGCCAAACTAAGGAACCTAATACCATAAAGTCATGTGTCATAAAGGCCAAGTGGGAGAATGTAAGATTTTATCTCCATATATGGCCTATATGCCACATAAGGAAGCATTTATTAATAATTTAATAAATGAATAGTATTTACGGTATTACGGTTAGGTAATTTAATTAATTTAGATTACCGTAATGGAATCGATTAATTGATTTAAAATCAATTAATAATATTGTTTCCTTGATGGGAGGAACAATACGGTACTTACCATATTTGAGGGTCCCTGACCTAGCCTATAAATAAACAGCATGTGTACACCATCAGTACGGCAATACAGTCATAGGCATAGGTTAGAAGATCCCTCAGATAATCCTTTCTTATTCTTCAGATGGATCGTGGAAACGCTTGAGCAAATATGGCTAGAGGTAAGCCTAAACCTATTTTGTTTTTTCCGCTGCCCATGTTAGCCTAAAAATAATATGTTGATTATTTCTAACATTTTTTTCTTGTTTGTCAACTAAAGTGAGATGATGTGCACTTTGTCTTTTTTCATTACAATTAAATAAATGTTATGTTGTTTTGAGTCTCCTCTAAAAAGAGAAAATAAAAAGATTTCTTGAAGAATTAATTATCCCGTAATCCATGAAAACGAACTAGGTTGTCTATAATTTTTTTTTTTACAAATACATTATCCTTACTATCGTAATTGGAAAATAAAAAAGGTTTGGAGGAGAGGGAGAGGGCTTTATTTATTTATTTATTTACATAGATATTATATTAACAAAACAAAGCTTAATTAGGTCATACCAATAGTAACAAACACTCCAAAATAGTCATTACAATGTAAAAAATTATGACTAAAATTAAAATATAAATAAATTCAAACACATCCGATCTCATTATTCCATGTCCAAAAGGAAGGAAGGAAAGGACTTACAATATATATATAAAGCTTGGGAGTGGTTCTTGCACGCCAACAGTCTGTCTTAGAGCATCTTTAACAGACGCTTCAAAGTAAGATTTTTGTTACAATGAACTTTTATACACAAAAGACGAAAGTTCATTGTAGCACATTAAGCGAATATAATATTGAGAGCAATAATTTACTTTTTATTTTTATATTGGTTTCTTTCTTCCTTTATCATATTGAAAAATAATATTTAAAAAATATATATGATGAAATAAATAATTTATTAGAATTTGTATTAAAAATATAATGATTAAAAAAAAAAAGTGTTTTGAGTAGCAAAAAGCCAAAAATAAGACTAGAAGACATACTAAATTAGTATTATAATAAGCTTCCACGCAATCGCTATTACCAAAGACCCAGCTGTTGGCTCACCCAAGGGAGCGTTAGTCAAAAAGAAAACAGGATGAGCCTTCGTTCGTCTTCAGAGACCCATGTGAGAGACTGACCAAGAAATCAACTTTCCACATTCACGATGGCAGAGAAGGTACTTTTTATGCATTTCCTCTTCTTCTTTTTTTCTTTTAAATTCTATACAAAAATTGATTAAAAAGATATAAAGTAACATTAAGCTAATGGATTGAAGATAACATGAAGGTACTTTTTATGCATTTCATCTGAATTGGCTTACGACCTTCGTGTTTGTTCAAATTAAAGGTATCTTTGATCTTTATCTTCTTACAGGAGTCTATCCCTACTCTTCTTCCTCTCTGCATGTTCTTGGTAGTTGGATACTTGGATGACTGGATTGCCGGGTGTAAGGCCCTCTAAACTTATGAGAAATGTTTGGCTATATATTTTTATTTTATTTTTATTCTAACTTTATTTGCATAGATTAATAATATGAGAGATAATAAAAAGAATAAAATGAAATTTTAAATTTTTTAATAATATTATTAATTTATATAAACAAGAGTAAAATAAAAATATATAGAGACATAGAGTCATGTATTTTCTAAAATTATATTTTTTATTTTGTTACTACTTGCATGGATGCCAGCACTCTGACAGCGTCGTCACATCTAGTAAAACAATACAACTAAAAAGTCAAAAAGTCTACAACTCTACAAGTGATAGGCTACAGCTACTGTGACAGTAAAAAGTGAAAAAATAACGCTTGCTCAGCACGGTAAAAGTCTCACTTTTTTTGTTTTTTTGTTTTTTTAATAATAACCACTAATCAGATCCATGTGGCTGTGTGAGTCCGTAGGACTTGTGCGCAGTGTTTGGCAAGATAGGGTTGGCAAAATGGGTCACACAATACGATTCGTTAAGACCCGCGATCCGTTTAGTCTAGACACGAACACGATCCGTTTACGTTAATGGGTCGGAACTCCAAACACAATACGACACGGCAATTTCACAGGTCACCCGACACGACCCATGAAACCCGTTTAGTCTAATGGGTCATATCGGGTCAACACGACCTGTTTATCCTAAAAGTGTTTTTTTTTTTTTGAAATAATAATAGTTTTAGGCTTTAGCAATTCATCTCTAGACTCCTAGTAGGCAAGCACCAAAATTGTATGGAAAAGGATGCAAGCAGCACCAAATAAGGCTTTGCAGATTTAACAAAATTCGTCCAGTACAGCTCATAGTTAACGAGTATATTCATTAGCAGGTCAAGAACAAGTATGAACAACCATACTAAGGCACCGTGAGCTTATTCAGTAGATAATGTATGGGAAGAGATATGGTTCACCAGAAGCACCTTGCACTTTGAGCAACCCATCCAACGAGAAGTGCTGGCGATGCTAAGCCTCGAATCTACAATCACAAAAGATTTAATTAAATACATCAAGTGGAGCAGAATATTAAATGTTACAGACATGCAACCAGAATCCATGAGATATTTGTTCTCATGTACAAATGTTCACAGGCAAAACTCTGTGTCAGATTATATTAACTGTCAAAGGCAGTCAACGAAGACAAAAGATACTGCAAGCCAGTGCATAGATGTTGATCATTCGTATGATAAATGAGTATTATGAGTGACAGCAAAAAAAAAAATTACATTATCAACAAGTATCTCTGAATTCCAATGCGAATGAGGTTTTTTCTTTTTCTTTTTTATTTTTTCCGCAAAAAAGCAAGGGGAACTTTTTATGTTATTTTATTCTATTTTACTTTTTTGAACTTCTAGTCTTCTTCTGTCCCTTCTATAACTTGGTTTTATGATTTAATAACCGGAAATAATTCTGCACAAAAGGAATAACTGGAAAAATTCCAAGTATTTATCAAAACATACCATTAATTTTAAGAGAAATTTACCTGAACATATGTGTTTGCTGCAGGTACAACATGTGCATTCTTTGGTCCAGTAAAAGCTAAAAAAATGAAAGTAGTATAGTCATCAGTCGTTGGATTGTGTCTGGAATTCATTTAGTAAAAACCACTTGCTGTTATCCATTAAGTGGTAAAAAAAACATAAAACTACTGACTACCAAAAACAATCAAACACTCATTTATCAATCGTAATTTGAGAAATAGCCCAATGCAGCTCCAAGCCTTATTACCAGTCAGTACCCATGAACCAAAGAACTTCGTAAACAAAAGCATCAAGCAGCCACAAGTGAACCCGATAAAGAGTATGTTAGATATGTGATGCTGGACTTCATTTTTATCCTGTATCAATGCCATACCGTCAAAAAAAAAATGAACAAAAAAGAAGAAAAAAAGTCAGCATAAAACATCGAGGAGCAAAGAGACATTAATTAAAACAAATTATCAAAAGTGAAGTAACACGCCCTAAATGCAACAAAGGCCTTCAATTGTTTAAGAAACGAACCTTTCTGACAAGGGAAGTAGCAATCGAAAGGAACATGAACGTATAACTCATATAATCGCATATAACTGTCGTCGGGCCTGTCAGTCCAAATTCACAATCAAATTAAACCATAACTTAACTCAACAATTAAAGCAAGCAAGTTTGAGCAGAAGTTCCTCTTTTTTTGCTCAGCCAGAATTGTAAAATTAGAAACTTTTCCTGCCTTTTCTCAGCAACCAAGCAGAGAACTAACTCTAAACAACACCAAATTCACTGGAAAACACAGTACCTAAAGTAGCGAGCTCAATGGAGCTACCCTGACCGATCACCGCGGTGTCAATCAGACTCGTCAAGGGCCCGCAAATCCAATCACTCCTCATTGTTCACTCTTCCTCATCTCATCTTTGTCCTCCCCGCTTCTTTTTTCTTTTATTTCATATTTTGGCAGCAAGCGTCGAGACTAGAACGACTGAGAGAGAGAGAGAGCGTCGAGCGGAAGGAAGAAGAAGGGGCGGCGGCGCAGAGCTGAAGAAGAAGAAGAGAAGGGCGGCACGGAGCAGGAGCTGATTCAACTGAAGGAAAAACTGAAAAAGAAAAGTTAGGGTTTTGTGTTTTCCCCTTTCTTTTCTTTTCTTCTTTTTTTTTTTTTTTTTTAATGTTAATCGTGTCTAGCGGGTCACCCACAGGTGATCCGCCACCTGACCCGCCAAGAAGAGTTAAACGGGTCATAAACGGGTCGACCCGTTTATGATCCAAACCCGTTTAAGGTAGACCCAAACCCGCTAATTTCGTGTCGTGTTCGTGTCGGGTTGTCGGGTCGTGTCAAAATTGCCAGCCCTAGTTTGGCTTTAGAACAGAGAAGAGGCCAAAAAAATTTGGACGGTTTAGATTTTTTTTTTTTTAAATGGATCAAATGGCTTGAAACAAAAAAACGCCATTGTTATTTAGAGGTGTGCAGCCGTGTGCACTGCTATTTTCTGTGTTGGGCTAATCTTGAAGCAAGTGTTATTTTTTGTTTTTCTATATATTTTTTTTTCAAAATTCAACCGTTTAAATTAATTTTTAAACAAAATTCAACATTTCAGTTTCAAGTATGTAATAAACTTTTAAATTGATTAAGATTTAAGTTTTTATATTTGAATTGTTCTATTATATTTAGATTACTTTTTTTTTTTTTTTATAATTGTATATTCATTAGTGACACTGTCATTGATTCTACTGTCGCAACTGTTGAAAGAGCATTTTCAACAATAAATATTATTAAAAATTGTTTACGTAACATAATGTAAAATCAATGGATAAATGATTGACTATCAACAATAAAAAAAAATCATGCAGTGATTTTAAGTCAAGACCTAAATCAAATGGTTATAAAATGTGAAATTACAATATTTTTTATAAACAACCACAGTCGTATTTCTAAAAAATCAAATAAATTGCAACATATACATTCCATACTTTAATTTTGAGTAAGATCAATTATGAATGTTTAAGTATTACGAGAGGTACATAGCTCGAATTCTAAAAATAATTTATCCAAAATTAGTTATTGTGATTAATTTAAATTACAAATCGTTTTTTACAGTCTAAAATTAGTCATTAGAGATTCTCAGGTAAGTCAAAATAATAGTTTAATTTTTGCAGTCAAATTTTGTCGAGAAACTTAATGTATTTTATTAGTATGTGTGTCACATCATCAATAATAAAATAATAAAATATGTCACTCTTAATAAAATATATATATATATTAAAAGAAATGATATATACAATCAAGTTTCTCAGGAGTACGTTTCAGGTATTTGTCCAGGAACATCAACTATATTTGCTATCTCTTCTTGCCCTTTCTCAAGAGATGCAACTGCTACTTGTTCTGGTGCTTCTTTAACAACAGACTCCATAGCTGGTTACTCTTCTGATTGGGCCTTAATAGTGTCATCCACTGGCTGTGGTATGACGCAAGGTTTTTTTTTTATTTTAAATAATAATAATAAAAAAGTGAAAAGAATGTTCTAGGCGTTAGATTTATCTAACGGCCTAGATTGTAAAATAATCTAGCAAGAAAATACTGCCAAATGTCAAAAAAATAAAAATAAAAATAAAAAACTAAAAAATAATAATTGATTCATATTTGTTTATATGAAATAATAATTATTTCAATCATTATTTCATATTAATTTTCATAACTTTAATCATTTTATATAATTTTTTATACATGGTTTAATCATTTCCTATCATGGTTATCCGTAAAAAAAATACTCTCTCATACAACGTATTATCACCCAAGAGATATGATATGTTTATAACTTTCATACAATTTTTGCACAAATCTAACAACTTGTTTTTAATATCAATTATTGAATATTTAAGACATATATGTAAAAAAATAAATCTAATGATTAGTTTAAAAAAATATTTATAGAGCTTTTATTTTTTTTGGAAGAGAAAAAATTTATAGAGCTGTACAACAATCATTAACTTTTATATATATATAAAGCTTGGGAGCAGTTATTGCACACCAAAAGTTTGTCTTAGAGCATCTTAGATCAACAGATATTTTAAAGGACTCATATTAATTATATTTAACTAATACGAGTCCTTCACCAAAAAAAAAAACAAAGGTGTCCTTTTGACTTTTCAGTCTATGGTTAAAAGTAAAACGTTTGCTATAGTAAAGTCTTATACATATTGAGTGAATATATATAATATTAAGATCGATAATATATATATATTTGTAGTTTCTCTTTTCCTCTATCACATTGAAATATAATCATTCCATATACTTTCTAGAGATATATTAAATTCGGTGCAATTCTTTTGCCTGATCTTACTTTAATAGAGTAAAAATATGTGAGGATACGTAGGAGAAGACCTTTCTTGTCGTTTGGACATGTAGAACATTGCACTGAACGTTAATCTTAAGTTTAGTATTCACAAAATTTTTAAAAATATGAAAAATATTTGATTTCATTCTATTACACAATTTTTGTACATTTCTATATAAAAAATGCACAAATTTACCATTAAATCCATAATGACCATACATGAATTCCACATAAGTTACAGATGCCCCCACGGTGCCTCCTGCTCGGCCCGTGGCCAGCACGCGCTTGGGTGTATTTTTTCTGTTTTTGCGTGTGAGGGCCACTGCCTGTCGTGTGCGGTGGTGGCTGGTGTCGACCGGTGGTTCTGGATGTTGTCCGCTGCTGGAGGACTTCTGATGATGGCGCGTGCTTTGCACACGTCGGCCCCAGCGACGACATTTTCTGATGCTGCTGTTTTTGTGGTTTTCTGACAGTTTTGTTGTTTTTTTCTGTACATTCTTATCTTTCACAGCTTACCTTTGTAATAAATTTTAAATTACTTGGACATTTTAGATGGTGTCTAAGCTAGACCAGGTTCTCTTACTTTAGTTGAGTTGTGCTTGAATGTTTAAAGATGACTCAATTGTATGTTCATGTAATTTTAATTTTATTGCTTAGGTAGCTGCTTTAAGCTAGGTTTTCTCCTAGCTTAGTGGTTAGGGATTCTGTATCTCTGGTTATTACCTTGAGCCTACGGGCTTGTGTTTGTAGTTTTCAGGCTGGTTGTTTGCCTTCGGGCTGATGTATTTGCCTTCGGGCTTTAATTAATGAAAGTTCCGGTTCCCGCTCAAAGAAAAAAAAAAAAAAAAAGTTACAGATGCTCCCACAAAGACTCTCTCCGGTCTTCACTCTCCATTAGTTTTATTTTTTATTTTTTATGAGTTTCTCTTTTCCTTTATTGTGGCCAATATATCAACATTCCACGTTCACATTTTCACTTTCACTTATTCCGCATTCCCTGTCAATACCGTGTTTGCTTTTCTCAGAAAAGCAAAGAAAAGCAAACGCGGTATAGACAGAGGTGGCCCACGTACATCAAGAAAGATGGTAGGAAATGCATGCAGCGAGTTCTTCTGATCCCTTCTCTCTCACTTTCCCTCCTCTGAACCCAAAATCTCTCTTTCTCCTTACCCAGAAATCCTAATCCAAACCACGATTTCTTTCCCAAACTACACCCACCATCTCTCTCTATCTACCACCCATGGGCCAAAGATTGAGTGGCTTGAAGCGGAAGCGGGAGACTGAATCCGAGGACCAAAACCAGGCTCGCAAGGTTGTCGTCGTCGAAGACCCAAACAAAGAAGGTACCGTTTTCAACCATTTAAAACTTTACACTTTCTAACTTCAACTTCAATCCAAAACTCTTTCTGCTTGCCTTGTTTCAATATTAATGTTAGAGGAATTATGGTTTCTGGTACGAATTAATTCTTGTTGCCATTTTTTTTTTTTTTTTCAATTATGGAGAAATTATATTTTTATTGAAAACCAGCAAAAATAAAAATATGAAATTATTATTAAGTTCAGATACCACTGAATCCGATCCTCATCATCGTGTCCCCTTTAGTAGCGGGCGTGAAACTTTGATTAGAGGATCCAAAAAAAAAAAACGAAGAAGAAAAGAATGAATCATCATAAAAAGAATTTGGATTTTAATTTATGTTTAGTAAATGATATTCTTTCTCATTTTTCAATATACTTTCCAAAGAATCCTTCTCTTAACTCGCCGAATATGTCTCATTTTTCAGTCCAATCAAACTCAACCACAAGAACCACCTCGTCATCTTCTCAATCTAGTTGGGATTACGACGTCTTCTTGAGTTTCAAAGGTGAAGACACTCGCAAGAACTTCACTGATCACCTCTACTCCGCCTTGATGGGGGTCGGAATTCGTACCTTTAGAGATGACGATAAGCTTCAAAGAGGAGAGAACATCTCTACCGAACTACACAATGCGATTCGTGGATCAATGATTTCTATTGTGGTATTTTCCGAAGGCTATGCTTCTTCAAGGTGGTGCCTTGATGAGCTTGTGGAGATCGTGCATTGTAGGAATACCATAGGCCACACTCTTCTTCCGATATTTTATCACGTGAACCCTTCAGATGTCCGACACCAGAAGGGAACTTTGGCAGAAGCCTTTGATAGGCATGAAAAGCGGTTTCAAATCGATATGGAGAGGGTGCAAAGGTGGAGAGCAGCACTTACTGAAGTTGCAAATTGTTCCGGCTGGGATCTTAATAACATTGCAGATGGGTATTATGCTATGGACTCTTGTACTTTGTCATGCATTTTCTTTTTTCTTTTCTTTTACATTTAAGACAAAAGTTGATTTAAAAAAAAAAAATAGGAGAAACTTAACAAAACCCCATTGAACTTTCTCTTGATTTGAAACCTCTCGAAGTTCAAAAAACTCTCAATTTCACCCCTCAATCTTTAAATTTGTTGCAATGTCCCCCTCCGTTAGGATTTAACAGAAAATCCTAACGGCACCCTCGAAAATGACGAAAATACCTTCACTTTTTCTTTTCTTCTTTTTCCCCCATTTATTTATTTATTTATTTTAAAAAAAGAAGACCTATGGATCACAAGGTGACCCAACCGTGGGTCTGGTGTTGACCCAACGAGGGTCACCCATGACCTGCATAGGGTCACAATGACCTAGCTATGGGTCACCAGACCCACGCTGGGCTCACGGCATAACCCGCGCAGGTTCACAAGGTGACTCGCATTGGGTCACAAGGTGACCCAGTTGTGGGTCTCCGAAATTTTTTTAACAGTTTTTGTTAAAAATTTTAATTTGAAATTAAGGGTAAATTAGGAATTTTATAAAAGTTTTATGGGCATAAAGGTCATTTCACCCATTTTGCGTTGGATTTAACACCAAACCCTAACGGAGGGGGGATGTTGCAACAAATTTAAAGATTGAGGGGTGAAATTGTGAGTTTTTAAACTTTGGGGGTAGCTTCAAATCGAGTGGAAGTTAAGAGGAGTTTTGTAAAGTTTCCCCAAAAAAAATAAAATAAGAAAAAATAGACATACTCCCTCAAATTACTACTCAATTGTTAATGTTCTCCAAACTACCAATTGTGTCAGTGTTCCTTAAACTACCAAAAATGTCAATGTTTCTCAATGATAAAAATATATTTCATAAAATTATAAAAGTTCTTTAAATTATATAATATTTGTTTTAAAAAAAAATGAATCAATTGAAACAAATTCGGGTTTTCAATTTTTTTTTTATATAACTTTCACTTATTTGTTCTTATTTATTTATTTATTTGTTTTGTTTTTTTTTTTTTTAATTTTATTATTATTATTATTATTTTTAATTTTTACTTTCAAAATTTTAATTTTAATTTTAGTTTTTTTTTTCGAATTTATAAGGACATTTTTGTCTTATTGAAAAATTTTATAGTCATTTCCGTCTTTTTGTTAGTTTGGGTACATTGACATTTTTTTTTTTATAGTTTTGGGGGATTTTGACACAATTGGTAATTTGGGAGGACATTAACAATGGAGTGGTAGTTTGAATGGGATATGTATACTTTTCCAAAAAAAAAAAGAAATAAAGAAAAAGTAACATTAAGCTAAATGTATTAAAGAAATTAGTGTTTGAGTTGAATGAGTTGATGGTTTTCTTTTCTGTGCCCACTCTATCAGTGTATGAAGATCATGCCATCTAGAGAAACTTTTTTTTCCTGAATTATCAAGTCTAGGATTGCTTTTTAGATAAACTATCGTACACTTGGGATGAATGATATTGTAACCATACTTTGCCCAAAACTGTTGATGGCTTTTTTGCTAAAAGAAACCAAAATAATTGTTTCACGGCATGTCAATAGGAGAAGAAATTACATGGAAATATATTTAAATGACAATTATCAATAATTTTGATAAATCCTAATTATTTGTCATGACGTAAAATAATAATAATAATAATAATTTTCTTTCTTCTTTTACTTTCCTTATGCTTACATTGTTGTTCTCTTTTCTATTTGAATCAAAATAATTAGGTATGAATCAAGATTCATCAAAGAGATTGTTGAAGAAGTTTTGTGTAAAGTGAACCCCGCTCGCTTGGATGTTGCCAAACACCCAATAGGAATGGAGTCTCGTGTTGATGATATTAAATGTTTATTAAATCTTGGAACAAGTGACGTTCGCATTGTGGGCATTTACGGAATGGGTGGAATAGGTAAAACAACCCTAGCAAAAGCTGTCTACAATGAAATATGTGATGCATTTGAAGGAAAGAGCTTTCTTTCAAACCTTAAAGAAAGTTCAGAAAAGCATGGCTTAGTTCATTTACAAGAACATCTTCTTTATGATATCTTGAAAACGAATTTGAAGATTGACAATGTTGATAGAGGAATCATATTGATCAAGGAAAGACTTCATCGCAAAAGAGTTATTGTTGTTCTTGATGATGTGGATGACTTTGAAAAACTACACATGTTATTCGAAAAGGAATGGTTTGGTTTAGGAAGTAGAATCATTGTAACAACTAGAAATGAACATTTGCTAAGGCAATTGGGGGTAGATGAAAAATATAAACTAGAAGAACTGAATCATTGGGAGTCTCTTCGACTGTTCAGCTGGCATGCCTTTAAGATGGCCTATCCAAAAGAAGATTACTTAGAGCTTTCAATTGAAGCAGTGGATTATGCTGGAGGACTTCCTTTAGCTCTAGTGGTTTTGGGTTCTTTTCTTAAAGAAAGAAGCATTGCTGAATGGAAAAGTGAATTGGAAAAATTACAAAGAATTCCTAATGAAAAGATTCAAAAAATACTTGGAATAAGTTTTGATTCACTGGATAGCTATACAAAGGAAATATTCCTTGATATTGCATGTTTCTTGGTCGGTATGGGCAAAGAATATGCTATCAAAATACTCGATGATTGTAATTTATTTCCAAATATCGGTATTCCTGTTCTCATTGATATGTCACTTGTGACAACTGATTGCCAAAATAAGTTAATGATGCATAATCTGATTCGAGACATGGGAAGAAAAATTGTTTGTCAAGAATCACCCAAATATCCAGAAAAACGCAGCAGGTTGTGGTTTCACGAGGATGTCTTAAATGTACTACGCAAACATACGGTAAGAGGCATATGCATTTTTACTTCTTAAAAAAAAAATAGAAGCATATGCATTTACATATATAAACACATGCACATGCACATGTTCTGATGTACATAATTTACGTGCTATGTAGGTGTTTTATGTAGATATGCATGAGAGATTTGCCTTTTTGCCAAGCATGCTTCCTTGTTTGAATAGTGTATCAACATAACTCATAAGTGGTTTGACTTTCAAAACTTCTCCAAATCAAGTAAGATAGTTTTCGACATTAAAATGGTTTGCAATTGTGTTTTAAGCAATTCTAATCATGTTCAAATCGCTTTTAGTTTTCTCTTTTAAATTATGGTTAGAATATATAGGCTTACTCTATTTCAAAGTTAATATTCTAGAGAATATATAGTATTCTTTGTTTTTTGTGGGCTAGCTGGGTTGTTCCTGTATATATTTATTGTGCAGTTAGGGGCATCTTACGCTTTTTTTTTTTTTTTTTAATAAAATCTTCTTACTTATCCAAAAAAAAAAAAAAAAAAAAAAAAAAAAAATAAAAGATGAGGATATGCGTTGCTAATCTAGCCATCTATTTTGCCAGGGTTCGAAGAAAGTTGAGGGTCTCATCTTAAATCCCCCGCTACTTGAAGATGTAGAACTGGAAACTAAAGCATTTAAAAAAATGACGAATTTAAGATTACTCCAAATCAATGATGTACAACTTACAGGATCCTATGAATATCTCTCCAAAGAGCTAAAATGGCTTTGTTGGCATAAGTGCGCTCTAATATCTCTCCCACGGGATTTTCATCTAGAGAACTTGGTTATTCTTGACATGCAGCATAGTAAAGTCAAACGAGTTTGGAAGAGGAAGAATAAAGTATAGCAAATCTTATAATGATTTTTTTTTTCCTGTTAATGTTTTAATGTATAACTAACAAGTACTTTTCTTTTATTTTTCTCACAGATTTTCAACAAGTTGAAGGTCCTTAATCTTAGTAATTCCAAATGTCTCACTAGATCACCAGATTTTTCACAAGTCCCACAACTGGAGATACTAGTACTTGAAGGTTGCACAAGCTTGGTTCAGGTGCATGTGTCCATTGGACATCTCAAAAGACTTGTTTTATTGAATTTAAAGAATTGCACTAACCTGAAGTATCTTCCAAGAAGCATTTTTAACTTAGAATCTCTTGAAACTCTTAACTTATCTGACTGCTCGGCATTTGAAAAATTACGGAATCAACAACCATCCTCCTTTGGTCTTTTCATGAATCTCAAAACTGCATCGTTTTCTGGATGTAGAAGTCTCATCGAATTACCAAACTTCTTACATGCCCCACATTTGGAGAGTCTGGAACTTGTAGGTTGTACAAGCTTGGTTGAGATTTGCAAGTCTATTGGACTTCTAAAAAGACTTGTTTTGTTGAATTTACGAAGTTGTGAGAAGCTTAGGAATCTTCCAAATAGTTTTTCAAACTTAGAATCTCTTGAAAGTCTCTACTTAGGGGGTTGCTTTAATCTTGAAAATTTACCGGAGCAATTAGGGAATATGACGGCTTTAAAAGAGCTGGATGTGAGCTCCACTGCTATTAAGCAACTGCCATCCTCCTTTAGGCTTTTGAAGAATATTGAAACTATAAGTTTTTCGGGATGTCAATTTCTGATCGAATCACCAGAGTTAGCACAAACCTCATGTCTAAAGTATCTGACATTTGAAAATTGTACAAGCTTAGTTAAGATTCACAAGTCCATTGGACATCTGAAAGGACTTAAATTACTTGATTTAGGAAGGTGCAAGAAGCTTAGGGGTCTTCCAATTAGTAGCACTTCTAACTTAAAATCTCTTGAAAGTCTTATATTGTCTAACTGTTTACCGGAACAATGGGGGAATATGTTGGCTTTAAGAAAATTGGTTGCATACGGAACTACTATTGAGCAAATACCATTGTCCTTGGGTCTTTTGAGTAGTCTCAATGTTTTAAAATTGGTTGGATGTGGAGGATCGATATCACCCAAAAGCTCCAACCACATAAGTTTGTTATCCATTTCTGAATTATGTTCATTGACACAACTAGATCTCAGTAACCACAATTTGTCTGAAGACGAGATCCCCATTGAATTTGAATGTTTATCTTTACTCGAAGAATTGAATTTATCAAGAAACAATTTTCGTAACCTACCTAGTTTCATCAGTCGCCTTCCTAAATTAGAGTTTTTAATTTTGAATGAGTGTACTAGTCTTCAATCAATTTCACTTCCTAAAAGTGTAACATCTTTGAAAGCAAATGGTTGCACATCAGTGGAAAGAATCTCAGTTCTGACAAATGAGAGTTCAGGATCTTCTGACCTTGATTATCTCGACCAGTGGTGCAAAAAGATGCCCGCATATATTGAACTTGATAATTGCCACAAACTGGTTGAGATTAAAAATCTGGAGAGTTTGCTACGTAAACCAGGTTGTGTTAGCATGGGAAGCTGCTACAATCTATCATCTGATTTTAGGGAGAGTGTTCTCCCGTATCTTCTCAAGGTTCTCTCTCTCTCTCTCATTTTATGACGCAAACACTTTTTTCAAATTCTCTCTCTCTCATTTTATGACGCAAACACTTTTTTGAAATAGACGATGTGCGAGACAGGTGATGAAGATCCTTTCGTTTTCTTACCCGGAAGTGAGATTCCAAATTGGATTAGCCATCAAGCAATCGGTTCTTCAATATCCTTTCGTGTACCTCCCTTATTAGAAGGTAAAATCAGCAAGGTGCTTTTTTGCATTGTTTATGCTGTAAACAAGGAAGCACCTAGAGACATATTAGCTCAAGTGGTTTGGTTGAGATGGAAATGGAGATTTTGTAAAAGAAGTTTGAGAGACCAGTCCAACAACTGGAATGAGGTGCCACATACTCATCTGGATGTACCAACTTTTGATATCTTTGAAGATCATATACATGCACTAAAGATGATTGACTCTATGTCGATAGAAAGACTTCAGATGAAAAGTGGAGATGAAATAGAGTTCGCCGTCGATCTACAAATGTGGCGCCAAGGAATTATGTGTGAAATTGATTCACAAATTATGGAAGTGAAGAGGTGTGGAATCCATATGTGGAATCTATGAGTAATTCTAGTTGATTTTGCACAATTCCACCCCAAATAAATGGTATATAGATATCCCTTGCTGCCTTTTTTTTATTTTAAAATTTAATACTTAGAAAATCAAATAAAATATTTTATTTATTTTTTATTCTTCTTTTCTTGTTTTTTTTTTTTTTGTAGACAGTCGTGGCAGATAAAAAAGCAAATTGGTGAAATGCATGAGAAACCGTTTCCTGCTGTCCCTGAAATTCCCTCACTCACAGACGGCATCTGTATGCCTTAAGCAGTGTCCAATGCAACAGTGGCCAATGCAGTAGCTGAATTAGCATGGATTCAGTCTTTGCTCAGTGAACTTGGTGTTACTTCTCCACGTCAACCAGTTCTACATTGTGACAACATTGGCGCCACATATCTCACATCTAATCTTCTCAATCACGCACGTACAAAGCATATAGAGATTGATTATCATTTTGTTAGAGATATGGTTGCTAAGAAACTTCTTGATGTTTGCTTCATCTCTGGGAAAGATCAACTGGCTGATGTTCTCACCAAGCCCCTTGCTGCTATCCAGTTCGTGATGCTACGGTCCAACCTCAACGTGCTTCCTCCCACGTCGAGTTTGAGGGGGCGTATTGGATCAGAATCCTATTTGGCTAAAGATACTACTATAGACTTGAATAAGAATTCTTCTAAAGCTTTAGAGTTAAACAAAGACTCTTCTATTTAGACTTCTCTTTAGATTAACTCTAGACTAGTTGTGATTGTAATCTACTAGGACTCTAGAGTTATATGTTCAGATTTGATAGATAGTTTGTTTCATGTAAAACACATCTAGCTATTATCTAGATGCTTCAGATACTTCCATAAATACAACTACTGGCATACATGTTATGTAGGCAGAATTGCAAAACAATCTAAATCTCTATGAAGAGATGACAGTTTTATTAGATCTTGGAACAAATGACGTTCGCATTGTGGGCATCTATGGGATGGGTGGAATTGGTAAAACAACCTTAGCAAAAGTCGTCTATAATCAAATATGTGATAGATTTTAAGGAAGTAGATGTCTTTTAAATGTTAAAGAAACTTCAGGGCAATCCAATGGTTTAGTTCATTTACAAGAACAACTTCTTTTCGATATATTGAAAACGAAGAATATAAAGATTTTCAATGTTGATGGGGGGGGGGGGGGGGGGGTAAAGTTGATTGAGAAAAGAATTCAAGGCAAAAAAGCTCTTATTGTTCTAGATGATGTGAATCATGGGAAACAACTACAGGCATTAGTTGGAAACTCCAAATGGTTTGGTTCAGGAAGTAGAATCATTGCAACAACTAGAGATGAACAATTGCTTACTCAACTTGGAGTACATAAAAAATATAAGGTTGAAAAATTGAATATAATTGGGAGTCTCTTCGACTTTTCTCCTTTCATGCTTTCGGGATGACCCGTCCAACAGATGATTACTAGGAGCTTTTGATTAGTTTAGTTGAATATGCAGGAGGTCTTCCATTAGCTCGAGGTTTTGGGTTCTTTTCTATTGAAAAAAAAGTGTTTTTGAATGGAAAAGCGAAATAAAAAAATTACAAAGAATTCCTCACAAGGAGATGCAAAACATACTTAGATTAAGCTTTCAATCACTAGACTCCTATACAAAGAAGATATTTCTTGATATTGCATGTTTCTTTATCGGTATGGACAAAGAATATGCCATCAAAATACTTCATGATTGTGGTTTTTTTCCAGATATTGGTATTAGTATTCTCATTCAGAGGTCCCTTGTGACAATTGATTTGCAAAATAAGTTGCAAATGCATGATCTTATTCGAGATATGGGAAGGGAGATTGTTCGCAAAACGTCACCTTGTGATCTTGGAAAACTTAGTAGGTTATGGTTTCATGAGGATGTACTAAATGTACTAAGACAACACACGGTAAGAGACATTTGCATTTATATATAGGTATACGCACATACATAGACGCAAGATATATGTGTTAAGTAGGTATACATGAGAGTTTTGTCTTTTTGCCAAGCATACATCATAGTTCGATTAATATATCAACATTTATGTATGATCTTAAATCCAAAATTTCTCTAAACTAAGTCGTACAACATTAAAAAAAAAAAGGTACGCAATCAAGTCTTAAGCAATTCTTGTCAATGTTTAAATCAGTGTGTTTTTTGTTTTAAAGTTTTGGTGCGAATATCTAGGCCTACTCCAATTTGAAGGTCTTTTAACTTTACACAGGTTGAGGGGAAGTGTTGCTAATCTAACTACCTATTTTTTTGTCAGGGATCGAAAGTAGTGGAAGGTCTCATCCTAAATTTGCCAGTACTTGAAGACGTACATTTGAAAACCGAAACATTTGCAGAGATGAAGAATTTGAGATTGCTCGAAATAAATGTTATATCTCTAACAGGATCTTACAAACATCTTTCCAAAGAGCTAAGATGGCTTTGTTGGCATAAATGCCCTCTGGATTTCTACCACTAAATTTTCCTCTAGAGAATCTTGTTGTTCTTGACATGCAGCATAGTAATGTCAAACAACTCTGGAAGGAGAACAGAGTATGGAAAGTCTTACTATGCAAATTTTGGTCCTCCTTTGATGTAAAATATAACTCACTAGAACTTTTTTTTTTTTTAATGTAAATGTTCTTTTTCACAGGTACTCAACAAGTTGAAAGTTCTTAATCTTAGTTATTCCAAAAATCTTACCCAATCACCCAATTTCTTACAAGTCCCACATCTGGAGATGGTAATACTTGAAGGTTGCACAAACTTGGTTAAGCTGCATGAGTCTATTGAACATCTAAAAGGTATTGTTTTGTTGAGTTTAAATGGATGCAAGGACCTTAAGAATCTTCCAAGAAGTATTTCTAACTTAAAATCTCTTGAAAGATTTAACTTGTCTGGTTGTTTAAAACTTGACGTGTTACCAGATAAATTGGGGAATATTATAGCTTTAAAAGAGTTGCTTATAGAGAGAATTGCTATAAAGCAACTACCATCCTCCTTTGGTATTTTGAAGAATCTCAAAGGTGTATCGTTACCTGGATGTAAGGGTCAATTCTTAGAATCTTTGTTGTCAAGTTTCTCATCGTGGATATCACAAAAAAGTTTGCTATGAGCTTCTGTTTTTAGATTTTGTTCTTTGGAAAGACTAGTTCTCAATAACTGCAATTTGTCCGAAGATGAGATTCTCATTGATCTTGGTAGTTTATCTTCACACCAGGGTTTGGATTTATCACAAAACAATTTTCGTAACCTACTTGATTGCATTAGTCGCCTTCCTAAATTGCAGTACTTGTATTTAGATCAGTGTACGTCTCTTCACTCAATTGTAGAACTCCCCGCAAATCTAGAGGTTGTTAGAAATAATTTAGACATGAAATTATTTTAACCTAACATGCGCAGCGGAAAAATAAAACATAGAAAAGTTTTTAGGCATACCTTCGGCCATTGTTGCTCAAGCACTCCTTCAGAACTTCTAGAAACAAAAATATGCGGGAGCTTCTAACCTATGCCTATTGCTTGATGGCTGTACTGATGGTGTACACAGGCACTCTATTTATAGGCTAGGTCAGGGACCCTCAAAATGGTAAACACCGTATTTGTTTCCTTCCATCAAGGAAACAATATCGTTAATTGATTTTAAAATCAATTAACCGATTCCATATTTACGGTAATCTAAATAAATAGAAATAACCATAATACCGATTCCATATTTACGGTAATCTAAATTAATAGAAATATCTGTAATACCGTATATGTTTATTATTAAAATAATAAACATAGTAGACACCGTAAATGTGATATAAAGGCCACAACCAAAAAGGAATAATATATACTACATAGGTGTAATATATATTACATTCTCCCACTTGGACTTTATAACACATGACCATATGGTATTAGGTTCTTTAGTTTTGGCCAATCTTTTATGGAATCCTCCAACTCAGTTAAGAAGTGTTTCACACGAATCATGGCGGTAAAACCATTATAAAAGTAGGTCGTCCCTTCCATGTATCACAATGTAAACCACTCCTTACATGAGTACCTTATAGATAATCAAGCTTTATGAATGAACTTCCTATAAGTCATTCGGGTCCAACTTTATTTATCCTCATGGATAAAAAATAACGAATGTGCACAATAAACTTTATTAAAATAACTTTATGTCTATAGATCAAAAATGAGTACAAAACGAATCAACAAGTCCCATATGGTCCACATGACCTTAAACTGTTTTACCGGTAAACCTTTTGTCATGGGGTCCGCAACCATTGATTCTGTACTAATATGCTCAATGACAACTTCATGTCTCTTAATGTTATCTCTAACGCTAAGATACTTGATGTCGATGTGCTTACTTCTGCTTCCACTTTTGTTATTCTTAGAGAAGAAAACTGCAGCAGAATTATCGCAAAAGATCTTAATGGGTCTTGCTATTGAATCGACAACTTTTAGTCCACCAATGAAGTTTCTCAACCACAATGCCTGTGTAGTGGCTTCATAGCATGCAATGAACTCTGCCTCCATGGTAGATGTAGCAACTATAGTTTGCTTGCTGCTTTTCCAAGATATAGCCCCTCCAGCTAGAAGAAAGATATATCCTGAAGTAGACTTTCTGCTATCTACACATCCAGCAAAGTCTGAATCTGTATACCCAAAGACCTCCAAACTATCAGCATGCTTGAAAGTCAAACTGTAACCCTTGGTTCCTTGCAAGTATCTCATGACCCTCTTGGCAGCTTTCCAATGTTCTAATCCTGGATTACTTTGGTACCGTCCCAGTATTCCAACCGCTAATGCAATATCAGGTTTGGTGCAGACTTGAGCATACATCAGGCTTCCCACTGCAGATGCATATGGGATACTTTTCATCTGCTGTTGTTCCAACTCATTTTTGGGACACTGGTCTTTACTGAATCTTTCTCCTTTAGAAATAGATGCCACACTAGACTTACAGTCACTCATCTTGAATCTCTCTAAAACCTTTTCAATGTAGGCCTTCTGAGACAGTCTTAATATTTTTTGTTGTCTGTCTCTGTGAATCTCTATGCCAATGACATAAGAAGCTTCACCCAAATCCTTCATTTCAAAGCTTTGAGAGAGTAACTGCTTAGTTTCATGTAGCAAACCTAAATCATTGCTTGCAAGTAGAATATCATCTACATACAGGACTAGAAATATCACTTTACTCCCACTGACCTTAAGGTATATACATTGATCAACAAGGTTCTCAGTAATTCCAAATGAGGTAATAACCTTGTGAAACTTAATATACCATTGACGGGAGGCCTGTTTTAGTCCATATATAGACTTCTTTAACTTGCAAGCTCTCTTGCTATCATCATCAAAGCCTTCAGGTTGTTTCATATAAACCTCTTCATCAAGATCCCCATTCAAGAATGCTGTTTTCACATCCATCTGGTGTAACTCTAAGTCAAAATGAGCTACTAATGCCATGATTATCCTAAATGAATCCTTCTTTGATACTGGAGAGAAGGTTTCATGGTAATCAATGCCTTCCTTTTGAGTGAAACCCTTGGCCACAAGTCTAGCCTTATATCGTTCAACATTACCAGAAGCATCCCTTTTGGTTTTGTAAACCCATTTGCAGCCTATGGTTTTAGCTCCCTTTGGTAAGTCAACGAGATCCTAGACTTGGTTTTTAGCCATGGATTCCATCTCTTCCTTCATGGCATCGTACCATAGTGTGGAGTTATCCCCACTCATGGCTTGTGAAAACATACTTGGATCATCCTTAGGTCCAACATCAAAGTCAGACTCTTGGAGGTATACAACATAATCTGTAGAGATTGCTGGTCTCCTTATTCTAGAGGACTTTCTTAATTCTACTTCCTCTGCATTTTGCAATGGGAGAGTAGATTCATTCTGAACCTGTTCTGTATGAGTTGGTTGTTCTAGAACTGGTTGTGGCTCAGGAGGATCAAATTGATCTCCCTGTTCTTCATGAGCCGGTTGTTCTAGAACTGATTGTAGCTCAGGATAATCAATCTGATTTTCCCTGAATACAATCAATCTTCCTCTGTGAGGAGGAGATTTGGCCAACTCTCGTGCTTCCACTAATTCTATCCTTTGTGGATGAGCACTCCCACTAGGTTCAGCATCCTCTAGAAACTTTGCATTTATAGACTCAACAATCCTAGTACTGTGAGAAGGACAGTAAAACCTGAATCCCTTTGAGTTTTCTGCATAACCAATAAAATAACCGCTGATTGTCCTTGGGTCAAGTTTCTTCATGTTCGGATTGTAAATCCTCACTTCAGCAGGACAACCCCATATGTGTACGTGATTTAAACTTGGTTTCCATCCAGTCCATAATTCAAAAGGTGTCTTGGGGACAGCCTTGGATGGAACTCGGTTTAATACATACACGGCAGTCTTTAAGGCTTCACTCCACAAAAACAAAGGTAATTCAGAATTACTAAGCATGCTTCTGACCATGTCCATAAGTGTGCGATTCCTTCTTTTCTGCAACACCATTTTGTTGTGGTGTGCCAGGCATTGTGTATTGGGCAACAATACCTTCTTCTTGAAGGAATCGCGCAAATGGACCGATCATTTGTCCCTTTTCTGTGTACCTACTGTAGTACTCTCCGCCTCTATCAGATCTTACGATCTTGATTCTCTTTTCCCTTTGTTTCTCCACTTCCACCTTATAGGTTTTGAAGGCATTGAGCGCTTCAGCCTTGTCATTTAGGAAGTAGAGATACATATATCTCGTATGGTCATCAATAAAAGATATGAAATATCTTTGACCATTGAGGCAAGGAGTAGAAAAAGGTCCACAGATGTCTGTGTGTATGATTTCTAGAATCTCAGAGCTCCTTCTGGCACCTTTAGTGGTCTTGTTGGTTTGCTTTCCCTTTATGCAATCCACACAAGTACCAAAATTAGTAAAGTCAAGAGTTTGTAAAACTCCATCGCTTACTAATCTTTTGATTCTCTCTATGGAGATATGTCCCAATCTCCTGTGCCATAGCCAAGCGGAGTTTTCATCTACAAGGCTTCTCTTTATGCCAATATCAGTATGCAACGATAAATAACTGTTCTCAAAGTTGGGATCTAAAGAAAGTTTGTATAGACCATCAATTTTTATTCCACCACCAACAAAATTATTATTTCTAAAAATACTGAAAATTGAGTTAATAAACCAAAAACCGTATCCAAATACATCAAGTTTTGAAATAGAAATTAAATTTCTAGAAAATGATGGAATATAAAAAACATTCTCAAGGTCTAGTACATATCCAGTTTTCAAAATAAGTCTGTAAGTCCCAACTGCTACGACCGGTGAGAACAATTTATTTCCCGAGTAAACACGTTGCTCACTTCTTATCGGCTTCCTTGTTTTGAGAAATCCCTACAATGTATTCACAATGTGGATTGTAGAACCAGAATCAATCCACCATGTATGGCAAGGAGCCTCAACAAAAAAATATTCATGACATACAAAAGAGATGAGATTACCTTTCTTTTCCAGCCATTTAATGTATTTCTGGCATTCTTTCTTCATGTGCCCCTCCTTCTTGCAAAAGAAACAAGCATCCTTATTGCCTTTGAGTGACATCTTGTTTCCTTTCTTGGAGTGGTGGGCAGCCTTGCCTTTCTTAGTCTTTGCTTTAGCACGAGCAACCAAGTGAACACTTTCTGGTTTCTCGTGTTTCAATCTCTCTTCCTCTTGAACACACATGGTCAAAAGTTCATTAATTGACCAGTTATCCTTATGTGTGTTGTATGAAATCTTAAAGGGACCATACTGAGGAGGAAGAGAGTTGAGAACCAAATGGACCAAGAAGGATTCGGAAATCTCAACCTCAAGGGACTTTAATTGAGCTGCTATATCCCTCATTTCCATGATGTGCTCACGCACACCTTTGGAACTGTCGAAGGCTTGACTTGATAGTCTCTTCATTAGAGTGCTGGCCATGGCTTTAGTTGAACTCACAAACTGTGCTTCAACGGCTTTCAAAAAATCCTTAGCCGTAGGACATTCGGGGATAGAACCCCTAATGCCTTTGGCAATGTGAGACTGCATAAACATTAAGCTGAGGCGATTGGATCGCTCCCACCTTTCATGTTTAGCCATCTCTAGTGCAGTACTAGTATCCGTTAAAGCGGGTGGTTCATCCGTCCGGAGTGCCATGTTTAATTCCAAACACTCTAATGTAAAGAGTAAGTTCTCTTTCCATTCAGCAAAATTATTGCCATTGAGTTTCGGAACATGAAAAGTACCGTCAAATAATCCAGCAGGTATAGCTGCAAGAACCAAGGAAAAAACAAAACTACTTAATTGCTATGAAGTGACTTTAATTTAAATTAGCCAATGCTAATTTAAATAGTAAATTTCAACCTACCTTTGGGCAAAGGTTGCATCACGCATGAAATTTACTCCTTATTAATAAGACCAATAAATTTAAAAATATTAATAAATAAAAATTCCCCGTACCTTTGGGCAACCGAGATAATTTTTATTTTTAATACTAAATTTATTATCTTATTCTAATTAAGTCATAAAAATAAAAAACATTCCTTTGGGGATAGGTAATTAAATTTATGAGTTAATTACAATACGATGTTAATTTTTTCCATATGAAGTTCATATAATTAAACTTGATGCAATTATTATTCAAAATTGAGATGCTTTGGCTCTCTCAAATTATCATAATAATTGCGACTTCATTAACATCTAATAACTTTATAGATGCCCACAAATGACCCTAGGAATAAAACAAACCAACACGTAAATGAGGTAAACAACATTCTCCAAGGTGCAAGCAGATGAGCTCTCAGGAAAGTGAGGGGGGTCACACCGGACACACTTAAATCCCAAGACTTTCCTTGCCAGAACTTTCCCCGACATTGCATTCTCAGATAGCGTCATAAACCCACACTAACATATTAGGTTTTGCTAATTATCCCTTAGGTCTAGGCATCAATCAATTTGTATAAATATACAATAAAATAATTACACAATAATTTAAACCTCAACCCTAATAAAAAGATATTAAGAGAACACACTAAGCTTATAGCCTAGCCTAATGGTTTAGAATGTGGCTTTAAGCCCTTTTACACTAAGTGAACCCAAGTTCTAAACCCCATAAACCCCCCCCCCCCCCCCCTTTTTTTTTTTTTTTTTTGAACAGGCCCAATTCTGGATTGGGCTGACCCACGGGTCAGCCCACTTAATGTCAGGTTGGGTTCTGGATTGGGCCCACTTGATGTGGGATTGGGTTTTAAACCCTACCCAACTAACAACCCGACCCGACCCGTCCTTTTTCTAGATGGGTTGGCAAAAACCCTAAAGGCTGAAAATGGACCTAGCCGCCACCCCACCGCCGCCCTTCACTCCTGATGCGGCGGCCAAGATAGGCCGCCGCTGTGACGAGCCCGGCGACCCATAAGGGTCGCCGGGTGCTGGAGAAGCAGCGGCCAAAAGGCCGCTGCTTGGAGCACTGTCGGCGACCCTTTGGGTCGCCGATTGCTGGAGAAGCAGCGGCCGAAAGGCCGCTGCCCGTAGTGCTGTCGGCGACCCAAGGGTCGCCGATTACTGGAGGAGCAGCGGCCTTTCGGCCGCTGCCCATAGTGCTGTCGGCGACCCAAGGGTCGCCGATTAACTAGAGGGGCAGTGCTCTCTGCAATACACGGCGACAGTGGGCGGCGACAGTGGGTGAGAATTTTCAAGGTTTCCAAACAAGGGCAAAAGGGTAATTTTCTTTTACAGTAAATATCACAGCCTAGAATCATGCGTTTCTATCACAGTATATTCGTAAAAGCAACAATAATCTTCCACAGAGTATTGACAAAACAATAATAAATGAAAATATACTGGATTAAAATTGATAACGCAAAAAAATCAAGTGCTAAACAACACGGCATAGAGGCTGGCTCTGATACCACATGTTAGAAATAATTTAGACATGAAATTATTTTAACCTAACATGCGCAGCGGAAAAATAAAACATAGAAAAGTTTTTAGGCATACCTCCGGCCATTGTTGCTCAAGCACTCCTTCAGAACTTCTAGAAACAAAAATATGCGGGAGCTTCTAACCTATGCCTATTGCTTGATGGCTGTACTGATGGTGTACACAGGCACTCTATTTATAGGCTAGGTCAGGGACCCTCAAAATGGTAAACACCGTATTTGTTTCCTTCCATCAAGGAAACAATATCGTTAATTGATTTTAAAATCAATTAACCGATTCCATATTTACGGTAATCTAAATAAATAGAAATAACCATAATACCGATTCCATATTTACGGTAATCTAAATTAATAGAAATATCTGTAATACCGTATATGTTTATTATTAAAATAATAAACATAGTAGACACCGTAAATGTGATATAAAGGCCACAACCAAAAAGGAATAATATATACTACATAGGTGTAATATATATTACAGAGGTCCTATATGCATACAGCTGCTTATCAATGGAAACACTCTCAATTTTGCCAGATTCGCAATTAGCTTGTCTCTGTCTTAGTGACTGCTGCAAACTGGTTGAGGTTCAGGGCTTAAGTTTGGATTCTAATTCACTCATTCATTTGGATGGATGCTACAATCTATCATCTGATTTTCGGACTAGTCTTCTCCAGGTTTGCTCTCTCTCTCTCTCTCTCTCTCTCTCTCTCTCTCTCTCTCTCTCTCTCTCTCTCTCTCTCTCTCTATCTCTCTCTCAATGATGCAAACATTTGTTTTGAACATTTTTTTTTTAAACGGTGTCCGTCAACACAGGGTGACATGTGTAATTGTTTCATTTTCCTCCCTGGTAGTGAGGTTCCAAATTGGTTCAGCCATAAGAGAATTGGATCTTCGATATCCTTTCATGTTCCTTCTCTTGCAGAGGGTGAGATTCGCGTATTACTTATTTGCTTTGTTTACGCAAAGAAGAAAGAATTGGATCCGCGAGTGACTGAAATTTGCGTGATAATTCATAATAAAACTAGAGGCCACCAACATGTTCTTTTCCCAGTAAATTTTCCCTTTTTTGTAAACAGTTCAGATCATTTGGTTTTATCCCGGTGGCATGTTGTAAAAAATAAAGTAGTGGCGCCTGGACCTTCATCAATAGAGATTGTAAATGGAGAGGAAATGGAGGTGTCCTCTGAGCTTTGGAGCTGGGCTGAAGTGAACAAGTGTGGAGTTCATATAATAGTTGATGAATCAAAAGCTATAGGCAGATATATATATGGAAGTGCAGACCAATGTGTCTATTCTGATCCTATTTCAGGTGATATAGTCCCCGAAGGTGATACTACTGTAGATGATCAGGTGTCAGGTGAAAACTTTGAAGGTGAAGACTGATTACTATAATTCCTTTAATCGGGACCGTTTGTTACAATGAACAGTCTATAATGTGCCACATTAGCAGGTCAGTGAAAGTTAAAAAATCTTTCCATATTACCAATAAATTGCCAGAAGCCAAAAAACCGTTCCCTCTCTTTTCACCTTTCAGCCAACAAGCCAAAGCTAAACGCCTCCACTGACGGTCTGTGGGCATGATACACAGGTGATCTTGCTTTTGGATCTAGGCATCCACATCAGCTTCAGCGTCTCACTCGGTAAGCTATTATCATAATCATTAAATTTTTTGTTCTTTAGAATTTTGCATTTGGATTGTCAGATATGTTTGTGGTAGTGTTTTTTTTTTTTATAATGTCTTGGATTGGTAGATTTTGTTTTCGTTTAGTGTTTTGCTTTTGTTTTGAAGATAGTGTCTCAGATCTGTTTCAAGCAGTTGTGGTCGAATTTGTTGTTGTTCAAAGATGTACCATTGAAAAGCAATATGTGATGTAGTTGCTGCTGTTGATACTGTTTTTTGTTGGTGTTGTAGCATATTCCAAAAACCAATTAGTGCTATCTTCATTTACAAGATTTGCTTCTTCAATCAAGTTAATAAGTGTTTGTTAAAATGCTAATATGACCAAGCAGAGATGATGTTTCCAAATACTATATATATAGCTCTGCCTTCTCTTTTTATTTTTCCTCAGCTTTCTCACTAACCAAACAAAGGGATTAGTTTCATAATAATTTTATGCTGCTATGCTTACACTTGGTTGTAGCATGTTTGTGCTCTTGATTTGATATTTTTTTCGTGGGCTTCCTAATGGATGAGAAAAAGCCTCATTATATAATTTCTATGTATGCTTTCTAGTTACATATATAATTATGAATTAATTGCTCAGGTATGTGACATTGGGTTAAAGTTGGATATGTGGAGAAGTATGTGAACAATGGAGCACGGGCTGTTGCAGCTTCAAGAGACATTGAGGATACGGTTGGAGATCTCTTGGCTTCTTCAAACTTCAACGTCAATGGTTCACTTTTGGTTATTCAACAACAAAATTGTCTCTCACGTAATTCAAAGTTAGTGTGACGACCCGTTTTTTTTTTTTTTTTTTTTTTTTTTTTTTTTTTTTGAAAACATACAAACGGATCTTCACAGTGGCACGACTACTTGTCGCTCAGCCAATATAACATACACGTTCCATAACATGTATCTGATATTCAGAGTTACATCTAACACAGCGAAATATAAATATCAATGTGCAGCGGAACACATATCATAAGCGAAAATACATCTAATACATCACAGTTAATATCAACAAGAGCCATTTACATGTCTATCTATTTAAGGCTTATAAAACATTTTACTATAATTACATATCAAATTACAGGCTCAACAAATACGTAAACCACGTAAGACACGAGCCATAAATAGAATACCCAAAATATGAACTACCCATGAGTCCATAACTTATGACTGTCGCGATGTGCTCCAATCATAACATCCCATACGCTAGGTGGACGAGTCAATATCTATATCTGTAGAACCTGCAACCAAAGCATCAATGTCTGTACAGTTGCGGGGGTTGCCGCATCCATACAGGTGGAATTATGAGCCCACCGCCTTAGCATAAATAATTACACTAAGACCTCAGAGGTATACTATTCACTGAGTTTTCGCAAAGAACCAACTTTTCTTTTCTAGTCATGCGTACACTATAACAGCCACCAATTTTATATATTTTTGTTTGAAAATCCCCATAGCTGATTTAGCGGACACTGACTAATAAAAACATATAAAGCATACTACGCAGCTGAGCTTATACGTAGAAGTTTCATTGTTGGAAACAACTACATACATCCTCACCTACTATATTACTTTTGTTTCAGTGAGATTTAGAAAACAATGACATTTAAATCATGCAACCATCCGATAGAAATATGCATAAGCTCTTTTTCATTAAAACTCTTATGCATACCAATACGTATAGCAAAACTACTCATAATATAAAAACATCACTCATCAAAACCATGCTATGAATGATTATGCAATGCACATCATGGAAATGAATCCAAGCATCATGGGTTACCCCAAGCATCATGGAAATAAATCCAAGCATCATGGAAATAAATCCAAGCATCATGGGTTACCCCAAGCATCATGGGAATTACCCCAAGCATCATGGGAATTACCCCAAGCATTGTTTCCCGTGAGTTGTGAACCTCACTTCGATGCACGTTTAGCGTTCATATGCATATGCATCATGCTTTAAAACAATATACACAATATACATTTCATTTTATGAATTATGCCTTTAACACATGCTTTCTTTACAAAACATAATCAATTCAACATGTCATTTCTTTAACAATTTGCATAACTTAAATCTTTATACTCACTCTAAACTCACCAATCATATTCATAGTTCAAAACATCATCAATATTTCAATATACTCCAAAGTACTCAAATCATCCAAAACAATTCATAATCAACATACAGTTGGTTCAGGTTTGTAAAACAATATATGTTTTGCAATTCATCATTTTAGAAAATAATACTTCTCAGTGAGTAGAATACTCACTTGGCTGCGCGGATATTAAGCACTAGGCCTACTAGACACCACCTTGCAATGCGTCACTGTGAAAATACACATTGCACATTATTTGACATTTCTAACATTAGACCGACATTTAACTCTTAAATTGCTCAAGGGCTAACCCTTGAAAAACCCATAATATTTTAAGGGTCCCAATTACTCACCCATAAATCTAGACACTACCTAAACTCAATTAACACTAACCCAAAGTATTTACTTGGGGTTAGACATTAAAATCACCATCTCAAATAATTTCCTATAACATCAAATATTAATCCCAAATTATAATCATTAATCTATAAATTATTTTCACTAACATTTTCTCAATATTATTAACCCTAATATTATTTCATAAATATTTTTACATCAATTACTAACATATTAACACGATTTAATCATCTAGATTTTTAATCACTTAAAAACCCCAAATTAGTTTAACCTATCAAATTAGGGTCTCTAAACTTTAAATCATAATTTATAAACACTACCTCAAACACAATATTATTAACCCAATAGCTTTTACTAAGGGTTAATCACAATAAATAGCATTTTAACAAAATACCCGAAAACTAATGTTTATAGAAAACTTACCAAAAATTCGCCAAGCCTCCTAGCAACTCCAAACTATCCAAAATCTAGAGAAAACGCCAAGTTAAACTCATCTCTATAAGATTTATAAAAATCTCCAAAAATGCTAGTTTAGCGATTTACCTCAAAACGATCGGTAGAAACGTAGATCGAGCTTCGTAGATCACGTTACCGAAGTCGGATCGAAGATCGGACCGTTGGATCTTCATAGATCAAGGATTTTCTATAAAAATCCATAAGAGAAAAATAAGGAGGAGAGGCACTGCCTCTCCGAAAAAAATAGAAAAGGCCAAATGGCCTTTTCTTCGGAAAACAAGGCGCAGTGCGCCTTGTTGTTCATTTTTTTTATTATTTTTTTTTTTCTTTGTCTTTAGCAGGGAAGGGCCACTTTAAGTGAAGGTGGGGCGCAGGTGGCGCCCCACACTTCATTTATTTATATATATATATATATATATATTTTAATTTTACTTTTAACTTTTCTTTTTCTTTTAATTTTATTTAATTTTATTTCTTTTTCTTATTTCATTTTCTTTTCTTATTTAATTTTATTAATTAATTTCTTTTATGTTTATTTTTCATTTCTAATTTATTTTTGATTATTTCTATTTTCTATTTTATTTGGACTTTAAAAATATTACTTTTTACATTTTTAATAATACTAAAATTATTTTAACTATTCATTTACTCAAATTTTATACTCTAAATATTAAATAATGTCCCGGACATTACAGTTAGTGTAGAGGGAATTAAAAACGGTTGACGGGGGATTATAAGAATTTACTAATGAAGAATGCAATTTCATATTTACATTGTACGTTAGAATATAAATTAAATTATTATACTTATACTTTCCTACCTGTTTAGGCTTTTAAGATAAGTAATGATTTAATATGATATTAGAATAAAAGTTATGATCGAGTTCGAACATTGTCTCCATCAATACATATATATATATATATCTAAATCCAAGCTAGGGGTTGGCTCAAGTGATAAGGGCTTTGGTCTTTGTGGTAGTCCCATGAGGTCTAAGATTTGAATCCCCTTAAATACAAACAATTCTTTAGGGTCGACGAAGCTGGAGTATTGCCTGATCTGTGTGAAGGGGGCGCTTTACATGAGTCCTAGATTTATTTGACATTGATGGTACACGTAACATGAAGTGGCCCTACATTGGAGGGGTTCCTTGTCATAATATATATATATATATATATATATATATATATATATAAAGTTTAGATTTACTTGTAAATATACATGTACACTGATATATGGTATATAAGGAACTTATGTCTCAATTTCAACTGAAATTTGGACCCAAACGAAATCCCAAATTAGAGATGGTAATCACCTATGAGATTTGCCTACTAGAAAGGTTACTACATGGAATAAACTCTAAAGGTTTCTCTTTGATAATGTAATGATATTGAAATATTAGTCGGATAGTAGTACTATTGAATCTTAATAATAAAATATCTTGATTAACCTTACAAATGTGATGCCATTTTGCAAGAAATTAATGGATTCAATGGTTAGTTTGATCAATCATTGGATATTTAGGACTTACATGTAGAAAAATAGATTCAATGATTAGTTTAAAAAAAAGTTGTTGAAATTGTACAATAGTTGTGTAAAAAGTTATACAACAATCATTAATTTATATATATATATATATATATATATAAAAAAAAAAAGCTAGGGAACAATTATTGCAGAGCAAAAGTCTGTCTTAGAGCATCTTCGATCAACAGATACTTCAGATACTTAATTTAAATAACTGATATTAATTATATTTAACTAATATGAATCCTTCACTTAAGAAAAAAAACACTAATATGAGTCCTTTAGACTTTTCAGCACATGCTTAAAAGTAAAATATATGCTATAGTTGTTACAAATAATCAACATATTATTTAATCTAACATGCGCAGCGGAAAACGAATAAACAGGATTCAGGCTTACCTCTAACCATGTTTGCTCAAGCGTCTCCACGATCCATCTGAAGAACAAGAAAGATTATTTGAGGGATCTTCTAACCTATGCCTATTGCTTGATGGCTGTACTGATGGTGTACACAGGCACTCTATTTATAGGCTAGGTTAGGGACCCTCAAAATGGTAAACACCGTATTTGTTTCCTTCCATCAAGGAAACAATATCGTTAATTGATTTTAAAATCAATTAACCGATTCCATATTTACGGTAATCTAAATTAATAGAAATAACCATAATACCGATTCCATATTTACGGTAATCTAAATTAATGGAAATATCCATAATGCCGTATATGTTTATTGAAAAAATAATAAACATAGTAAATACCGTAAATGTGATATAAAGGCCACAACCAAAAAGGAATAATATATTACATTCTCCCACTTGGACTTTATAACACATGACCATATGGTATTAGGTTCTTTAGTTTTGGCCAATCTTTTATGGAATCCTCCAACTCAGTTAAGAAATGTTTCACACGAATCATGGCGGTAAAACCATTATAAAATTAGGTCGTCCCTTCCATGTATCACGATGTAAAACACTCCTTACATGAGTACCTTATGGATAATCAAGCTTTATGAATGAACTTCCTATAAGTCATTCGGGTCCAACTTTATTTATCCTCATGGATAAAATAACAAATGTGCACAAAAAATCTTTATTACAATAACTTTATGTCTATAGACCAAAAAGAGACAAACCAAGCGAAAATGAATTAATGAGTCTCATATATTCCGCATGACTTTATTCTTTCTTTACCGGTAAACTTTAAGTCATGGGATCCGCAATCATTAATTCAGTACTTATATGCTCAATAGACCATTTATGTCTCTTAATGTTATCTCTCGTACTGAGATACTTAATGTCGATTTACTTCTGCTTCTACTCTTTATTCTTATAAAAGAAGATTATAGTAGAATTACCGCAGAGTATCTTTACGGTCTAACTGTAAAATCGACAAGATTGAGACTTTCAACAAATGTCTCAACCATCATGCCTGTGTACCAAATTCATAGCACGCTAGACTTTTAGCTTTCTTGGTAGACGTAGCAACTATAGTCTGCAAACTGCATCTCTAGGATCTATCCTTCAATAAAAAGATATATACCTTAGAGTAGACTTTCTACTATCTACACAATCAGCAAACTCAAATCTAAACAACTAACCACCTTCAAATGGAAAGTGTATCCTTAGGTTAAGTTGTTCTTCTTGGTTCCTTGCATATACCGCAAGGCTTTATTTGCAGCACTTTATTGACTCAATATACTTATTGTCAGTCATATGGTTATGTATAATGCAGACGCTTAAAACTTTTCATCTGCCCTTATTCCAATACCTTTTGGGACATTAATCTGTATTTAATTAGTCCCTCTTAATTGCTATTGAAGGTTTCTAAATTTTTCCAAAACTTTTTCAATGTAGACCTTCCGAGACAATGTTAATATTCTTTATGTCTCTGTGAATCTCTATGTCAAAAGACATAAGAGGTTCCTTCATTTCAAAGTTTTTGTGAACTTTATGTAGCAAACCTAAATCACCACTTGCAAATATAGGACTATAAAGATTACTGTACTCCCACTGACCTTAAGGTATATATACTAATCAACAAGGTTTTCTACAAACAATAACCTTGTAAAAAGTATCTTACCATTGAGAGATCTATCATAGCCATAAATAGAATTCTTTAATTTGCAAGCTTTCTGACTGTTATTTATAAAACCTTTTTGATTGTTTCATGTAAACCTCGTCTTTAAGATCCCCATTCAGAAAGTCGTTTTCGCATCCACTTGATGTAGCTCTAGATCAAAAAATGAGCTACTAATGCTATGATCATCTTGATGAACCATCCTTAGACACTGGAGAGAATGTTTCACGATAATCAATGCCTTCCTTATGAGTAAAACCATTGGCTACGAGTCTAGCTAGACTGTTGAGCAATGGATTTAACTCTTGCTTCATGGCACTGAATCTCAATGTGGAGTTTTCTCCACTCATAGCATGTGAAAACAAACTTGGATCATCTTTATGTCCAATGTCAACATCAGACTCTGGGAGATATACAACATGATCACTAAGACTTGTTGATCTCCTTATTCTATAGGATTTTCTTAATTCTACTTCATCTGCATTTTTGCAATGGGAGAATAGACTTTTGAACCTGTTCTGTATGAGTTGGTTGTTCCATAACTGATTGTGGCTCAGGATAATCAATCTGATTTTCCCTGAATACAATCAATCATCCTCTATTAGGAGGAGATTTGGCCAACTCTAGTGCTTCCTCAAATTCCAATTTATGTGAATGAGCACTCCCACTAGGTTCTGCATCCTCTAGAAATTTTATAATCAACAACCCTAGGATTATATGAAGGATAATAAAACATTAAAACCCTTTAAAGTTTACTAGATAGCTTATAAAAGATTCGCTGGTTGTCCTTGAATCTAATTTTCTAAGGCGAGGATTATAAATCCTCTCTTTAGCAAGGCAACCCCATATGTGTAAATAATTTAAACTAAGCTTCCATCTATTTCATACTTTAAAAGGTGTCTTAAGGACAATCTTAGATGGAATCCTGTTTAACATATACACAACGATCTTCAAAGCTTTACTCTATAAGGGTAATAGCAGATTAGTATTACTAATCATTTCCCCTTTGTGTGTACCTACCTTAATACTCTATGCCTATATTAGATCTTATGATCTTCATATTGTTTCTCTTCTTCTTCCTTATAGATATTGAAGCATTCAATACCCCAGCTTTAATATTTAGAAAATAGAGATACATAAACTTTATATGGTCATCACTAAAAGAGATAAAAAATATCTCTGACCATTTAGGCAATGAGTATGAAAAGGTCAACACCTTTTAATGTAAATGATCTCAAGAATCTCAAAATGCTCTCTTTGGCACCTCTAGTGGTCTTGTTGGTATGCTTTCCCTTATGCAGCCCACACAAGAACCAAAGTCAGTAAATTACCGACTTTTATTTACTGTATGGAGATATATTTCAATCTCCAAAGCCGTAACCAGAGCATTTTAAATTCTCAAAGACTCTACTTTACGTCAACATCAGTATGCAGAAATAAACAAATAATTTTTGTTTCGAAAATTGGGATGTAGGTCAATTTTAAATAGACTTTAAATAAACCCCAACCAATATTCCACCAAAAATAAGAAAAATTTCAAGTTTAAAATAAAAATTGAAATTTTTAATAAGCCAAACTAGAAAATAGATTTCAAAAAGATTGTGGAATATAAATCATTTTTGAGGTCAAAATTATAACTGAATTTTAAAATTAACCTATAGATCCCAACAAACTCAAATTGTAAACACGTGTTATCCATTTTAAAAAGATCTGCATTTGTGTTGACAATGTGGATTGTTAAACCATAATCAATCCACAACATATTTGAATGAGTCACTATAAGAGATTCATGACATACTGGATATATGAGATTTATTTTAAGTCATTTCTTTTACTTTATGCAATCTTTCTTTATATGCCCTTAATTTTCCTTATTGCATGAGAAATAAGTATCTTGATTGCCATAATACTTTATTGGCACCTTATTCTCATGCTTAAGTGTTGGACATGATTGCATTTATTGGTCCTTCCTTTAACATGAATAATCATGTGAACACTTTATAAATTCTCTCATATCCTTGAACACACATGGTTAGAAGTTTATTTACTAACCATTTATCCTTACGTGTGTTACAAGATAAAATTCTACACTTAGAAGAGAGAATTCAAAAAATTGAAATAGACCAATAATGACTTAAAAATCTCAATCTTTAGGGACTTAAGCTTAAACTACAATATCCTTCATTCCCATAATGGAATTAGAACACTCAAATGAAAAAGTATATTAATCTTTTTCCAGTCAGAAAAATATTACCATAATGTATTGGAATATAAAACCACCAAAGTAGATAAATATGAACAGCTGCAATAACCAAGAAAATAAAAAATAAAAATACTTTAATGCTATGAAGTAACTTTATTTCAAATTGGCCAATGCTAATTTAAATAGTAAATAGTAAAATTTCAACCTACCTGTGGGCAAAGGTTGCATCACGCATGAAATTTACTCTTTATTAACAAGACTAAAGCAAATTTAAATATTAATAAATAAAATTCTTCGTACCTTTGGGCAACCGAAAGAAATTTTACTTTTAATACTAAATTTGTTATCTCATTCTAATTAAGCCATAAAAATAAAAACTTCCCTTTGGGGATAAGTAATTAAATTTATGAATTAACTACAAGACGATGTTAATTTTTCTATATGAAGTTCATGTGTATGATCCTTATGCAATTATTACAAAATTAGGATGCTTTGGCTCTCCCAAAATCATAATAATCACGCTGTAATTCATGAACATCTAATAAATCTTTATGAGGTTCATGCGTGTAATCCTGATGTAATTATCATACAAAAATGGGATGCTTTGGCTCTCCCATAATTATTATGATAATTACGTGTGTGTAATCTTGATGCAATTATTATTCAAAAATTGGGATGCTTTGGCTCTCCCAAAATCATAATAATAATTGCGACTTCATTAACATCTAACAACTTTATAGATGCCCTCTCAATAGCCCCAGGAATATAACAAACCAATACCTAAATGGGGTAAACAGCATTTTCCAAGGTGCAAGCAGATGAGCTCCCAGGAAAGTGAGGAGGGTCACACCGGACACACTTAAATCCCAAGACTTTCCTTGCCAGAACTTTCCCCGACATTGCATTCTTAGATATTACTGTAAACACACCAGTATTTATGGTATTGTTGATTATTCTTAGGTCTAGGCATCAAACAATTTATATATAACAATATAAATTCAACAATTAAAATATATTCCTCAATATATGTATTAAAGAAACAATAATCTTAAAATACAACACTGTAAATAATAAGTAGAATAAAACTGCAATATGAGGACATAATAAAAAATATGGCCCAATGGTTTAGTAGGTGGCCAAGGCCCTTTACACTTGGTCAACCCAAGTTCTAAACCCTACATGAGTTTACTATTTTTAATTCTTGATGGGCTACTGAAATGGGTTGCTGTATTGGGCTGACCCAATTTGGGTCAACCCACCTAATTGGGTCAGTTTTCTTATTGGTTAATCGGGTCGGGTCTCTACATTGGTCACTTAATGGGCCATATATATATATATATATATTTTAATTGCATTATTATTATAAAAAAAAAAAAAAAAAAAACGAATCGGGCATGGGTTAAAACACCCACACCCGGAACCCGACCACCAGTTTGACCCGACCCCAACCCTGACCCGGAAGTCTTTTGAACCCAAAACCGGAACCCGGTTTACTTGACGGGTCGAAACCCTACCCGGTTCCTCATCACACCCACACCCGGAACCCGAAAAACTGAAAAAACCCTTCTCTTCACCATGAACGCCGGCCAGATCCTCTGCCTCCTTGTGCACGGCCACTGTGGGCCGCTGCTTTAGCAGCAACGGCGACCCAGAGGGGTCGCCGTTTGCCCAAGAACCAGGCGGCCCGTAAGGGCCGCCAGTTCTTGTGATGGGGAAGAGGCCGCTTGCAGCGGCTTCTTCCCTCCGGAACGACGCCGGCCCATACGGGCCGGTCCCTACTGCATCCGGCGAAAACCCGCTCAGCCTTATGCGGGTTTTCGCCAGTGAATGGCCGGTGTTGAGGATTCTTCTTCAGGCACCCGCTACTGCCGCTACCTTGGTCCAGGAATCAGGCGACCCGTGAGGGCCGCCAGTCCCGGTGAAGGGGGAGGCCGCTGGAAGCGGCCTCTCCTTCGACAAACGACGCCGGCCACGACGGGCCGGCGCCTGCTGTATGCCGGTGGCGATCCCGCCGGTGGTAGAGGAGAGATCGGGCGGTGAAGGTTTGTCGGCAATGTATGGTGTTTTACTGCAATCTCTAACAATCCTCTTATGCACATATCCGAAACACAAACACGTACAGTTTGTGAACAACAATAATAATAGGCTGAATTCTGTTCCATATGGAACAATGGAACAAACAACATGTTGAAAAATTAATACCCATATATTTTCCAACCGTTTGTGAACGATAAATATAATTTCAAACAAATTATGTTTACAAAAAATATCAATTCAACAAAGACTTAATGCTAAACAAAATAGCATAGAGGCTGCTCTGATACCACATGTTAGAAATAATCAACATATTATTTAATCTAACATGCGCAGCAGAAAACGAATAAACAGGATTCAGGCTTACCTCTAACCATGTTTGCTCAAGCGTCTCCACGATCCATCTGAAGAACAAGAAAGATTATTTGAGGGATCTTCTAACCTATGCCTATTGCTTGATGGCTGTACTGATGGTGTACACAGGCACTCTATTTATAGGCTAGGTTAGTGACCCTCAAAATGGTAAACACCGTATTTGTTTCCTTCCATCAAGGAAACAATATCGTTAATTGATTTTAAAATCAATTAACCGATTCCATATTTACGGTAATCTAAATTAATAGAAATAACCATAATACCGATTCCATATTTACGGTAATCTAAATTAATGGAAATATCCATAATGCCGTATATGTTTATTGAAAAAATAATAAACATAGTAAATACCGTAAATGTGATATAAAGGCCACAACCAAAAAGGAATAATATATTACAATAGTAAACTCTTATACATATGAGAAATGTTTGACATCCCAATGTTTTTTATTTTTTTTTAGAATTTGATTCCAATTATGTGCCACAATCCTATGAGATTGTGACACATTTTTCAAAATGATATATCTCATAGGATTGTGACATATAAAGTTGGAACCAAATTCTGAAAAATAAATAAATAAATAAAATAAGAAAAAAAAAATAAAGTGTTTGGAAGTATAGCATTCCTCTATTCATATTGACTATTTAGTGTGTATATATATATATATATAATAAAACGAAACATTGCACTGAATGTTAGGCCTTGTTTGGTAAACAACACAAAATTTTCCCACTTTATTTTTATATTTTCTAATAATAATCATCATCAAAACATTTCAACTTTTTTTCTCTTTTTATATTACATCAATAATTTTTAATTACTATTCAAATAAAAAAAATTTACTAAAATACAATTTTTTTTTTTCACTTTTCTATACGAATTATTTTTACTTTATATCACATTTATCACTTTTTACTAATTCCAAAATTAACAACTTATTATCTTGTTCTGTTTTGCACAGTGCTTTACCAAACAAAGCCTTAATATTAATTTTAGTATTCACAAAAATCTTAAAAATACGAAAAATATTTAGTTTCATTTTATTACACTGTTGTTTTGTACATCTCCATATAAGAGATGTCCAAATTCATCATTAAATCTATAATAACCACGCATGAATTCCATATAAACTAAAAAAAAAAGTACAAAAAAGTAACATGAAACAATTCACTCTCTCTGTGTGCGCGCGTGTGTGTGGTTATCCAGAAGATAAGTATGAGGAATTTCACTCCAGTGACAAATGCCCCACAAAGACTTTCTCTCCGGTCTTCACTCTCCATCTTTTTTTTTTTTTTTTTTAGTTTCTCTTTTCCTTTATTGTGGCCAATATATCAACATTTCACATTTCCACTTTCACTTATTCCACATCCTGTGTCTATATCGCGTTTGCTTTGGTATAGACAAAGGTGGCCCACGTGCATCAAGAAAGATGGCAGGAAATGCATGCAGCGAGATTCGCGGAGCTTTCTTCATCTTATTCTTCTGATCTCTTCTCTCTCACTTTCCCACCTCTGAACCCAAAATCTCTCTTTGCGTCACCCACAAATCCTAATCCAACTTCTCTGCCATCAAACCCACAAACTAATCAGCGTTAAACCCATTTTGCTGACATCCCCACATTTCTCACCTCTTCAATCTCCACGATTTCTTTCGGAAATTAACTACATCCACCATCCCTCTCTATCTACAACCCATGGGCCAAAGCTTCAGTGTGATACCACCAAGCTTGAAGCGGAAGCGGGATCCTGAATCGGAGGACCAAAACCAGCAGGCTCGCAAGGTGCTCGTAGTCCAAGACCCAAACAAAGAAGGTACCGTTTTCAACCATTTAAAACTTTACCCTTCCTAACTTCAACTTCAATCCAACTCTCTTTCTGCTTGCCTTGTTTCAATATTAATGTTACAGGAATTATGGTTTCTGGTACGAATTAATTCTTGTTGCCATTTTTTTTTTTTTTTTTTTTCAATTATGGAGAAATTATATTTTTATTAAATAAAAATATGAAATTATTAGTAAGTTCAGATACCACTAAATCCTCATCAATATCGTGTCCTCTTTAATAGCGCGCGTGAAACTTTGACAAGAGGATCAAAAAAAAAAAAAAAAAAAAAATGAAGAAGAAAAGAATGAATCATCATAAAAAGAATTTCTCATTTTTCAGCTTACTTTCCAAAAAGTCCTTCAATTCTCTTAACTCGCCTAATATGTCTCCTTTTACAGTCCAATCAAACTCAACCACAAGAACCACCTCGTCATCTTCTCAATCTGGTTGGAATTATGACGTCTTCTTGAGTTTCAGAGGTGAAGACACTCGCAAGAACTTCACCGATCACCTCTACTCTGCCTTGGTGGGGGTCGGAATTCGTACCTTCCGAGATGACGAGGAGCTTCGAAGTGGGGAGAACATCTCTACCGAACTACTCAATGCAATTTGTGGATCAAGGATTTCCATTGTGGTGTTTTCTGAATGCTATGCTTCTTCAAGGTGGTGCCTTGATGAGCTTGTAGAAATCATGCATTGTAGGAATACCATAGGCCACACTCTTCTTCCAATATTTTATCACATGAATCCCTCGGATGTTCGACACCAGATCGGAACTTTTGCGAAAGCCTTTGCTGGGCATGAAAAGCGATTTCAGACCGATATGGAGAGGGTGCGAAGGTGGAGAGCAGCACTTACTGAAGCTGCAAGTTGTTCCGGCTGGGATCTTAATAACGTTGCAAATGGGTATTATGCTATGGACTCGTGTACTTTTGTCATGCATTTCTTTCTTTTTTCTTTTTTTTTTACATTTTAGACAAAAGTTGATAAAAAATTTTAAAAAAATATATATAAAAAAAAAAAAAAAAAAAAAAGGATAAACTAAACAAAACCCCCTAAATGTATTAAAGAAATTAGGGTTTGAGTTGAATGAGTTGATGGTTTTCTTTTCCGTGCCCACTCTATCGGTGTATCAAGATCATGCCATCTAGATAAACTTTTTTTCCTTAATTATCAAGTCTAGGATTGCTTTTTAGATAAACTATCGTACACTTGAGAGGAATGATATTGTAACCATACTTTGTGCCCAAAATTGTTGATAGCTTTTTTCTGCTAAAAGAAACCAAAATATAATTGTTTCATCTCATGTCAATTGGAGAAGAAATTACATAGAAATCTATTTAAATGATAATTATCAATAATTTTGATAAAACCTAATTATTTGTCATGGCTTAAAATAATAATAATAATTTTCTTTCTTCTTTTGCTTTCCTTATGCTTACTTTGTTGTTCTCTTTTCTATTTGAATCACAAAAATTAGGTATGAATCAAGATTCATCAAAGTGATTGTTGAAGAAGTTTTGTGTAAAGTGAACCCCGCTCTCTTGAATGTTGCCAAACACCCAATAGGAATGAAGTCTCGGGTTGATGATATTAAAGTTTTATTAAATCTTGGAACAAGAGATGTTCGAGTTGTGGGCATTTACGGAATGGGTGGAATAGATAAAACAACCCTAGCAAAAGCTGTCTACAATGAAATATGTGATGCATTTGAAGGAAATAGCTTTCTTTCAAACCTTAAAGAAAGTTCAGAAAAGCCTGATGGTTTAATCCACTTACAAAATCAACTTCTTTCTGATATATTGAAAATGAATTCGAAGATTGTGAATGTTGACAGAGGAACCAATATAATTCAACATAGAATTCATGGAAAAAAGGTTCTTGTTATTCTTGATGATGTGGATGATTTTGGAAACCTACACATGTTAGTTGAAAAGCACTGGCTTGGTCCAGGAAGTAGAATCATTATAACAACTAGAGATGAACATTTGCTAACTCAATTGGAAGTAGATGAAAAATATGAAGTTGAAATACTGAATGATTGGGAGTCTCTTCAGCTTTTCAATTGGCATGCCTTCAAGATGACCAATCCAAATCCAAACGGAGATTACTCAAAGCTTTCGATTGAAGCAGTGAATTATGCCGGAGGACTTCCATTAGCTCTTGAGGTTTTGGGTTCTTTTCTTAAAGGAAGAAGCACTGCTGAATGGAAAAGTGAATTGGACAAATTACAAAGAACTCCTCATCAAAAGATTCAAAAAATACTTAGAATAAGTTTTGATTCATTGGATAGAATTATAAAGCACATATTCCTTGATATTGCATGTTTCTTTGTCGGTATGGACAAAGAATATACTATCAAAATACTCGATGGTTGTAATTTCTTTCCAGAGAGTGGTATCCCTATTCTCATTCAAATGTCACTTGTGACAATTGATTATCAAAATAAGTTGAAGATGCATAATCTGATTCGAGATATGGGAAGAGAAATTGTTTGTGAAGAATCGCCCAAATATCCAGGAAAACGCAGCAGGTTGTGGTTTTACAAGGATGTCTTAAATGTACTACACAAACCTACGGTAAGAGGCATATGCATTTTTTACTTATGAAAAAAAAAGGTGGAATGTGCATATACACATATTGTGCACATGTACATGTACATGTACATAATATACATGTTATATAGGTATGCGTGAGATGTTCAGGAAAAAAAAAAAGTACGTATGCATGTGTGATTTGCCATTTTGTCATTTGGCCAAGCATGCTTCATAATTTGAATAGTGTATCCATGTAACTCATATGTGATTTGACGTTAATTTCAAAACTTTTCTAAATCAAGTCAGGTTGAGAATATATAGGCATGTTCAAAGTTATTCTAGATTTACACAATATGAGGATGTGCGTTGCTAATCCAGCAATCTATTTTGTCAGGGTTCGAAGAAAGTGGAGGGTCTTATCTTAAATCCCCCGCTACTTGAAGATGTAAAACTGGAAACTAAAGCATTTAAAAAAATGACGAATTTGAGATTACTCCAAATCAATGATGTACAACTTACAGGATCCTATGAATGTCTCTCCAAAGAGTTGAAATGGCTTTGTTGGCATAAGTGCCCTCTAAAATCTCTCCCACAAGATTTTCATCTAGAAAACCTTGTTATTCTCGACATGCAGCATAGTAAAGTCAAACGAGTTTGGAAGAAGAAGAATAAAGTACAACAAATCTTCTAATGATTTTTTTTTTCTTGTTAATGTTTAAATGTATAACTAACAAGTACTTTTCTTTTATTTTTACAGATTTTCAACAAGTTGAAGGTCCTTAATCTTAGCAATTCCAAATATCTCACTAGATCACCAGATTTCTCACAAGCCCTACAATTGGAGGTACTAATATTTGAAGGTTGCACAAACTTGGTTGAGGTTCATGAGTCCATTGGACATCTCAAAAGACTTGTTTTATTGAATTTAGAGAATTGTACAAATCTGAAGTATCTTCCAAGAAGCATTTTTAACTTAGAATCTCTTGAAACTCTTGACTTGTCTGGCTGCTTGGCATTTGAAAAATTACCGAATCAACAACCATCATCCTTTGGTCTTTTCATGAATCTCAAAACTGCATCATTTTCTGGGTGTAGTAGTCTCATCACGTTACCAAACTTCTTACATGTCCCACATTTGGAGAGTCTGAAACTTGATGGTTGTACAAGCTTGGTTGAGATTCACAAGTCTATTGGACTTCTAAAAAGACTTGTTTTGTTGAATTTACGAAGTTGTGTGAAGCTTAGGAATCTTCCAAATAGTATTTCAAACTTAGAGTCTCTTGAAACTCTAGACTTGTGGGGTTGCTTTAATCTTGAAAATTTACCGGAGCAAATAGGGAATATGACGGCTTTAAAAAAGCTGGAGGTGAGCTTCACCGCTATTAAGCAACTACCAGAGTTCTCACAAACCTCACATATGGAGGAACTGATACTTGAGACTTGTACAAGCTTGGTTAAGATCCACGAGTCCATTGGACATCTAAAAGGACTTAAATTACTTGATTTAGCAGGGTGCAAGAAGCTTAGGGGTCTTCCAATTAGTTGTACTTCTAACTTAAAATCTCTTCAAAATCTTATATTGTCTGACTGCTCAGAACTCGACAAGTTACCGGAACAATGGGGGAATATGATGGCTTTAAGCTGTTTGGTTGCAGACGGAACTACTATTGAGCAAATACCATTGTCCTTGGGTCTTTTGAGTAGTCTCAGTATTTTAAAATTACCGGGATGTGGAGGAATGATATCACCCCATAGCTCCAACCGCATAAGTTTGCTATCCATTTCTAAATTATGTTCATTGACACGTCTAGATCTCAGTTGCCGCAATTTGTCCGAAGACGAGATCCCCATTGAATTTGAATGTTTATCTTTACTCGAAGTATTGGATTTATCAAGAAACAATTTTCGTAACCTACCTAGTTGCATCGGCCGCCTTCCTAAATTAGAGCTTTTGATTTTGAATGAGTGTACTACTCTTCAATCAATTTCACTACTCTGCAATGAATTTCACTACCATTTGAAAGCAAATGGCTGCACATCATTGGAAAGAATCTCAGTTCTGACGAATGAGAGTTCAGGATATTCTGACCTTGATAATCTCGACAACTGGTGCGAAATGGTGTCCACATCTATTGACCTTGATAATTGCCCCAAACTGGCTGAGATTCAAAATTTGGAGAGTTTGCAACGGATACCAGTTTATGTTAGAATGGGAAGCTGCAACAATCTATCATCTGATTTTAGGGAGAGTGTTCTCCCGTATCTTCTTCAGGTTATCTCTCTCTTCTCTCTCTCTCTCTCTCTCTCATTTTATGACGCATATTAACACTTTTTTGAAATAGACAATGTGCAAGACAGGTGATGCAGATCCTGTCGTTTTCCTCCCCGGAAGTGAGATTCCAAATTGGATTAGCCATCAAGCAATCGGTTCTTCAATATCCTTTTGTGTACCTCCGTTATTGGAAGGTAAAATCGACAAGGTGCTTTTCTGCATTGTTTATGCAATAAACAAGGAAGCACCCAGAGACATATTAGAGCAAAGTGGTTATTTGAGATGGAAATGGAGATTTTGTAATAAAAGTTCGAGAGATCAGTCCGATAACTGGGATGACTGGGATGACGTGCCACATACTCATCCGATTACCCCAGCTTTTCATATCTTTGAAGATCATATACATGCACTAAAGATTACTGACTCTATGTGGATAGAAAGACTTCAGATGAATAGTGGAGATGAAATAGAGTTCGCCGTCGATCTACAAATGAGGCACCAAGGATTTATTCATAACTCAAAAATGTGTGAAATTGATTCGCAAATAATGGAAGTGAAGAGGTGTGGAATCCATCTGTCGAATCAATGAGTAATTCTAGATAATTTTGCACAATTCCACCCCAAATATATGGTATCCAGATATCCCTTCCTGGTTTTTTATTTTTAAAATTTCATATTTTGAAAATAAATTAAAATATTTTATTTTATTTTTTATTCTTCTTTTTCTTTGTAGACGGTCGTGGCGGTGGATAAAAAAGCAAATTGGTGAAATGCATGAGAAACCGTTTCCTGCTGTCACTGAAATTCCCTCACTCACAGACGGCATCTGCATGCCTTAAGCAGCTGCCAAGCAATCATTCCTCACCATCGAGCCAAAGATGCTTGCAAACAACTCAAGTCAAAGGCAAAAATTACAGAGGCCTTGTTCATCTTCAAAGTCTCATATGGCTTGGTTCAGAGATTCTGATACAAAGATTCCACTTTTCATTTTTTTTGGTTCAGAAGCCTAATCCGAGTCTCCAGCATCAAAACCAGAAACAGAGCGCTGAACCCATTTCCATTGGCTTCTCTGGCGTGGTTGAGCACTGAAGCCACCGATCAGTACTCGGGCCTGGGGCCCACGGTGCCGGAGGTGAAGCCAAGGGTGGTGGTGGTGGGCTCCGGGTGGGCTGCTTGCAGGTTCATGAAGGGCCTCGACATCAAGCTCTAGTGTGCGTCTCCTCGGAACCACATGGTGTTCATGCCCCTCCTGGCCTCCACCTGCGTGGACCACATGTGTAAGCTTTATAATAAGTTATAGAATTCCATTTGATGCACTAGCTAACACTTGTCTGGTGCAATCTGCAAAATAAGAAAAAGTCGAACTAATTTCATGATCAAAGTTGAAGGGAAAAGCAGTTGTCTTTTGCTTATTATATTTGAATTTGAATGATATGATAAATCCAACGAATAGTCTAGTTACTCATATGTGGTAATTTTGCAGCAGCAATTTTGCAGGAGGCAAATGGCATGGAACTGGGAGATCAATCCATTTGTTTACAAGCATTGGCAGATACAAGGCTCTAGTAGATATATTTGGCAAAGCAAGGTGAGTTTCTAGTCATTCCTTGGCCTTCTCTCTTGAGATTTTAAGTTAAATTAGACCATGGAATGATGCCGCAGCAATTTTGCAGGATTTGTCAGTTGGTTTATTTGGTGCTCAGCATATCTGAGTCACTTGTGTTAAAAGCTGGAGGAACAGATTTGTGTGGCAATCAGCCTTCGTGTTTGGTTGTGATATTAGCAGAATTGGTTCAGCAGAGGGTGACATGTGTAACCATTTAATTTTCCTCCCTGGTAGTGAGGTTCCAAATTGGTTCAGCCATCAGAGAATTGGATCTTCAATATCCTTTCATGTTCCTTCTCTTGCAGAGGGTGAGATTCGCGTATTACTTATTTGCTTTGTTTACGCAAAGAAGAAAGAATTGGATCCGCGAGTGACTGAAATTTGTGATAATTCATAATAAAACTAGAGGCCACTGACGTGCTCTTTTCCCAGTAAATTTTCCCTTTTTTGTATACAGTTCGGATCATTTGGTTTTATTCCGGTTGCATGTCGTAAAAAATAAAGTGGTGGTGCCTGGACCTTCATTAGAAATAATAGAGCTTGTAAATGGAGAGGAAATGGAGGTGTCCTTCGAGCTTTGTAGCTGGGCTGAAGTGAAAAAGTGTGGAGTTCATATAGTGGTTGATGAGTCAAAAGCAATAGGCAGATATGGAAGTGCAGACCAATGTGTCTATTCTGATACTGTTTCAGGTGATATGGTCCCTGAAGGTGATACTACTGTAGATGATCAGGTGTCAGGTGAAAACTTTGAAGGTGAAGACTGATTACTATAATTCCTTTAATCCGGACCGTTTGTTACAATGAACAGTCTATAATGTGCCACATTAGCAGGTCAGTGAAAGTTCAAAAATCTTTCCATATTACCAATGAATTGCCAGAAGCCAAAAACCGTTCCCTCTCTGTTCATCTTTCAGCCAACAAGCCAAAGCTAAACGCCTCCACTGACAGTCTGGGCATGATACACAGGTGATCTTGCTTTTGGATCTAGGCATCCACGTCAGCTTCAGCGTCTCATTCGGTAAGCTATTATCATAATCATTAAATTTGTTCTTTAGATTTTTCATTTTGAATTTTGCATTTGGATTGTCAGAAATGTTTGTGGTAGTGTGTTTTTTATAATGTCTTGGATTGGTAGATTTTGTTTTCGTTTAGTCTTTTGATTTTGTTTTGAAGATAGTGTCTCAGATCTGTTTCAAGCAGTTGTGGTCGAATTTGTTGTTGTTCAAAGATGTACCATTGAAAAGCAATATGTGATGTAGTTGTTGCTGTTGATGTTGTTTTTTTGTTGGTGTTGTAGCATATATATATATATATTCCAAAAACCAATTAGTGCTATCTTCATTTACAAGATTTGATTCTTCAATCAAGTTAATAAGTGTTTGTTAAAATGACCAAGCAGAGATGATGTTTCCAAATACTATAGCTCTGCCTTCTGTTTTTATTTTTCCTCAGCTTTCTCACTAACCAAACAAAGGGATTAGTTTCATAAGAATTTTATGCTGCTATGCTTACACTGGGTTGTAGCATGTTTGTGCTCTTGATTTGATATTTTTTTCGTGGGCTTCCAAATGGATGAGAAAAGGCCTCATTTTATAATTTATATGTATGCTTTCTAGTTACATGTATAATTATGAATTAATTGCTCAGGTATGTGACATTGGGTTAAGTTGGATATGTGGAGAAGTATGTGAACAATGGAGCACAGGCAGTTGCAGCTTCAAGAGACATTGATATGGTTGGAGATCTCTTGGCTGGGCTTCTTCAAACTTCAACATCAATGGTTCAGTTTTGGTTATTCAACAACATAGTGCCCTTGTGAATATATGTATATTTTTGTTTTTACTTGTACTTTTTTATTATTATTATTATTTGAGGGTAAAATTATAATTTTATAAAAATTGCTCTCATAGGAAAAATGGCCGAAATTTGTACGGATAGATCATTTTGTTACGAAGTATACCATAAGGATTTATAAGCTTATTTTGGAATCACAAGTGTTTTTTTTTTTCCGGGTTACAAGATTAAACTAATATAATAACATTATCTCAAATTAATAGAAAATCTTTAAGAATAAAATTTAATAAAAAGGAATACCCACAGAGCATGTGTGTTCTCCGGAGGGATCAAAATGGTGATTCCTTTCTTTTTTGGTTTTCACCCAAAGAATAAAATAGAAGCTTTTCTGATTATTCTAAAGTTATCTCTAATTAAGACGGAAGATGTTTCTGTTTTTTTTCCCTATTCAATTCAAGAAAGGGAAAGAAAGAACAGATTACATGGGTGTTTTCCACTCTTAATATGTAAGGAGGAGAGAAACAGATAAATTTTAAGAACGCTTACAAACACTGTGAAAAGTTGTTCATTTAGCAACTGAATGTGTTCGAAAGTTGAGTCATTTTCAAGCTTATTTAGCAACTGAATATGCTCGAAAGATGAGTTATCTTCAAACTTTTGAAGTGTTCAATTTTCAAAGAGAATGATCTACCATCGCAGGGCAGAAGGCCAGCCAGTCAATATCAAATGGCCCTTGTTGTCTATTAATCTTTGTAGGTGGGAAGCGGATCTCCTCTATTTCAAATGAAATGAAAAAGAGCCGGTCCTTTATTTTATAAGAGGTAAAATAGTCATTTCACCTTTTTTTTTGAACTATTTTACCCCTTATAAAATAAAGGACCGGCTCCTCTTCATTTCAAGTAACCTAATACTTGTATGTGAGGACGGATGATTACACTGATCCTCGACAATTGAGATAAGGTTGACAAGGCCAGTCTTGAAAAGAACAAAATGTCTCTTATTCTTCTTCTTCTTCTTTTTCTTCTTTTTTATAACATATATTTATTCAGAATAAAAGTTTGCACAATTCCTTAAAAATAAAATAAAATAAAATTAGTCTGATCCTATTTTTCACTCTCTTTTATCATACTTACGTAACATATTTTAACTAACTATCACGAAAAGAAGCTAGCCTATGGCCTAGCGGCTTTTACCGTAATATTGTAAAAGAAGGTGGCATAGTTCAGGGTTAAATCAGAATAAGCCTGTACGTAATTTTAAATTGGAGAAGGTTTTCTTCTCAATTAACTCAGTCTATTCTTAAAGATGTTAAAAGAGATCATAAACAAAATGTCATTATTTTTTTCAGTCGGTAGTTACATCAAAAAATACTGATAACCATCTAAAAAGAGCGGAAAGAAAGGATGACAAAAGAAAGAAGTCAACTAAAGGCTTTTTTTTTAAAAAAAATTAAAATTAAAATTTTTAAAATTTAAAATTTTTTATTTGTTATTATTATTATTGTTTGTTAAATAAAGCAATATGAACTAGGGGTAAAAATGAGGGTGGATAATAATCACCCGCATCTACTATTAGCACCTATTCGCTATCCGCATATGCGGATGCAATTTTAGGGTATGCAAATGCGGTTAATAACCACATCCACATTCCCTCTGTATATATATAAAATCACTAAACAATGTTCATTTTAAATTCGGTAAGTTTAAAATCTTTATGTTATGTTAGGTTTTTTTCACTATCATATCAAAGTCATAGCTCACTACATTTACTTTTTCTTCTTTTTTTTTTTTATTTTTTTCTTTGAGTAATCCAAATATCGATTACTCTATAAAACAATGACCTTTTATGGTTGATAATCGTAAATTGTGTAACAAACGAAATCTTAATTTATTTAAACTTGCATATAGTAATAACCACATTATTTAAAGTTGTATATAAATTTTGATAGTAATCCAAAATGGCCATTACCACATATGCGAATAGTGGATAATAATCGCATTTAATAACCACACAGATACGAATACTTAAAAATGATCATCACATAATGCGGATATAGATATTGCTAATAACGCATTCACATCCGTATTTTTACTCCTAAATTATGAACCATATGTTCTGGGTGATATTTTATAGTGTTAAATTACATATTATACTTTTATTTTGCTTTTATTTTATTAGTTGATATTGCAATGATCATCAGTCTGATATTTATTTAAAAAAATAATGATACATGTAACACTCTTATCCTCTTTTATTCACTCAAATATGTCGAGTGAATATTGCTATATTGGAGTCGGGCGGGGCGGGATAAAAATGCGAATCGGGGAAATGCAGGAGAAACCGTTTCCTGCTGTCACTCAAATTCCGTCACAGACGCCAACTGTCTGCCTTAAGCAGCTGCCACGCAATCATTCATCACCACCGAGCCAGCCACTCAAAGATGTAGCAGAGAACTCAAGTCAAAGCCAAAAATCTCGGAGTCCTTCTTCTTCTTCAGAATCTCAGATAGCGAAACAGAGACCCATTTGAGAGACCGATACAAAGATTCCACAATGGCTTGGTTCAGAAGCCTAATCCGAGTGTCGGGCATCAAACCCAGAAACAGAGCGCTGAACCCATTTCCATTGGCTTCTCTGGCGTGCTTGAGCACCGAAGCGACGACCAATGAGTACTCGGGCCTGGGACCCACGGTGCCCCAGGAGAAGCCGAGGGTGGTGGTGGTCGGCTCAGGGTGGGCCGCTTGCAGGCTCATGAAGGGCCTCGACACCAACCTCTACGACGTCGTGTGCGTGTCTCCTCGGAACCACATGGTGTTCACGCCCCTTCTGGCTTCCACCTGCGTGGGGACCCTAGAGTTCAGGTCCGTCGCCGAACCCATCAGCAGGATCCAACCCGCCATCTCTCGCGAACCCGGGTCGTACTTCTTCTTGTCCAATTGTACGGGCATCGATCCCGATAATCATTCGGTATGTTAGCTTTCCTTTTTGGGTTTGTTGGATTGTGGGAAAAGTTTAGCTTTTTTGACTTTTTGAGAACATTGTCTGAAAAGGCTCTTTTTAGAAAGTTTTATTGAATAGTGTAATCAAATGAGGAAGAAAAGAAAAGGGAAAATTGATTGAACTGCAATGTGGGTCTGGAAAAATTGTAAGTAAAATTGTAATTTTTATTTATTCCCGCGTAAAAAAATGTAGTCCTTTTGGGTAGTGAGGTAATGGGCTACAGTTTTGGAGGGTTTTAGTTGATGATAATTTTACGGCAGCAATTTGTATTGCAGGAAATTGTTTCCAGAATTCTTGTTTGTTCTGGGTTCCCAAATTGCAGGGCTTCCTTTGTTATAAACTTTTTTTTTTCCCTGTTGGATTTTTTTACTTATTTATTATCTGGAACATTATTGAGTTTGACGTTAAGCTATAATAAGTTATAGAATTGCATTTGATTCAGTAACCAACTCTTGTTGGGTACAATCTGCAAAATAAGAAAAAGTCGAACATTTCATGACCAAAGTTGATTGGAAAAGCAGTGGTCTTTTGCTTATTATATTTGAATAGTATGATAAATCTAACGAATGGTCTAGTTATACATATGTGGGTCTATAACAATCTTGGAGTTTTGAGTTTCGCAGAGGCTCAATTGTAAGAATTTGGTCTTGGATAATTGAAGGTGCACTGTGAGACTGTTACTTATGGATCGGACACCCTGGATCCATGGAAGTTTAAGATTGCATATGACAAATTGGTAATTGCTTTGGGGGCACAGCCCTTAACTTTTGGAATCCATGGGGTGAAAGAACATGCGATTTTTCTTCGGGAAGTTTACCATGCCCAGGAAATTCGTAGGAAGCTACTCCTAAACTTGATGCTGTCTGACGTGCCTGGTATGCTATCGCAATGATCTTTTTTTTTTTTTTTTTCTTGAATTAAGAATAAGATCATATGATGTGCACTTTAATTGGCAATGCTACTATTGAATTTGGGTTGGAGGCAGGCATTTCAGAGGAAGAGAAAAGCAGACTTCTACACTGTGTTGTTGTGGGAGGTGGTCCCACAGGAGTTGAATTCAGTGGTGAACTAAGTGATTTTATCACCAATGATGTTCGCCAAACATATGCGCATGTGAAAGACTATATCCACGTTACTTTGATTGAGGTTTGTTTAATAACAACTTAAGCTATGAGATATTCTTGTATGAATATTTCCTTTATAAAATATTTCCACTAGTGTTATTTCTATCCACGCAATCACCTTGTTTGGATAAGGGTTCTGTATTTGCTTCGAGGCATCACTAGAACTGTTATTGTGACAAAAAACCATTGCATACTTGCAATTGCAAAACATGTTTCAAGTAAATATTGAGTAAATTTTTCTTGGATTCACAGGCAAACGAGATATTATCTTCCTTTGATGATAGCCTCAGGCACTATGCTACTAAACAGTTGACAAAGGTAAGAGATGCATGATTAAGTGGAAGAACTTGTTTGTATGTGTCTTAAAAATGTTGCTCTGGATTATGTATTGCATATTCTCAAATTGAAAGTTTTAGTCTGATCTTTGTTGTGGAAGACATCAACTGTAAAAGGTAAAATCCAAAAGGAACCATTTTTCTCTAAAAGGAACTTGGGGCTTCTCTTAAGGATACGTAAGACACCTCTCCCTAGCAACAATTGGGATATTGGACAACTGTGGACATTGCAATTATTAACCCCCAACAACCAGCCTCCCCTTTTAGTTATGGATCTATTCATTTTTCATTTAGTGGTTTCTCTCAGTCAGGAGTTCGTCTTGTCCGTGGGATTGTCAAGGATGTTAAAGCTCAGAAGTTAATTCTTAATGATGGCACAGAGGTTCCATATGGGCTATTAGTGTGGTCTACGGGTGTTGGTCCCTCTCCTCTTGTTAACTCTCTGGAGCTTCCAAAATCTCCAGGTGGAAGGTTGGTTACTTTTTGTTTTTGGCTCATGACAGTGCATTTCTTCATCATTCTCAGTTCCATATGAGGTTTTTGACCAATTCATACCTCTAGTTATTATACTGTTTTGAAGGGGGAATTTCCTATTCTTGTAAAGATTGTCCGAAATTGATCAACAAGGTCTCTCTAACTCTTGGGACAATTGGCTGGGAAATTCTGGAAATCGTTATTATGTACCTTTTGAAATCTTTTTGTAGGTTCTTAAGAAAGACAGTTTGCTTCTTTTCTCCCCCACCCCCCACCCCTCACCCCTCCCCATTAGAATGTCTTTAAGCATCAACCAAGTTGGATTTCAGTACTTGTATAGTATTTAGATCAATTTTACTCTTGAAAATAATTTTTATTGCCTCCTATACGTCATTTTTTTTGGTTGCTTTTATGATTAGGTTTTCCATTGGATGCCATAATGTTCATTATATCACAATTCCATAGTAAATTGGTTCATTTTCATCTTTTGCTCTGCGTGTCAATCATATTCATATCCAAATTGGTAGGCATGCTTTGAAAACATAGGCATTAGAACGAGTTAACGAATCCTATTCGTGAATACAGGATTGGTGTTGACGAGTGGCTACGCATTCCTTCCGTACAGGATGTGTTTGCAATTGGTGACTGCAGTGGGTTTCTTGAAAGTACTGGAAAACCAACCCTTCCAGCTTTGGCTCAGGTAAGCTGCTTATCTATGAACAGCTTTATTTTTTATTTATTTTTAAGATATTAGTAATCTTCCTGGTGAACTGTTGAAGTCAGAGATATCCCAGATGATTGCAGATTTGTGTTATTTGCATATTTCATGAATCAATAATATCCGTTACATCCCACCTCATGTTTTGGAAGGTCAATATTATTACTAAGATAGGATAACTTTAGTTCTGTAATATTAAATTAGCGACTGAATTAAGTCTTAAGTACTCCAAACTTCAAGTGGCTACCCCATTAAAAATGTGATGGACAAAATAGTGTGATGCTTTATATCTATTGATGGTAGTGGTGATTTCCCAAGAAGCTTGTTCGGCCGCAATCCTAGTGTAAGATTTCCTATCATGCTTGAAATATTGATCTGGATTTTGAGTGGCCAAGGTTTTTGCATAACTAAATATGCTATTATGTTTCTCTTTGGCTGGCAATTTTGGTGTTGGCTCTTTAATATGCCTCTTTTTGAGTTTTCAAGGTTGCAGAGCGGCAAGGGAAATATCTATCGCATCTATTGAACAGGATTGGTAAAGCTGGTGGCGGTCATGCCAATGGTGCAAATGGCATGGAACTCGGAGATCCATTTGTTTACAAGCATCTAGGAAGCATGGCAACCATTGGCAGATACAAGGCTCTCGTAGATCTTAGGCAAAGCAAGGTGAGTTTCTAGTCACTCCTGGGCCTTCTCTCTTGAGCTATTAAGTGCAATTGGACTGATGCAACCGCAATTTTGCAGGAGGCAAAAGGATTATCCATGGCAGGATTTGTCAGTTGGTTTATTTGGCGCTCAGCATATCTGACTCGTGTTGTAAGCTGGAGGAACAGATTTTATGTGGCAATCAACTGGCTTACAACCTTCGTGTTTGGTCGTGATATTAGCAGAATCTAGATGTTGGAATTAAAGGTATCTTTATCTTCTTGTAGGATTCTATGCCTACTTTTCTCCCTCTCTGTTCCTGGTAAATGGATGACTGGTTTGCGAGGTGTATGCTACTGCAGTTAGGCCCCCTTAAAATTATATTCCTTGTTACTACTTGCAGGTCAGCAGTCATGGCACGTTTCCACATGTACATCTTCATGGTGCGAGTCCATTTGAATTAGAAGATGATAAATATCAAATCATGGACGTTTTTCTGGCACACGAGGCCTAAAGTGAAGAAAACAGTGAACATGTCTACAATGAATACCTATTATTGCTTTTGTTTTACTCCCATAACAACCCACGTATTCGTTCCTAATAAAGTTGAGGTGCTGCTTATATGATACATTCAATTACCTCCCATGTATCTTTGTTCGTTCATATTGAAGTTGGCTGTTGGTCACTTCTGTGAAGAAATGATAATTAATAATCCTCTCAGATTGATGTAGATGATCTGTTTTTTTTCTTCAAGTATCATCAATACTCCCCAGCTTCTGGAAATGATACTTGTTGGGATGGCATATATTGCACAGAGCTCATCCGAAAGAGGGTAGTGCCTTTCAGCTGAAAAATAATTGTTTGTCGTGTTTTATAGAACTATGCATGTGAATTCTTTTCGATCCACTTAAGAGATTTGAGCATTATGTCTCAGGCCCCCTTGACTTCTAACACCCTGATATTTGGGGAGAGCATTTTCAGAGAGGCGAGAGCCATTGGACTGGACCGACTGGTGAATCGGCATTGCAGACTGCATAACCTTAACTGATACTTGGTTTTTGTATTATCTAGCCAAGCAAAAGCTGCCACAAAATGTTGGGCCTTTCTCTAAGTTCAAATCCTTATATATTAGCAATACGGATTAATTCCTAAAATAAGATCTTGTCAATAGTCTATGTGAGGGTACACCCGTCACAGCATTTTCCTGCATCTTCTTGTAAATGGAAGACCCCCAAAGATTTGTTTTCTCCCAAACTTATCCTTTCTTGAAGGAGCTTCCACCAGAATTGTGAAAAGCTTATGTCCTGTTAGAGAAATATAGAAGCCAGATGGCTTGACTACCGGTTGCATAAACTTGGTAGTGCCAATCAAATAGCAGAATAGAATGCAAAAGAACATTTATAAACAAGCCCCAGAGAGCTTAAGTTTTTCAAGTAGTGGCTTCTATATGACAAAAACATACAGATTTTTGATACAAAGATGAACACCGAATCCCATGCCGTTCTATCAAGATTTGAGCAAAAGCAATCCAAGTGGCAAATCCAACAACTCACACTTTGGACGCATTATTGCACTTTCAATCACATTGATTTTGGAGAGTAAGGCTAGAAGTCCCCCTTTTGTCACTCTTATGTCCTTTAAAAAATGATGTACCTTTTAAAATTACTATTTGATTTGTGATTGATTACTATTGGATTTTGATCGATCACATGATTATTTTAAAAGCCACACTATTTTTAAAGGGACACAAGAGGGACTACTAAAATTACTCGATTTTGGACCCTCTAAATCCGGTTTGTGAACTAGGACCACAAATTTCCAAGGCCGTCTGCAATTCCCGTGGTAGTCAACCTTTTGCCGATGAGAGTTTTCAATTCAATTTCTCCCGGAAACCTGCCCACGTTCAGTTTAGAGAAAACCTACAATGTACAGAGCAGTACGAATATGAGAATACTGCAATATCATTGATACACTATCATGTTAGTTAGTTGTCTAGAGAGAGAGAGAGAGAGAGAGATAGGAAGAAAAAAAAAAAAGTCATGCTGAACCCTCACATATGCACATCATATCAGAAGCACATTGAAGAAAACGAATGAAGAAATTTTAACCAACGTAAAATTCAACTTTCAAGCACATCAAGCAGCAGGATTAAACGTCATCCCTAGAGATGGCATAAGCACAATTAACACAAAGTTGGAGTCTTTAAATGCTCAGTATATCAAAGAGTAGCAGATTGTAAAGACATTGCTAACAATATCGTTGATGTTTATAATGGTGGATATGCAATCTGAAAACCTTTTAAGTCAACTTAAAACCTATTGAAAAGAACCAAACGTCCAATCCATGGACTTATGATGGATGGTTACAACCATTTGTTTGCATCAATTTCTGGTGTACGGGGATGTGGTGAATGCAAATGTGGACTGGAAAATTTATACATTTGTAAATGAGTAATGCTACACATCATCCTCTTGTCCACCTTTTATCCTCCCAAAATTGATGTGACTCTTAAAATCACCATTTGATCAAAATTCAATAATGATCTATCATAAATTCAATGGTGATTTTAAGAGCCACATCAAATTTGAGAGGACAAAAGGAGGACAAGGAGATGATGTGTAGCATTACTCTATTAGAATAAAACATATTACAGGAAGAAAGGATAACCAACCAATTCATCGTTGAAGTAAACTTCAAAAGCCCCAGTGCTTTGCAGGAAGGACTGTGCTGCATTGCCAAGAAGCCAGGAGGTTGCAATGGTCCCAAATTTATTTGCACGCAAAGAATAATACCAAGGAGGCGGTGCCATAACTCCAAGCATTGGAAAGATCTGTTCACCCGCCACTACCATTCCAACAACACCCATCTGAAAAAAGGGAACCACTTTTGCTAGCAGACGCTTTGGCAAGCTCGGTGGATAATTTGCAAGTACAACATCAATTCCAGGAAAAGCAGTCTCCAACATCTTCTTCATTGTCTCCGCAGAACCTCTATGAAATGCAACACAAAGCAATGAATTAGAAATATTGTCTAGGTAATCACACCAACAGAAATACAGAGTTAGGTTGCGAAGTTTTGCGACACTAGCACACCGCTGATACGGAATGCATGCTAACTTATCGTATTAGTGTTAGTTTAATTTATGTTATCTTATTATTATTAGTAGTTGAGTAAGCAGCAGAGTCTATCTTAAATTCAAGTTCTAGAGTTATCTTAATTTCAAGTGTCCATCGCCAATAGGTTAGTAATTGTTGCGATAGACAATGTTATCTTTTATTTCAAATTACTAGTGTTATCTTAGCGGGTAGAAGGGGATAATTATCTCTTAGAGTTGCTACCCAGTTAGGACTCATGATGTAATCTCTATTTAAAGAGTTATCAGTGACTGAATAAAGCATGCAAATTTAATCCCAAACATTGTGTTTGAAAAGGTCTAGGTTCCCTCAGAATCTAAGGTCTAGGTTCCCTCAGAACCTAACAAATTATCCCGTTGCGTGATCGAGAAATCATTCACGTAACATTTTGGTATCAGAGCCAGGTTTTCCAATGGCGGACTCGTGGAATGATCGGCTGGAGACTCTCCAAAAGACGCTTGACGATGCCATCAAGTCTTTTTCAGAGAGACTAAAAAGAGTGGAGAACAGACCTAGCCAACAATGGGCTAATGGATTCGGAGAAAATTCAACGACCACTAAACCCATTAATTTGGAAAACTCAATAACACCACCACCCAAACCCGATCCCATCACATCACCAGAAGATACACCACCAAAGATCAACCCATCAGCACCACAAACACCCAAAATCACCCAAAAAGATCAAAACCCCAACGAGCGCAGCCACACCATCCCATGTCGTCATTTCCTCAGATCGCGCCACCAACATCACCATACCCCCCCTAGTCGCAATTACAATTTTGTCCAACAACCACCATCACCTTGCACCGACCACCCCAGCCACAGGTGCAAACATTACCAGAGGCAACACAAACGCGCCACCAACCATGGTGCCAGCCTACATAGCAGTCTCTGCTGGCCACGCCGCCAACACCGCCAAACAGATCGCCCGCCTAGGAAGCGAATGAAGCACAATTTTTCAATTTTTGTCCTTGAGGACAAGGACACTTTCAAGGGGGAAGGAGTGATACGGAATGCATGCTAACTTATCGTATTAGTGTTAGTTTAATTTATGTTATCTTATTATTATTAGTAGTTGAGTAAGCAGCAGAGTCTATCTTAAATTCAAGTTCTAGAGTTATCTTAATTTCAAGTGTCCATCGCCAATAGGTTAGTAATTGTTGCGATAGACAATGTTATCTTTTATTTCAAATTACTAGTGTTATCTTGGCGGGTAGAAGGGGATAATTATCTCTTAGAGTTGCTACCCAGTTAGGACTCATGATGTAATCTCTATTTAAAGAGTTATCAGTGACTGAATAAAGCATGCAAATTTAATCCCAAACATTGTGTTTGAAAAGGTCTAGGTTCCCTTAGAATCTAAGGTCTAGGTTCCCTTAGAATCTAAGGTCTAGGTTCCCTTAGAATCTAAGGTCTAGGTTCCCTCAGAACCTAAAAATCTATCAAAATAGGTAGGAAGAAGAATCTAAATCCAGCTTCTTTTCCTGTTGAAAGGCGCATTACAAGATCCGTTACGCATTCACGTAACAACCGCCAACTATGAAAAACTCAAAAGCATTCCAAACATGCTCTAATCAACTTTCAATCATGGTTCCCAAAACAACTTGTTGATAGATGAGGCCCATGGATAGGCACTTACTTTTTTTCCTTGAAATTTTTTTTTTTTTTAAAAAAAATTAAGTGATTGTAAAGAATAATTTCACAGGTTTAGAACAGAATCGCAGATACCCACAATGAGATTTTAGATGATCAAGGTGTTCTTTCCTTTTTCTTTTCTTTTTGGATTTTACCCATAAGAATCTATAATCCGTTTTAGTCCTTTTTCCCTTTCTCTTATCCGTAACACTAATTACAAATGAAAACACCCAACATCAGCACCATAAACATGCAAGAAATTAAATTCTATGATAACGAAGAATATAATTCAATCTAGACCCACCAATCAAAAAGCCCAAAGCCACCATTAGCAATTAACAAATCACCAAATTCAACCAATTTTGTTTTTAAAAAAAAATGAAAATTTAAGATACCTGTAAGAGCAAGAAGCGCAGAAGTTGATGTTGACTGTGTTGCCAAGACCAATCCCTCCAACACCGCTTGTCTTCTCCAATACAAAGACAAATAAATCAACTTTTAAAGGAGTGGGGGGAGAACCCCATATGGCAAAAATTCATGAAATTAGAAAAATAAAACAAAAATTACCTGTGAGGGAAAGTCCAGGCTTTCTTTGGTAACTGGTGGTGACGGGTGGTGGTGGTGGTGGTGGTGAGAGTGAGGGATGGGCTTGGGTGGTGGTGGTGGCGGCGGAGTGAAGAGGTTGACGAGATCAGAGAATAAGAGGAAGAGCGGTAATCCCACCAGAAGCAACTGTGTCCGATCCATTGCTCAACACAAACAAGCCCACAGAGAGAGAGAGAGAGAGAGAGAGAGAGAGCGGCCGAGTGCAAAGTTGAAACTTGGGACCTGAAAATGTCTGGTTTGATCTATTGTGTATTATTAAAATGTTAGATTAGACAATGAGAAATAGTCTCTTTCGTTGATTAAAAAATAAATAAAAATAAACCCAAAATCCCGATTACACCCGAGGAAAAAAATTAGGAATACCGTATCAAGAGATTTTATTAGTTAAAATTTGTATAGTTTAAACTTGGAAAAAAAAAAAAAAAAAAAAAAAAAAAAAAAAAAAAGGATATTTAACCCCTTAAACTATTATTTCATTGTTAATATCTCTTAAAATATAAATTATGTCGATGTGTTTTTCCTAAAATATCAAAAAAATGTAAATGTCCTTCTAATAACAAAAATATCTTTCATAAAATTATTAAAATTTAAAAGAAACTAACTAATTATTAAAAAAATATAAAATAACAAAAAATTATCTAAAAAAAAAATAAAAGTGGTTTTTCTTTCCTTCTTTTTCGTTTGTTTTTTTAAAAAAAAATTATAATTTTCAGTTTTTTTTTCCTTTTTTCGTTTTTTTCCTCTTTTTTTTATTTTTAGTTTTTTTTTGAATTTGTAAGGACATTTTTGTCTTATTGAAAGAAAATTTAGAATTATTTTTTATTTTTGCTGGCTTTTGGGGGCACATTGTCATATTTTAATAATTTGAAGAAAAACATTGACAAAATTAATAGTTTGAGAGAGGCATTAACAATTGAGTGATATACATACTTTTCCCTTTAAACTTCATTATTTTGTCCGTAAACCTTTCTCTATTTTCTATTTTTAATACAAGCAATAAGATTGAATCCATAATATTTGTGTTTATGGAAATTCGAATGGAATCAGCTTGTGCTTTGATCCTTTCCTATTTTAAGATTTTGATTTTTAATTTTTCTATCAAATTATCTCGTGCATGCTCATTTTTCAGTTCAATGCGTCCGGCCATCTCATTCCGTTAAATTTATCTTAATTATATAAAAATATAATTATGTCCTTTAGATTAAAAAAAATTATGCAATGACTAGATAAATTTGTTCCATATGAAGTGGCTTTTAAGATCGGCAATGTTCGATACGATCTGTGAACTTCATACGGTTTGAGTTGAAACACATTGATCTTATTAAACACGATTAATAAATGGATCAAATTCATGTCAACCTACATAATTCATTGACTTAAATTATATTTGTACCCTTCAAAATCCCATGTATAAGTATAACTAATGTAGATGTGTAGTGAGAATGCTCTTATCATGTCCGGTTGGAATTTTATCTTATCTTTTATTATTATTACGTGGTTGTTTATCTAGATGGGCATTATTGCATTGTAGTCTTATTTTGATTGAATATTCACTGAGAACCTGGTCATGTTCGTGTTAATTCAACACAATTTATTTATTAAACGAATTATACGGACCATGTCGTGTCACAATTTAGTTATACAAGTTGTATCAAAATTGAGAAGTTATACACTATTAATTAATAAGTTGTATTCGTGTCAACCCATATAGTTGTATACCCATAACTCGAAAGAGGAATGCTAAAACTCCTTTTAGTATCTTTTTGAAATCCTTCTATATTGACATGGCACAATGTATTTTTTAATAAAAAATAGGAGAGATAAATCAAGCTGTAATTTTTTTTATTAAAAATAAGGTGTCATGTTAGCATAAAAAGACTCCAAAAAGACACTAAAATGAGCGCTACCGTTTTTCAATTCAAAATGATACCAACCTGACCCGTGAACCCAAATTGTCACTCCTAGTAGTTGGGTAAGGCTACATACCCAACCATATGGACATAGTTGGGTAAGCACCATCCAATTGTGACTAGGTCATATCAACCAAGCCATAGGGTTTGACAAAGTAGGCATGGCCATATAATAACAAGGCTATCCCTATTTAGCTAAGGGAAATGCTCAAAATATTCATAGTGCACTATGAGTGCATATATCATCCCCTTTAACTAAAGTCAATAACATTGTCACGATTTAGGAAAGTGTTAGGTAAGTCTGCATGATTATTTTAAAAGTATTAGTCAAATTACAATTGGAATACCTTAAAATCATTTATATAACAATTTCTAATCCAAATAATGAATTAATAAAGGACTTAATAAACTGAATTAATATGCAATACCTTTACAATTCACACCACTTTTTTTTTTTTTTTTTGTTAAGCTCCACCTTCACCCTTCTTGTGACAACACAAACCAATCATACTCTTGTTCTCAAATCATATCCAAAAGGACCAAAAGTGAATTGTTCAAAGTCAATTCAAATCAATGCTAAAGATAAAATTGAAAAAAAGAAAAAGAAAAAAAGAAAAGAGGAAAGACTGGATTGGATTTTCTACAATAAGACAATCTCAAGTGTTCTGATTAATAAACCCTAAAAAACCTTGCCCTTTTTTTTCTTTTCTTTTCTTTATTATTCTTGTTTTTTGAACCAAAAAAAAAAAAAAAAGAGAAGAAGAAAAGAAAAGAAATTCATCTGTTGAATCAAACTCCGGTTAGTCTTCCCTCAAAGTCAATGCTCAGACTCTTCCTTCCCAGGAAGCTCCAACGCGGTGCTTCACAGGGATAATGCACGGACCACAAACACTCCTTCTAAATTGGGAAAATTGTAGAAGAGTCAACCAACTCTAGCATGTCACTCTCGTTGAGAAATGACGTCAGCACTACCGGCGCATCCATTGTCGATGTCAACAGCGTTAGAATCCATCAAGCGCTCGTTGTCCGAGCTCTGCGTCTCCGCTGACGAGCACCATTTCTCGTTCGACAACCCTTGCCAATTCTCAGCCTTCGTGAACCGACTCCAGGCCCTCCCCATCCACTAGCTCCTCCACTCGATCTTGTCACATGACTCTCTCCCCACCGCAACAACCACTGCGCTTAAGGGCATTGCCGCATACCTCTCCACCGCTGCAGATAAGACGTCGCTCTACGCCAAGCGCAACAAGATCTTCGTCCTCATTCACTGCCAGCCCCTCCGTGAATCCCTCTAAAAGCACATGCTCGCCATCGCCGTGTAGCTTGCCTTCCTCAACTTCGCGCTCACCGACCTCCCTGATCTCCGCAAGAAAATCGCTGATATCTCTCTGAGACATGAAGCAAGCTCCATTCATCGTATCACCCCTCTCTCTCTCTCTCTCTCTCTCTCTCACTTTCCCTTTCTATACTGATACATATACGTGCGTATGGATTTCTTAAATCACATTTGAATTTTTTGGCAGGTAATAGAGAATGAAGACCAAGTGCATTGCACACTACAGAAGGAAGGGCAAGGGAGACGAACGAGCAAAGCGATCCAAAGCACGATCATCATGGACTTAGCGCGAGCTCTCGGGATTGACTCCAATAACTTCTCCGAGATATCAGTGCAGGTCAAGCTCTTCAAGGCCGATCTGACCCATCCTAGTCCTGTGTTGGATAGGCGGATTGTGGTCTCTCTGTCTCTCTCTTTGTCTCTGTCTCTGTCTCTGTCTCTGTCTCTGTGTCTCTCTCTCTCTCTCTCTCTCTCTCTCTCTCTCTCTCTCTCTCTCTCTCTCCCTCTCTCTCTCCAATTCTCAGCAGCCTCGCGATCCAACCAGACACCGTGACGCAGGCGCTGGACTTGGATTTTGAAGAATACAATGTCATATCGGTGCCCCAGATGTCATTGCCATTCAAGAATTTTCTATGTCCATTGACGAAGGAGGTCATGAAGGAGCCGGTGGTGTTGGAGTCGTCTCAGAACTATGAGCGCTCCGCTATCAAGTACTAGTTCGAGTGCTACATAAAGGACAGTCGCAACTCAACCTACCTAGTCATCGGGCAAGTGCTCGAGTCGCTGAAGCTAAAGCCGAACATCGGGATGGCTGGCGCGATCGAGGAGTGGGTGAACTAGAATATTGAGGTAAAAGTGTGATGTCCTACTTCACTTGGGTATGGGAATGGTATGTGCTTATATGTATATTCGCACATTTCTTGATACAACACGTTTTAAAACTGTAATGGCCATGAACTTATTAAAACTGCTCAGTTAAGCATATTTCTATAAGAGTAATACTAGAATGGGTGACCTTCTGGGAAGTCTGGTTCAGAGAAGCCAAAAGCGAACAATATTATGTCGTTGAGGGTGGATTGTTACAAATGGTATTAGAGTCATTGTTCAGCTTGAGATTGAGGGAGCGTGCACAAGCCCATGAGGGTCACCAATGGGCACTCATTGGACATCAAGAATGAGGTAATCCCATGAAGGTCGTTAGCAGGGACACTAGGTCCCAAGAGGGGGTGATTGTGACATCCCATATCGCTTGGGTATGAAAATGGGTACGTGCTTATATGTATATTCGCACACTTGTTGACAAAACGCGTTTTAAAGCCATGATGGTCATAAACCTATTAGAACTCCGCAGTTAAACGTGCTTCTGCAAGAGCTGCGAGAGTAGTACCAGGATGGGTGACCTCTTGGGAAGTCTGGTTCGTGGGAGCCAAAAGCGAACAATATTGTATTGTTAGGGTGGGTTGTTAGACTCGTTACAACAAGTTAACTCCGCAGCGCAACGGTTTGAAGAGGAGCCAATTTCAATGGATAATCACGGCCTTGAGAAGGTGCTGGATAGTGTGTACAAGATTTAAGAGGAGTACTCCAGTAGTAGGTACAAAGTGAGGAATGGTGGGATTGTTGAGCTTGTTATTGAGTTGCTTAGGAATAGTTCCAAGAGTATTGGAACGCATTTGAGGAGCAAGACACTTATGATTTTGCTTAGCATGGCCAAGGATGAAGAAATCAAGGTGAGAGTTTATGTGGGTCTTGGTTTGGGATTTTTGCATATGGATTGTGTAGCATTTTTGTTAATCTAGAGATTTAGGTGATTGAAATCAAATAGTTCTTGTTCACCGGTAAATTATCACTTGTCTTGAAAACGTAAATTGATTATGAATTTAATCACTTGACTATTATTCTAACTTGCATATTCTTATAGCGCATTTTGTAAATTGCTTGCATTTATAAGAGTAAAACATAGGTTTGATTGCTAAGAACTAGTTTGAAGTTGAAGATGGACAGCCTTTTTACTGTGTAATCTGCTAGAAAAATTCAATGCCATACATTTTAAACTATGTCAGATCTAACATCTTAATGTCACCTCCAGTGAATAGTGTGCAAGTTCCAACCATGAGAAATAAGAAACGTATTTAACTGTTGTTAATTGATTAACAACATCTTGGGTCAATTATGGATCGAGAACATATTTAAGTATATATAGTTTGCATGCAAGTTGTAATGCATATACCAACAGAGGGTACAATCCTTATTTGTTAATTTTTTAATGGGGATGCGGTTCTTTCCTTGAAGTTTTAGTTTTCATGTTGAAGTGATTCTTTTCGCATTTCTTTCATTGAACACAATTTTGAAAATTACTTTTGTAATGCAATGCATAAATACTGGATATGTATCTTTGAGGAAGTAAGAATTTATATTTTCTTTATGTAAATATTTTTCTTTCTTAGGACCTTATTGTCGCTGATGCTATTGTTGTAGTTTCTGATGATATATGTAACACCTCTGTAGAAAATAATGCTTGAAGATGGTATCACTAGATTGGCCATATATACATAGTCTTATTGGGAGCTCATAGAAAGAGAGAGAGTATGCTGTAAAGTTATTACTTGAATTCTCTAGGGACGAAGCTTGTTGCATAAAAATTGCATCAGAAAAAGGTGCCTTAGTTCTTCTCTCAAGCATGGTAGGAAATCCAGGGCATCCTGCTTTATCCAATATCTAGCCGAGGAGGCCTAGCTTGCAGTAGATGGAGAGGGTGGAGGATAATATTCAGCCTTTAGCAGTAGCTGGGAGATTTGAACCCTTTCTTAATAGGCTTTGTGAAGGTATGTCTTTATGTAGTTTCTGTTTCCATGGTCAATAAATAGTTATACGTGATGTCATATATGTTAAGAGAGTACAAAATTATGTTGTTACTACCATTCATTTCTACATAGAGCCATATAATAGTAAGCAGGAAAGAGGAGTCTCTTGAGATATTTGTGTTACTTTGTATCAGTTGCACATTTAGTCTATAACAGATTTTTACAATCATATATTTACATTGGAATATGGGGATTTTATTAATGGAAGAGGTTTTGATGATGTTAAAATAGATATGGCATCTATTAATGTGGGAAGGAGGACCTCGACAAATGGTAGTAGAGAACAAATTGCAAGGCAAAGTGCTCAAACACTAGTTGAAATTGTTGAATTGCTATCTAAGCCAGACGAAAGGGCACCAATTAAGTTTGCAAGCATTGTGTAACTTGTCAGGGTTTGATAACAATGCTACTATCCTTGTTGACTCTGTAGTGTTTCCAGCTCTTACAGATATTCTGTTTCCAACATTGTTTCAAATCCAGGGCACTGGGAGTTGGCATCTGTTGACAAGAAAGGACATTTAATGCAGTCAGAATCATTGCATCCCTTCAATGTCAAGTGTCTATTATGGTATCCTATATGGAATTGCATCGTCTCCCCAGGCATCAGGTAATTCCTTACAGGAAAAAATTTGTGTTTAAAGTGATTATATTCCAGTCACCATAACATGTGTTCATGTATAGGTACAAATCTTTCTCTGCTTTCACTTGTTTATAGGAAATAAAACTGAGAAAGAAAAAAAAATGTAGCTGATGCCATTGGAAGGGCATCATGTAGCAGGGTGCAGTTGATGCCCTGATCACTCTTTTCACGGAAGTTCGACCTGAAGAGCTTCAAGAGAAAACAATTTGGATGATAGAGAGGATATTAAGAGTGGAAAACCATAATCAGCAGCTGGGGCTCAACCAGGCTTTGGTTTGGAAGCCTTGAAACATGGGAATGCCAACACAAAGAGGCATTCATTGTTTGTGAGGAATTATTGTATGATGTTTAAGGTATCAGCCAAATTGTTATAGGTTAAACCCGTTCCCCTCTCTTTTGGGAATTCTTAATAATCTGAGATTTGGATATAATGACCTGGGATGAGATGGACTCATACCGTTAGGATTTACTACATGTTTGCTTCATAAGAGCATCCTCAATGGGCTCTCTACTTCAAAAATTTCATCGAATTTTAGTGAAAGTTGTCAAAACACCCCATGCATCAAACTCTTTAAAATTTCTCTAAAATGGTGAATGGCAAAACCCCTCTTTACATTTAACCCTCCAAATCATTTCTCTATTCATTTTTTAATTATGTTCTTTCAGTTTCCCCCCAAATCCTTGGAAGGGGAATCGATCCCCTTCAATTTTTTATGTTTAAATAGTTAAAGTAGTTGCTCCAAAACTAATAAAAAATAATATTTAGTTAAAATAGAGAAATGTTTAGAGAGTTTGATGTATGAAACTTTTTAAAAGTGATAGTTAAACACAAAAAAAAAAAATGGATTCATTCACTAAAATTTAGTAAAATTTTAAAGAGTCCATTGAAGATACTTTAACACATTTTGTTATTAGTGAAAACTGCTCAATTGCATTCGGTGTGAAGTTCTTATGGCTCTCTCTCTCTCTCTCTCTCTCTCTCTCTCTCTCCATAATTTAACACTAATTAGAACGACAAAGACCATAGACTAATGTTGGTCGATACATGCTATTTAGTACACTTGAGTCTTTCTCTCATCATCTCATTTTGAAAATCAATCATTGAATCTATAGGACTCACACATGAGTCACACAAGACCCACCTATAGATCCTACAAATTTAATAATTAATTTTCAAAATTGAAGGATAAGAGAATACAATAAAACATTTTTCATATTCATCTCATCAACTTATGGTAAAGATCCTAACCCCATAAGCAATTTTGCATAATTTTTTTTTTTTTTTAAGTGCAATTTTGCATAATTTTGGGAGTGTCCCAATTGAATTTGTACGTGCATGCTATTCGTAAGCGAGAAAATTAATTTGATTATTCTTAACCTTAGTCATTTGTTATGCACGTTTTTATTTTCAATTATTCTTGAAACTCTAGTTTTATTCAAAGTATAGCGCGGGTTTTTCATTATAATTTATTTATTATTATTTTTTGGTGAAAACGTCTTAAAAAAATTGAAAGAAAAATATAAATAATTAAAAAGAAAAAAGATAATAAGGTTATAGAGAAGGAATTCAAATTCAAACGGTTGATTTATGCCCTACGGTGACGACTGGTTGGATTAAATTAAACCAAAATTAAACAGCAAAAAAGTCACAAAATGCTACTTGTCACTTATATATTTAGTTACCGTAAAATTATTTCATAAATTAAATTTTGGTTCTTTTTCAACCTACTTTTTATTAATCATTGTTAGTGACATTTTTGCATAGCTCCTCAACGTATATGTACCAAATTAAGTATAAAACCATTCAAAAAATTTGGCATATTTAACAATTTTAACCACTCTAAAACGAATTAGGCTTATGTGCCGTAAAATAAATAAATAAATAAATAAAACATATTCGGTAAGTGTTGCATTATTTTCAATAGTCAATATATAATTTTAAGTATTTTATTAAAAAAAAAAAAAAAAAAGATCTTAGCCATTTCCAAAAATTACAGCACCTGTACTTTAGTTTTTGCAGCGGATCTAAGCGAAATCTTGAAAGGGAAAGTGTCCTCGTAAATCGCAACTACCAAAAAGTAGCCTACTGAAACAAACATGCATGCAACATGACAAATGGGACGATAGCTTTCTGATCGAAATCTGGAATATTGTTTTATCACGTAAAGCCAAAGCCTTTTTTCTTTCTTTTTCTTCCCATTAAAACATCATTTATCCAAAAGACAAACAACAAAAGAAAACCAAGAAAAAATATGTGCATACCAAAAAGGAATTGTCCCTAACTATGAGGTCTCCAAGCAATATGATCGGTCTATGCCCCTTCAAATTTCTGTTTCTGACATTGTGATCTGATCAATGGTTTAAGGACTCGGCCATGATTGTTAACTTCTTTCTCTCTTTTGTTTATGTTTTTGTTTTCTGATCTCATGTTAAAAATATTACCAAATAACTCGAAATACAAAATACTTTGTCAAATAAAAAAATAAAAAATTTCTTTACAGACACATTAACAAACATATATAACGTTTTCATCAATTTGAGATTGAGTATCAATGTATTTCATACTTCATGTTGCATAGAATAATTCCATGCATGTATAACTGGTTGGTAATGTTGTCAAATTGATAATAGTGGCTGGTCGGTGCTGTCTTCATGCAAGGTTTTTACGGTGTTCATTTATAAATAGATCGAGTACTCATTGTTTTACTGTAAGATTCACGATTCACTACTCTTGGAATCCAATCATCTTTTCCAACGTCTATCCTCTTTTTCTCATATGTTCTCTGAATCCAAACACTCGGCAAACATATTTGACCATTTGGGTTTAATTCATTGTATTTACTTTGTGGAGTCATACAAGTGGGCAATCCAAAGAAAAGGGTTGCATTAATGTCGTTCTTTGCTTAATAAAGTGCAATAAAAAGAAAGCATTGCTGTTTTCTTGTCTTAGTTAAAGCGCGCATAAGCGCATTTTTCCAACCACAATCCAACGTTGTCCCTCTCTCTTCACTCTCCAACATTTATGATAAAATTCATTGAGCCTTACCCTTTCACAAAAGATACATTAAGGAAAGATGTTTGCTCAAGGCTTATAAAGCACATAACCTAAGTATACCTTAACAATGTGAGACTTTTAACACGTCACATCATGTGTGGCACTATTGTTCAAGGCCCTGAAGTTTAATACCATGATAAAGTCCATTGAACCTTACTCTTCCATAAAATGTACCTTAAGGGAAGATGTTTGCTCAAAACTTATAAAGCCCACAACCCAGGCATACCTTAACAATGTAGGACTCGATCTTAACAAAATTATTGACTTTCAAAATTGGATGATAAGAAAATACAATAAAACATTTATCATATTCGTCTCATCAACTTATGGTAAAGATCCTAATTACCATAAGCAATTTTGCATTATTTTTTTTTTAAGTGCAATTTTGCATAATTTTGGGAGTCTCCCGGCCAATTGAATTTGTGCCATTCCTAAGCGAGAAAATTATCTTGATTATTCTTAGCCTTAGTCATTTGTTATGCACGTTTCTATTTTCAATCATTCTTAAAAATCTAGTTTTATTCAAAGTATAGCGCGGGTTTTTCATTATAATTTATTTATTATTATTTTTTGGTGAATACATCTTAAAAAAATTGAAAAAAAATATAAATAATTAAAAAGAAAAAAGTAAATAAGGTTATAGAGAAGGAATTCATTAAATTCAAACTGTCGATTTATGCCCTATGGTGACAGCTGGGTGGATTAAATTAAACCAAGATTAAACAGCAAAAAAGTCACAAAATGCTACTTGTCACATATTTAGTTACTGTAAAACTATTTCATACATTAAATTTTGGTTCCTTTTCAACCTACTTTTTATTAATCATTGTTAGTGACATTTTTGCATAGCTCCTCAATGTATATGTACCAAATTAAGTATGAAATGTTCAAATTTTGGCATATATAACAATTTTAACCATTCTAAAACGAATTAGGTTTAGGTGCTAAAAAAAAAAAAAAAAACCTATACCGTAGGTGCTGTAGTTTATTCAATAGTTAATATCTAATTTTAAGTATTTTATAAAATAATAATAATAATAATTAGATCTTACCCACTAAAAAAATTACTAACACTTATACTTTAATTTTTACACCAAACCTAAGCGAAATCTTGAAAGGGAAAGTGTCCTCGTAAATCTACCAAAAAGTAGCCTACTAGCTAAAACAAACACTGACATTGTGATCTGATCAATGGTTTAAGGACTCGGCCATGATTGTTAACTTCTTTCTCTCTTTTTTTATGTTTTTGTTTTCTGATCTTATGTTAAAGATATTACCAAATTAAATAACTCAAAACACAAAATGCTTTGTCAAATCAAAAATAAAAATATCTTTACAAACACATTAACAAACATAACGTTTTCATCAATTTGAGATCGATTGAGTATCAATGTACGTATTTCATACTTCATGTTGCATGGTGTAATTCCCTATCCATGCATGTATAATTGGTCGGTAATGCTGTCAAATTGATAATAGTGGCTGGTCGGTGGTCTTCATGCGAGTTTTTTACGGTGTTTGATCATTTATAAATAGAGTCACTGTTTTACTGTAAGATTCACGATTCAGTACTCTTGGAATCTAATCATCTTGTCCAATGCCTGTCCTCCTTAATTTTCTCATATGTTCTCTGAATACAAACACTTGGCAAACATATTGACAATTTGGGTTCATTGTATTAACTTTGTGGAGTCATACAAGTGGGCGGCAATCCAAAGAAAAGGGTTGCATTAGTGTCGTTCTTTGCTTAATAAAGTGCAATAAAAAGATAGCATTGCTGTTTCCTTGTCGTAGTTAAAGCATAATCACATTTTTCCAACCACAATCCAGCGTTGTCCCTCTGTCCTCACTCTCCAACACCTATGAATTAGTGAATTACCATAATGATTATGCTTCCGAGAACGCGGCTTCGTGTACGTTGTGCACCTTTTTGAACTCTCCCCTAATTTCTAGTTCATTTTTAGGGAAAAAAAAAATACAATTTAGCCACTCAAACTATCATATTTTCTTCTGATGGCTCCCGAAACTACTAAGATTTGCACTCTAGCTCCCTAAATTACCAAAACCTTTAAAAAAGACAATTTTTACCGAAATATCTCCATAATACCCCTACCACGTGTCATTTTTCAATTAAAAAATCAAAAAATTAAAAAAAAAAATAGAATTTTTTTTTAAAAAAAAAAAAACAGAAAAATAAATAAACTAAAATTTTATTTCTTATTTTTATTTTTATTTTTTTAAAAAAAAGATGGGTGTTTGGGGTGGCGTTATTTCCTAACCGCGACTCGATCTTCCCGACACCCATCCGGTCACCGTCTGTTTGCAACGCCGTGATAGCCGATTTTATAACCCGGCTCGACGAGTTCCGATTCGCAATCATCAGCTCACTGATCTTGGCCGAGCTCAAGCTCGCCCCGCTCTAGAAAATATCATCTACCAGACAAAAAAGCTTGTGATTCTTGAACCCTAAGTAGCTATTGGCCAACGTTTTGAACGCCAAAAAATCACAAAGAGGAAAATGGATATGAACATCAAAGAACATGCTCACGGCCGTTGATTTCTCCGTCAGAAATCGATTGAAGTCTTCCACAACGATTATAAACTTGCTCGTCGTTTGCAATATTTTTTTAAAAATAAAAAATAAAATTTTAGTTTTTTTAAAAAAAATAATTAATTAATTTTTTTAATTGAAAAATGACATGTGGCAAGGGTATTATGGGGATATTTCATCAAAAGTGGTATTTTTCATAGGTTTTGGTAGTTTGAGGGGCTAGAGTGCAAGTCTTGGTAGTTTGGGGGGCCATCCGAAAAAATGGTGATAATTCGAAGGGCTAAATTGAATTTTTCCCTTATTTTTACGTGATGCGTTCCTACCCGAGTTGTGAGATTATCGTATCAATTTGGACATAATTTTTCTAAAAATTGTGATTTGAAAACGTTAAGAAGATTAGAGTTTTCAAAATGTAAGAAAAAGCGTGCGTTTTTAATAATTACACATTTTGAAATCATAAATCCAAACGGACCCTCACCAACCCTAGCCTTCAAAACACTAGAATCTGAATAGAAAAAAGTATATACGGACGTGTGACAATGAACGCCACCATTGTGGATGAATTTAACTCTTGTAGAGATGCCCATACCTATAAGGTCGAGGATTACCTAGAAAACTCCATAGAAATTAGGGTAACTTAAGAGAGGGTTACGGAATTTACTTGTCCGGACTTTAGGGTGTTGAACACACCAACTAGGTATTGTACTATCGTGTTATACGGTTAACCATTAATGTGCTGCCAGGTTTAATGGCCGGCCTTTATAATATGAACTTAATTACGTACGTTTTTAAAAAGAGGGCTGCTTTCTTTTTAATTGAGTTGATTTTATAAAAATTTACTTCCGTTTTGTGCATTAAAAATGACTAAAAGGTAGGAAAATATATACAGCTTAATTCATTTGGAAACCTTGAAAAACCCCTTTATTATGTTCTGAATTATTATTATTATTATTATTGTTAAGTAAGATTAGTGATCACAAGATCTCGAAGTACTGTTGCCTTGCCTGTTGGTGCATCAAGAGGCTGCATTAAATCCATGCTGTGGGTTTCAAAATTTATAACTAATAAATCCATACTTAATTTGCACTTAAAATATTCACAACTAATAACAAACCTACGTGAAATATTAATGGATCGATCTCACGATGATAATGAAAAGTTATTCTAGCAATAAATTAACCTTATTATTCAAAATATACAATTCTTCATTTTTTTTATATTGTTTTGAGAAATGCTACAGTTCCTTCTAGTTTTTTTTTTTTTTTTTTTTGTCCATCTGAAATAACATAAATATAAAATAAAAATAAATTACATCTACGTAAAATAGAAGGAATTCTAGTATTCCTTTACTATTTTCTACTTTTTTTTTTCTCATTCTTTATTCCTTCCAATAAAAAAAAAAAAAAAAAAAAGGAGTAAAATACTATCATGGTTTCATCACTGTTCATTAATTAGACCCCGATTTCTTTGAGAACTACATTTTTTAAATCCTCCGTTCGATATGTCTTCCAATCTTTAGTCTTTTTTAAAAAAAAAATTGTTTCAAATTTTCCTTTGTCTATATATATATATATATATACATTCTATTCTTTAAACAACTAAAACAATGAACAATTAGGATTAATTATTTAAAAAATTATATTAAATATATTCATGCAAATTGACCCTTTTTTTTTTTAGGTCTTTGCATGTTGTAAGTTGTAACGGGTTTCCTAAGCTTATAATATTATTGTTCCTTAACTTCCTTCTACGTGAAAGGGCACGCGGCATGCCTGAAAAGGAAAGGGGCGCCTCTCTTTTTAAGAGCCCTTCGATCTTTTTGAATATTGAGAAAAATATAATGTATTAAATGACACCCGTGCATCATTATTTATCTCCTTTAAATTGCCCATTCAGATGCACAGAACATGATTACATAATTAGTAGGATTCGAATATTTCGAGTGCACACTCGGAATTAAAAACCCAATTTTTTTTTCAATAATTTTTTTTTTAAAAAAATACAGATAAGTATTCAAATCAAATCGCGATTTTACCTTTAAAATCATACGTTTTAATTGCAATTGTTAGACCAATATGCTGCAAACCAATTGAATCGTACATTTTCTTCTCGTTTATGTTGGACTATGTATTGGCTATTTACCCAAGAGTAATGTTATAAATAAGACTATTGAAACGCGCTCTTGAAAAATACAAATCATATGAAACAGCTTCGATTTTGTGGTTTAGATTTTGTTTTGTTGCATTTAATGGTGTACATGGTATTATGCCATTTAAAAATTTTAAATAATATGAAAACATATTTACTATATAACAACACACACACCATTAAATCTAATATGAAAATGGATCATCCCCATTTCATAGGTTTTGTTCTTCACGCAAACTTTGAACCGATTTAGAATTTTAAATGTAATTTTTTTGATAAGGATCCTCTCCATTTTATTATCAGAATTTAAAGTTTGTGCATCTAACGGTGTGCATGATTCCACATTATTTAAATTTTTTTAAAAACATGTCAACATCAACTTTATATACATGCACCCTTAAATGCACTAATTTTAAATTTTGATCATAAAATAAATCGTATAGAAAATAATGGCAATGCAGATCGTAGAGCATAATATTAAACTTTAACGGCTTATCATTTTCATTTTGAAAAATATTATTTATTTATATTAGTGAGATTTCTTTTTATGTATATGCTTAATTGTTCTATACAATATTAAAAGAATAATGTTTCTTACACAACTCTTACATAACTCTAACAACTTTTTTTTTAAGATCAATCATTGAATATTTAGGGTTTACATATAGGAAAATAAATCCAATAGTTAATCATAAAAAAATAATAATAAAATTGTGCAAGAATTATGTAATTTTTTTGAAAAAGTCATTACTCATATTAAAATTAATTAGTAACGACGGATCGAAAAGATATTCGAATAATATTATTCTTTAATTTTTTTTATTGAAGTTGCACTTTCTTGTCGATTCGCTCTCAAAAGGACGTCCAAAAAGTAATTAAAAAAAATTAATTTTTTTTAAAAAAAAAAAAAAAAAAAAAAAAGAACATCCAAAAAAGTGAATGCGATCCCGAAAGCACCAAAAGCGAATGCACTTGCCAGAATAGCATGCGAAAAAAAATTACTGTTACTAAGGAAAGCTGTTTTTTTTCCTTTTTTACATGCTTTTTTACTCTACAGAAAAAAGGAAAGATGTTTTCCCTTTTTTAGGCAGGATTAAAAACTCCATTAAAAAAAACAGTAAACAAGTACAAGAGAGGATAGCCCTAACAACAAAGCCTCGAACAAAAAATGCAACGGTTGAGAAAAAAAGTAAAAACAAATAACTAGAAATACGCCATAAAATGATTCGGTCCAACGTTTTATTAGATTGAAAGCCAAGAAGGACTTATAGTCTTATACAATGGCAACAAGGGGACTTGGGACGGGTGTCGGGTGTCAGCTCGATAGATTTTGAGGAATTAAGGTGATAAATTTAAGTGCGACATTTTCTATACATTTAGTTTAACCAATACTATATTTTGTGTTGAATTACGTATAATTTCTTATGGTAAAATTATATATTGCTTTAGGGTACCACATCAATGTAATTTTTTATTTTTCTCTTTCTTTCTCTCTAAAGTCTCAATAACTTGGAATTCAATTTTTTTTTTTTTTAAACTAGAATTGAGCCTTAATTAAAGGGCATTAACCGACCATTTTAATTGGGGTCTTAAAAGAATTTTTATTAAACAAAACATAATTATACTATAGTTAATGGATTATGATTCTCTCAAATTATTATTTGCTCAAATTTGAGAAAATTTGGGTAGGTGATTGTGAGAGACCATTTATGGGATCTACCTGACCAAATAAAAATGAAGTTGTCTAACCATTTATCCGGTCTGGTGGATCACATAAGTGATCTATCATCGTTCAAATTCTTTTAAATTCAAACAAATAATTTGAGATGAACTTAATTTGCTGGGGCCTTATTCTTGAAAGCCTTAACGGCCACCTAATTAGCCTAACCAATGAGTCGATCATGACTTGGCGACTGCAACAAAAAAGAAAGTATTGTACAATACAAATCTAGAGTTGTTGACAATAAATTTTTTAATGAAATTACGCACAACCTTTAAATTATATTGATTGTCTGATTCATGAGAATTGATAGAGAATGGACGTTCAACCGTCCTACTCCACCTTTCAATATTAAAAAAATCAAATTTAATCAAAAAAAGAATCAAAAGGTGGAGAGGGCCCGGTTGAACATCCCTATCAACCGTTCCCTCTCTATCAATTCTCTTGATTCATTAGACTTAAGTTTTAGACCATGCCCACGTATCCTAATGAATTCATAATTTCATTGTACACCAGTCTCATATAATCGTATGCGATTGTCAAACGTTATGGACCACTCACATAAAATCGTATGCGATTGGCAAAACAGAAAACTAGGAATTTTAAATGTTCAAGGGCACGTGGGTCACCAAACTTTACCAGTTTTTTTGACTTCTGATATGAGTGTAGATATTTTGAAAAATAAAAAATAATAATAATAATAATTAAAGTAAATAGTTAAAATAAAGAGATGTATGAGTATCATATATATATATATTTTAATAATAACTTCAACTTTCTTTCGTTAATTGGAAAAATCTAGAGCATATAGCTCTAAGATATATAGCAAAGCATGTTGCTTTAAATCTACAGCGTCGTAAAACAACTAAGAATCGAATGAGTTACGGCTTTGTGGTCGAATCATAAAAGAGCAACCAATAAGCTTGATTTACCATCGGGCCGTGTAGAGGTTATAAAGCTACAACCCATTTGAATTGTAAAATCTTAACCTTCTATATATATAAATTTTTAGACACCCTCCGTTTGAAATCTATATGAGGCGTATGCAGGGGACCGACCGCACCGCAAGGCCTGGAACATTGGAAGCCACTCCTTAAAAAAGTCGACATATTCTGTGATTCTGCCAGCCCCAGGACCATGTACAAGTAACAAAAAAGTCATACATATGTGTAACCGTTTCTGTTGTGTAACACGGCAAGTAGGGCGCATCCAGAGACAGATTCTTGTGTTGTGTGTTTCTACTCTCACGTGTGCGTCAATCCCTCGATAGCTTGCTGTAAAATATAAGAGCCTTGTGAGCCTTTCACCTTACAGAGTTCACCAAGCCTTCCTGTCCACATTCCCAATTAGGTCTGGCAGAAAAAGATATATTGGCAGCCAAAAGCTTAAGCGCCCTCCAATGAAGGAACCGGTGCTTGAAGAGATGGAGAATGCCGGAGGGTTTGGCAATGGCTTTCATGGGGTTGGTGAAAAAGATGATTTCGACCCAAGTGCGCCGCCTCCATTTAAGATAGCTGAGATCCGAGCTGCCATTCCAAAGCACTGTTGGGTGAAGAATCCATGGAGGTCTCTGAGTTATGCTCTCAGGGATGTCTTTGTGGTTATTGCATTGGCAGCAGCAGTAATCTACTTCAATACTTGGATCTCTTGGCCACTCTACTGGGCTGCTCAGGGAACAATGTTCTGGGCTTTATTTGTTCTTGGACATGATTGGTAATTGCATGCTTGTACATTCTTTGCCTTCTATAACTTCCTTGTTTTGCAATGCATATACTCTGTTTACAATATCTTCGATTTCGATTGATTGAACAGTGGCCATGGAAGCTTTTCTGACAGTCCCGAGCTGAATAATTTGGTGGGGCATATCTTGCATTCTGCAATTCTTGTACCCTACCACGGATGGTGGGTTTTTGACAACTTTCATTTTTCAATCAACTTTTTTTTTCCAAAAAATGTGTTCTAATCTTTGAATCCTACAGGAGAATTAGCCACAGAACTCACCACCAGAACCATGGGAATGTCGAGAATGACGAGTCATGGGTTCCGGTATTATGCCTCTTCTATTGTTATTATTATTTTGAAAAGAAAGGATTTTATTGAGGATGAAATGGGATATAATCAAGTTTTAATCTTCAATATCTAGAAATGTCTTTTTTCATCTTTCCCAGTTGACTGAGAAGTTATACAAGAGTTTGGCTTACAGCACCCGATTGCTGAGATTCACAGTGCCTTTTCCCTTGTTTGCATACCCTTTTTACTTGGTGAGAGAGCTTATATTCTGCAATTTCAAAACTTGTGTGCTTGTCAATGCCATGGTTTAATTTTTTTCTGCTGGATTACATCTCAGTGGAGTCGAAGTCCAGGAAAGGAAGGTTCCCACTTCAGCCCATATAGCAAACTGTTCGCACCCAATGAAAGGAAAGATGTGATAACTTCAACCTTGTGCTGGTCTACAATGGCTGCTCTGCTTATCTATTCATCCTATGCAATAGGCCCCATCCAAATGCTAAAGCTTTACGGTGTTCCCCACTTGGTGGGTGAAATTTCTCTTGCCTGATAACTTCATGAAATTCTTTATAGTTCTCTAATTGTAATGTTCTTAATTGAATACCCAATTATTCACAGATTTTTGTAATGTGGCTGGACCTTGTGACTTACTTACACCACCATGGCTATGAGCAGAAGCTTCCTTGGTACCGTGGCAAGGTACTGATAAATGTCTATGTTCATTACCCAACTTCAGAAGGGAATTTTACATTTTATGCAGAAGTATGCGATCTAAAAGCTTCATTAGTGTTTGTCATTTGTTAAATTCATCGATTCCTATCAACTTAAGCTTTTAAAAAAAATTGTGACTTAACATGATATTAGAATATAAGTTGTGAGTTCGAACTGTGTCTCCATCATTTATCTCTTATTTTAATTAAATATTTCAAGTCTTGAGAGAAGAGTGTTGTAAGAAAAGCCGTGATTTAACAATGTTTGTATCTTGACAGGAATGGAGTTATCTAAGGGGAGGGCTCACAACAGTTGATCGAGATTATGGATGGTTTAATAGCATCCACCATGATATTGGCACCCATGTTATACATCATCTCTTCCCTCAAATCCCACACTATCATCTAGTGGAAGCGGTGCTTAACTTTCTCCATCACCTCAGCAAATTCTATTTTAGTTAACGAGCTGATTCTTAGAGTTTTAATGCTTCTCTTGCAGACTAATGCAGCCAAACCAGTGCTTGGAAAGTACTATCGGGAGCCAAAGAGATCTGGGCCGTTCCCAATTCACTTGATCAAGAATCTAGTAAGAAGCATTGCAGAAGACCACTATGTCAATGACGATGGAGACATCGTCTACTATCAGACTGACCCTGAGTTGTTCAAATCTTCCAACAGCAAGTCTGACTGATTCTTTCAGAGCTCAGTTGAAGATGTAGTTTTGCCAGTTGTTTGATTACTCTGTTTCTAGTTCAGAATTGGTCAATTGATGTCTGTGATAAGCTAGGGAGACTTCAATTTGTTTCTTTTATTTCCGAAATTATGAGATCCTCTTCTTTTCTCCACAAGGGAGAAAATGATTTTATGTTATGATGGATTTTCAAAACAGTTGTATTTTGATGATAAAGCATACCTTTCTCTTAGCTTTCATTTGGTATGATGTTAATGCTTGAATAGGGTACTCCAACCCAATTGCATGGGCTCTTTCTGAAGTTTTCCAAGTGTCTTGTCATTCCTTTTACATAAAGAGGATATTAGGGTGGGGAAAGTAGATTTAGTTCTCGTCCAATAGATGCTAAAGTTTGTCCGGCTTGTACGTATTCGAACAGATGCTCAGACAGTTCGAGCCATACACTCACATAAGGTTACAAGGCAACTCTATTACACGGAATCTCCCTACTGAAAAAAGTTATTCTTACTAAGAGACAAGTTGTAAGTAGCATATTTTCAACAATGGACCAAGCCCCATGTTCATCAAGATGTGTATAGTAAGTCTTATGGATATCTAACACCCCTTCTTCTTTTTTCATGAGCCACTACTTGAAAATTAGAAAATTTAGATGCTAAATTTCGCTAAAACTTTTCTAAAAGGCTTGGCCATAAAAATGCCAAAAGTGAAAATGAAAATACAATATCACATTGAGATGGGGTTAATTCATAACAAAAATATAATAGAAAACGTAGCGGAAATATTTTGACATACCTTTAATCATATTCGTTCAAGCAAATCAGAAAATCTCAGCAACATAAATCCGAAAGAAATTCAGGACAAACGTATTCTCTAACCTAAGCATAATTATCTTTATTGATGAAATATATAAGCTCTTTATTTATAGGATTGGTCAGCAACTCTCGATCAAAGTTTTATCTTATTTATCCTCCCCATTAAGGAATAAAAATTAATTCCAATTATGATTCCTTTTGATTAAATTATCAAACAGCTTAATTTGTATCTTACTAAACCGTGCGTATAACATGTGGGTCACACTATAATTATTAGAAGATTTATAACACATGTTCACCTTAATTATTTCATATTCATGGACAATCATCGTTTGCTACCAAAATTTTGTTTACCATTTTTGTGCAACATCTTTAATTGCTATGAGTTCGCCTGAATTGTGTTAGAGCATTCACATTTGGCTCAACAAATTTTAACTAAAAAATTATCTTTTTATATTTTACCTACCAAAATTTTCAAAACACTTAGATCCCTGTCTCTATTTTAACTATCTATTTTCACTAATTCATTTAAAATATTATTTCTCTATCTGTTTTCACTATTATTAAAGAGGAAAAAGAATCATATTGAAGTTTCATTAGTTTATTTATGCGTTTTAAGCTAATTTGCTAAGCACCCTAATAGTTACCCCTTTTTTTATATATGTAGTTAAAATGACTAGGTGAATCGAATTATTTTTTGCCCATTTTTGTTACACCACTAATCAAAATAAAATAACCTTTTAACTATCCCAAAAGAGAATACCTTCTATAAAAATGGGCTGTAAATCCCTCATTTTACAGTAACCAACTATAAGTGAACAAGTTATCAAAAACAAAAAAAATACAATAAACATGAAAACAATTTTAAACCGCTCATTTCAACAATTCTTGGTACAGGCTCGATCAATTGCCGGAGAGGTAACGATCCATTTGAATTGCCATCTGGGTTGGATGGGTTTGTTTCAATCATAAAGAGCTCCTTCCTCCATGGGGTGTGGTCCTCCCTTTCTTTCAGTGCATTAAGGATTATTGTTAATATGCTCTTAATGGATTTTTGAAAAAGAAAAAAAAGAATTCATGTTTAACCAAAATAGACAAAGGCAAGAGATCCCCTGGCAGTGCATAGATCTAGACGCCTTATTAGATGGAGAGTTCCCCGTACTCCATTTCATTGGCAACTGAAATAGATCTAAACGGATTGCATGGTTTAACTGAATTCAACTGGGTTTGTGGCTTACAGAGGGAACAACCCAAATGACACACAAAGAGGGAGACACAGACAGAGAGAAAGGGGCAAGAAACTTCACCGAAATACAGTGGCTATAGAGGGTGGTCTTCGGCAGATTTCGACGGCTGGATGATTGTCTTTTTCCTTTGATTTTCTCTTTCCTTAATTATTTTGGGCAAATCCGATGGAGATGGTGGGTTCTTTGCAAATAAGAAAACTCAAAAAATGCTCTTTTGTTCATTAGTTTTGTTTTTTGGTATAAAATTTAGTGTTTTTATATCTAATGTTTAGTATGTGCTTAAATGATATATCAATATTTCATTAAAAGCTACAAAAATTGAGTTTTTCATATCATCCTTATCAAAAAGGGCTCTCATCCCAAAATGCTCTAAATTCATGTGCAATTATCAATGTTTGGTACCAAAATTTGGTTACAATTTTTGTGGGGGCGATGCTGTCATTGTCCTTGCCAATACCTGAACTTTTGCCCATCCTCCTGCTGTAGTGTTCACCTATCTAAACTTACCCAAGAGCAGCAGGTTCAAGAAAAATGTAATTTAGTGCATTCACTTTATTCAGAAACACTCAAAATACTTTTGGAAAATAATGACAAATTAGAGCCAGAGAATATGACAGACCTCCTTAATTACCTCAATGGTAAGGATGCCTGACACCTTCATAATTCATTGACAGATGGGAGAAAAGCCTTTTCATCTCCTTTATTGTTATCCCTTCTTTAAAAATAGAATCAGAGGACTTTTGACATTATTATAAAAAAAACTTTGGACGTGGTGGATGCCAGTGCTTTATTACTTTGTAATGGGGGTGAGAATATGAACAGAGCCCTTTGGAATAAAACTTCCCAAAAAGAGAAGAGATGGGAAGAGTTCATTTTCCTTTTTCTTTTCTATTTCTTTTTATTTTTGAAGCCCAAAGCATAAATGTTTTGTACTACATCTTCATCCTACCATACTAATAATAAAAAGTATTTTAATAATAATAATAATAATAATAAAGCACGAAAATCAAAAAATTAATTACCTAAAAACCAAGAATTAACAACATTTTTGGAAGTAGAAATCTTCCTTCTTTTTTTTTTAAAAAAAAATTATTATTATTATGTGGAGTTTAGCTCTGGATGAACGGATTCCAAGGCTCATGAACTTGTGCAATGTGGTCAATTTCATCATTTCATGTAGCCACCACATTATTTTATACGCTACAGAATATTTTGTACGTATTATACCCAGCAGCTCCCTAATGGCATCTTCCTCTCTTTCTTTCTTTTTTTTAACAAAGCTTTTTTGTCATGTGAAAGAATTCTTTCAATTCAATTTGTAAAATTAAAAAATGTATCCTAAAAGCAGAATAGGATAAAGAATTCATTTTATGATCTAGATCTCATTGTCACCTTGTGGGGTTGGGATAGAAGGTGAATCTGTTATTCTCCCTATGCCGTTGTTGATGTCCTTCTTTCATCCTATCCTAACTTCCTTCTCTTATGGTTAACCCTATTAATCGGTCATAGAATCGGCAAAGGGTAACAAGGTTTATATGGGTTTGATTCCTTGATCTTTACATGGTTTAGATTATATTTTGTTGCATCTAACGATCAACATGATGCTTTTAAATGATGTAAAAATGTATACACCATTAGATAATTTAGATTTGTAAAATTTAATCTAATTCTTTCTAGCATTTTTAAAAGAATACGTGAGAATTATATGCTCTGAAAACACGAGTTCAATAAACTATTTATATATATATATATATATATATATATATATATATATATATATATATATAAGTAGAACAACTTATTTAGTTCTTTTGATTTCAACTTCCAGATAATAGCCCAAGGATATCCATGGGCCAACCAAGCCTACCAATGCTTGGGTCAGAGGATTGAGCCCATAAAGTGAGCCCAACACAACCTCCAAGCTGCATCCTAGTTGCTCCAAATATTCAGTGGAGTGTTCAGAGCCCTATGAACAGTAACTGCAGTTTAAATTGTCATAATTTTTTTCAGTTTTTAACATTTTTGTTCTACTAATAAAAAATAAATAAATAAATAAATAACTTTTTTGTTCTGACTTTTGGGCTTTGAGTGCAAAAACTCTCTTCTTTCTTTTTTCTCTTTTTTTTTTTTTGGCAAGATAAAATTCATTACAAGAAAAGAAAATTACACATGGGTTGTATAGATTTACAAGAACAACTAAACAATTTTTTTACAAAAAATCAAAAAAGCCACTCTGTTAAGGTTGGCCGTTAGGTTGAATGAAAAATTGGTCAAGTGCCTTAGACGTGACCACTTTTCTATTTTTCTTCTTATAATACCCTTCTTTACTTAAAATAAAAAAAAAAAAAAAAAAAAAAAAAAAAAAAAAACTAGACTAGACTGAACGAAATTCTTTTTAAAAAATTCCAAACAAGGCACCCCCCCCCCCCCCCCCCCCACTTGGAGCTTTTTTTGTCTCAAAATTTTAGTTTCATATAAAAAGTGTTACGTCTGTCAATTGTGAGACATTTTTGAAAAATGACTACTAGTAGAGAGGGCTTTTTTATAGTGGTTGAGGTGGCTTTTTAATATTTTTCCCATATAATATATTCCTTATAAAAAAAATAATAATAATAAAATGATAAAATAATAAAATAAAGGAAAAAGGGAAAGAAAGAAAGAGAGTGGAGTACATTAAGCATGAATAGTTTTTGCACTCATTTTGAACATTACGAGTGCAGCTAGAAGATGTAAGCATAATATATATAAATAAAATGCTATCATATTAAATAAGCAGTGAAATTATAAATACTTTCAGCCATATCTTTGTTCAAGTAAGACGAAAAACGAAGGAAATTTTTTGCAACACAAAGAATTCTAGAAAAATAAAATTTAGAGAGTTCTTCTGGACTATGCCTATGAGTATGTCAATAGATGGATGCACATGACTCTTTATATAGGTAGGGTAGGGACCCTCGTTATTAATTGGATAGCTGATTATTCTCCTCCCATCAAAGAGAATAAATCAAAAATATTAATATTTTAATGTGAAATAAATCATATTCAATCTTTATATTAAATAATTATCGTTATGATAATTATTTAAATTCCAATCGTTACAACAAATTAAATAATTACCGTTATGATAATTATTTAAATTTCAACCGTTACAACAAATTATATGTCTGAGGGACACATATGTAATTTCTTACACATATGATGTTCGGTTCTTCAATATGATTATCACTTTATTTATTCTAACCATTTATGAAATCCTCCCACTCACATAAGAAATACTACACATGAATCATGGCGTTAAAACTTTATATAATAAGTCGTCCCTTCCATGTATTACATATAAAATATTCCCTAAATGAGTACTATATGGGCAATTAAACTTTATGAATAAATTTCCCATAAGTTATTCAGATCCAACTTTAGTTTTATCCCCATAGATAATATAACAAATGTGCACAAAACTTTTATTAACAATAACTTGATGTCTATAGACTAATTAGAAAGAACTAGGTACAATAAGAATCAATGAGTTTCATATCCTTCACATGACATTTAAACAGCTTTACCGGTAAACCTTTAGTCATAGGATCCGCAATCATCAATTCAGTACTGATATACTCAATGAACACTTCATTCCTTTTGATGTTCTCTCTCATATGAAAATACTTGATGTCGATATGCTTACTTCTGCTTCCACTTTTATTATTCTTAGAAAAGAATATGGCAGCACGATTATCGTAGAAGATCTTGATTGGTCTCGCTATAGAATCAACAATTTTGAGACCACCAACAAAATTTCTCAACCATAGTGCCTTTGTAGTGGCTTCATGGCACGCAATAAATTCTACTTCTATTGTAAATGTAGCAACTATAGTTTGCTTGTTACTTCTCCAGGATATAGCCCCTATAGCAAAGAGAAAGATATACCCTGAAATAGATTTTCTACTATCTACACATCTAGCAAAATCTGAATCTGAATAACCAACCACCTCCAAATGGTCAGTGTGTCTGAATGTCAAACCATAGTCCTTGGTTCCTTGCAAATACTGCATGACTTTCTTTGCAGGTTTCCAATGTTCCATTTCTGGGTTGCTTTGATATCGACCCAACATTCCAACTGCCATAACAATGTCAAGTCTAGTGCAAGCTTGAACATACAATAGACTTCCAATTGCATATGCATATGGAACATTTTTCATCTGCTCTTATTCCAATGCATTTCGAGGACATTGATCATTACTGAATTTGTCTCATTTAATGATAAGTGCTACAAAAGCCGAACAGTTCTTCATTCTGAATCTTTTCAAAACCTTTTCAATGTAGGCCTTTTGAGACAATTTTAATATTCTTTGTTTTCTATCTCTGTGAATCTCTATGCCAATGACATAAGAGGCTTCACCCAAATCATTTATTTCAAAATTTTGAGAAAAGAACTGTTTGGTTTCATGTAGCAAAATTATTACTTGCAAGTAAAAATATCATCTACATATAGGACTAGAAATATGACTTTACTCCCACTAACTTTAAGATATATACATTGATAAACAAAGTTCTCAATAAAACCAAATAAGGTAATAACTTCGTGAAATTTAATATACCATTGACATGAGGCTTGTTTTAGTCCATAAATAGATTTATTTCGTTTGCAAGCTTTCTGAGTGTTATCATCAAAACTTTCAGGTTGTTTCATGTAAACCTCCTCCTCAAGATCCCTATTCAGAAAAGCTGTTTTCACATCCATTTGATGTAGCTCTAGATCAAAATGAGCTACTAATGCCATGATTATCCTAAATGAATCCTTCTTGGATACTGGAGAGAAGGTTTCATGATAATTAATGCCTTCCTTTTGTGTGAAACCCTTGGCCACAAGTCTAGCTTTATATCGTTCAACATTACCATAAGCATCCCTTTTGGTTTTGTAAACCCATTTACAGCCTATGGCTACAGCTTTCTTTGGTAAGTCAACAAGATTCCAGGCTTGATTTTTAGCCATGAATTCCATGAATTCCTTCATGGCTTTTAACCATAATGTGGAGTGTTCTCCACTCATGGCTTGTGAAAATGAATTTGGATCATCCTTAGGCCCAACATCAAAATCGGACTCTTTGAGGTATACAATATAATCACTAGAGATTGCGGGTCTAATTATTCTAGAAGATTTTTTTAATCCTACTTCCTCCTCATTTGGAGGGGGTTGGGTAGGTTCAATATGAACTTGTTCCTCATGAGTTGACTGTTTTGAAATTGATTGTGGTTCAAGATAATCTGTTTGGATTTCCTTTAGTATAATCAAACGTCCTTTAGATAAAGGAGCATCAGTCAGCTCTTGTGCTTCCTCTAATTCAATCCTTTGAGGATAAGCACTCCCGCTATGTCCAAGATCCTCTAAGAACTTTGCATTTATAGACTTAACAATTCTAGTATTATTAGAAGGACAATAAAACCTAAATCATTTGGAGTTGACTGTATAGCCGATAAAATGACCACTGGCTGTCCTTGGGTCTAACTTCTTTATATTTGGATTATAAATCCTCACTTCAGCAAGGCAACCTCATATGTGTAAGTGATTTAAACTTGGTTTCCATCCACTCTATAATTCAAAAGGTGTCTTAGGGACAACCTTGGATGGAACCCGGTTTAATACATACTCAGTAGTTTTAAGGCTTCACTCCATAGAAATGAAGGTAACTCAGAATTACTAAGCATACTCATTACCATGTCAATAAGTGTGCGATTTCTTCTTTCTGCTACACCATTTTGTTGTGGTGTGCCAGGCATTGTGTATTGAGCAACAATGTCTTCTTTTTCAAGAAATTGCAGAAATAGACCTATCATTTGTCCATTTTTTGTGTACCTTCCATAGTACTCTCCGCCTCTATCAGATCTTACGATCTTGATTTTCTTTTCCTTTTGTTTCTCTACTTCTACCTTATAGGTCTTGAAAGCATTGAGTGCTTCAGCTTTATCATTTAGAAAATAGAGATACATATACCGTGTATGGTCATCAATAAAAGATATAAAATATCTTTAACTATTTAGGCAAGGAGTAGGAAAAAGGTCCACAGATATCTGTATGTAAGATTTCAAGAATCTCAAAACTCCTTTTGGCACTTTTAGTGGTCTTGTTGGTTTGCTTTCCCTTTATGCAATCCACACAAGTACCAAAATCAGTAAAATCAATAGTTTTTAAAACTCCATCATTTACTAATCTTTTGATTCTCTCTATGGAGATATGTCACAATCTCATGTGCCATAACAAAGCAGAGTTCTCATTCACCAAGCTCCTCTTTGTGCCAACACTATAATGCAATGATATATGATTGTTTTCAAAGTTAGGATATAGATCAATTTTGGTTCCACCACCAATAAAATGTCCACCTTTAAAAATACTAAAGGTAGAGTTTATAAACCAAAAACTAAAACCAATAATATCCAGTTTAGAAACCGAAATTAAGTTTATAGAGAAGCATGGAATAAAAATATATTTTCTAAATCTAAAATATAACCAGTTTTCAAAATCAATCTAAAGGTCCCAACCGCTTTCACATAAGAAAACAACTTATTTCCGAAATAGATCCGTTGCTCATTGCTTGCTAGTTTCCTTGTGTTGAGAAAACTGTTTCTTTTCAAGCCATCTTTTATACTTTTGGCAATCCTTCTTCATATGCTCCCTTTTCTTGATTTACAACTTGTTGTCTTTCTTGAAATGCGGGGCACTTTTGCCTTTATTACTCTTTCTCTTATCATGAGTAGCCACAAAGTGAACACTTTGTGGTTTCTCATGCTTCAGCCTTTCCTCCTCCTGAATACACATGGTCAGAAGTTCATTCACTGACCATTTATCTTTATGTGTGTTATAGAATATATTAAAAGAAGTGTACTCAGTTGGGAGTGAGTTCAAGATGAAATGAATTAAAAAGGACTCGGAAATATCAACCTTTAGGGACTTCAGTTGAGCAGCCATGTCCCTCATTTCCATAATATGCTCTCGCACACTTTTGGATATGTCAAAAGTTTTACTTGAGAGTTTCTTCATTAGGGTGCTTGCCAATGCCTTATCAGAACTTACAAATTGTTCTGCAACAGCCTGCATGAACTATGTTGCCTTATTGCATTCAGGGATAGAACCCCTAATGTCCTTAGTTACGTGAGACTTCATAAACATGAGACTTAGGCGATTAGATCGCTCCCACATCTCATGCTTCGTAACTTCTAATGGAGTACTTGTATCTGTGAGGACAGGTGATTCGTCCATATGGAGCGCCAAATCAAGTTCTAAACACCCCAAATAGAAAAGTAAATTTTCTTTCCACTCAGAAAAATTGTTCCCATTAAGCATTGGAACAATACTTTCTAGAATAGCAGTAGTAGAAATAACTGCAATAGTCAAGGAAAAAATTTTAATGCTTTGAAATTAACTTTATTTTAAATTAACTAATGCTAATTTAATTTAATAGTAAATAGTAAATTTCAACCTATTTGTGGGCAAATGTTGCATCATGCATGAAATTTATCATTTATTAATAAGATTAATAAATTTAAATATTAACAAATAAAATTCTCCGTACCTGTGGGCCTATGAGAAATTTTATTTTTAATATTAAATTTATTATCTTATTCTAATTAAGTCATAAATATAAAAACTTCATTGTGGGGATAAGCAATTAAATTTATGAATTAATTACATAATTGATATTAATTTTTCTTTATGAAGTTCATGTGTATAACCCAGATATAATTATTATTATAAAATTGGGATGATGTGGCTCTCCCAAAATTATTATAATAATTTTTGCCCATAAATAGTCCCAGAAATAAAACAAACCAATATAAAAATGTAATAAACAGATTCTCCAAGGTACAACACTAGTGAGTTCCCAGGAAAGTGAGGGGAGCCATAATGGACACACTTAAATCCCAAGACTTTTCTTGCCAAAACTTTCATAGATATTGTATTATTGGATAGTACTGTAAACATACACCAACATATATAGTATTGTTAATTATTCTTAGGTCTAAGCATCAAACAAATTATATTTAAACAATATAATTAAAAATTTAATTATATTTCTAAGTTCAAGTATTAAGGAAACAATAATTTTAATACTGAATAATGTAAAACATAAGAGAAACGAAATTGTAATATGAAAACATTATAAATCTTATGGCCCAATGGTCTTAGTAGTCTTAAACTCTTTAGAGAGCCAAGTTCTAAACCCCACACCACATAAGCAATTTCTTTTATTTTTAATTATGGATGGGCTGCTAGAAATGGGTTGGGCTTTTGGGTCAACCCACTTAACGACCCAAAATTTGCATGAGTCGAGCTGGGTCAAATTCCATTATTGGGCTAGCCCATTCGGGTCGGCCCCTTTAGTGACCCAAAACTGTAAGGGTTTTTTTTTTTAAAAAAAAAACCCTTACCCAAATTTCCAACCCGTTAACCCGGAAAATACCCCTTTGACCCGATTTACTAGAGCTCCTATGTTGTCTCCTTCTTCTTCCTTAGTTTTCTCCTTTTTTTTTTTTCTTTTTTTTTTTTGTAGGGACACCGGCCGTCAGCTTGCTGCTGCCTTATGCAGCGGCCTTGATAAGCCACTACTTAGCAGCAACGACGACCCAAATGGGTCGCCGTTGGTTTAGGAACCAGGCGGCCCATAAGAGCCGCTAGTCTCGGTGACGGGGAAAGGCCACTGGAAGCGGCCTCTCCTTCTTCGATCGACGCCGGCCACGACTGGCCGGCGCCTACTATATGCCAGTGGTATTGAAGAGATCAGGCGGTGGAGATTTCACGGCAGTAGATCCGAACAATAATTCTATAGTGTTTCCATAATATGTGCGTAAACATCATTTCTTTAGTGGTATTTTACTAAACAGGCTTTACAGTGTGCAATTATCTAGATAATTTCAAGACAAAACAAGCTGGGTTTCTGTGCATAAATAGTGTAGTTTTCATGCTTTACAGTGTTCATGCTTTTCTTAAACAATTTAGACATATATGTAAAACAGCAAAACAATACATGAGATGAACAAAATAGAGGTAAATTTATGCACAGAAAATTTATACAATTCAACCAACAAAGAATTGCCAAAAACTAAAAGCTGAACAAATTAGTATAGAGGCGGGCTCTGATACTACATGTAAGCATAATATATATATATAAATAAAATGCTATTAAATTAAATAAGCAGCGGAATTATAAATACTTCCAGCCATATCTTTATTCAAGCAAGACGAATAACGAAGAAAATTTTCTGCAACAGAAAGAATTATGGAAAAACAAAATTTAGAGAGTTCTTTTGGCTTATGCCTATGAGTGTGCAAATAGATAGATACACATGGCTCTTTATATAAGTAGGCTAGGGACCCTCGTTATTAATTGGATAGTTGATTATTCTCCTCCCATCTAGGAAAATAAATTAGAAATATTAATATAAAAAACCATTTTGATTTCATATAACTTAATGTGGAATAAATCATATTCAATCTTTATATTAAATAATTACCGTTATGATAATTATTTAAATTCCAACCTTTACAACAAATTAAATAATTACCTTTATGATAATTATTTAAATTTTAACCATTACAATAAATTAAATGTGTTTGAGGGACACATATGTAATTTCTTATAGAAGAACCCATCCTATTCAATGTATTCATAGTAGAGCTGGCTCGATAGACTTTGAGATACAAGGTCGCAAATTAAAGTAAAGCATTTTTTATATATAAATTTTAATTTTAGTTTATATTTTTTTTAAAAAAATTGTTCTTCTCATTTCTTGCTTTTAATTTTTTTTTTCTTCAAACGACACGTAAAATTCATTTTATTGCATGACATATAATTTCAATGGATAACATTTTTGTGTTGAACTGCATAATTCTTTTTGTGTAAAACTTGATTTACGCAAAACAAAATTTATTTTCTTTTAAACATTATTTTAATAAACAAAAATAGCTCACGTATTTTAAAGTTTAGACGAAATTACTTGTTTTAGTAGTTTAGTTACCGTTGTTAAATATTAATGTGGACTTTTTATTTTTCTCTCTTTCCCTTTAAAGCCTCAATATCTCGAAATGGAAAAGGATTTTTTTTCCTCTGTTGTAGCGATTTAAACTATTTATTTTAAGAAAAATACTAACTTATATTTTCTTGTCATTATTTTTTTATTTTTTATTTTATTGATGAGACATTGTTAATTCACTTATATATATATATTAATCAAAATTAATTTAAAGCTTAAAAGTAGATTGATAATGTCACATTAAAAAAAATAAAATGAAAGTAATAAAAAAAATCCGACTTATAAAATGAGACCAGAAAGTGGGGATGTCGTCATAACATAACAACCCAACAAACTCAAACAGAAAGCATTGGGAGACAGTGGCCATGGCAGCAGTGTTTGTGCCTTTCTTTTGGGCAAAAACAAAAATGGCAACAGCTTGAGTCAGTGGGGGGGGGGGGGAGCCGAAGCATTGGCATTTGCACCAACCTAAACAGCTCCAATGACTAATCTCTCTCTCCCAAGTGGGTTGGCTCAGTTTGAACAAAGCACCAAAAAGTCAGTTTCTTCGGCTGCGAATTGCGAAACCCAATAGAATCTGGTCAGGCCGTACCCTATCCCTCTCTGACTATGACACCCTTCTCGCCCCATCTCATCATGTCTCTCCCTTATACTGTTACAAATATGACTATTACGCATTTAATTTATGTTCAACTTTGGCTGCGTGTCAGTTTTTTTTTTTTTTTTTAATTTTTTTTTATAAAAAGAAAATGATGAAATTACTGTAGGAAAAATGTTATGTCCTCTTCTAAAAAAAAACTTGTCTAGCAGGCAAAGTTGGGCAAAGACCAATGTAAAAAATTATATAACAATCATTTCCTTACAAATATAGCATTGACCATCAAATCCTCTTACGGATGGCACGTGAGTAATGCTATTGTCTAAATTGCAAATTGCATATGCGATAAGGTTTACTTGGTACTTATTTATCTGAGTAGGTGGTTGAATAGTTTAAAATTTATTTGAACATGTGTCTCACATGAACTATATTACAATATGCTGCCCAAAGCACATTGTTGGAAATCTCAATCCCTTTTACAAAAGAGTCATGTTAAGAAAAAAAAATTTTTGCACCACTTTCCTTCTAGTTGGAGCTACCCTCGACCCCAACTCGGACCACACAACCGTTAGATTCGAGTTACTTGGTCGTGGCCACCAAATGGCACATTGAGATTGACTGCAATCACTCCAAACCCATCAATGACTGCCAAATGAATCTGGAATAGTTCGGCACCCTAATAGGCTATGGGGCACACATTGCATTGCCACATAAGTAGCTCTTTTTGAAAGGGGACGTGGCAATACCACATTACACTACCACATTATAAGAATTATAAAAGAATCGTAAGTCAATTTATTTTTTAAAGCATAATGTTATTGAGAAAAGATTCCTGCATAACAGTTGCACGTTGTACTGGGTTATAGACATGTGTTTACAAAAGTGCATAATTGTTGTACACCAATCACCTCTCAATGTTATTTATATGAAAAATGCTAGAATTACAACATGCTCACTAGAAATATACTTACAAATGTTATTTGTTTTTCTGAGTAATGCCATTTATGTACAACTAAATAACATGAATCGTGAAAATCAGTCCTATGAGATATAGGATTACTCTTTTTGTAAGCACAACTGTAGTAGTCCAACATATACAACAAGGCCAAATCTAAAGCGACCCTGTTTTGCTGCCTTTGTTAATTAAGCTGCAAAGAGCAGTGTTTTAGTACGATAACGCTCCCTGAGAGCTTGCTGCATGTTTCAGCTATCCGCACTAGACAACAAATTTGCACAAATTGACTTTACACCCGCGCGTGGAAACATGTTCCTGAACGGCGAACACTCCTTCGCCACTGCCCACATTCAAATGCAAAGCCCGCCACCTCTCAACACTCTTATCTCTTGCGCTTTTCTCTGTCATGGAACGAATTCAAATCCCTCTTTTTCCCATTGCTTTTTCTTTCTTTTTTTCTGTAAACTAACTACTCCTTTTGCAAGTTTAAAGTTGGAAATTCCACAGACCCAACTCACTGTTCTCTTTCAAAACTTCAACATGAAGTTTTTGTCTTCTTCTCCTTCTTTCTCGTCGTCTTCATCCTCTGCCTCTTTTGATCCAAACATGTGCAATTCAAAGAGCGCCACTGCCGGGTGTCTGGCGGGCATCTTGCGCCGAATTCTCTGCTCCGGTAACCTTCCTACACACCCTTCAGATCAACTCAGAGAGGCTGATTCATTGTTGTGTGACAAGGATCAAGAACTGAAGGCCGCTAGGGAGAGTATCGAGAGATTCGAGGCCTCTGCCACGCCAGGGATAGTAGCAAGGCTGATGGGTTTGGAATCAATGCCAGAGATCGACAGTCTGTTGAATCCAAATTCAAAGCCAAATTCAATTTCACGTAGCCGATCCATGAACTATGCGGATCACTTGGCGGAGTTTGATCCAATGCAGGCGCAGCATCGACGGGTGAAATCCACGTTGTCCTTTAGAGAGACGCCGACATTTCTCGAGCTGGAAAACGAAAACTTTCTTATACTCAGCTTCGAGACTGGAAGTGAACATAAAGAGTTAAGATCAAAGGGGAAGAAATCTGAAACGGGTTTTGGAGAATTGAAGCAAAGAAGAGAAGAAAGATGTAAAAACATGGAGAACAGAGCAGAGAGGGTGTCAGAGAAGAAGAAGAAGAACAACAACAAAGGATGTCAAGAAGCCAACAAGAAGGTCTTGAATGATTTGAATAATGGCAAGTCTAAAGGCTCAAGTATTACTCGATCTCCTTCAAAGAACTCCCACGAAAAACCATATGTTTCCCCGGAAGCAGTAAAAACGTCCAAACCCGCTAACCACAAGGAAGTCGTCAATGGAAGGAAACTAAGTAAGAGGAAAAAAACCAGTCTTTGTGTAGTTCAAAAGACAGAATCTGAGTGCAGCTCCGAAGATTCGAGTCCTGTTTCTGTTCTTGATTTTGGTCATTTCCTCACTGATCCTGAGGCCCCAATATCAGGTTTGTTTACTTTGTCTTTGTAAAGTACAAGTTTTTCCATTTTCAAATATGCAAATTCAAGAACTTTATTTCATAAATTTCAGAGTCGGGTATGGCTGATTCAAAGTCACGAAGGAAGTTGTCGCCGGAGCTTGAAAATCACAAGCAGCAATCTCCACGAAAGGACAGTGATCTAATCGGAGATGAGCTACAAACAAAGAAAGTTGAAGGCAAATATCATGGAACAAAGAAGAAAGAGTGCATGAGCCAAAACTACGTGGATATGTGGGGTGAAATTGGCAGGCTGACTGGAGCAGAGTTGGTTGGATCAAATTGGGTATACAGGGGAATGTGGAAGCATGAAAGTTTTGACGGTATTGGTGCAAATTTTGAGCTTGAAATTCTCGATCAATTGTTAGATGAGTTGGTAGGTCAACTATCTGGACTTCCATGAAAAATTTGAACATGCAATTGTAAATTTCGCATTGTCAATAAACTCTACAAAGAATTTTTTGTTTTTGTTTTTCTAATTCTTGTTTTCCTCCATCACTCAACTAGAATTTGAATATAAGTTCTATATTAAAATGCATTTAAGAATCATACTCCAAGAATAGATATCAATTTAACTAATAAGGTTAGCAATTTTTTATACGAGTCGTAAACCTGACACGAATTGAACAAAAAATTATCGGGCTATGGTTTATGGGTATGCCACGATTAATTAAATGGATTGGGTTATAATTAGCGTATATAGCCTTGTACCCATGCTTCAACACGACCTAAACTCGACACGCGACATTTAAGATTAGTAATTTTTGACATGACCTACGAACCTGATATAAAATTAATGGATTATGATTAAAAGGTTTGACCCATTTAATTAAATGGATCGAAATAGAATTAACCTATATAGTCTTATATTCATGGCTCAACAGTCGATGCGATCCAAACCCAACACGTTAACACGAATACCCACTTATTTTAATATAAATTGGAGTAATTTCCTTCCTCCAATTTGAAAAAAAAAAAAAAAATTATTTTAGTCTAATTGAGTGATGTGACAACATTTTAGTCGTTAGATGCTTTCTTATTTTATATCTGAGGTCCTTCTATTTAAAAATGGAAAGAAATGAGAGGTAGCCAATTGCAGGGTAGCCGGTGACGGAGAGCTAGTCCAAAATCATTAATGGTGGCCACATGTTCCCACCCTTTGATAATCATACCACAATTTGAAAGATAATTGTACCTTAATATTTTATCTCATCCTGTTCAAAGGCCATCTCTTATCCTAGTACTGGGTATGATTTTAGAAAAGCCCTTTTTTTTTTTTCCCGTAATTAGGCACATTTGGAAGGCCACCAACCCAAAAGCATGCTCCACTAAACTAATCAATCATTAGTATTCTGATTCATAATTTATAACGTCTCTTTCGCAAAGTTGCAGGTGCTCCCCCAACTTATTGGCAAAATTCAAATAAATTACAAGTCTGCTTTATGTGGAAAATGCGACTGAGAAAGAAGCACTAGGAGAATTGTTTTCTATATATAAATAAATATAGAAATATATACACACCCACACTTATTAGTTTACTTGCTCAAGAAAATTTTCAAGTGGTTGAACACGTAATAGGATATGGATTTGAATACCGCAATGAGAATCCACATACAAGCCTGATAAGTGTTAGCCGCAACACCGTCAATGAAGCTGGGCCAAACTATGGCTCAATCGGATTTGAGGAAGCATATATAACTTCTCATCGTCTAAACCCCTTCTGTCATTAGTTTCCAGCGAATAGGTACTATTATGGGTATGAACGCCTACGGTTTCCAACCATCTAGGCCTCTCCTTTCATTGGTTTCCAACGGTAAATGCTACTATTGTCACACTTAGATAAAGTAGCCACAGTTGATCACCTATTCTTACCCTTTTAAAAAAAAAATTGACTAACAAAATTTGACAAGTAGATTTAATGTCCTGATGAGGCTGGTTCAAGCTATGGCTCAACCGGACTTGAGGAAGCGTATACAACTTCTCATCGCCTAAGCCCCTTTTGTTATTGGTTCACAATGAATAGGTACTACTATGGTTATGAACATCTACGTTTCCCACTATTTGGGCCTCTCCTTTCATTGGTTTCCAACAGGTATAGTAACGCTCAGATAAAGTAGCTACAATTGATCAACCATTCCTATCCTTGTAAAAATATTAACTAACAAAATTTAACAAATAGATTTAATTGTTTAAGAGTCGACATAGCAAATGTCGACAACAATTTCCCAAAAAGAAAAAAAAAAGGGGGGGGTAGCCCTGCTATTGGCAACACTAAAAACAAGAAAGACATTGCCCTAGTGAAACTTCAATGCGACTTGGTAGAAATGTAGAATAATTATATATATACTTGCCTACTGTCCTTTATTCTCCCTAGTGTTTATGCCACTATATCGTATACCTAACAAGAAAAGTTGATTGAGACACGAAGTTTGGTTGCCAAAACTGCCTTTCTTTTTTTTTTTTTTCTTTTTTTATAAGTAAAACTGCCTTTTTTTTAGTGCTTAACAATCTCCCCCATGGAAAATTACGGAGCCAATGAGTTAACCTTTTGAATGCCTAAAGTAACAAGCAATATTCAGAAAGGTAAGAAGAGAAAATGGATGGGAAGTGGAGGTGGAAATATTGTCAAGCTCCAGCTAGAAAGTTAGGATGAAACTGGCGTCCATTTTCAATTTCAATTGGGTTCCAGCAAGATATCGTAGATAAAGAGCACAGAGGTTAATAATTCATTGGTTTCAAGAGTAAGAAAGCACCGTGATCACATTAATATAAGAAACATTAATTATTTATAAAAATAACAGCTTGTAATACATATGATGTAAAACCCCCACCAACAAAAGATAAACCCCATAAATTAGTATGCCTACAAATCCCAATAGCAAAATGAGATAATGAAGTTTATATTGATCAGCATCTCTAGTTCCACTCCCGAAAAATCCTCATGCTTCAGAGATCTTTCTGCTTGGGTAGAAACTAAAATGAAGAGAAGAACCGACTTGAGAAAAATGGCAAAACTAAAACCTATTATTCTGAAGAACCTAATAATTGTATGAGCAGAAACCTTTCATCCTGCCCAACTTCTTTGTTTTCTCCCCGGGGGTACATTCTTTTATCCCCCTTGCCAGTTCCTCTACACCTAAATATGATAAATATCAATAAAGATTAAAAAAATGGCAAAAGACTAGTTAAAATGTTAAGATAGAAGCAATTTAGGGGTTAAATATGCTTTTTATGCCACCAGCTGCTCCTGTTCCATGTACAATTGCTCCACCCAAGCCGGAAGCATCTCCGAGCCTCCAGTGTCAAGATGACACTGCTGCTGCTGCTCCTTCTCAAAACCTAACTGCCCAGGTTTCGCAGGCGGGGCATCCTTCACCAGGGACTGAACCCAAGAGACATCCGGCTCATTGACGGTAGCTGGCATCGAGGCTGCAGCTGTTGCATGACTGCTGCCATTACTTCGGAACCCAAAAGAAGCAGATTTCCTAAGCTTGTTCAGCTCTTCTCCCTGGAGTCGCCAGTCCAACTTGCCATCAGGGGAGCCCCAATCCGAAAGGGTAGAATGCATTGCAGAAGCACCAGGCGAAGAAAGGCCAGAATGACCTTTCACAGAACTTCGCTCAATGAAGCTCTGGCTCCGCATTGCAAAAGCAGCCGACCTTGCATTCAAAACTGTGGCAGCTGCAGCACCAGATGGGTCAACTCCAAATGAGGACGATGCCCTCACAGGAGAGGATGAAAGGCTGGTACCATAGCTTGACCGGAGCTGCTGGTTCATGTTCTGAAACATCTTCATCCCAGTAGGAGATTGCAACTGGGGTGCTGAGACATCCATAGAAAGTCCCTGTAATTGAGGCAAAAGGGCAGGATCCAGAGATCCAAAAATGTCATCAAGATTAATACCGTTCATCCGTCCAAGCCTATTTAATTCCCCAGATCGATCACCTGGGGAGGCAGCAAAAGCTGAAGCATTGGACAAGGGACTATTCCAGCCGGATGGGGAGGAGAGACTAGATATCTCATCCATCAATTGCTGTTGCCTGCGACGATGATTTTCAAGCCCAAGCAATTCAATGTCTAAATCCATGTCTCTAGCACTTAGGGCACTTTTCAACCGACTACCCGGAAGCTGTAAGGTAGGCGGAACCATACTAGAGTGGTTTTGCCACATGGTTCCACCCATAGGAGAAGTGGGTCCAGAGGGAGTCATGGGAGGTGTTGAATTGGATGGCATCAACATTGATGAACTACCGAGGGCAAGTGGGGTGATCGAGCCCATGTCCAGTGCAGAAGTATTGGCCGAGAAGGATCTCGGAGATGGCACTGCAGAACCCGTGGATGCATAAAGAGGGCGAAGCTCTTCTGGCTTATGAGCAAAGAAACAGACCCTTCTGGTGCATCCTGTCTCATCCTTGCAAAGGCGTGTTCGATACTGAGCAGGGTGAAGCCAACACTCAAAAATACCATGCGCATACTCGCAAGAATCTCCTTGCCTGCACGACCCCTTTCTGAACTCTGGGCAAGGGACACAGCTATAATGGTACTTCCTTGGATCACGCCGCCTGGCATTCTCCCCCGGATGAACAAAAGGGCACTCTGTCCAGTCATGCGAGTAAGCCCTTGAGCAAGGCTTGACCTTGAACGTATACATTCGAAAGTCATCTGTGCTATAAATCCCATTCTTGATATCTGGAAGAGAAAGATCAACAGGATACTCTTTCTTCTCAGTCCCATCCTTTGAGACCCGAGGTGTCAAGGCCTCTTCCTGTTCTTGCCCGTCCATTTCATGCCCCATTTGAACAAACAAACTAAAGGGATCCTCAACACAAGTAAAGCCCTTCGGCATGACATCCAATTTTTTCTTCCTGAGGTTAGAAGTCGAATTCAAAACCAGAGAGATCAAGTCACTGGGCCTTTTTCCATTAGCATCAAGAGCATTTACATCAGCAGAAGCATCAAGCAAAAGCTTAACAACCTCAGCCGAAGCAGCAGAGCCACCAGCAGCAGCACAATGAAGTGCCGTGGCCCCATCCGAACCACAAGCCCTATTAACATCAACAAGACCAGTTTCAAGTATATAATTCAACACACCTTTGCTACCAAACATGGCAGCAACCATGAGGGGTGTCCTCTCTTCAAACCCCATCTTCTTTGACCCAATTCTCCTCCCATACCACAGGCTTGCCTCATCAACATCATGACCCTCTTCTTCCACAACACTTTTGAATCCGATTAAATCATCGCAGGCTGCTAACTCAAGCAAAAGCGAAAAACTAGGTTGCAAACCCTCTCTTTTCTCCAATTCACTCTCCATGACGAAACCTGTTTGAGAAGGTTTCCTCTTGGAACCACTGCACATGGAAATCCCTCTCTTCTCGAACCTCCACAGGTCCCTTTCTACAAAGTCTGCAACAAAGATGGCAATCATAAATGCTATTCCAGAATTCACAAAGAAAGAACAGAGCAAAAATTTGAAAGAAACATGTACCCATAGAAAAATAGACAGAGGGACATAGGGACAGAGAGAGATACGACTTAACTTTTTCATCAATATTACTTAAAACAAGCCAACCAAATGATAAATTATACCGGATGTTCAGTACATAAACAAAATCTCAATCTTTTACTCATTTAGCCATTAACTCATACAGCTATTACCCAAATTCAGGGCCAGGGGCCCAGGATGAAACAGAAATCTGTTCCAAATCCAACACAAAACCAAACCTATCCTTACAGGAACCAAAAACCCACACAAACCCAAAAGACCCAGAACTTAGATTACAACCTTTCTTCCCATTTTCTCAGCAACCAATCACAGAAGCTTAGTATCGTCCACAATAACCAAAAAAACCCACAAACGCAAGTTCATTTAAACACAAAACCCAAGTATCAACAAGAGCAAGATGGTACCTTTACAACACACAAAACGCAGAAGCAGCTGAAATGCTCAAAACCCAGAACCTTTGGGTTGTCTTCCTCTGCATTAAGGTTGTTCTTATAAGGTTGTTCTTAACTACACAAACCCACTTAGGGAGGGAGAGAAAAGCAGAGAGGGAAAGAAAAGTCGGAGGGAAAGGCAAGACTTTTCCTTTCCTTTCTCTCTCTCTCTCTCCCTCTTTTATGGTGGCGTTGGGTCAAAAAGGAAAGCCTACGAAGCTACCTACGCTCCTCTCCATTCCCATTTTCCATTCCACTGGAAAATGAAACCCAAATGCAAATCCAAATGAAACCCAAAATGCGAAACCAAATGAAATTCAAGCAGGCGGGCCCTACCGGTGCATTAAATATCTAGTGGGCCAACCACTGACGATTAGCCACGTGTCAGTGATCTAGTAGAAACGGCCTCACCAAAGTGGCCGCATGGAGATTCCGGATTGTCACGCCTTGCGCGTTGTTTTGGCCTTGGTGGATGACGTGGACTCTCCCGTACCGTCAGTATGTTTTTTCTTAAAAGTTGTTCCTAATTCGTCACTAATGTCTTTTATCGTCACGGACTTTCATTTTTTAGAATATTCAATCATGAAAATTAAATAATGAGAATATAATTTTAGAAGCATAAATGTTTATATGATAACATTTTAACCATTTAATTTTAAAAACAATGATTATGATTTTATTTTATTTTTTGTTAATGTGTTTTGATGGTATTTTTATTTTGGTTTGAAAAAATGCTTTATAAGTACTAATGCTAAACGTCACTTTCATGTTTCATTTATGTTATCTCAAAATTAATATAAGCTTTAAAATTATTATTAAATCAAAATTTAATATCGATTTAACAAATTTAATAATAATTTTAAAAGTCAAATTAGTTTTTGGACATACAAAAAAAAAAAAAAATTAACAAAGAAAAATTACATGATAAATATCCTAAAAATTCTACAAAATCGTTAAACGTCGTTAAAACGTGTTTTTCATATTTTTTTTTGAGTGACATAAGAGCAAAATTGGAAAAACTCAACTATTTTTAATTAAATAGCTATATTTGAAAAAAGTCATAAAACTATTTTGAAATTATTAACAAAATATGTGACGGTGAGGATTTTGTCCTTCATAAGCAAATCAATTTCCACCTACTTTATTTAGAATAAAGAATAAGCTATAAAGATTAAAAAAAAAAAAAAAAAAAAACATTTTTTAAACAATAAAATAGCATTATGATATGAATTTGATTGATGATTCGCTATTAAATTACTATAAAAAATTTTCTAAACTTATGATATTCTAATAAATTATATATTAAAATAGTAAATTTAAAATTCATTCGTTTAATAATAAGATTTTATAAATTTTTCATGAAATTATCATTAAAAAATCTCCAGTTTTTAACTGGGCTACGTTTGGGATATTTATTTGTCTGTCATTTTGGGGAAGTAGATGGCCTGTCAGGATATCAGTTCTGGGTTGGATATTTTTGGGCAGGAAACATGGAGGAATTCTTGAAGCTATCGACCTAACCAGACACTGTCAGCCAGCCTTCGATGATTTCAAGAAATGTTCCACTTTTCTGTCGTGTGATTTGTTCGTATATATATTGTTTAGAATAATCTTACTACTCCAATTCATAATTCGGGTTTAATAAAAGCTATTTAAAGATAAATCAAAATCAATTTGACTTTAAACTTTACCTATTTGTTCATAAATAAATTTATACTCTATTATAAATGACGGACCGATTATTTTATGTATTAAACATATTTTTCTTATCATAAGCTAATTTAAGCATCAGGACAAAACACCTGAATAATATTTTTAGGAAGCGTAAATAATATTAAAGAACGTGTAATTTACACCATACTAGAACTGTACCAATATATATATATGTTTCGGGTCATAAGGAAGACATAGATGTTTCCGGTCAGAATAAATGTCTTCCTTAGAATTTTGATTTAGCTTTGAGTTTAAGAAACTAATTTCCAATTAAAAAAATCTGTTATAAAAAGCAACTTCACAATCAAAGAAGACATCATTGTAATGTGTAAACCTCAATCATTTTCTATCCTGAATATTAAATATATATCACAACCCTTTCTGCTCTTTCTTTCTTTTGCTAATTACGCTAATTTATGTCATGCTTTAATACAATCCTGACTTTATGCAACTTCAGTTGAAACTTTCAACTCGCTATAATAATTTAAGTAAACGTATGATAAATTTTTAAGTAAATAAACTATTTAACTTCACTTTTTTACTTTTTATTTTTGAAAATTAGATATTCGAGTTTTCAATTATTCGCTATAGATTCTTTTGTGAGTTTGCCATTCAAATTTATTGTCCACCGTTAGTGCCACGTCAGTATTTTTGTTTAAAATAATATTTTTGTTATTTTATTAAAAAAGAAAAATGTTAAAGAAAATAAAGGAAAAAAAAAAAGTCTTCTTCAACCACTTCAACCCTCTCTCCAATGGCAGCAATCCACGACCCTCTCTCTAATAAATCTTAAAAAGAAAAATTACCGAGCTCTGTAGCTTCTTTTGTCCTCCAATTAATGGTGAAACACGTACACCGCCATCAGAGACAAACCGAAAACCACAACAAAAATCCTAAGCTAGCCATCTCAAAAAATCAAAAACAAATTAACACAATTCCTCCACCTAGCAGAGCAACTGGCTGCCATCAACACACAAAACAAAAATCGGAACATAATTTTCCAAAGCTCCAAACACTCTCTTGTAGTCTTGTTTAGCACCTACCCAACCTTCAATTTGGCCAACACAAAACAAAGAGCAAAGGGATTCGATCAAAATCAAACCCATAAACTCAAATCAACAATTGCAACCCAAATGGGCAAACTAAAATCACACCCATTCGGCCAACATCCACCCCAGAAACACCAATTTCAATTGCCACACAAACAAATTTTAACACAGGAAATCTACAATACTAACATGTTGAACCTAAAAACTTTAAAATTATACTATAAAAAACCAAAGCCATTGAAAATAAACCTTACCTCGACGGAATACGAGCCTCAAATCACCACCATTAGCGACGCTGGAGAGAGGCTTCAAGAGGTTGAAGAAGATGACGAAGCTCTAGTTTTTCTTTTTTTCGATTTTAATTTGTAATAAAATAACAAAAAAAAATTATTTTAAGCAAAAATACTAATGTGGCATTAATTATCTACAGGAAACTTGAACGGCAAATTAACGAAAGAATCTATTACAAATAATCGAAATCAAAGTCATCTAATTTTCAAAATTAGAAAGTGACGAAGTGAATTCAAATAGTGGGTTTTCTCAATAATTTATCATATATTTACCAGTACAATTTTGCTCTAAATAAGATCGAATAAACAAATTAAATTGATATCTGCCTTTAAAACATGTGATTTTGAAAAAAAGAGTAACATTACATCTAAGATTTTGCAGTTAGACCTTCGATATATATTTCATCTTTTGTTAAAAAATAAAAAATAAAGAAAAAAACTACATTTCATATTTTCAAACAAAAAGAACATGTTTTTTTTTTCAGGGCCACAAAAGAACACACACATATATCCAATAATGAGCATTAATTCAGCTGGGTGGACTGATCAATTATTACAACTATAGCCCAGGGCTGCGAATGAATACCATTTATTTCAAATGACAGTCTATTTCTTACATGTGATTTTCTAATCAGTTTTTTTTTTTTTTTTTCCTGTTAATTTTCTCTCTTTTTCAATATAAAACTTAAAAATACAAAACACTTATAAAATACTTAAAACTTTTTTTTTAAAAAAAATACCCTCCAAAAAAATTAATTTAGTTATGGTGAATATATATATATATATATATATATATATATATATATATATATATATATATATATATATATATATAGAGAGAGAGAGAGAGAGAGAGAGAGAGAGAGAGAGAGAGAGAGAGATTTGAAGAAAACTTGAAAAATTGAATTGTCTCGACAGGGGGGTTTGAAGTTTGGGTCTAAGACAAAGACTAAATGGATAAGCATAAATACTTCAAAGGAAAAAAGAGGCCTCCCCTTTGTCCCCTTCCTCTCCGTATATCCGACCAATGGGGCCATTGTTAATCACAAGGGTCAAACATTTCCAACGGTTCAGATTGCATGTCACAAAAGGCCAATTTGAGTCCGACCCCGTCCGTCAAGCTTTAGAAAAGTCGCCGGTGTGCCATCCAATGCCTACCCCACCTCAAATCACAAACGACATGGAAGATGGCATATAAGATAGAGTGGAGTGGGACTGGGACATGCGAAAATAACACACACGCAGAATAGGGGTGTTTGATGTCGTTTTCATGGGTAGAAACCTGGCATTCGGTGTCGTTTTCATTGGTGGAGATAGATGCATTTGATTTCGCACAACCATTTGGCACCCTATTCGGCCATCACTACCACTCTCTCATTAAATTTTTGTGGAAAAAAGAAAAAGGTGATTGGCCCGTCTAATGGAGAAAAAAAATAAAAAATTCAATTCGGTTCAGACTATTTCAAAGTACGGTGATTGATTACTCGCGGTCGGTTTAAGTTTGCAGTTTCAAAACGTACTTGTACGATTTTTTTTTTTAAAAAAAAAAATAGTGACCTAAAAACGAAGTTTAACGTTTGGTAAAATCGAGATTCGGCCTTTAAAATTGTACGTTTTGAAAATGAAAAAAAAATGCACAGGCAATTGGGTTCATTTTTTAAAAATGGACTTCTAAATGATATATTTTTTACGATTTGATTTAAAATTGCACTTCCTTCCTATAAAATCGTAGGACCAAACCGACTCTCAATGATATACATGTTATGCATAATGATGGACTCAATTGTTATTCAAAGAATTTTTTTGTAGTTGGACTTGCATTAATTGATCGTGGGTTTTAATTTGTCAAAATGGGTTGGAAATACAACCTAAAATGTATTTGACTCACATGCTATTGAGTGAATATTTAGTTGTTGGACTTTATACACCCAAATTGTGTAGAAATTGGATTCCTACTAAAGATGGTAATCAATATGTGGGCCAGTAACAGCTTGTAATGAATTTAATCTATTAATTTATATATATATTTGGCAAACCAATTTAGGGTTGGTCTCATTGATGGTTACCTTAGAAGAAGAACAACGAGGAAAATATCTATCTACTAAGAGCATATCTAATAGTCTCATCAAATTTTACTCGCCAAAATATCTAAAAATTACTTTTCTCTATTTTGGTGAGCCACTAGTTTAAACCACTCAAGCAACTTTATTATTTTAACCATTCACTATCACTATTCTATTTAAATAATATTTTTTTACATATTTCTTTATTCATTATCACTATTCCATTTAAATTCCACTTTTGTCTATTAGATCGACATTTCTTCCCAATTCAAATAAGTGATTATAATGCTTGAGCAGTAGAGCTTTAGTTTATGGTTCATACTTGAAAAACTAGAAAAGAATATGTGAAGTACACACATTATAGATTACAAGTCTTGATTCTATGTTGACCTTCGTAATGAGAAGAATGTCGAACTAGGCCATGTAAAAATATATTTATGTATTAATCTATATGTAGCAAATTACAAATTGTAGCTTCCAAGGGAGGCAATCGATCCTCTTTAAGAAATCAGAAGAATTGGGTTTCATACCAGTGATGTTATGTGTAGGAGGCTAATGTGTGAAAAAGATAAAAAAAAAGAGAGAGAGAAAGAGATGACCAATTGTTTATAATTTTTTAATGATTTAGCGAGTGAGTAATACTCATTATTATTTGTGAGTATTGTTCACTTATCAAAATTTTTTTGTTATAATAGTGAAGCTACTGAGAGTATTTTTTATGTATTTTCACTAAATTATCTCATCAAAATAACTGTCAGGAATGCTCTAATTACTTTTGAAAGTGTATATGATTCAATCAAATCAAAGAGATTGCTTTTGCATGTATTTTGAATTACACAAATATTATAATGTTCTTCATTAAATCTCGGCAAAAAATCAACATTTAAAAGCTTAAACGTTGGACACAGGCAACTCTACAGCTGAAAGAATAGAATATATATATATATATATATATTGAGGAATTATTAACCCCTATGACAAGGGAGCCCGGTATGTGCGCCCGGAATATACCGCCAGTATGGTTGGGCATAGGCTAGATACACAGAATACTTTAGAGTCAAATTAAGTCAAAAATTATGTCAAATGTCAACATGGAGCCCCGTGCCTAACAGGGCGTCAGAAGAACATGACCAGTTATTATTAAAGTAAGATCTTTCCGTACCCCAACCAGGGAAAAGGGGCTTATATGTGTGTGTGTGTGATATCAATAGGGGAGATTTATGATTATGATTTTTCTATTTGAGATCATCTGAGAGTCTGAGACATTTTTCTCTCTATTTTTCTCCCTCTTTTCACTTTAATGACACTGCACTGACTTGATCTTCGGAAGGGGTTTCGCCAGCCAATCCATTGCAAGTCCTTACTGTCTTGCAGGTCACAGGTGAAGGAACAACTCTAATATTGCCACGTGACCGGACTAAAACTGCATCAACATATATAAAAGAAAAAAGAAAAAAAGAATATTCCACCTTTTTTGGGTTATAATGGAATATTGGAATGGAACCAAACCACTAGGAATCCATATTGAGGATAAACAGGAAGCAGCCCAGGAATCCATGAAAACTGGCTGTTCCAAGTGATATGTGATAGCATACCCACTATCAAAAGCAATTGGGTTTTTTTTTTTTTTTTTTTCTCTTCAAGATTCTTAAATTCGATATAAAAGGAAGTATTTCCTATGAAGAAATAGTGAATCTAGGCTCAGCAAAATATTAATATGTTAACATTTTCTGTCAATAAGTGAGGTTTGAAAAGTAAAATATTTGTCTGAAATATTGACTAACTCAAGCACATCAGTGCCCCACTGGCTATATTTATCTGATATAGCTGTTCCCACTCAAACTGGAACCCTAAAAACAATTCTTTATGATCTCTTTCCCATCCCTTCCTCTTATTTTCCCCTTTTAATTGCCTTATTTGATCTAAATGTTTCTTTTACTTTTGACTATTTTGTTCAAAGTATAATGACAGCTTTCTGGGTACCTACTGCTTAAGAGAAAGAAAATAGTTACTCCCACAATCTTAATCCTTAAATAATAGCAAGTGCCATTTAATTCAGGACCACCACCCCGTTAATTAAGGCCGTAGGGCACCACCGGACGACACCTGAGAAGGGACACGCTTCATCAGATTTCAATAACCAAACCCAATCAAAGTACTAGAAATTCGACAATGATAAGGGCACGCATACACCGACTTTATCTTATTGCTTTTTATTGTGATATCCTTATATGTATATTCGTACTTTTCTTAATATAACACGTTTTAAAGTCGTGATGATCATAAACCTATCAGAACTCCAGAGTTAAACGTTCATCTTTGAGAATAGTACCAGAATAGGTGACCTCTTGAAAAGTCTGATTTGAAGGAATCAAAAACAAACAATATTATATTCATTAAAGTGGGTCGTTACACTTACTTTCTTAATCACTTAGGCATAGGAGCCGACACACCAGTCAAGTGTTTGGAACTACCCAATTTTCTTCTTTACATGTGTTGTTTTCTAATCCTTATCCTAATCCCACGTGGTAAACGAGGCCATAGGGTAGAAAAGAAGATTGAAGAGGAAACTTCGATGGAATTCAGCAGCTGCAAGAGGCAAAGGAGACACGACATTTCTAGTGACTTCTCCGTGGACAGGAAATGATATACTATTCCCTCTGGACCCTCTGAGTGTGAGAGGATTCGTATAATAGGCAATTCTTTTTTGTACTCAGACACTCTTAGTCTTAGCTTCGTACGTACTGAATGAAACATGTGTTGTTATGATCTTATCCTTTAAGGCGGGCAATAGGCCGGCACTGTAGAATCTGACCTTATTGTCATCTCTGTTTTGGCAATACGAAACCTACAAAAGAGAAGAGATATCAGGAGTAATCACTGAATCGAAAAAGAAAGCACCCCGAACGTGCAAGGTTGGGAATGGGAAGTGACATTAATATGGACAAAACACAATGACATCATTGCTTACTTCAGCACTTCAGTTGGGGTTTTAGGCCATTTCTGTAAAAACACCCTTTTACTCCGCCGATGAGAACTTGAGCAGTGGGTAAATTATTAAACCCTTTATTACGGGTATTAAATTGTACATTAGCTTCTTATTACCGTTAAAATCAGACTAGTCTTTTTTTGAGTTATACCACGTACATAATTATACAAATTTTTTTTTTTTATTATTATTATTAGAGAACTGTATGATCTAGCCCTAATGAGAGTCAAAAATTTTAAAAAGTTTTTTAAGTCGTTACAAATAATATTAGAATTACTTAATAACATCATGTAATATTAGAGTACTGCATAATCTGACCCTGATGAGAGCATGAAAAATTAAAGAAAAAAAATTATTACACTCGAGCCTTAAACGTATTATGTAAGAATGAACTTTATAAATAATTGTAGGAGTCGCTCTCGGTTGAGTGTTACAAGTCGAGTACATTAGTCAATCAAAGTCTGAACTTTCCTTTTACCAACCCCCACTTGCTTTTTCTTAATCCTAAGCAAAGTCTGATTTTTCCACGACCTTAGTCCTTATAGCCAGCTAGCCGCCTGGACCAAAAGGCATGAGAATAATGTGGCCCTCACGCCACACGTGGGTTCATTGTTGAGGAACATCAGGCCCAACAGCAATGCAGACCCTCACTGTAGTGGGTATCTGCAAATTTAGAAGCCTATAGCCTTTGACATCATGGGCAGCTCGCTGAACTCACTTGGGCTTGTTCTTCATAGAACTGGCACTATGAAGAATGTGGAGAAGAAACTATGGCTGCAAAGGCTCTGTAAATTTTGTAAAGTTGTAGTACCCCAAACATTTTCCATTATAAACTGTATTGTTTGTAGAACAAGTAGAAAATTATACATTCTGTCATACATGATAGAATACAAAACAATGGTTGCACAAAAAATTTACTTGGATAGCCAAACAAGGCTCTTTTCAAATGCCAAAAGCTATATGCTAAAAAGCTACAGTATACATATACTTACAAGAAGAGCAGCGAGCAAAAAAATTATTTTAAATTAATTGTAGCAGGAAGACACACTCCTGAAGCGTGCTCTTCCACAAAAGAGCCTTCACAAGTGACTAGTTTCAGAACAGACTGAGCAGAGGGGTGGTGCTTCTGCTGGGCTTCAGCAAAGCTCCGGCAGAGGACCTGTTCAACCCATTCCTCCACTGCTCCATTCCTCTCTGATAACCAAGCAGCTGCAAGTATTTGCACCATAACTTCGTAATCAATCTCCAGCATAACCTCAGATCCAAATGTCCTCTGAAATTGCAGGCTAATATCCTTCATTATTTTTCCAGCAAGTGCATCAAAATCAAATGGTTTAAAGACCACGTTATCATCAACTTGTTCAAAAAACCCCTCCAACCAAGCTTCCGAGTTTTCGGAGATGGAGTCACTGTCACAGTCTCCACAATTAATGTTCTCCTCCAGCTCCTCCTCTACAGGCAGATTCAAATCCAAATAGGATCTGGAAACCTTTTGCGCTCGAACCGTTCCCATATGCCCCTCAGAGTCGCAGGTCTCAATCAGCTTCCTTTTATTTACAGAACCAGCATTTGATGTTCCATTTTTAAGTGTTACTCTGACATTCATGCCATTGCTTCTGCTGGCATCCCCAGCAACATGTTCAACTAGTATCTGCATTTGATATCTTTTGGCTTTGAGTATTCTTTCCTCAGAAAATTCCATAGGTTCCTTGCCAGGAAGGACGGTTCTGGTGCCCTTTGTGATCGTTGAGGTTATCACAAAGATCGTATTGTTGATGCTGATTTCTCTCCCATGCGAGTCTGCAAATTTACCGGTCCTAACGGCCTGGGACAAGCTAGTTTGGGCCAAAGGATCAGCCTTATCTACATTTTGAAGGAAGACAACTGAATGGGGTTTCTTGCTCAACTCCCCAGCGACATAATCAACAACAGTCTTTGCCCTAAACTTCACATCATAACCGTCAAGTTCTTGGTGTTCAAACATTGAGTTTGATTGGCAGACCCTGTCTTGGGAGCCAAAATCCACAGAGATCAGGCTTTCCCTGGTGCCAAACACTATCTCAGCTAGTGCTGAAGCAATTCTCCTCTTTCCAACTTTGTCGGGTCCAAGGAAAGTAAGCCAAATGTGTCCTTTGAAACTTGAGCCACCACGCCTTCCATTACTAGATCTGCTGCAGGATACAGCTTCACTAATAGAACATATGGCTTCTTCTTGCCAGCAAACCTTTTCTCTGAGAAATCTCCAAAGGGACTTAAAATCTCTTGGATCAGACTGTCCTCCCATATTAGCACCAGAGCAGGAAGAGGAATGAGCAATTTGGCGAGAAGTATTTCCACTCACTGCGTCGACCTTGGTGGAAATGGAACCTGAAAAGTGCTGAAGACTCTCTTTGCAACCTGGTAATTTTGGACTGTCTGGCTCCTGACTGGTAGATGCATATAGCGTTCCCAGCCCCAAATCTGTGGTAACAGAAGTTACAGATGAAGATGATGTGTGGTCAGGGGGCGGACTCATGTTGGGCATAGAGTTTGTAGAAAGCCAGGGGCGCTCCATCTCAATTTGCTGACTCCTCGAAACTTTTACTATGAGCTTAGATTGAATATTAGCATTTTCAGTATCAGAATCCACTGGTAGTTGCATGTTCTGTTTTAATGGGAAAGGTTTTTGCAAGTCAGTGGGTGTTCGATGGCTTGGATCTGCACATTGACTTCCATTTGGAGATGAATCTTTACTGCTTCTTTCCTTCCTATTTGCAACAAAATGGAAGCCCTCCGCAGATGGGACTTGGGACCAGGCATGGGAAATATCTAATTTAGGAAATGGTTGTGCTTGATGGAGATGTTGGCAGGTATCGTTCCATTTCTTTTGCAGCTGCAAAATTTTGGCTTTCAACATTGTTTCATCATCTTTGGTCTGCACTGAATGAAACACACTCTTACATAAATATTATCACGGCTGAGTTAATGGAATACAGCAAATAGAAAAATAAAAATAAAAATAAACCCGCAATGCAACACACATGTTAAACTCTCTTCTGAGTGTTCGTTGTGAGCATACACTTGTCCACGCGTGAGTCTAAGAAATTAAACTTTGAACAGTTACACACCTTTGCCACACCCACTCCCTCGCCTGTGTCAAGTTCAGCCATTCGCAAGCACGAAGGAAGGCTTTCTGAATGCTGATCAGCGACGGAAATAGTTGATCCTCCCTTCTGAATAACAGCAACATCTTGCTCATACTTTTCAGTGCAACGTTTACAACGACTAAAAGATTGATTTGCGCTACTAAATGGATATGTGAAATCTGATGGTGTAGAAAAGAACCCACCCAATGGAACAAAGGAACCCAGCAAGCTGTAAGTAAATCATGAGCATGGAACTGTGAGATCCAATGGGCACAGAAAAGTCAGAAGCTAAATTGCTTATGTTAACTAATACATGTGTGCATTTATAGCATGATTTTTAATAGCACTAGCTATTTAAACGCCCCATACACCCCCTGCATGTGAGAAATCTACAGTAACTCTGATCTAGCCTTCCCAATAGGAGTAAATAAAATCCAAGTATTATTACTTTAAACGTCTTCATATGCATAACCTGACCTCACCTAGGTGCTGCTTCAGCTTGGAAAACACACTTATCTCTAGCAAGAGGCAAAAGACAAGTAGAAACCATAGCTACTGTAACAAAATCATGTTGGCTGACAGAAGCTGGAAACAAGTGCAATGTAACTATTCTCCTATTTGTCATGAAATTTATCGACTGAAGCCCACCTTCTGGGGTTGAAAAAGGAGAACACAGTATCTTTAAGCAAAAACAATTATCGAAGTATGCCTGAGCTTTGATACTTAATACCAATACACAGGCAATAATATACTATAGGACTCCATCCAAATTAACCTTGCATGTAAAGTTTACCAATAGATCATGCTTCTCTGTTCTTCCCCCCCTCTTCCCCCTTTTTGAAATCCATTCCTTGCACCAATCCAATATCTACTAAACCGTGTCAAGTATTGTTATAAAGTGAGAGAAAAGCAAGCCTCTAAAGATCTAAACTACAAACCTAGGCATGAATTTCATCATTAAGAAGTTTCGAATATATAGAAAGATTAATTATTTACAAGACATAAATTAATGTATCTAAAAAGCAGCAACAACAACCTAAGGAACATAACCGCTTTAAAGAACAAGGGCAGTGTACCCACCTGGACTTAGAGCAAAACCCATCACTGGAAGGCTTAGAAGAAGTGATGGGCAAGGGATGCAAATCCCAGTCCTTCTCTAAACTCGGAAACCGTCCCAAAAGCTTCGAGTAAGTCTCGTAAGTCCCCGCCGCACCCATCACCCACAATCTCTCACCGTGAAGCTCCACCAACCTCGTCAACTGGGAGACCACAAAGCTCACAGCCTCACCAAAAGCACCGTCCTCGCTCAACGTCATCAAGTCTCCCAAGTTCACCACAATCCCAGGCCCCAAGCATTGCTCACCCAGCTCCTTGAACCTCAACCCCATCTTCTCCTCGCTCCCACCGCCATTAACAAACTCTGAAATCTCACTCTCTACGCAGATTACGCTCAGCCCAAATAGTTCATTCGGCAGAGCACTCCCTCCACCTTTGTTCACACACTCTACGAAGCTCCGAAGCGCATCGACTGCATAGACTCCGAATAGCACCGGGTTCTTCCCACTCTTTCTGAGCAAAACCTGGGCGATTCTTCGAGAATTCTCGTCCCCAGAGACCTCCAATCCTAAACTACGTCGTGCCGGGTCCGAGTCCGTCAAGTTACAGAGGAAAACGGGCGGGCACCGGGTCCGGGAGAACCGAGACACCATAGGCGGGTGGATAATCGCCAGCTTGATATCGCAGCTCCGAAAACCCGCTTCCCCAAACACCCGACTCACGAACGGGTCGTCGAGAATGGAGAGAATAAAGTGCTTGAGCTCGACCTTCAAAACCGACGTCGTTTGCTGGGGATTGTTCTGGAGGATTTGGTGGTGCAAGTGAAAGCTCTCCGGGTGGCGCCTCTGATTCGCCTGGGACCGCTTGATCGCGGCCATGAGTGAATTCGACACCTGCGGCTCGTCCAGGGCCCGGGACGACGATGGCAACCGGTCCAGAGAGACTCCTACCGATAGCTCCAGTGCTCTGAACTGCAGCCGTGGCGAGTACGCGCTGCAGCGCGCGCGTGCGCATGCTTCCCGGAGAGTCGATGATGGCAAACCCAGCAGCGCCGAGACCGCGTGCAGCGACGTCGTCTGCGCGTGACTCCTCCTACGCGCCACCGCCACCGCGTCGTCCAGCACACGCACCGCCTCCTCCGTCAAGCATTGCCTTGCTAAGCTTACCGACGTGGGCATCGCCGGCGAGCATATAATAAATATCCTCCAGACCCCTCTTTATATATAAATATATATTATCTCCCCAAATATAATATACACGAATAAAAAATTTCCAAAGATGGGTTTATTTCAGAAACTTTTGGATAGTTTAATTTATTCAGGTAGGCCAAGACAAGAGCAAGGCAGTTAAGTTAAAAAAAGAAAAACTCAACTATAAAAAGCGAGAGAGAAAGAGAGAGGGAGGGAGGGACTAGGGAGAGAGAGAGAGAGAGAGAGAGAGAGAGAGAGAGATCGTTAGTGTTGTTGTCGTCGTCGTCGTCTTCGTCGTGGCTTGTTTGGTGTGTGTGTGGGGGTGGGTCCGGTGTCATTGGCAATCGAACAAACACATGGCGAGCAGGCACAGATTCTCTAATCTTCGGCTCTATAAAGAAAGATCTCCCTCCTTCTTTGGGTTGAGGCTTTATACTTTTATTGCTCCGGCTGTGTACACCTTTTTGGAGAGAGAGAGATGCCGTGTCCACTGACCCAAATGGGCCAAGGAGGCTGGTCCCTGTGGCTGTGGGGTCTTAGTCTTACTGAGTTTTTTCTTAGAAAGAAATGCATGTGATAAGGTGGAAGGAAAATGGCGGAAGCAATATATCGTTGGGTCTCCCGTGCAGCCACCACCACACGTATCTCGTAGATTATTTTTGGTCCGTCCCCATCGGGGAACTAACGGCGTTTTCATAAATTTTGTTATCGCTAGCTTTTTGTGAGCCCTATTCATTTATTTCCTATGTTTGTTTATGTGTCAACAATTAGTTTTTCCTACACTAATTAGTTTATCAAATGGCTTCCTCCTTACCTATTCCCTTAACCTTTTTAACGTGACCAAGTGATACGTAACCATCCGACCACGTCATATTCAACGCAACTTGTCATTGACATGTTAATTATAAGATGGCCGTGCAATTACCCTTTTTGTTGTGGTAGGGAGTGACGGCTGCATACAACAGACGCACGGGTCACAATCACCCATTCCCACAGTGAATGGTGGTAATTGCGCTACCATTCCCACCATAGAAGATGAGGTGCGGTCGCATAGCCTTCCCACAATAAAGAAGTGGATGATACAGTAACATATTTACATTATGACAATATATACATTATTAAATTTTATAAATTTAGTATAGAACATGAAATGAATAATCTTTGTTTTACTTAAAAATAATAATAATTCCTATTCTAGTATATTAATAGTTAGAGAAGTGCTAGACATCCCAACACTTCTTCTTTTTTTCAGAATTGGGTTCCAACCTGATGTGTTACAATCCTATGAGACTGTAACACACTTTCCAAAATGATAGATCTCATGGGATTGTGACACATCAGATTTGAATCAAATTTTAAAGAAAAAAAAAATGTTTGGATGTTTAGCTTTCCTCTAATAATTATGTGACATGTGAGAGCCTTAAAGCCCTTCACGGTCCCTGATCAGACAGATTATAGTCTTTTTATTATTATTAATATTATTTGTTTGTTTTTTAACTTTGATGAATCGTGATTAGTAAATCTATGCACTACCACGAGATATGATGTATTTAAATTGCAATTATCTAGTTTTTTTAAAAATATATTTATAACAAACTTATTTTTAATTAAATGACTTAAATTTATTGTCTCAATATTTATTGTTTGAAATATTTAAATTTTTTATTTTACTTATATATTGTGATGATAACATTTAAATTATTTTATTACAAAAAAAAAAACTCTAGGTAGATTTATCTTTATAATTTATAGGGTCATATATGGTTTAAGAACTTTTATATCATTCCCTCCTTATCTTTTTTTTTTTTTGTCTTTTTTTTTTTTGTCCAAAGTGGCCGAGCTAAAAAATTATTAAACCAAATTAAGCACAACACTTAACATAAATAGCGAGTTGTTGGTATGAATAACTTTCCACTGATATAAGCAATTTAAGACCTCTCGAGTATCCTAAATCAGATTACCATAATTACTTAAGTTTCAATCTTATTTTCCTCAAAGAGTGCACCACTTGAAGAACGTCACTTTCCAATACCACTCGGTGGCCCAACTCTCTACAAAATATAGCCGCTAACGTGACTTTCGTCTCCCTTATTCTAAAAGGTTTTTTGACTTGATAAAACTTTTTATTTTGATTTTTACTCATAAAATTACTTTCACATCAGAAAAAGGTTTCAAAAAAAAAAAAAAAATCTAAAAGAATATTAACAAATTGATGTTTTTCTTCAAATTAATTCTCACATGTAATTTTAAACTAAATACAGATATAAATTTAATAACATGATTTTGGACACATTTAGTTTGGATCGTTCGTTTGAAATGAACGGTCCAAATCCTGCCACATAAAAATAAAAATATCTCTCCAGAAGCCTTGAGAGTTGAGAGGCTTTTGATGGAATTGACGTTACAGACTTACACTATACATAATATAAAAAAAATAAATAAATAAAACCAAAATAATAATATGTGTTGCCAGCAACAATCGAAACAGCTTTCCAAGGAGGTCCACGTCTTTGAATGCCTTTTCTGCGATTGGACATGTCGTGACAGGCGGGTGGCTGTGATCAAATAGGGAACAAAACTTATGCAAAGTTTGCTTTTAAGGATGCTTCCTTCTTTTCCTTACCAAAACAAAAAAAAATAATAATAATAATTATAATAATTATAATAATTCAAAATTAAATATGTAATATGTCAAGTAACAAAATAATAATTTGAATTAAGAGTAATTTTCAAAAATTATATTTTTATTTTGCAATTATAATATGTACACTATTGTGATAAACATTTCTGGCATTAAACATCACAAAATAATTATTTTCACCTAAATTTACACATTAATGAAACTTTTGAAATGGGATAATTGCAGAATAAAGCATATTAGAATTTCAAAAAATTATTACCTTCAAGTATTTGTAAGTTGAAAATGGTGGGAACTCAACTAAATTACATTTGAGGCTTTATAGACAATTAAAAAAACACTTCACATAAATGTCAAGTAATATTTTGATTCAAAAATATTCGCGGTTCAATTTAATGATTTCATACGCTTAAAGTAATGTTGTTTATGGAATTATGTAAGCTTTTGTTTTTTCTAGGTTTAATTAGTAAAACTCGTTAAAAACTCAAATTATGATAGATTCAGAAACCGAAATGGATTAGGATTCCCTTTGAAACCGTAGGTTCTCAAATTACAAAATTTAAGCTGTTTCTTTACGTCGAAATGCTATTAAAATTGTGTAATTCTATCGAGGCAGTCAGAAAGAATTTTCCTCTGAAAATGCTTATTTTTTATTTTTGGAAAAAAGTTTCTTTTATAAAAAAAGTAAAAAACAATTTTTTGTAAAGAGAATAAGAACTTGATAAAAATATATGTAATTATTTTAATACGTGGCATTTTTTAAGCGTTCCGATGTAAAGAAACGGCTTAAATACCGTCATTCGAGAATTTACAATTTTTTTAAAATTTTAGAGAATCTTAATTCGAGTAAAATTATAAGGTAAAATATTAACACAATTAAATATTCAAAAATTGATCAAGTGTTAAGATTTATTTTACAAGAGTATTATATTAAAAATTTATAAAATTTAACATATATTACGTCAATTATTAAAATATGAGGGCAATATTTTTAAAAATGAAAGAAAATTGACTTTTTGCAAAAGGATAACTCCAAAGAAACCAAGCATCGTTCGTTGTTTAACAAATGGCAGTCGCATGATTAGATTGAAGCCAATTTGGGTTCTCTCTCCGGCCGCTTCAAAAGCGTGATGGAAAAGAAAGTGTTTGATTTGACGTGCCTTTTCGTTCTTTATGGTTGTCTATTCGACTATTCCTTCAACATTCATTATCTTTTGCCTCCCAATCAAAAAGTAGATATTACAGCTTTCCAATAATGACCGAATATTATATTGGACCTCCACATTTGCACTCCTGTTATACATAAAGTATAGAAATTGCTAACAAAAAATAAAAATAAAACCCAATTAGATATTACGTCATATCAATCATAATAATGTTAAAACTTTTATTCCCCCAATACTATTTTGCTTTGTTAGGTGGATCCCCTTTTAGATAAGTCATTATTAAAAAAAAAAAAAAAAAGGTAAAATTATCATCATCACATTAACAAAATGTAAATAATTATGAAATAAAAATTAACTTTAGGCATAATTTAGTTTTAGGAACGAGTATTCTATTGAAAAATAGAATAATTATTATTAATAATAAAAGAGATTGGAATAAAATGATTATTCCCAATCTTTAGTTTGGTAACAACTCATATATTTTTAATTGAAATTCAATCAAAATTACTAAAAAAATCATATAATAATTTTTTTTTTAAAAAAGATAAACTCGAATTTAAAAAAAAAAAAAAAAAAAACTAGTGGGTGACCGACCACCCACCAAAGAGCTGGGAGTGGTCACAACCACCCTTGATGAGAATCGGGGGTGGCTTGTGCCACCCTCAAATACTCAGTGGGTGGTGCGACCACCCCCGACACCATATGTGGCTAGTGGGCCAACCATCGTAAAGGGTGTTAGGGTTTTAGTTTTTTTCTTCTTTTTTGAAACAAAAAAAAAATTAAAGAAAAAAAAAAGTAGTTTTTTCTAGAAAATTTAGTCTATTCTCATTAGAAAATAATTGTTCCTCTTATTTTTTAGAGGAATATGTATTGTTCTTCGTAATGGAATTGTTGTTCTAATATGAATAATTATGATAAGGAATAGACCAAACAAGGTCTTAGTATTATAAAATATTTATAGAATAAAAATGTAATTTTAAGCTTTATTTTAGAATAATAATGACAGAATATAAGATTTAAACTTGACATCAGATTTCCATATCTAAAAATAAAGCTGTCCATGTAAACTGTAAAGGCAATTGACTTCAAATCTGAATGCGAAGATTTGTTTCTTTTTGGTAAATTATTGAAGAAGAATATATCCTCTTTTTTGGCACCTCTCATTATTTGATCCATTAATTGGAATAATACCGCGCACATCTTAATCTTTCAAAGCTGAATCTTTGAAAGCTTGGTTGTCGCCTTATGGGTAGTGTTTTATTTTTGATTGATTTTTATAAATATGTTTTTGTAGGTTTTTAAATTTAAATTCTCCTTAAGTTTTATCTTTTTTTTTTTTTTTCTTTTTTTTTTTTTGCTTCAAGTTCTTTAAACCTTCCATACACGATATTTTTAATTTTGAATATAATAAAGAATTGTAGAATATAATACAAAATAATAAAAAAAAAAATACACATCCAAACGAGCCCTAAAGCTTTTATTTTGTTGTCTATTGATTTTGAGATATGCTATAAGATATTCTCTTGTTCTTTTTCTATTTTTCCATGTTGACTTACCGTTGTCAATTTACATTTAGATCACTCTTAATTTAAAAAATTAAAAATAAAAAAAAAATCCTATGGTGAATTGAAAATATCACGTAAGTGGATAATTACAAGAAATTAAAAAACAAAATACTCTTAAAAATACCAAATTTCCTACAAATTAAGTTATGACATTTTTTAATTTTATATACTCAACTCTCATTCTACTCTTATTTCAATGGGTTGATGTGGCAGTACCCATTAGCCCTTGAATTTTTTAATTTTTGAATAAAAGCTAACCCAAGTGGGGTGAGAGTCGATAATTTAGCATTACTTTGTGCTTCTCACGTGCTTTCTTATTAATGTTAATAAAAAATAAGGTGAGAAACATATGCTATATACATTAAGAGACACGTGCCACTTTCTAGAAGCATGGTTGTAAGAATTTTTTACAATTCAGTTTATAGAAAATTTATATTTAAAAAAAAAAAAAAAAAAAAATTGTCACATTAGTACATTTTTTCAAATCATAAACAAAAAAACACCATTCAAAAAACATATTGTATTAAAATATTAATTTAACTGATTACTTAGTTTGGGTTATCATCAGTCCAAAAGCCCTTTCACGCTATGAATTATATTACCCACAATTAATCTGACCAAATGAGCATTCACATATATTTATATTTTGATCCAATCTCTTGGGACATCTTTGTTAAAATATTAATCTTATTGATTAAATTTATTATTTTCGTACCAGTTTAAATCTTTAAAAAAAATGAATTAACATCATAATAGATGTTCTAAGTTCTAATTAACCATGACAATATAATTTATTCTTATTTTTTAGTTAAATATTTTATGTGTTAGACTTCACCAGTTAAAAGATGGTTTGAACATACACGCGAGGAAGATTATTAAAAAATTAATTAAAATTTCTTTTTTCTCCTATTTAAACTTTAAAAATAACTTATGATTTGTAGTATCTTTATATATATATATATATATATATAATCAATTTGATGAATTTCGTTTGCCAAAAAAAAAAAATTGAAACTTTGGAGTCATATACACTATAATTGGTCATGGGACTCGTGCTATTTTGTAAGATTCTAAATGATATATATGTTTCAAATGGAGCTTTTAGTGCATGGAATCTAATACTTTAATGAACGGCTATCAAATATTAACCGTAAATAAAGACACATCAAATCTCATGCACTTAATTATAGTTCAAAAAATTATTCGAATAATCATCTCATTTGCATTTTTTTTTTTTTTTTTTTTTTAAGATATGATCTCATTTGCATTTTAAAACAACTTTTGTAAGAAATAAAAAGGTATTCCAATACTTTAACGAATTTCTTTATCACCAGAGTGAAGGGCTCGAGACAGAAGGACACCTTCCTTGAGTTCCTTCCTTATGCTCCAATAAATAAACCTTTTCAAACTCCATTTGTTTATTTGGATAATATAATCCTTCTTTGTTCTTGTTAGGCTGCCTCTATTCAATAACATATAAAAATTCTTAAAAGAGGGCTGCTTACTTCACGGTCTAGAATGCGGGACCTACTTGTCCGACCCCGGCATGTATATTATTCGGGCGACTTAATAACAATAGGTTCTAATTTATCGAGTAATTAAAAAAGTATAGCTTTTAAAGTCAGAAGTAGTTTTTTTTTTTTTTTTTTTTTTAAGCAAAAGTTTCATTTTAAAGCATTTGCCAAAAGTGGATTTTGGCCATTTTTAGAATAATAAAATTAAATAAGTATTTTTTATATGGCAGAATTTTTATTTTTTGAAAAAAAAAAAAAAAAAAAAACACTAGTCAAAGCATATTAACAAAAAACAATCTTAAAGCTTTATAAATACAATAAAAAATAAAGTTGACCACGTAACAATCTCTCTCTCTCTCTCTCTCTCCCTCCTATAAATTATAATGCCTTGTTTGGATGTGTATGGATCTTGGGCTAAATCTTACATCGCTTTCAGATACGATTTGCCTTCTCAATGCTCCAAAAAGCTCTTTGCTCGTGACAGCTTATTTGGACTTACTCGGATCAACTTGCAAAGAATTAAGCACTCCCACCTGCCACACGCCTAACGGCCCGTGTACGACACTCTCCAAGAACTCATCACCTATGGGCTCCGGATAGGCGCGTGCGTTACGCATGGGCGAGTGGCACTTAACCTTCCGTATCTAGGGTGCCAAATTTCCTGAAAAGGAGCTTTTACTCTAAATGCTTCCATTCCAATTATACCACCCCTACCCTAATCTAGTATTCTTCCTCCTTTAAGGCCAGACCAAACAGCATACACTTCTGGTCAATGTTTTTGCAAATTTTATAAATAATATTTGTATACATTTTTTTATTAATATTTTGTACCTATATTCATATTTAGTGTGAGATATTTATTACATAAATAAGTTGCACACCAAAAGTGAGTGTATGTATAAAATATATACAAAAAAGTGTATACAAATAACACGTATCTTTATCTTATTAAGATTTATCACTTTTAAAATATGATAATTGCAAAATAGTTTGATAGTGTGTGGACATGTCAACAACCTATGTTTCGGGTGGCCATGTGAGCCACCCGTCTGCTCGGGGGCATTGCAAGCTACCCTTCCGCTAGGGGTGGCTGCCTCCCTTTTGCACGGGGGAAGGGGGAATATATAGGATTTTTTTTAATAACAAAAAAATTTTAATTAGCTTGCATATGTGTGCATCGACTCTCTTAACGTCAGGTAAACAGTTTTGGACAGAAAATTTAAGTGAAAAACTTAAAAAAGTTAAAAGTTGGATTTAAAAATAGGGAAGTAAATTGAAATTATGCTATTACTAAGGAAATTATTTTATATTTTCCATTCTTTTTTTACTCTAAATTTCCGTACAAATGAGTGAGTTAATTCGAATTGGAGGATGATTATGTTGGTTTCAATAGAGACATGGAGCAAATATTTTTATTTATTTATTTTTTTAAAAAAAAGACATGGAGCATATGGTTTCACATGTTTAATGTTTTTCCAGTGAAGTAAATTATTACTGTCATCATTTTTATTTATTTTTAAAAAAATAAACCACCAAAATACGGACTATTCGTGGAACAGAGATCCCAAACAATTTTACTGTCTGAATTTATAATAATTCAAACAGTAAATATTGAAAGAACACTTATAGAGTCAACCTCCCCGAGACCTACTCAGAAAAATATATCATATATATTTTGATTACCTAAATGACTAAGAATCGAAACAAATGGGTGGTAATGGGTGCCAAAACAAGAGTAAAATATTGGGTAAGGAAGTAAGCATAAAAGGAGAAGCAAATTGGTGTGGGTTTGATGGGATAATCAATAAGAGAGGGCACCTGGTAATGATGATGTGACACCATTCCGTGTAAAAGGGACTTGAACGGTGAGATAAAGTTGAGAGAAAATTATGAAAACGAAAATGGGTCGGTCTGTGGGGGACCGATCACCATTCTATTTTTTTTGTAAGAGATTCTTGATGAACATATTCAACCTTCCACTCACTCTGCCACTGAAAACTACTCATCAACTTGCCTTTTGCTTAATCCAATTAATTCCACCCTATGCATGTCCCTATCCACAACATATATTCAACCACCCATACCAATTATATTATTCCACAAAATAATTCAATCATCTCCATTTCTAAAATATCATTCAATTTATCCATATACTTCTTATTTTCAATAACATTTTTCCTTATTTTTAAATTTAAGACTAGTGTAAGAAAATGATTAAATGAGTCTACTTTTCATAGAAAATTTGTGTTTCTGTTTATTAATGTGTTTTAGAGCATTTTTTTTTTAATAGCATTTTGTGACTATTTTGTATTTGAGGTTATTTGTTAACGATTTTGAAGATTTTTTTTTTTTTTTTTCTGGATAATATAATTTAATTTTTTAAAGACACCCAAGATCAAATAAAATAAGTAGATTTTATTATTTATATTTGTTTGCTTGCAAATTTGGAATGGTTCAACGCGGGTTAGGTTTTACTTATATGGCAATGCCACCGTCATAAACTCTTAATATAAATAACTTACAAAAATAGTGTTGATAGGTGTTTAAAAAAAAGTCTCTTACAAATTGTTATGACACTTACCACATCAGCTACTAAATAATTAATTTTATATGTCAAATTTTTGTACCCATACAGCACCACGTGACACTCGTGGACTCTCACGTGAGTTTATAAGAGAGTTGGATTTAAAGCTTAGTACTCCAAGTATTTTTCGATTATAAAATTCAATTGAGTAATATTATTCTTCACGCATTTCATATTGAATGTGACGTGTTTGAAATGGCTTCTAATGTCAAACACTTAAAAAAATAAATAAAAAATTATTAAAAATCCGTTATGTCAGCCGATATAAAATAGGTGTAAAGAGAAGTATTATTAAATTCATTTTTTTTTTTTTTGAATTGAATGAAATGATGTATATAGAATTTGACTTTGAGATTGATTGTAACAAAATTTGATCTTCTTCTTCTTTTTTTTTTTTTTAATTAAATCATAGTCTCTCATTAGGCACCAACATATAGGCCTTGTTTGGAAAAGTACTGTGCAGAACAGGATAGTGGGTTGTTAATTTTGGAGTTAATAAAAAATGATAGATGTGATATAAAGTAAAAAGAATTTATATAGAAAAGTGAAAAAAATTTGTATTGCAGTGAATTTTTTTATTTGAATAGTAATAAAAAATTATTGATGTAATATAAAAAATAAAAAAAGTTGAAATGTTTTGATATTGATTGTTATTGAAAAATGTAAAAATAAAGTGAATTTTTTTTTTTTTTTTTTGTTGTTGTTTGCCAAACAAGACCATAGTATCCTTCTCTTTTGGGCCATAGAAGACACATTGAGAGGCCCTAAAAAGGCCTTAAGCCCAATTAACAATTTCATGGCAAGTTCTTCCCTTCGCACCCAAAACCCTAGAAAAGCGTTTCATTTCCAAATCCCGGATTTGAGAGAACACTTTCAGAATTAGAGCGCGCAAAGCACAGAACCGGAAATGAAAATCGTCTCTTTCGCGTTTCGTTCATGTCAAAATGGCTTATCGCGCCGATCTCCGCGACCCCATTTAGTCCGAACTCTCTCTACAGATGCAACTTCAGGTGTTCTCATTGTATCTTTCACTTCTACATTCGCATATTGCTTGCTCTTTTTGTTGGATGCAAATTGTTGTGAAATTAACGTGTGTACGTAAAGGAGACAATTTGTGAAGATTTTCGTGATGGGTTATGTTGTTCTAAGGTGTATTGCTTGTTACTGTTATATTCTTGGGCAAATCGTTATGAATTTATTGTGTATGTGTGTATTATGGAGAAATTTTGTGAAGCTTTTCGTGATCGGGTTATTTTGTTCCAAGGTTTACCATAATGGGTTGTTTTCTGTATGCTATGTTCTACTAGAGTTTTCGTGGTACAACCGTGTGAGCTTCTGAATTTATTGTTTTGGTTGTCTTCGACCTTTTGAACAGGTAGTGGTGGGGTTGATGGTAATAAGCAAACAAACTCATTTGAGCGAGCAGATGAGTTTGAGAGGCGGATTTTTGGTGACTCTTCTGGGGGCAATGCTAAGTCCGATGCCTTTTTCCAAAAGCTTGATAGACTGGGGGGTCGCGACAGATTGGGTCCTAGAGTGAGTGAAGGACGTAATTCCCAGACACTGGATAGCCTAGATGAAAGTTTCAACACATTGTCCGATGGATTGGATGGGAGGTTGAAGGAAGCAGCCGCATATTTTCAGTTTGATTCAGACGAAATAATGAAAGAAGATTACACGTTTAGACCGGATATGAATTTTGAACGTGGAATGACTTATGAGACAAAGGTATTGTAGTGCACGCAGCTGAGGCCTCTATTATTCTGCCTTTCCAGTCTTCCATAATAATGGTTTTGGGATTATTTTGGAAATGCTAAAGCTTACGTTTTGAGCTGATCCTGTTTGTTCGGAGAGTATAATTTATTCTACGAGGATGTAATGATTGCGCGCCACAGAATTCACATGTGCCATTTGTTCAAGATTAATAAGTGGCATGTATTTGTGTATTGCTTGTTTTCTATCTTTCTTTTGCCCAAAATATTGTAAATACACGTGAACATGTAGCGTATTCTAATATATGGACATGCTTATGTGTGGATAATATATATATTTTTTTACAAATTGAGTCAAATGAATGGATGCTCTGATTCATAATTCATGAGATGATTGTTGTGAAAAATCCCGCGTTCATTTCTTTTTATCAGTTAAATTGGGAATTCTTAACAGCTTTTGGATGATTGATTAAGAGGGGAAAACATTAAATCAACTTGTTATTTTGCAATATTTATTCTTCCTTGAAAGAAATGTAATATTGGTTCAACTATATCATAATTCAAGGGAGTCAAATCCGTAGGCCATGTTCTACAATTTCCTTTGCTATATGCTAGTGAATATTACAATGGTGTTTAGTGTATACGTTTTTCATTTCAGTTTACCGTTTAACCTTTATTACTGGTGCTGTGATGGTGTTCTCTTTTACCATTAACCTATTTTTATTTTTCTCATTTAAGCACTGCATGACCTTATGCAGGATCTTGATCTTAGAAGGCCAGGAGTGTGGAGACCTGCCAAAGGGCCTGAATTTGAAACTACTACAAAGGAGGTTCTAGAAAAAGCTGATTTTAGGGTGAGCTTATCTGTAATTAATACATGCCTTCTCATGATTTTACGCTCTTTTGAATGCGATCATAGAAGAAGGATTACTGTTGCTTTAGATTACTAGTTGCAATCACATCCCATGTTTATGACTTATATTGATCGATATCTAAATAAGAGTGGTGAATTTATAATGATTAGGATTTTCAATTCCTGATCTTGTAAGAGCTGCCTCATCAGTAGTTGTGATTACTGAATTGGAAGGGTAGTGCATTTCACAATTTGAGGTCATTAAAGTTGGGTTTTTGTCCATTGCTTTTTTCTATTGAATTTAATTAATTGTTTATGGTCATTGGATCAAATGACATCTTTCATAAACAAGAGTGGGGACATAGGACTCTTCGATACATTAAACCTCTTGGAGTACGGTGTAGAGCACACATTCAACTGATAATTTTGAAGTATTTACTGTTAGAATATTGATTAGTACAGCCAAGATACTTTCGGGAATCAGGATGGGATACTTGTAGGGTTAAAACTAATGTCTTTAATAAAAAATGGGGCTTCTTTGGCAATTTAATGTCCTTGGGCTATAATTGAAAAAAGAAAAAATAACTGACAAGTTAGGCATTGTTGTCCCAGACTCCTGTGCCCCATGCGATTTTTCCTAGGCTGTCTTTTTTGAAGACATTAAAGATGAGGCAATTCTCGTCGACGCTGAAGTGCTTGAGGTGGTTGGAGAACACATGCTTGGATTGGGTCACAGGGTGACAACAGTGAGGAAGTTGATGCAGTCCCACCAGTGGGAGTGACAGATATTGGCTGGGCAGGTGGGGAAAAGGCAGTTGATCTGCATCAATATGATGGTGGAGAGCGTTATGGATGATAAGGTTGTTGGTCATGTGGGTTCGACGGGCTTCATTGGGTGGCCATCACTGTAGTAGACTAGTAGTAATCCCTAAAGGTTGGCTCACTCAGCGCTTTGCATCTGGGCATGATGAGAGGGTTGCAACCCTGTACTAGCCTCCATAATCAAAATCGTTCTCCATCATGTGCAATCTCTCTTTGTTTTGATGTTGTGCAGCAAGGAAGGGGATTGGGTAAGAAGAACGAAGAAGTTAGAGGAAATTGGGCTCCAAAAGATATCAAGCTTTTTGTATTTAAGTACATGAAAGAACTTATACTGGGCCTTCTATATTGGGTTCCAAAAAAAATTAGAAATTATTTAAGAAATGTTAATAAATCAACCATACCGAATAAAATGAAAAATAGCTTCTATCCTTGCTATTTTCTTAGAAAACTCAATATTTTTGGAACAGTAAAGGGATATATGGAGGTGAGTGTAAAAAAATAATCGTGGTGAGGTTATGTTGTATTTTGATGTCATGATTTTTCTTGTCTGCTACCAGACCGTTCAAAAGTGGATTTGGCCTTTGTTTTTGGTCCAAGTGGCTATTTGAGATCTTTCTATGCTGCTGCCCTTTGAAGTGGGCTTACGGTTATAATATTCTTATCACATTTTTTTTCGAAACCATATGGCATACTGCATTATTTTTAATATCAGATAAAGTATGTCTATCCTTCTTTATCTTTCTTATCTATTCTATGCAGAATGTCAGATTCCTCGCAAACTTCATAACAGAGGCTGGAATTATTAACAAGAGGAGCAAGGTAAAAATGAGACCTTATACATGAAATTAATGCGCGTGTGAAATAAATGTAGCTCAATAGATTGAATTTGAGAGAACTTATGTTGACACGCGAATCTTCCTTATATTTTCCTTGTTTATTGAGCCAAATTTATGTGTAAATCTTCCCCTTATTTTCTTTATTCATCAAGCAGACTCGCATTAGTGCCAAGGCTCAGAGGAAGGTTGCTAGGGAGATCAAAACAGCCCGAGCTTTTGGTTTAATGCCTTTCACAACCATGGGGACAAAATCGTTTATGTTTGGAAGAACTATGGAAAATCTTGATAAGGATTTCGAATATGAAAGTTATGATAGCCAGATCATTGCAGATGGTAAGGACCCTCTGGAAGCTTAGGCTACGAGGTGAATGTTAAATTTCTATGTTCTTTTTTGTCAACAGCCCCAATTGAGCACCCTTGGCAAAAGAGAAGGAGAAGAAAAATATGAAAAGAGATATCTTCATAATTAATTGGTTGTGTTGAATTCTGTGTCAACACAATGGTCTTGTTGGTATGTCATGTAAATCATTGTTTTCGTTGGCATACATCAACTGCAGTAACAACATTATCATTAGCCCGGGTGACTCGTGGCTGTAAGGATTCATAATTTTGATCAAGTGAGCATCATTTATTTCTGTTACTTAGTGTTGTTCTACTTGGTATGTTGTATATTCTCTGCAGTAGCAATTGTTGTCGTTGGCTTGACTATTTTATGCCTTTAGTGATTCATCTTTTTGATTTTATAGTCACTCTAGCATATCTATTTTGTTTTCTTGTTATTCTTTTTCGGGAAACTACACTTAGCCCTATCAATCTACCATCTTATGGTCTGTTTAGGTTTGCGATTTTAAAAAGTGCGATTTAAAATAGCAATTTTAAAAGTAATTTTTAAAAATGTAGTTAAGCGTTTAAAATCGCACTTTGGCCTTTAAAATCTTAGATTATCTTTTAAAATTTTGCATTTTCAAAAATGTACTTCCTTGCCTATTATTTGAAAAAATAGTTTTTTGCGTTTTTAAATTTTTAAATTGCATTTTTTAAAAAATGCAATTTCTAAACAGTTAATTTTTTGTGATTTGATTTGAAATTGCACATTTTGTCTAAAAAATTGTAATTTCAAACGCACTCTTATTTGCAATGTCTTTTCAATCTTTTAATTGGTTTAACGTGCCTTGCTGGTCTATCAAAGGGGTTGCTATTTTTCCTTTTTGCCCTCCAAAAAGACAAATATCTCAATTTTTTTCTTAAAAAAAATTTAAAAAAGCAAAATAAAACTTAGTTTTTTTTTTTTTTTTTTTTTTTAATTTTTTTTTTTTGGTGGGGGGTGTGAGTGTGTGTGGTTATTTGAAGAGAAAAGGGGGGTAGATTGGTACAATACATTAAACCAAACTAATTGAAAGATTTGAGGACATTGCAACAAGATAAAGAGCGGAGGACATTACAAATTGAGTGAAATTTTTTTTTTTTTATTTTTTTTGTCAAACGAAACAAAATTAGTACACCTTTTATGCTTCTAATCTCTGAATAGCGAGAAATCCGAATTTTAAATTATTTTGATACACCAAAATTTAATTTACTAACGTACAATATAAAACGTGAGTGTAAATCCGATCGAAAGAAATCTTCATTGTACACTTACGAGGAATAAGTGTAGTTCCTCATGTGTTTTTTATTTTTATTTTTTATTAATCATATGGGACCTTTCAAATTAAAAGTTAGAAATAGACGAAATATATGATTCGGTTTGATAGCTTCTTGACCAAAGGGTCAAGAAAAGGGCCACACAAAAGGTGTTTGTGTAGCAGACTAAAATATCAGCTAGCTGCTGGTAGGCACACCTGCTCCGACAACACTCTTGGTTGATATGGCGAAGAGTATGTATGTGACATCTAATCCTGGAACCTATATATATAGACTACAATCTATGAAGATTTTTCTATCATGGAGCTTCAAACTTTTTCCCAGGGAGACGATTACTTACAGCAAAGAGTCTTGGTTTGGCTTTCTTTCATAACACTTATTATTAACTTTTTTTTTTTTTTTTTTTAAAACAAAAAATTAACAGACAATAAAAAAACACAAAATGCTCAAAACTATTTTCTTGTAACAAAACCAGTACCAAACAAAAGCTTTGTTTTTCCAGTTATTTTGGGAATTTTTTCTTTGGGGTTCTCGGTTTCAAGCTCATTCTAAGGCCCCGTTTGAAAACCACTTTTCCCTCCCCTCCCCTTCCCTTCACTTCTCCCAAAAAACATCAACTTCAAAACATTCAGAACTTTTTCACTTTTTATATCACATCAACACTTTCTTATTACTTTTTAAATAAAAAATTCACTACAGTATAAATTTTTTTTCACTTTTTCATATAAATTATATCAACTTTATATCACATCAATTTTAATTTTCAATCATTCGAAAAAAAACCCAAGGGGAGGGGAGGGGAGGGAAGGGGAGGGGGAGGGGAGGGCAAGGGGTTTTCCCACGTGTTAATTAACTAATTATTAATCATAACTATCATTAATGAGTCACCTATTGTTCATGAGTCAATGTCACAGCCTATCTAATCAAGTTATATGTATTATTATAAAAATACCTCCTCGAAAGTCTACTGTCTACATTAAAGCAAATGATTAGTTTTAGACGCTTAAAAAGGAATTAGTTATTTTTAATTCAACTTTTGTTATTTTATTTATTTTTACCATTTAGATAGAATTTTTGTGAGAAGATTGTAGTAAAAATTGTAGAATTCTAAATATTTGTTTACGATCTTGTACATGGCTTAAATACAATCTTAATCATGTGTATATAAGTTTTATTCAAGGTTTGTATCATTTGATATTAGAGCTATTATCACGTCAAGCATGATATCAGACGCAACTCGTAGGCTTCGTTTGGTTTGCGAAATATGCCCCCCGGAGACCCCTCAAGGAGTGGTTGCGGCCACCCACCATTTTTCAACTTTTTTTTTTTTAAAAAAAAAATAATAATAATGTGTGGATTTTTTTTAGTAATTTTGATTGGAGGATTTCAATTAAAGTGTATGTGTTGTTACCAAACTAAATATTATGAATAATCATTCCATTTCACTTCTATTTTATTCATGAGAATAACTATTCATTTTCCCAATGGAATACTCATTTTGCAAACCAAATGAGGCCGTAAAGTATGTGATCAAATAGGTTGCAGCTTTATGGTTGAGTTACGGAGGTGGCGATCTATAGGCTGGATTAAAATGTCTTGGTAGTATGTATGAAAATAATATTAAATCATTGAATACTAATAGGAGAGTGAAGTCGCCAAAAGAGAAAGAGTTATCATTATGCCAATGTTAATAGAGTATAGTCGTCGTAGACGTCAATTGCAGAATGCTATGATATATTACAATCCTAAGTATCCCACACAGCTTAAGTGCAATTTTAACCATGTATATATACTCTTGAATACCCTCCTTTTGCAAGATGATTTTCAAAAGTGAATTCTACTCAAAATTTGTATGAACTACATTTCCTTTCTCATCAATTCACAGACCTCCCAAAATTAGGAAAAAGAACAAGAAAAAAACTAAATACAACATAGTTTTTTTGTTTTCTTCCCCTTCCAGAATTTAGTTTATATTTTATAAACATTTATGCATTGTTTGGTTCACTATAAAGACTCATGGAATTAAATACTTATTCCTATATAATAGTCATTTTTTTTTATTATCACCAAATTAAAAAGTATGAATAACTATTATATTCTACTTTTTTTTTCATATATTAATTCAACTTTCCTGTTTATGGACTTCAAAATTTAAATTATATATGGATAATATATTTTGGAAAGAGTGGTGGAAGAGTGGTGGAAGAGTGGCAACCATCCGCAAGTGTAGCTGTTCCGACAGCTAATAATAGCTCAAAGGACTTCAGGGGTGAGCTTTTTGCAGCATTGAATTTTCTTAAAATCTCACCAAATTAATTACTAGACCAATCCAAACTATATATAATAGGTCGGCTTCCTTACTTTTCATGCAGCGACTTCATAACTACCCACTGCATTGACTTTTGCGACTCAATTTTTGCCCTATATCTTTTAAACCCACCTAAACATCACCAATAATATTTATTTCGAAAAAAATTAAATTTACTCCCTAGATTTTTAGGTGATTTTTTTTAATATGGTATTTAGGTTTTCAATTTTGATAATTAGGTTCTTGGGTTTTTCGGTTAGTTTCAAGAGAAATGCTAGAGCATCTACTGTGGTCATTCTTAGATCATTTTGTGCGACTTGACAAAAAAAAAAAAAAGAGGAATAAAGAGAAAATTGGTTACAAGCTGTATTTTTTTTTTATTATTATAAAAAAGGGTGCCAAGTCAACACAGAAGGACCCAAAAAGAATTATAGTAGATGCTATAGAATTTCTCTAGTTTCAAATGGGTTTCTCCATCAATCTATCGTCCAATTAATTAATGGTATGTCTCACCATACCAATTAATTACTGCTATGTGGTTCTCGTTTGGAATGTTATGTGCCAACTGTATGTGTCACGTGGTACAATTAGTTTATATTATTAATATCCCTAAATAAAAAAAATTAGAACAATTAAAAACAATTTGTTTTTAGAGAGGGCTGGCTGACCACTATTAATTGGTGAGAGGGGTTACCCCCTCATTACATGACTTGTCAAATGAGAGTTGTGTGTCATTAATTAATTGATTTGACGTGGCATATTATTAATTAATTGGACATGAGGTTAATAGAGAAACATATTTAAACTAGAGAGAAACTTAAAAATCTAATTGTCAAAATTGGAAACATAAGGAGTAAATTGAAATTGCATTAAAACCTAAGAATTAAATTTAACTTTTTTTTTTTTGTTGGATGAATTAAAGCTTTATAACCCAAACTCAAAGTTTACAACTCTCCAGTGTTTACTGCATTCACATTCTAACAAGGGACAAACCTCCAAGAAGAATAACAGGTACTGCTGTTCACAAAACAACAAGCAACAAAACCTTTAACACTCAAATAAGAATAATGTTTTTTGCACAACTTTACCTCCTTTTTTTTTTATTTTTTTATGATCAACCATTGAATTTGTTTTTTTACATGTAAGCCCTAAATATTCAATGATTAATCTTAAAACAAAATTATTAGAGTTGTGTAAAAGTTATGCAATAGTTGTGCAAGAAACATTAGTCCCCAAATAAACCTCACAATCATAGAACAACCGAAAAGACACCTCAACATAAAGACCACTACGCATTGAATTAAAAAAAGACCACTACTCATTTGAATAATGTTATTTAATTTGAACATAGCATTTGTTGTTAATATTTGAATGATAAATAATAAATTTAATTATTTAATTAATATTCTATCTCTATCGCGTGAGACAACATGTATAATACTTAATTGAAATAAAAATGCAAGGTTTGAACTCAGACCTTTATTATAATAACTATAAATTTAAGAATATAATTAATATTGGATTGCATCTCTCCCACGCATACATTAAATACGTAAGTTTATGTTAACTAATTTAAAATTAATCTCTCTATTTTGTTATCTCCCAATCTTTTTTTTTTTTTTTTATGAATAATCTCCCATTCTTCTTCTTCTTCTTCTTCTTCTTCTTCTTCAACTTCTTTATTCTCTCTCTCTCTCTCTCTCTCTCTCAATGAAGAAGAAAAAAGCACAACTGTCACTATCTTTCAAATGACAATTCCACCTTCTTTCTTCACGATCATTCTCTTCCTCATCACCCTCGTACGTCTCTCGCCTCCAACTGTAGTTAATGGCCTCGGCTCGGCCTCCACCACCGCCATCACCTTCGGCTCCACCACAGTCTGCGGTATCATCGCCGCCGAGCCCACCCAGAGAGTCCAATGCTACCAAAACGGCCAAGTCATCTCAGTCCAACCCAATGTCTCATTTGAAGCCATCTCAGGCGGTGACGACTTCTTCTGCGGCCTCACGTCTGGCGGCTTCAGCCTCCTTTGCTGGGACACTAGCGCATCATACTCGAGCTTTGAACCAAAACGTTTATATTACAGCAACACGGTCAAACTGACTGATCTAGCAGTCGGCGATACTCAAGTTTGCGCTAAAGAGATCAACTCTGGTATCGCCAGGTGTTGGAGAGGAAGTAATCAAGGTGGGTCTAACTTTTCAGCACCTGGGGAAGCATTAAAGTTTCGTGCGATGACATCTGGAAGTGGGTTTTCATGTGGCATTTTGAAGAACAATAGCTCTGTTTTATGTTGGGGAAACGGTTATATGGTATCCGAGATTCAGAGACAGTTCGGGAATTTGTCAATGTCAAGCTTAGTAGCCGGAGAGTCTCATGTCTGTGGCTTGACAACGACCGGAATGTTGGTTTGTAAAGGGAACAATGGTTCCGGTCAACTGGATGTTCCTTTTAGTTTTGCTTCTGAGTTTTCTGGTTTGGCGTTGGGAAGAAATTTTACTTGTGCTATGAGGGCAAGAAATGGATTGGTGGCATGTTGGGGAGGAAGCAATAGATTTGAATTTGACAACAGTGTGATTGAAAACATTTCCTTTGAGACTATTGTTGCAGGTTTAGATTTTGTATGCGGATTAACGTCGAGTAATTTATCGACGATTTGTTGGGGACCCGGGTGGTCCAACATGACCGGCGAGCTTCCATTGGGAATTGTTCTTCCGGGTCCATGTGTTTATTCTTCATGTAACGCATGCGGTGTATATCCAAATTCTGAGGCTCTGTGTGATGGGTCTGGGAATATATGCAAGTCTTGCACGATTGAAATGCCGTTGGCAGTTCCAGTGCCGCCGGTGGCATCATCACCGCCTTCACAGCCGGTTTCTCCACCCGCAACCAAAGCCAGGAACAAGTTTTCATTGCCGTTTATGATTGTTGGATCAGTCGGCGGTTTTGCAGGCATTTGCAGCATTGTCTTTTGCTTATGGGCTGGAGTACATGGTTTGTTGCGCAAGAACGATTCTAATTCTGTTCAACCCAACAATGTGGATACTGTCGCTGATTCAAATGCCCCAACTCCAAGCTCATTGAAGAGGCAGAGAAGTGGGTCGTCAACAACATCCAAGCACACGGACAGGACGCGGATCTTTTCTTTCTCAGAGCTTTCCTCTGCCACCAACAACTTCTCAATAGAAAACAAGATTGGCGCTGGGAGCTTCGGCAGTGTTTACAAAGGCAACCTCATGGATGGCCGCGAAGTCGCCATCAAAAGGGGAGAAACTTCTGTCAGAACAAAGAAATTTCAGGAAAAAGAAATCGCCTTCGATTCTGAATTGGTATTGTTGTCTCGGATTCACCACAAGCATTTAGTTGGGTTAGTCGGATTCTGTGAAGAGAGCGACGAGAGGCTTCTGGTTTACGAGTACATGAGCAATGGTGCCCTCCATGATCATCTCCATAGCAAGAACAATGTTGAAAGAAGCAGCAGCGTTTTGAATAGTTGGCAAATGAGGATCAAAATTGCATTAGACGCTGCGAGAGGAATTGAATATCTGCACAGTTACGCAGTGCCGCCCATCATTCACAGAGACATCAAGTCCTCAAACATACTTTTAGACGCGAATTGGACTGCAAGAGTGTCTGATTTTGGATTGTCACTGATATTGAGACCAGATTCTGAACATGAATCCATGTCATCCAAGGCCGTTGGAACAGTCGGCTACATAGATCCTGAGTACTATGTACTAAACGTTTTGACAGCAAAGAGTGATGTCTATGGCTTAGGCGTGGTGTTGTTAGAGCTTTTGACAGGGAAGAGAGCTGTGTTCAAGAATGAAGAGGATGGGACGGCGGGTCCTATAGGCGTGGTGGAGTATGCAGCGCCACTGATATTGGCGGGGGAGCTGCAAAAGGTGGTGGATCGAAGGGTTGGGCTGCCGGAACTCCACGAGGCCGGGGCGGTTCATCTGTTGGCTTACATTGCTGCGCGTTGCGTGAGCTTGGAGGGAAAGGAGAGGCCTGGCATGAGTGACATTGTTGCCAATTTGGAGAGGGCAGTAGCTCTTTGTGAGGAGAACCCCGGCAGACTCTCTCCTACTACAATGTCCACTCGTTCAGAATGAATTTTCTCACCCAAAGAACCCAACGGAAATTATTTTTCTCATATATTAATTTTTTTAACTAAATTTTCCATCTGGGTTGTACTCAAATTTTCAATGTCCTATACATTTTTTTTTCCCCTGTAATTTTCTAGTGAGTAGCTTCTAATGTGTTTTGGACCTTGGTGGTCCATCACTAACATATTCATCCTCCCTATTATCTTGTTTTGGTATCAAAAAATGAAGGGTAATGCTGCCATGAGTAATACAATTTTGATTACAAGTTCCTTACATTAATGAAGGTCCAGGTTTGATTGAAAATTGATAGGTCACTTTGTTGTTATTAATTAGTTAGTGGCTGACCCGATAAGTAACATATAACATATTCATCCGGCCAGTCAAATGTTAGTTTGGCTAATTGAAATGCTAAAATGTGAGCAAAATGAGCTGCACCCGACTCAACAATTCAAAAAAAAAATTGGTGAAATTAAAAAAAAAAATTGAAAGATAAATACATTAAATTAAGAGTTTTTAAAATTTAGAGAAGTAGCTGCAAAAATGTCTCCTCAAAATGACAATTAAAGCTGGAGTTTCCCAAAAGAAATTATTATTCTTTTGCACCTGAAAATGTTGGAGAAGTTTGAATTCTATTTGCACTTGTCTTGCTCGTCTTGTTTTGGTATACAATTGAAAGGTATTTTTCTTTTTGCACCTAAAATGGTACTGTATTGTTTGTTGGTCTGCCAGAAATAGGGCATAAAAAGATCCACTTTTACAGATTCCAAACAGCTTCAGTGTGGCCGTATTATGGGATCCAAATCACGTTCATCCAAATCCAAACCTGATTCATTGATCGAACAACTTGGGTTAAACTATCTTGGCCAACCAAAAAAGAAAAAAGAAAAACTTGAAACAACGTTATTAACTCAGAAGTGGATCAAGATCTGGCCTAGGTTTGTGCACACTCGTAGAGCTAATGATTCTGACACATATTTGTTCACGACAGGCTCCTTTGTGTTGTGCATGCTTCTTTTAGAAGAGGGTATTTTTTATTTTTTAGTTTTTTTAAAAATGTTCTAAGGTAATATAAATGTTGAACTAATTTTGAGTATTTTGTGTTATTAGGGCATTTTCGGCAGATTAGGCAAACGTTCTATTTAGTTAATATGACCATTTTTTCTCTTCTAGCATAGTCGCTAGAGACGAGGTAAATGCGTAACTATATATATATATATATATATATATATATATATATATATATATATATATATATATATATATGTTACTTTTAAGTTGTTTATTGTTCGTCTCTTTTTCATGAAAATATAATATAATAAAAAAAAAGGAGTGAGAAATAATATTTGAAAGCGAGTAGATAATATAATAAAAAATCTATTGGAGAGTAAATAGAAAAAACAGTATACAAATTTGCATTTTTTTTAACATATTGTTATTAGAGATGCTCTTATGGGTTGTTTGTTAATAGTGTGTTTTGAGAAAAGAAAACAAAAGGAATTGAAGAAGGAAATTAACAATGTTATCAAACAAAGCTACAACTTAACTCAAAAGGTAGAGGGGACGTTTCAACAAAATAGAATAAAAGCGGGATAAAAATATGTTATATAGTATTATTCTTTATATTTATGTCATATCAGAACACTTTAAAAAAAAAAAAAAGTACACACTTTTGACCTTTTTTTTTTTTAAAAAAAAAAAAAAACACAAGAGTATTTTGAAAATTTTGATAAGATTTAACAGAAAATCTTAACGGATTACCCTTTATTGACACATTTGAAAACTTGGATACCCTAATTTAAGACATTTAAAAGTTCAGTACCATTTTTTCAAAACGAAGAATACTCCGATACCCTATTATAAAGTTATCTTTTTTTCTAACTTTTGTTTTCTATCCTCAAGTCAAACAACTCATAATATAAAAACAATACACAAAACACAAAAATTGTTCCACCTTCATATTATTACTTCATAAATACTTTTTTAAACTAAAAATAATAATTTTTTTTTAAAACGGCCAAAATAGATTAAGAAACAAACCCAAAGCTTTCGGCCAAGATATAATTGTTATTGGCAATGGGGGGCTCGTGAGTGGGCAGTGAATGAAACGTGGCCCGTGTGTAGATGATAGATCAATTACAGGCTGTAGTGCCAGCTGTGGGTTTCGTCAACTATCTACTGAACGTGGGATTTTGAAATTCCCCTCTTCATTTGTCTACTTACTATTTTAGTCGGGACAAGGACATGTGATTAAGCAGTGAACTACTAAATACGGAAACTAAAGTAACAGAGTTTAATTGATTGTACCGAAGTAATTTTCTCTAATTCATTTTCAAGGAAATTTGTCCAAATTTATCCAGATATGTGAGCCCCACATTGTGCATTGTGATATCAAGTCCGGCCGGCCATCATACTTACAAAATTAAAAAAAAAAAAAAAAAAAAAATGTCCGGCCAGCCATCCTCCTCAATGACAACTTACTAAGCGGCGGCGGCGGCGGCAGCAGCGGAATCACTTAAGGTTTTGAGGGGCTTGACTCCCAAAGTCCTAAGTTTTCTTAAAAAATAAAAATAAATAAAATTTTATTTATTTATTTATTTATTTTTTTAATTTTAGCCCCCTCAATTTTTTTTTTTTTTTCATTTAACCCCCCAAATTGTAAAAGTTGGTTCCTCCCCTAGTGGTGGGGAATGAGATGGAGGGTTGGCTAACTTGGGAGACACGTTGGATGTAAGAGTTGGATTATTAAAGCAGTAGCAGTAGATTCCTTACCATTTTCTCTAATTTAAGGAAAATTTAGGGAATCAAATCACATTTTTTTCCCTATACAAAAACATTGCACAATAGCTTCCCTTTATCTTTTTCTATATATTAAAATAATATATATATATATATATATATATATATATATATATATATATATATATATATATATATATATATATATATATATATATATATATATATATATATATATATATATATATATATATATATACTTTTATCTTTTACCATTATCAATGGCTGGTGCAGTTCCAGCAGACCAACACTGCTTATCTCTGCCCAGATTCTCAAACGAAAGGTGCTACAATAGTTTTTGCCTATTGAACTATACAATCGTGCTGTTCGCATAATCACAAAGAATTGTTTGTAATTTAGTCAAAGCTTCTTCATTTTTTCAAGTTATTCTTGGCATTGCAGATCCAAAATGAAGGCCATTATTTGCAACTCGAAGCTAAGGACGCTTTGCCGAATGCTCTTCTTCTAGCCGCCAAGAGATTCAGTTCGGGCCCTCCTCCAGTGAGTACTGCAACAACTAGAGATCCGGCGACAGCGAATCGGTTCGAAACGACACCGTTCACAGCTGGTCTAGGTGCTTCAACTAGTGGTGCAGAGATCAATGAGGGAGAGTTCGCCGGAGGCAGAGAAGGAGGAGAGTTCACAGTGGGAAAGGAAGGAGAATGGGGGTTGGTTCAGCTACTGGTTCTGGTTGGGAAATGAAGGAGAATGGAAAGAAAGAGGAGGGGCGAAAAGGACGCATGAAAGACTGAATGAGAGAGGAGAGAGGAGAGAGGAGAGAGAGATTTTTTTTATTAAAATAATGTATTGAGTAGCTACAGTGCTACCCAATGTAGGGCAACTGTTGTGGCTTGTTTTTTGGTAACTTTTTAAAAATTTTCTCTATTTTAGGAAATAGAACCACTTAGGCCATCTCTAGCAGTTGGAGTTAAAGTAGTTACTCAAAAAGTATCAATCTCTACTTTAACCACTAGTTTTCTTAAAAACACTCCAACAATAATCTCTATTCCACACTTCATTTTCTTTAAATAATATTTTTTTATTGTTTTATTTTCTTTCTCTCCCTCTTCCCTCACCCTCTCTCTCTCTCTCTCTCTCTCTCCGGTCACTTCTTGTCGGTGGGTTTACCAGAATTCCACCCCCAACCAACTTCCGGCCAAAACACTCTCCGTTCACTCCTCCTCGCCGGTGGGTTCAGTAGAATTCCACACTCAATTAACTTCCGGTCAAAACAACAACAAACACAAATTATCTCCAAAATTGATCAAACCCAAATTCACTAATCAGGAGACAGGAGTAAACAGGGACTGCAAAATATTCTCCAACAAATCTCATCGGTTTGTTTAAAATCCAACAAGAGATTCATACACACACACACACGGCCGGAAGTTCACAACACAGCCAACACACACAACCGAAATTACTAACGCCACCACAGAGAACACACCAAATCGGCCAACTAAGGAGAAATCCACAGAAAACACCTTTCAACCTCTGGAAGTCGCCGGAAATCACTCTTCAACCGTTGGACGACGACCCGCAACCTGCAGGAAAATCGGTGCCTCTGCTCAACGGAAATTGGCACCTCTGGTTGCCGATAATCGGGGCCTCTACTCGCCGGAAAAAAATCGGCGCCTCTCCTCGATCGACTCACCTTTCTCAGATCTCCTTCTCTGATTCTTCTTCGAACCCTAAGCGGGAAAGTGGGGGACATGCGGGATTGAAAGAGAGGGATGGAGATGAGAAGTGAGTGAGCGAGAGAGAGACTGAAGTGTGGGAGAGGGGAGAGGGTGAGAGACAGAGAAAATATAATAAAAAATTAGATAACTGATGAAAAGTGAATAGCCAGTAGTAGCTATTCACTGTTGATGAAGTTAAGAAAAAAGTTAAGATGATTACTCTGCTGGAGGAAGAAAAATAGACAAAAATAGTCAAATTTGACTTTTTGGCTAAAGTAGAGCATTTGCTGGAGATACTCTTATAGGGCATCTGCTACTAATACTCTTAAGCTGTCTCGAATGAAGCCTTTGGCGAAGGAATTTGGATTAAATGGAGAGGATGATGATGGAGAACTTGTGACAATAGTTTGCTTCAACGGGTCTATTGTTTGCGTTGTGTTTATTTTTTACGTTGTGTTGAACAATTTTCTGAGTGGTAGAAACTAGAAAGTCCATATACAGACGTTGTAGTCAATTTTTTTTTTTTTCTACGCAGACATTTTGAAAGGAAATCATAGTTTCCATTAAATATCAGCATTTACTACATACACCAACTCACTAGGACAGGAGTTAATCCACACTTGATTACACTGCTTTGACAGAGCTAATTTTGCTAGACTATGAGCTGCTTTGTTTCCTTCTCGTCTCACGTGGGAGACCTTCCAAGACACCAACGATCCCAACATCTGCCTTGTCTCGGCCAAAAAATGCCCATGGACGGAATCCACTTCCTCCGGATTAGAGAGAGTTAGAATAATCTCTCGGGCGTCACCTTCTAGATCAACCGATTGAAACCCCATAAAACAGCCAAAAGAGACGGCGCTCCGAGCGCCGATTGCTTCCGCAGACATTAATGCCGTTTAAAAGAATCTGGTTGCTCCTTCAAAAACAACGTCATCCGTTTTAAATTTTCTTTCATTCAATCTGCACCCTTTTTAACAGCAAATATGCTGTACTTTTATTTAACAGATCGAACTGCAGTCGGATCTATTTTATATAATACCCTGTGAAAGAGTGGTTTTATTTTTCTATATTTGTGTTCTCTTTCTATATTTACCTTGTAATAAATAATAATTGGAGTCAATATAAAAATATATGTAGCCCTATTGGTAATTTGGTATTATTAGAGAATCAAGATGCACGTGAGCTTCGAAGACCAATCATCTCAAATCTTTTGTGTCACTTTTCTATCTCTTCCCTTTATAATTTATTTTTATTTTATTTTTTAACGATTAGAAACATTAAACCCATTACCATTATCATGGAATCCTAACAACCACAATGAAGTCAGTGCTGCTGCCCCCAATGCACACGCCATTTGAAATGGAAAAGAGTCGGGTTAATTATAAAATAAGAGATAAAATTATTATTTTAATTTTTGGAATAATTTTATCCATTGTTTTATAACTAACAGACTCTTCTCAATTTTATTTAAAATAGAGAGAATTTTATTCCTAATAATAGATGCTCATAGCAAAAAATGATGACGTGTTTTAACGAACGATCATACCATAAGAAAGGTGGTCATCCTCATACTTTGATCATCTTTATTTATGAAAGTTAGAGGAGAAACAATGCAACGACATTGAAAAATTGCATGATGGTTGATCAGAGATAGTGGGAAAGGATGGCCGATATTGGCCATGTCCCTCTCCCTCTTTTGAAAATTTTATTTACTATAATATATAAATAGTTCAGTTTATATATTTTTGTTCAAAAAAAAAAAAGTTCAGTTTATATATTTGAGTCAAAAAATAATTAAGTTTGGCCTATGTCCCACAAAAAAAAAAGCTTCGTCCTTTGTTGGATTGTAATTGAGCCGAACTGAGTATTAAATATTAAAGTTTGATTCATTTAATTTTTTTGAACACGAACTGAGCTCCATTTTATCATCTAGCTAGATAATCGATCTGTTCAAGCTCTGTTCATTTATTTTTCGAATAAACTCGAACTTGTTCATGAGCTACTTAATTAACTTATTCATTTCATATAAAAAGTAAATGTCGTTATTTTTTTTTTTGTAAATTCATACTAATTATTAGTTATTTAATTATGGTTAAGATTTATTATTTGATTAATTAGAAAAATCAACTCAAATCTTAAATAATCTAATTTTGAGTTTATATGTTTATCTTATAGTATGTATATACATTTATTACATACATACAAACACATACACATAAACCCACCCATATACACACAAATACATATATTTCTATTCAGACTCACAATTACAATAATTTAAGTTATACGTATTACGTTAAGAAGAAAATTCATTTTTATCTTTTTAAATACTTAACAAGTTCTCATTACAAAGTTAAAAATAATTTTATAAAATAATTAAAATGAAATTATACGAGCCTATACGAGTCAAGCCGAACTTATACGTTTAATAAATGAGCCTAATTTTTTTTTCAAACTCTATTTAATAAATGAACCGAGCACGAGCCTCTTCGCGAGTGGCTTTGTTCATTTACAGCCCTACCTTTGGCCCTATTATAACACAAATCATTTTATACCCTAACCATAACCGCCCAAATCTATCATTAAAAAAAACTAGGCATGAGCAATAACCTCCACCAGCAATGTAAAAGAGATTTTAATGCAGCAAAGACATAAACATAGAAGGTGAAGCGGTATGGCTACGACAAAACGCCGTGTTCCGTTTTAATAGGTATTTGATTTGAAAATTTAAATATATTAATGCTCCGTTTGTTTCGACGTAAAATGATTTCTGAAAAACGATTTCGGCATTTTCCGGTGTTTGGTAGGGGCGAAAATAATGGTCAACGAAAATCATTTTCGGTTTGACCGTAAAAGCTTCTTTAATTTTCGGAAAACGATTTACAATTTTTAAAACCGTAAATCGTTTTCCGAAATGAAACTCTTCGTCCTTACACGCATGTTTGATATCCGATCGTCATAATTTAACAATTATCGGTCGTCGGAATTCGGTCGGCGTCGGAGTCCGACAATATCCGGTCGTCGGAATTCAGTTGGCGCCGGAGTCCGAGAACATCCGGTAACCGGAATCCTGCCGGTGCCGGAATCAGGTCACCGGAATTGTACCGGAGCCGGAATCCGGCCACGGGATGACCAAATTCCGGCCGGAATTTACCGGTTTCTGGCCAAGCTGGCCGGATCTGGCCAAAACGGCTGGGATCCGGCTATTGATCCAGCCGGATCTGGCCTAAACGGCCAGGATCCGGCCATTGATCCGGCCGGATCCGGAAGATTCTGGCCGGAATCCGGCCATTTTGGCCGGATCCTATCAAACTTTTTCGCCGGAATCCGGCGACGGGGACCGGACGTTGCCGGATTCCGGCGACATTTGCCAAACTCTGATTTTTGCATTTCGTAATTTTTTCGTGCGAACCAAACACCGAAAAATATTTTTAAGAAAATTATTTTTTTCTGAAAATAATTTCGTCGAAATCATTTTACGACGGAAATCATTTTACGTCGAAACAAACGGAGCATAAGAAACAATTATTTTGTTTATTTTCTTTTGCTTATTTTTTTTGTTAATACTGATTGAATACTAATTTTTCTTTTTAATTATTAGTTTAATTTTCAATCTTAATATATTTTTTATTCATATTTTGGCTCCCTTATCTTATCATATATCTCATTTATGCTTTATTCCCTTTGGATAAAAATTTATGGTTCCAACCCTAATTAACGATGGTCTATATATTAGGGAGTTGGAGGACAAATTTGATTCATTCTTTAATATTCATTCTCTTTAATTGTTTTCCTCCTGAATTTCTACTGTCATGAGATTTATCCTTCCAAGCACTTGCATTCTTGAAGCTTTTTTGCTTATGATTTTTGCTATGACACAAGTAACCATATACATAATAATGAATTTCAATACAACGTCGAAGTTATTTAAACAATTAATTCAATTCGCATAAGAAGCCTTACATTTTTGAATTTGTTTCCCTTTTTATCATGTAAGGGAACTGCTCGGATGCCACTTCTCAACTCTGATACAGGTAGACATGTCTGACCTCCGAAGTCATTCTTCCCTGATGCGTCATACTCGGCAACTTCAATTCGAAGAACAGCTAACTCGGGAGCCCTCAGTGGGAATTCAAACTCCTTATTCCATGCTGGTTGCCAGTCATCCTCAATTACTTGTGTGTGCTTCATATGATGTTGATCAATTGGGACTCCAGCAATTCCAATCTGAAGTATGAATTGTTTACTTAGTTACCACATACATGTATTAATGTATATCATGTTCAAGTTTCAAGTAGGACCGGCAATTTTTGATAAGATTTGCATATTTGACACGAACCAACACAAAATTTGTGAGTTAAGATTAAGGGATATGAATCGTTTAATTAAATGAATTGGATCAAGGTTGACTTATATAGTCTTATACCCATGCCTTAATACGACCTGAGCCTAACACACAATAACTTCTTAGAGCATCTTGATCAAGACAGTCAGATAGGGATGCATGCATACTAGTTAATGTAAGATACTTTTTAGGGATAAATATAAAATCAGTCAATGTGGTTGGCCTAAATTATAAAACGCTCCATATGCTATAAAAAATAATTCAGAGATCCTCAGGGTAGGCTAAAATAATAATTTAGTCTCTGCAGTCCAATTTCGTCAAAACACTTGACAGGTTCCGTTAGTGTGCTATGTCAGCATCAATAGAATGACGACACTTGCCGCTTTTAATAAAAAAATATATTAATATATTAAAATATAAATACATCAAACTTGAAGCCACCCCCTTTCATTTTTATTTCTTTCTTTTTTAAAAAAAATTAATTTTTAAGTATTAAGTTATATATAATTATATTTTTAATTTATTTATATTTTTTTTTAAAAGAGTGACACGTGTTATAATTCTATTGGTGATGACGTGACACATTAATAAAATTTGTCAAAGTATTTTGAAGGAATTTGATCACATGGACTAAATTATTATTTTGGCTTATCACAAGAACTTGTTAATCATATTGGCACCAAATGATGTGGAAGGAGCATTCTCATGTAGAGCAAATTGGTTTATATTAGACAAAAAGAATTTTAATTTGATCAACTTACTCTGACAAAAAAGTCGGGTGGTGAATATAGATCGAAGTGTGTGCGGCTGAAATCTGAACGCCACCCTTCTCCCATGTAGACTTTTACCTGTTTTTTTTACCATAAAGATAACCCAGATGAGCAAAAAAGCTACTAAAGCAAATGAAAGAACGAAACACTTCTAATATTTAATTGAAATAGAGATAAATATTTTGATAGTATGTTAAATCACAAATTATTTCAAAAGTTTAATTAAATTAATAAAAAAAAATAGTGAATTTAATCATTCAAATTAATATTGTAACAAAAACAACCTAAATGAAGCCTCACACCTTCAATATTGTCTTAACCGCCGGTGGCGGCTCTAGACTGACATGATGATCAAAGACCCGAGGATCAAAGACCTCATTATTTGAATCTACCTGCAACAAAAAGTCAGGTTTTTTCACATAACCGCAACCGCCATTGGCTCTGAACATGCCTTGCATAATCCAAAGGTACTTCCCCTCTCCCTACATGTCACGGTAAAGTGGGGAAAATTATTAGCATAGAAATCATCAAGCTTGAGCAATCGTACGTTCCTAAAAATTGAATTTATCCTTGGCTTTTCAAGATTTACAAGTTAATAGAAAATTTTACCATATGATCACAAATTAATGATCTTTAGATTCTTTACTCAGTTAATTATAGGTGGCCGGTGCCACCTCGATTTGGGGTGGCTCCCAGCCTTCCCCATGGGCCGGGGGTGGCCACGCAGCTCCATATATAGCCCCAGAGTAGGCTGGGATGGTGGCGTGGCCACTTATAATCTCTCTCTTCTTAACTGTACCAAGATAGCACACATCCTAACCGGTCTTACCTGCATATTAAATGCAACCATTTGAGCTCCATGCCTCCATCCCAGCATAGGATCGTAATTAGATGAGTCCAAGCGCATACCTTTAGGGTAGATCCTCAGCAAGTTTTTTTGGGTAAACCTAGAGCAGAAAGCATCAGATATATCATGTTATCATGTTATGGTAATGGATCATATCATTAACATGGTATTAATTAGTATTAACATTCTATACATATGGATCATATGATTCATCTTATGCACCAAGCTACCATTTGAGAGAGAAAGAGAGAGAGAACAAGATCGAACAATTAGTTACCTGACAATATCAGTTCCATACGTACTTGCAGCATTTTCAAGCTCTTGCTCACTCAAGCTAAGACGTCTAACTTTATTAGGATCAGTTTCCCAGATATTTAATGCACCTTTAGGCTTTCCTGCATGAATGGCAATTAAGCTCCTATATTGAGGAGTAGCATTTTCCTCGTCTTCATACTCGTCATTCGGCTCAACCTGCTGTCAATTGGGTAAATTAAATGATTAAATTCATCCATTTAAAATCAATGGTAATTTAATAAAAGGTAATTAAATAATCAACTCTTCCTGCGCTTAGCATAGCAGCAAAATGTAATCAATTTCATTTGCACCTTATCAGTGGCTCCAAGTTCCTTTTTGAAATTTGTGTTCCGAGTTTCATCCTCTGCTGAATCTTTATGCCTTTGTTGATCTTTTTCCATGGTATTCTGAACTTCAAGGCATTCTGGTGGTTTAGTTGAAATCAAAACCCTTTTCTTCAATGATTCTGGTGAAGGGAATTCCTTTATGCATTCTGATTCAGGGCTATATAGCATGGCTCCAAATGTTTTAGTGACCATCTATGAGAAAATTCATGAGAAGTCATGGAGGCAGTTTCTTTCGACATTAGGAATGGAGAAAATGTTGTAGACGATGCTCACCTTGGCCACTTTAGCTTGAAGATCTGCATTTAGGTGGTCTTCAAAAGTAATCACAACAGGGTAGTCAGAAGCAGAAAACGCATTGTCCTTAATAGCTTTCAAACATTTGATGAGTTCCACTGGACTAGTCAGAGTCCTACAACTCTAAAGAAAATCCATCAATTCCTAAGATATATTAACCCCTATTTATAAGCCCATTATGTACAGTCTTTTGGGTGATTCAGTAATATATTGTTTTAAAATGTTATAGCAAAGATCTTAAATTTGAACATACATTGGCTCTACAATTTATATATTTTCATTTCAATTAATTAAATATTTTATGTGTTGAACTTCACTTATTGAGGAAGAATTTGAAAGCACATGTGAAAGAGAATATTAATTAAATAATTAAATTTGTAATTTCCTATAATTAAGTTTAAGGTTTTCGATTTATTGGCCTTTACAGTTCTCATGATCAGAGGGATTTAGTAGTATATTCATAGTTTCGTTATAAAGTAGCATTGGGTAAGGCAACCATTAATTAAGAGCTTCTAAAGATCATTGTGCTCTCATCCCATTAGCAGTGCGTCAGATATTCAGAATAACTAATTAGCACTTTTTAAGGAAAATGAAAAGTAAACAGATGATAATTCTCGTTAGGGTATTGATCACATGCATGGAAGAACTATTGAGAAGTTTAAATTGAATTCAAATTGTAATTTATTGACGCCTTTTTCCAATAGCTGCAACTCTTCAATCAAGATCAGATCGATGCAACCCCTTAGAAGGGTTGTCTTTATTTATCCCTTAATTACCAAGGGACACTTTCCATGGGAAGCTATCACTTATGAGAGATAATTGCATGGTTGAGGACGCATACTTTTATGGTGTGATAACCCCCAACACAAGCTTAGAATATGCACACGAGGGATTGCTTAATGTCTTAATTAATATTAAGCTACCCCTTCCCCAAGTTAAAGTTAGGGCACAAATGAAAATAATTAAACTTCATATATATATATATATACTAATATACCCTCCATGACGAACTTCCACATCGCTTTTCGTGGGGTTTGGCCACAAATCCAATTCGATAACTCTTACACCTCTTTGTAGTGCGTCTACAATGGGTTCCACACTGCTGTCGCTGCTGAGTTGATTGCCAGTTAAGTAGGAGTTATGGCCTGTGAATAGGAAGTAATGAGCAAGTGGAGCATTCATGTCTTGGTGCACCTGGATATGTACAAAACAGCTTCTTAGATATATCTGTTTATCATGTTTGTGTTCAAAAAACAGTCTCTAATTCACTTCTTATTTAAGTTCTGTAAAATGTTTTTTTTTTTTTTTTTTCCAAAAATTGGTGACTATATATATACAGTGACCTTTAGCGGACAGCGACTTCCAGTAACCTTGGAGGCGGAAAATGAACTGCGAGAGAGATTTAGTGCGTACAAGAAGGGGAAGCTCAATTCAAAAAATGGTTGACGTGTGGCTTTAAAAAAGAAAAATCATTTTACAAAAATTGAATGAAGTTTTCCTAGTCAACCGAAAATGTTTTCGATTAAACCATGATCTTCGATCGTACCAATCACAAGAAAATGAGAAAAACGTTTTTCAAAAAACATTTTGCATCAAAACAAACGGCCCAATTGGATTTCACTTAATAAAAAAACAAAATTGAACTTTTTTGAAATAACTCGTCATTAATTTTTCACTTATACAAAGGAAGATTGATATATATATATATATATATATATATATATATATATATATATATATATATAAGTAGATAAGATTAATTACCCCATGAGGATGGAGAGGGAGATTAAGATCGCCTAGGAGATATCGGAAGAAAGCTTCAAGATGGAGGCCCTTCCGCTGGAAGATGTTGAGATGCTTGAGGCTGTTGAAGATGGCCTGAGCATGGTCCTTGCTAGCGTTACGATCTCCTTGAACCTGAATCAGGAACTCATGCAGTTGATCAATGCTCATGGTGCCATTCTCCGAGTATCGTTCAAAAACGTTCTTGATATCTTCCGGGGGTTCAACCACCCTGAGCTTAAATATTCTCCTGAAACAGAAGCAGACCTTGTAATGCTGCTGCTTAGACATTGTTTATACGCACAGGAGGATTGAAGCTATGATGTTCAGTTGTTTTCAGTGCTTTATATTATGTTTAAATTGGGATGGGGGGAGAGATATAGAGAGAGAGTGATTGAAGCTTGCCGTTGATATTGCTTGTTGCTTTCCTCGTATATTCTATCTATTTACATAGAATGCGTCCGACCAAAGTGAGAATCTGTTCTGAGGCATGATGTACAAGAAAGGTGTCCGGTCCACATGATCCCTACTTTTTTACCAATCTAGATGATATTCTGTTTTAATAATCTTGCTGCAACTTTACCTTTCATACTTATTTATTATAGTCACTAACATCGATTGACGAGATCAATGCATTTGGAGTAATTTTTTATGTTAGCCACTTAAAACACGTTACGATTGTCAATATAAAGTATGCATGATAAATGAGTGTATAATCTTATGACGATCTCTAAGATTATGTTGTTTTATCTACATACTATTGTAAACTTTTAATGTGATGACAATTATAAATTGTTATTTGTTTTTTATGCTAATAAAAGTACGTGAATGTTTGCAGGAGATCGAAGAAACCTTAAGGCGGTTATATTTTATAATGATTTTGAAAAGTGTTTTTTGGTTTTTGTTTTAAAAAGTGTTTTGACGTAATATAAAATGGATTATTTTACCGTAGTGTTTTAAAAAGAAAAAATAAAAATACTAAACATGTTTATTTTGAAAAAACACAAGCATTTGTAAACTTAATTTTTTACAAAAGATGGTGGTTGTGTGGCCACCCTCAGTTGAGGTGAGGGGTGGCTATGTGGCCTGTAACGATCCACCCCCAATGACACAATATTGTCCGCTTTTTGGCTCTCCAAACCAGACTTCTCAGGAGGTCACCCAACCTGGGATTCCTCTCACAGAAACACGCTTAACTGCGGAGTTCTGATAGTTTCATCGCCATTACAGCTTTAAAACACGTTGTGTCGTAAATGGTGCATTTATACATATAAGCACATCCTCATTCCCAGGCGATGTGGGACGTCACAATCACCCCCTCTTTGGACCCAACGTCCCCACTGGCGTCCCTCATTGGCTTGTGCACGCTCCCACCATCTCAGGCTGGGCAATGGCTCTGATACCATTTGTAACGACCCACACCCAATGACACAATATTGTCCGCTTTTTGGCTCCCCAAACTAGACTTCCCAGAATGTCACCCATCCTGGGATTGCTCTCGCAGAAGCACGCTTAACTGCGGAGTTCTGAGAAGTTTATCGTCATCACGGCTTTAAAACGCATTGTATCATAAATGGTGCATTCATACATATAAGTACATTCTCATTCCCAGATGATGTGGGACGTCACATGGTCATCGCCATCACGACTTTAAAACACGTTGTGTCGTAAACGGTGCATTTATACATATAAGCACATCCTCATTCCCAGGCGATGTGGGACATCACAATCACCCCCTCTTTGGACCCAACGTCCCCACTAGCGTCCTTCATTGGCTTGTGCACGCTCCTACCATCTCAGGCTGGGCAATGGCTCTGATACCATTTGTAACGACCCACACCTAATGACACAATATTGTCCGCTTTTTGGCTCCCCAAACTAGACTTCCCAGGATGTCACCCATCCTGGGATTACTCTCGCAGAAGCACGCTTAACTGCGGAATTCTGATAAGTTTATCGTCATCACGGCTTTAAAACGCGTTGTGTTATAAATGGTGCATTCATACATATAAGCACATTCTCATTCCCAGACGATGTGGGATGTCACATGGCCACTCTTAGCTTGTTGTGGTAACTACACTGCCACCTTTAACTGGTTAATTGGAGTGGCCGGGTGGTTACTACTCTCCTCCATTGGAGGCGGCTCTCTCTATTTTTCTTTTAAGTTGAGTTCCTTTATTTGAAAAACTAAGCATATGTTCTCTAAAAAGATTCTTCCAAGACGGTATTTAAGGTATTCTATATTTTAAATTATTTATTAATGATTTTGAGAGAGAAAATGTATTTTTGGTTTTGAAAATAGAAAACCATTACGAGATGAGGCCCACTTTCTAGGTGCTTTTCTTTCTTGACAGTTTCTCTCTTCTTTTTCTTCTATATTATTCAACTTTTTCATCCATATAATTTATTTTAAATAAATTAAAGTTAATTAACAGATATAAGCTTAGAAAAAAAAAAGTTAACAGATATAATAAGTAGATATACAGTTAACAATATTGATGAGAGATCTATATTAAAGTCATTACTAATAATATATCTTCTCTCTGTCTTTCTCTGGTACAAAGCAAGAGATTGCTTGTCTCAGGGTTGAGCTGTAAAGGAAGCAGAGAACATGTTGGGGAAAGGTGGGGCAGGTGCAGTAAACCCACCTTCATCAAGACATTCCATTTGAGAATTCAAATGGGAATGTTTATTGATCATCCTATTCTATGCCTAAGATGCTTGCCACCCAGGTTGCGAAAAGCAAGTCTCAAAAAGAGAAGAATAAAACTCCCACCATAATTCCAAGTCATATATGCCCCTCAGCTTTCTTTGTTATTTCTCCCCTCATCTATGTAACCTTGACTCTAGTTGTAGACTTAGATAATTTTTTGACACGATATGCAAATCAGACATAAATTCAACATGAAATTAATGTTAAGGATCTGTTATCCACCTCATCAATCAAAGGAAGCTGCTGAGAGAATTCTGCAGCAAATCATGCTGTAGATGAGTGTGTGCGCATAGCTCCAGCTCATGCAGTCAATTTCCCCAACTCATGCAACCAATCACGCAGCATGCAGACATGAAAGGAAATGCCTCAGCTATACAAGGCAGTCCACGCAGCATATCCAACTTAAGAAGGAAAGTGCAGACAACGAAGATCACCCACTAAGGAAACTCTCCTAATACACTCATGCAAATCATCTCCAATATAGAATAGCTTGATTATATACACTGTCTTTCCTTTTCATCATGTATTCTCCCTGTATATATTGAGATGTTCATCTCATTGTATATCATCGATTAATATAGCAATCATACATATTTTCAAACTTGGTATCAGAGCCTCTATTGGCTAACCCCCCCTCCGATCCTATCACTAAGCTTCCCATCCATTGCGTCAATGGCTTCCTCATCTGCAGTTTCTGCCTCTTCATTTGTTGTCCCCAACATCACTTCCTTGGTGACAACCAAGCTTGAGGGTCCAAACAACTACATGAGTTGGGGAAATTGACTGCATGAGCTGGAGCTATGCAGTCAATATGGCCAGCACCTACCTCGACAGTCCCACCATCAGCCCTTCTCTGCAGGGTCTCAACCTTCACAGCAGCAATCATCAATCTCTTCTAAGCATCCTGCTCACTTTCAGTATGAGAAATCTTCTTCTTCTCACAATAGGCCTCCATGTCAGATTTGTGGGAAGATCAGTCACCAAGCCCTGGACTGCTACCATAGAATGGATTTTGCCTTCCAAGGTCGTCATCCCCCTGCTCAATTGGCCGCCATGGCTGCCTACACACCTGCCCCTCCTGAAGTTGAACAACCGTGGTACTTGGACAGCGGTGCTAATCATCATGTAACCTCTGAATTGGAGAAACTCTCACTACAACAGCAGCCTTACCAGGGTCAGGATCGTGTCACAGTAGGGAATGGAGGAGGCTTGCAGATTGCCAACACTGGTTCTTCACTCATCACTACCCCTACTTCTCAATTTTATCTTCACAAAATTTTACATTGTCCTAATGCTTCGGCTAACTTACTTTCTATCCAGCAATTTTGCAAAGATAACAACTGTTATTTTATCCTAACATCTACTCACTTTACCATTAAGGATATGCAGACCAAGGAGATTCTCTTGCAAGGGCCGAGTGAAGCAGGTCTCTAGCCTATCTACCTCCAGCAACTCCAATCGAATAAAGTCCAATCCAGAGCTCCATTTCTCTCCTCTGCAGCCTTCATTTCTCGCTTCACTGCCTTCCTAGGAGTCACTGCCTCGGCTGATATTTGGCACTCTAGACTTGGACATCCTTCAATTTCTGCCTTAAATAAATTGTTTCAGCAATCATTGCTGCCCTGTACTGGTTCTACTAAGATTAATAAAACTTGTGATTCCTGTCAAATTTCTAAAAGCAAAAAATTACCTTTTCCTAACTCTCATCGCCTCTCCACATAGCCTCTTGAGTTAATACAATCGGATGTGTGGACCTCCCCCATCTTGTCTCAAAGTGGTTGCAAATTCTATGTCTTGTTTATAGATGACTACTCCCGGTTTACATGGCTCTACCCATTGAGACAAAAATTTGATGTTCTTCCCTGTTTTGTGAAATTTAAAACTCTGGTTGAAAACATCTTCTCCTGCTCCATTAAACAGCTCCAAACTGACAATGGAGGAGAGTATGCGTCTATGGCCTTCAAGTCCTTCACTGACAATCATGGCATCCTTCACCGATTCATCTGCCCTTACACCTCGGAACAGAATGGTGTTTCTGATCGCAAACACAGACATATCACCGAAACTGGTTTGACACTCTTGGCTCAATCTCACCTTTCCTCCACTTATTGGGTTGATGCCTTCCTCACAGCCGTATACTTGATCAACCGCCTTCCCACCCCTGTTTTAGATCACCATTCCCCTTACTTTAAACTCCTTCACAAACACCCTGATTACTCCCTTCTCAAGATATTTGGTTGTGCCTGCTACCCCCTTCTCAGACCATACGCTCCTCATAAACTTGCCTTTAGGAGCACAAGATGCATCTTCCTTGGCTACAGCAGCACCCAAAAAGGCTTTCGGTGCCTTGACATGCAAACTAACCGGGTTTATACCTCACGTCATGTTATCTTCGATGAGTTGCAGTTTCCAGCCCGCGAGCAACTTGCTTCCCAAGGCCCTGCAGTGGTTCCTCCTTCAAATGCTGCCTTCACACTCCCACCAGGTATCTCCTCTTCCTCACTTGTGTGCTTCCCTCCTACGGATATCCCTCCTTCTATTGAGCCTCCACTCTCCCCATCTTCCCCTCCTTCTAGTCCTATTGAGCCTCAGCCTCTCTCATCCCCCCCTGCCTCTAGTTCATGCCCTGTGTTAGGTCCTGCCCTTTCCCCTGACCCTGACACTCCAACTTCCCTGACCTCTCCTCCTGACTTAGGACCTACCTTAGACCCACCAATCTCTCCTATCTCGGCTCCCTCTCCCATTCCTGACTCCCCCTCCATTGCCACGCTACCTGCCTTACCCCTGGCTCCTGCCAATGCTCCACCTACTCATACCATGCTTACAAGATCCCATACCAATTCTCTCCGTCCTAAAACCTTTTCAGACTACAAGCTTTACTCCTCTACCAAATATCCCCTACTTGCACTGACCTCCACCACTCTTCCTGCCGAACCTAAGACCTTCCAACAAGCAGTGAAGAACCCCTGTTGGCTTGTTGCTATGCAAGCCGAATACCATGCCCTCATGACCAAAAACACATGGACTTTATGTCCAAGGCCCTCCCACCAGAAAGTTGTTCGAAATAAGTGGGTTTTCAAGCTTAAGCAAAGAGCTGATGGCACCATTGACAGGTATAAGGCCCGCCTTGTTGCCAAAGGGTTTGATCAGGAAAAGGGTGTGGACTTCATGAGACCTTCAGCCTGGTCATTAAGCCAGCCACAATCCGTCTGGTGTTAGCCCTTGCTATGCATTTTAATTGGGTTATTCATCAGCTTGACATCTCCAACGCATTTCTCCATGGCCACCTTGAAGAGGAGGTCCTCATGGAACAACCTAAAGGGTTCGAGGATCCCCAATTTCCTGATCATGTATGTAGGCTCCGGAAGTCCATTTATGGCCTGAAACAGGCGCCTAGGGCCTGGTTCATGCGCCTTTCTCAAGCCCTTTTGGAACTCGGTTTCAGCAGCTCAGCTGTAGACACTTCTCTGTTCATGTTTCATATGCATTCTATACATGTATTTGTTCTCATCTATGTGGATGACATCCTTGTCTCCAGCAACTCTTCCTCTGCTGTTTCAGGTCTCATTGCTCACCTTCAACAGGACTTTGCTGTCAAAGACTTGGGGCCTCTTTCCTATTTTTTGGGCATTCAAGTCACCCGGCTGCCCAATGCTCTCCACCTCAATCAAAGCAAATATGTATCTGATCTTCTGCACCGGACACACATGGAAGGAGCTAAGCCTGCCTCCACACCGTGCTCCACTGACCGAAAACTCTCCAGGTTTGATGGGGATCCACTCACTGACCCCTCTGAATATCGACACATTGTGGGAGCTTTGCAATATTGCACCCTCACCCGCCCTGACATCGCCTACAGCGTAAACCAACTCTGTCAGTTTCTGCACTCTCCCACCACTGTCCATATGGTTGCTGCCAAGCGTGTTCTACGCTACTTGAAAGGTACCGTGGAGTTTGGTCTCCATTACACTCGCGGCTCCTTGCAACTCAATGGTTACTGTGATTCCGATTGGGCCGAAAGCCCTGACGATCGCAAATCAACTACTGGTTATGGTATTTATCTCGGGCCCTGCCTCATATCTTGGGCTGCCAAGAAACAAGCTGTTATTGCAAGATCAAGCACCGAAGCCGAGTATCGATCCATGGCTCTCACTGTTGCTGAAATGTATTGGCTTCGTATGCTCTTCCAAGAGCTTCGAGTTCCTCTCCTTCAAACTCCATGTCTTTGGGTTGATAACCTTGGAGCTCTCTCCCTCTCCTCGAATCCAGTGTTTCACGCACGCACGAAACACATCGAGGTGGACTATCATTTTATTCGCGAGAAAATCTTCAACAAAGATCTCTTAGCTCACTACATCTCTACCCAGTCTCAGCCTTCGGATATTTTCACCAAAGGCCTGTCCAAGGCCCGGTTTCTTCTTCTTCGTGGCAAGTTGATGGTTGATTCTATCCCCATCAACTTGAGCGGGGATGTTAAGGATCTGTTATCCACCTCCTCAATCAAAGGAAGCTGCCGAGAGAATTCTGCAGCAAATCATGCTGCAGATGAGTGTGTGCGCATAGCTCCAGCTCATGCAGTCAATTTCCCCAACTCATGCAACCAATCACGCAGCATGCAGACATGAAAGGAAATGCCTCAGCTATACAAGGCAGTCCACGCAGCATATCCAACTTAAGAAGGAAAGTGCAGACAACGAAGATCACCCACTAAGGAAACTCTCCTAATACACTCATGCAAATCATCTCCAATATAGAATAGCTTGATTATATACACTGTCTTTCCTTTTCATCATGTATTCTCCCTGTATATATTGAGATGTTCATCTCATTGTATATCATCGATTAATATAGCAATCATACATATTTTCAAACTATTAATGAGTTTGAATTGAAGAGTACGTTTGACTCGTTTAGTTAAATGGGTCGAGTTAAAATTAACTTATATAGTTTTATATCTATGTCTTGACACAATCCGAACCCGACACACTATATATTGCCACCATTCTAATGGTCCCTTTTTTTTTTTTTTTTGGATCAACAGGAATTAGTCCATAACCTCATAAAAATGCAGGACCCTCGGTGGTAAAATCAAATGAGGCAATGCTGGTACTAAATTCTGAACACCACCCCCACGTACAATGATGTGGCAGTAACATCTTATTAGTGGCGGCACTGATGAGAACAGAAGGAAATAAGAATACCATGTACATAATGCATGTAAACAGCATCGTGAAGTCCAATACATAGGTCTAATTTGTTTTAAACAAATTCAAATCGCATAAGAAGCCTTACAGATTTGAATCTGTCTCCCTTTCTGTCATGTAATGGAACTGCTCGGATGCCGCTTCTCAACTCTGATATAGGTAGACATGTCTGGCCTCCGAAGTCATTTATCCCTGATGTGTCATACTCGGGAGCTTCAATCCTGAGAACAGCTAACTCGGGAACCCTCAGAGGGAATTCAAACTCCGCATTCCATTCTGGTAGCCAATCATCCTCAATTACTTGCGTGTGCTTCATAGGACCTTGATCAGCGGAGACTCCAGCAATTCCAATCTGCAGTGTAAACTGTTTTCTTAGTTACCACGTATATGTATTTTGCGTTCATGTTCCAAGAGCATCAAGACAGTCATATGATTGCCAGAGAGTGTCGACTCAAATGGTCAGTTTGTTTGGTTAATACTAAGAGATTGGTTATTTGAGTCCCCACTCAATCGATACACAGTTTTTAGTGGAGGAGTCATGTATCTGAGATTTACTTAATAGGGATTGGTCAAGAAAGTGAAAGGGGTTCCATATCATTAAAAAACAAAAGAAAAAAGGCAATCATCAGACAGTGATGCACACTGCACAATACTAGTTAATGTCAGAAGTTTATTATTTTGGCACTAAAAGCTGTTGGTATATTTTGATTTTAAACTTTTATCTCAAATGATGCATTCATTTAGTACAAAAGAACTTATGATTGAATCTCCACAAGAGTAAAATTTTATTTTGTACAGATATTACCTATTTCTTTACAAGGAGAGGTTTTTTTTTTTTAATTTTTTTAAATCCTAACTTAAACCTTAGCCGTCTATTAAAGTTGTCTATATGTAGTTATTTTCATTCAATCGGTTTAGACGAAAATTTTAAAACTCTATTTGCAAATCGCATGGAGAGATTTTTATTTTATTTTATTTTTTAAAAAATTTTATGAATGAGTAAGTCTTTGATTTATAAATGGAAAGTACAATGCACTCCAGCTCTTTTTAGCTAGAAAACTCAAGGAAACATACAAGTCTCCTAAACACTAATCTGTACAGTAAGATAATTCCCAACTATACACCACCTACGTACACAAGCCAATTTTCAACACCCTCTGGCTCTAACCTCCCCCCACCCTGCTGTAACAGGAAAGTATCAATTACAAACCGGCACTCTATCTAGAACCAACAAAATCCCATCGCACAAGACCATAAAGTTGGAAAACAACATCTGCATCAACATTCTGCAGCAAATAGATCCCCCCCTAATAATCTTCAGCAATCATCCAACCATTAGCCGACCAGAGCAATCTCTAGCTAAAATACACCAGCCAACTCAAACCTGCACATATCTATCCACTCAAACCCCTTACCAGAGAAGCACTTCACAAAATCCAGCAATCCATCCACACAAGTCTGATCAGCAACGCCATATTATTCAACACACAAGACCATAAAACTCAAGCAGCACAAGACCATAAAACTCAAGCAGTCATGTAGCAATCATTCTACAAACAAACAGAATACTAACATCCAACTGCATTTTGCAGCAAAACAACAACCATTTTATAGCAACTCAAAACAGCAACTGCATATTACTGCCTCATAACAACAAAGTTCCAACATAAGAACCAATTCACCAATCCTACTCAGATTAAGGCTTCAAAAATACTAAGATCCAAATCTCACTTGACACATAATTATTCATTTTCCCAGCTCCTTGAATCTTCCCTTAGACAAAACCCGTGTTCTGACTTCCCAGCTTATTTTCATCATAATTCTCTTCTCGGTCATCAATTTATTTCCATGTTTAATATTACATCTCTCCCTCCAACTGTTATAAACTGTAGCACTCAGCACCAATTAGCACAATACAACTTTTAAGTATTCTCCCTTCCATTTTCTAACACTCCACACTCAGCAATAGCATCCCATTCATAAGGAGGGTTATCTATTAAACACTTTCCCAAATTTCCCTTCAAAAATCTTCTACAGAAATTGCAATAAAAAAACAAATGACTTCTTCCTTCAATACAACCCCTACAAAAGATACATAGGATATCATCACCAAAACCCCATCTAAACAACCTTTCCACCGTGGATAGACTATCCCTAGCAGCAAGCCATAGAAGGAAAAATTGCCGTTGGGAACCATACCAACCTCTACCAAATTAATGACTGGATTTTGTTCTATACGAATTGTCATTGCCACAGGGTTTATGTTTTTAACTTAGGGCTGGCATAGCTAAGTTTTATTGTTTCACGTGTTGAACAGTATCGGCCAATCTATTTAGCGACAATATCGACGTAAGGGGAATCCTTCACCCTTTTTAAGTGTAATTTCATTTCATGTCTTTTTATCAATTGCTTTTACTACACCACGAATGTATGTATATGTTAAACGAATTGATATACTCACATGAATTTTTTTCACTACAGAATTTTAAAGCAAAAAAGTTATTTTATGTCACTCAATCTTTTATGGGTACAATGTTCCACTTTCATGAATTTTTTAAATGAAAGATGTTCTATTTAAATAAAGGTTTCCATTTATGGAGATTTCTAAATATGAAAAGTATAGAGACGTAAAACCCTCTTACGCTTTGCCCTAAGATGTTCAAGATAAGTAAAGGAATGCGACAAGTTTTATAAGATGATGACACGTGTGTGGAGGATATAATTTTGGCCCCAAGAGAATTCAGAGAAGGCACAACAGGCTACCGGTGTTGGGATGGAAGTGAAACCACTTAAAGGACGTTCCGTGAAGGTGGAAATCCATCGATATGTTATGTTGCCACACTAAGTGCACATTGGTTAATTGGCATGCCAGCATGTCTGCGACCACAAGCACTCCCATAGTCATAAGGACCTTACAACCCTAATACATGGAGCGTAATAGTGTACATAGGTCCTATTATGAGAATAATTACTATAAGCATATCTAAGTTTTATAAAGAAAAGAAAGTGTGTCCATTATGGTTTCATGGAAAAAAAACCATTAGGCAAAAAGAACTTTTGATCAATTTACCCTGATAAAAAAGTCCGGTGGAGAATATTGATCAAAGTGTGTGTGGTGGAAATCTAAATGCCACCCTTCTCCCATATAGATTTTAACCTGTTTGTCACCATAAAGATAACCCAGATGAGCAAAGCTACTAAAACAAATGAAAGAAAGAAATATATAAAAAATGGTAGATTTAATCATTTAAATTAATATTTTAATACTGGATAAATGTTGATAAGGTTCGAATTCATGACCTTTACTATGATATCATGTTAAATCGTCAATTATTTTAAAAGTTCAAGCTAATAAAAAATAGTAACCATAATAATTTAAGTAAATTTTCTAACAAGTACGGCCTAAAGCCTCACACCTTCAACGTTGTCTTAACTGGTGGCAGCACAAGAGGATTAAAGACCTCATTATCTGGATCTACATTCAACAAAAAGTCAGGTTTTTTCACATTACCGCAACCGCCATTGGCTCTGAACATTCCTTGCGTAATCCAAAGGTACTTCCCATTTACCTGTCAAGGAAAAGTGGGAAAAAGATTAATTAGTACAGAGAGCACGGCCGGCAATCGTTCCAAAATCGAATTTATCCTTGGCTTCAAGAATTAAAAATTAATAGACGTTTATAAAAAATTTTACCGTATGACAAGCGATCTTAATTAATCATTCGATCAGTACTGCACAGTAGCTAAAACTTAACCTGCATAATTGTTTTATGATATCATTTCTTCTAAAAAATTCATCTCTTTTCAGCTCAAAGGCACAAATTTACATGACTTAGATGACTACATGGTCTATATAATTCTCAATCAAGTTTCCTGCGAAGATGGTAATCGTGAGCAACTACCCTATCACGGAAAGCAAGTTCTGGTAAAAACTAGTGGCATTTAAACGGCTTATGCAGACATTTTCTGCATAATGTTAAGTGATTAATTTATATATGATGCATATATATAACTCTTTCACACATGTATTTTGTTAGAACATCCAAGCCAAAAACTTAAGCTATATATATTCCAGGAGTTGTTTTGCATACTTCTTAAAGAGACACAAAATTGTGTTTGAATTGTATTGTATTTCTTGATCATTACAGCAGTGTGTAAACACCTATATATACATGGGCGATGAGTTTATGTTACAGGAAATGATCCCACAGATTGTGGGGTAATAAATGTACAAGTTATTGTCCTGCCTTATGTGGTGTGATTCAATTGCCTTGTAGAGATGATTGCTGATGTTCAGGCTTGATGTTTGTGTCCATTTCCATGTATGCACGGTTCCATGCTGTGTACGCTTTGATTTGCAGAATCTTGCCTTGTGAGGTTGATCGGATGAGCTGGGTCATCTTCCTGTGATTTCGGGATTGGCTTGATATCATGCTGAATGTCTGCTAGTGTCTTAATATGCCCCCTCAATTGAAGCGGAATTTCAATGATGCTAAGATTGTCATGAAGAGTGGTGAAGCGGGTGGAGACAAGAGGTTTGGTGAAGATATCCGCTTTCTGATCTTTGATGGAAATAAACCGAACTTCCAGAGCTTTAGAGGCTACCTTGTCACGCACAAAATGGAAGTCGATCTCGATATGTTTAGTGCGGGCATGGAACATGGGATTGGCCGTGAGGTAGGTAGCTCCAAGGTTGTCACACCAAAGGGTAGGTGGAGTAGGGAGGAAGACTCTAAGTTCCTTGAGAAGAGATTGTAACCATTGGAGTTCAGCCGTGGTGTTGGCTAGTGACCGGTATTCAGCTTCTGTACTTGAGCGTGAGACAGTAGCTTGTTTTCGTGAGCTCCAGGAGATAAGGTTGGAACCAAGGAAAATACAGTAGCCAACGATGGATCGTCGATCATCAGGGCAGCCGGCCCAATCAGCATCGGAGTAGGCATGTAATTTTACAGGAGAGTGGCGTCGTATTAGAAGGCCATGGAAGATAGTATGCTTCAAGTACCTCAATATTCGTTTCACAGCCGTCCAGTGATGAATGGTTGGTCGTTGGAGGAATTGACACACTTTGTTGACAGCAAAGGACACGTCGGGCCTGGTGAGTGAGAGATATTGCAAGGAGCCGACAATACTTCTGTAGAGGGTCGGGTCTTGAAACGCTTCTCCATCAAATCGAGACAATGTTTTGGAGGAGGACATTGGTGAGGTCACGGGTTTGGCGGAGAGTTGGCTTTCTTGAGTAACTCCAAGATGTATTGCTTTTGTGAGAGAAATAGGCCTTGAGGGTCTTGTAGGACTTCTACACTGAGAAAGTAATTGATAGGGCCAAGGTCTTTGATTGGAAAGTCACCTTGTAGTGTTGAGATGAGGCTGTCAATGAGTGATGGAGAGGGACTGGTGACCAGTATGTCATCAACATAAATGAGGATGAAGATGGTGGAGGAATCGTGTCCATGCATGAAAAGGGAGGTATCAGCCTTTGACCCGTGAAAGCCGAGCTCAGTGAGGCGGGTGCTGAGGCGTGAGAACCAGGCTTGAGGGGCCTGCTTTAGGCCATAGAGGGACTTCCGGAGGTGACACACATGATGGGGAAAAGATGGATGTTCAAATCCAGGTGGCTGCACCATATAGACTGATTCCTGCAAAAAACCATGTAAGAAAGCATTTGTGACGTCTAGTTGTTTGATACACCAATTTGAAGAAACAGCAATTGAGAGGACGGTGCGAATTGTGGTGGGCTTCACCACTGGACTGAAGGTGTCTCCATAGTCTATTCCTGGTTGTTGGTGAAATCCTTTAGCGACCAATCGGGCTTTGTACCATTCTATGGAGCCATTAGATTTTCTCTTGAGCTTGAATATCCATTTGCACCCAACAAGGTTCATGTGAGGTTGGCGAGGGACAATTGTCCATGTCCCATTCTGGAGAAGGGCATTGAATTCTGTTGTCATGGCTGCACGCCATTCAGTCGATTTGTTTGCTGCCGTGAAGGAAGTGGGCTCAACAGGTGGTGGATCCTTTACTGTGAGAAATGTCTGTCGTGGAGGATAGATGATGGTGCCATCAGTGAATTTTCTAGGCTTGTGTATGTTTGCTTTAGAACGTGTCTGCATGGAGTGGCTGCTGGTGGGAAGTGGGGCGGCTGGGACATTGGAGCTGGCTACTGCAGGGGACGCCACATGTTGGGTAGTGGAGCAGGGGACAGCTTGTGGTTCAGGAGGTGTGGGGAAAGTTGGAGGTGAGTGGGATACAGGTGGAGGAGAGTATGTGACATGTGGAAGAGAGGTGTCACGTGGAGAGGGGAAGGCATGTGAAGTTTGCAGAGGAGTGGAATTGAGTGGGATTGATGATGAGGAAAGTGGCAGGAGAGATGGTAGTGGAATAGAATTGTGTCTGTGGAAATCTATAGACTTGGCAGAGTTATGAAACGGAAAATGTGCTTCATAAAAAATGACATTTCGAGAAATGTAAATTCGGCCGGTGGGGATATGAAGGCAACGGTATCCTTTATGTTGGAAGCTATAGCCGATGAAGACACATAACTGGGAGCGAAAAGTAAGTTTATGTTGATTATAGGGTCTGAGATGGGGCCAGCAAGCACATCCGAATACCTTCAAGAAATTGTAGTCAGGTGCATTGCGGAAGAGTATTTCAAAAGGTGATTTTTGTTGGGTAACAGGGGAGGGGAGTCTATTGATGAGGAAGGAGGCTGTGAGAAAAGCTTCTTCCCAGTACTTGAGAGGCATGGAAGCTGCTGCTAGAAGGGAGAGACCTGTTTCAACCAAATGACGGTGCTTTCTTTCCACAGACCCTTGTTGTTGGTGAGTATGAGGGCAGGATAATCGGTGGGAAATGCCTTGGCTGGCCAAGATGGGATTAAGAGCTCGGAATTCTCCTCCCCAATCAGACTGGATGGCCTTTATTTTATGGTCAAATAGTTTTTCCACATGCTTTTGGAATTGTAAGAAGATAGAAGTTACTGCAGATTTAGTGGGAATGGGAAAAAGCCATACAAATTTGCTGAAATCATAAATAAAATACACATAGTACCGATTGCCATTATTGGAAGGAAAAGGGGAAGGTCCCTATACATCGGTGAATATCAGTTCTAAAGGGAAACTAGACATAGATGGAGACAAATGAAAGGGCAGTTCATGGCTTTTGCCCATGCGACATGCAGGGCAAATAGCCGAACTTTTATTCTTCAAAACAGCAAGATTGTGAGCCCAAGTAACTTGGCTAACAACATGGAGAGAGGGATGACCGAGCCGGCAGTGCCATCGGTCCAGAGGAGCACGTTCACCCATAAATGCTAACCGAGGAGGAGGATGGCAAGTAGGGAACGTGTAGAGACCATCCTTAGTCTTGCCGCGAAGGAGGGTAGTGCCCGTGAGACGGTCCTTAACACAAAAATAGAAGGGGTGAAATTCAAAATATACATTATTGTCACGGGTGAATTGAGATACGGATAAGAGATTTTTCTTAATCCGAAGAACATGAAGCAAATGTTTCAAGAGGAAAGTAGCATGAGGAAAGGTTATTTTGGAAGTACCAGTGTGACATATGGGCAGTCCCTGTCCATTACCAACATGCAATTGGTCCGTTCCTGTGTAGCCATCTGACTGAACATTAAGGTTGGCTAGGTCGGCAGTGACATGATTTGTAGCTCCAGTGTCTGGATACCAGTTGTAGTCACTGGTGGGTGGGCAAGTAGAGGTGTTGAAGGCCTGCATGTTAGGTGAGTTCTCATACTGGAAAGAATGATCAAACCTGTGATAGCATTGAATTGCTGTGTGTCCAGGTTTGGTGCAGACTTGGCAGACACTGCGGGGGGGGGGGGGGGGGGGGGGGAACCTGTTGGATGAATGAGAGGATTGAGAGCCTCTGCCTCGAGAAAAACGGCCACGGTTTGCCTGAGATCGATTGTGATTGTTGGAACCTTTTGGATTTGAGTTTGCACGGGAAGAGCCCTTGTGTTTTGGAGAAGATGGCCGAGCAGTGGCAACATTGGCTGATGGAAAAACAGCTTCTGCAGTTGTGGAGTTGTGTTCCATGCGCATTTCGTGTGTCAGAAGATGTGCATACAATTCTTCAATAGTCATTGGGTCCACTCGGGTGGTGACAGAGGTAACAAAAGAATCAAACTCGGATCCTAAACCTGCAAGAAGAAATGAGACAAGCTCAAAGTCATTGAGCGGTTGGCCTGCAGCAGCAAGTGTATCGGCCATGGATTTGAATTTTTGAAAATATTCAGTCACAGTGGAGCCTCCCTTTTTAAAGGTGGCTAGTTGATAATGAACTTGCATGATCCGGGCTCGAGATTGGGAGGAATACATGCGTTCTAGAGCATTCCAGACTTCAAATGAGGTGGAATAGCCTATGACTTGAGAGATTAAATTCTCTGAGATTGTGGACACAAGGGTGCTGAGGACCATTTGATCGTGTTGTAGCCAGGTAAGGAAGGCTGGATTGGCAATGGTGGCAGGGGAGTCTGCGGTGGGGTTGGGATTAGGAATAGTTTGTGGGGGTGCGGAGACAGTGCCTTCAACAAAACCATAGGCATTTTGGCTTTTGAGATAGGTAACCATCTGCCATTGCCAAGTGAGGTAATTGTCTCGAGTAAGTTGGGCTGTTACTCGATGAGGAAGGTTGTTGAAAAGTGAGGCTGGAGAAATCGGGAGGTTTGGGGATGGGTTTGCAGTTGCATTAGGAGAGGCTTCGGTGGAAACAGTGGGTGAGGCAGAGGTTGCCATTTCAGGTCAGAAACTAGACAAGTGCACAGAAAAAAAAAAAAAAAAAAAAGAAAAAAAAAAAAAAGAGGAGACTTGAGTCTTAGAAGGGCTCTGATACCATAAAGATACACAAAATTGTGTTTGAATTGTATTGTATTTCTTGATCATTACAGTAGTGTGTAAACACCTATATATACATGGGCGATGAGTTTATGTTACAGGAAATGAACCCACAGATTGTGGGGTAATAAATGTACAAGTTATTGTCCTGCCTTATGTGGTGTGATTCAATTGCCTTGTAGAGATGATTGCTGATGTTCAGGCTTGATGTTTGTGTTCATTTCCATGTATGCACGGTTCCATGCTGTGTACGCTTTGATTTGCAGAATCTTGCCTTGTGAGGTTGATCGGATGAGCTGGGTCATCTTCCTGTGATTTCGGGATTGGCTTGATATCATGCTGAATGTCTGCTAGTGTCTTAATACTTCTCATTTCTTTCATGAAACTACATGCAACACTCTATGTACATCAAGCTAGCACACGTCCTACCAAGCCACACCTGCATATTAAATGCAACCATTTGAGCTCCATGCATACATCCCAGCATAGGATTGAAATTTGATGAGTCCACGCGGAAACCATTAGGGCACACCCTCAGCAAGTTTTTTTGGGTAAACCTAGAGCAGAAAGCATATATCAGATACCATTATTATTACTAAGGTTAAGTTATGGTAATGAATCATGATTCATATATATCATTAACATGGTATAAACTATAAAGTATTTATATTTTATAGGGGAAACTCAACTTACACCCTTAATTGAAGTGTCATTGTTGTTGCAATGTTAGCGTCAAAGTATCAAAAGTTGCAATGTGAGTATCCAATTTTTCAGCCCATTTCTGTTAAATCCTAACGAAGGTCTGAAGGATGCCAAAATGCACAAAATACCCCAGTTTTTTAAATTAAAACAAAAAGTTAATGTTTTTTACTCTTTTTTTTATTTTTTATTTTTTAACTTTTTTAATTAAAGGGTAAATTAAAGACATTTTACCCATTTATGGTTTGATTTAACTATAAACCTTAACGGTAGGATTAAAATTAAAAAGGGCTGAAAAATGATATATCGACATTGCAACTTTTGATAATTCAAGGTTAACATTGCAACAATGTATCATGACACTTTCGGGTAAGTGAAGTTTCCTTTATTCTATACATACTCACAGGAGAGAGAGAGGGAGAGAGAGAGAGAGAGAGAGAGAGAGAGGAGCTTGAACAAGAACAATTTAGTTACCTCAGAATATCAGTTCCATGTGTTCTTGCATCATTTTCAAGCTTTTGTTCCCTCACGCTAAGACGTCTAACTTGATTCGGATTAGTTAGCCAGATATTTAATGCACCTTTCGACTTTCCTAAATGAATGGCAATTAAATCCCTATATCCAAGGGTAGCATTTTCCTTGTCTTCATCCTCATCATCCGGCTCAACCTGCTGCCAAGTGGGTAGGCGATGTTAGAATATAAATTAAATGATTAAATTCATTTATTCTTATCATCTTAAGCTTTTGGGATATAAGTGATGATTTAATAGAAGGTAATTAAATGGTTAACTCTTCTTGCTCTTATCATAGCTAGCAACACAATGTAATCTACTTCATTTGTTGCACCTTATCATGAGTGGCTCCATGTTCCTTTTTAACATTTGTGTTCTGTGTTTCATCCTCTGCTGAATCTTTCTGCCTTTGTGGATCTTTTTCCATGCTACTCTGAACTCCAAGGTATTCCTTTGGTGGTTTAGTTGAAATCAAAATCTTTTTCTTCAATGATTCTGGTGAAGGGAATTCCTTTATGTATTCTGATTCAGGGCGATATAGCATGGCTCCAAATGTTTTAGTGACCATCTATGAGAAAATCATATTTTCTCGAGAAGTCAGTTTCTTTAAACAATATTAAGAATTAATGGTTAAAATCAATAGAAAAGCTAGACATTTTGCTCACCTTGGCTACTTTGGCTTGAAGAATTGCATTTAGGTGGTCTTCAAAAGTAATCACAACAGGGTATTCAGAAGCAGAAAATGCATTTTCCTTAATAGCTTTCAAACATTTGATGAGCTCCACCGGTCTAGTCAGAGTCCTACAGCTCTAAAGAAAATCCATCAATTGAAGTAGAACATACCTTTTGTTTATTTATTTAATTATTTATTTTTCTTCTTACTAAGATATTAACTCCTACATATAAGCCCCTTCTGTGCAGTTTTCTAGGTGATTCAGTAATATATTGTTTTAACATGTAATAGTAAAGGTCAAATTTATCTTAATTTCAATTAAATATTTTATGTATTGGGCTTCACTTATTACGTAAGGAAGAGTGTTACAATATTAATTAAACAAGTAAATTTACCATTTCCTATCGGTTTAAACTTTTGAATATTTAGAATGGATCACTATTGAATTTTGATACAACAATGATTTTGAAAGCCATATCACCTTTGAGGGATAAAAGGGAGACAAAGGTCTTACCTATAGCATTACTTTATAATATATGATATGGTTCTATATTAAAATAATTACCTTTTAGAAGATTGATTGTAATCACATTGATGGTTGATCTCATGAAAGAACTATTAAAAAGTTTGAATTAAATTTAAATTGTAAGCCACTGCATCAATGGCACCTTTTCCAAATAGATGCAACTCAATAAGGAGATGCAACCCCTCAGAAGAGTTGTCTTTATCTCTTGCCAAGGGACACCTTCCATCAGGGATGGAATTAGGATATTTTTCATTAAGAGGGGTCAAAACGTTAATAAATTAAGGGCCAAGTCTAATTTTGATAAGTGCCAAACTTAATTTTTAGGTCAAAAAATATATAAACTTAACTATGTGTAAATTTTAATTTTTTTTAGCTATATATAAATATTTTAATTATATATGAATTTATAAGTATATAAAAGGGGGAGAGGTGCCATGGCCCTTATTTTCTCCCCTCTAATTCCGTCCCTGCCTCCCATAAAAACCTATTACCCATGGGAGATTTTACATGGTTGAGACGGCAATTACACTTTATAGTGTAATCACCCTCAACACAAGCTTAGAAAATGTGCACAAAGGATTGCTTAATGCCTTTGTGTTTGACTTGGCTGTCTTGCAGTGCAAAAAGGATTCACGTATGATTCATCTATAATAATAATAATAATAAAAAAAAAGAATGCACGTATAATATTGAAGCAGAAATTAAGTAGGAGAAAGTCCACATATCGCCTTTTTAAACTATCACTCAATTAATTGATAATGTCCCCTCAAACTTTTAATTGAGATAATACCCCCTTTCCAAATTTACCAAAAGTTGTTAATGTCTCCAATAAAAAAAATACACTAAATAAAAAAAAATAAAAATTCTAAAAATTATTTAAAACAAAAAACTAGGAGTGCCCAAATTAATTTATTATTTTTTTTTTTAAAAAAATGGTTGGTTTAAAAAAAATTGTTTTTTGTTTTTCTCAAATTTATAAAGGCATTTTTGTTTTATTTAAAAAATGCTATGATACTTTTTGTCTTTTTGCTGGCATTGGAGAGACATTGAGAATTTTTTGATAGTTTGGAGAGAATATTGTCCCAATTAAAAGTTGGGTAATGCTAATCAATGATCATTTTTTTATCCTTCTAAAGTTAATGTAACATTTAAAATTATCATTGGATCAAAATTTAATAGTGATCCATTCTAAATTGACTAGTGATTTTAAAAGTTACATCATCTTTAGAAGATAAAAAAATAGTTCTTAACATTACTCATAATATTTCAGGAGGACATTATTAATTAGGTGGTACGTAGCTAGTTTGAGGAGATGACTTTTCTCAATTAAGTAATATTAATTAAGCTACCCCTTCCCCCGGTTAAAGTTAGGCTTGGCTGGGCACAAATGAAAATAATTAAACTTCATATATACCCTCCATGAAGAACTTCCACATCATCTTTCCTGGAGTTTGGCCACAAATCCAATTCGATAACTCTTACACCTCTTCGTAGTGCGTCTATAATGGGTTCCACACTGCTGTCACTGCTGACTTGATTACCAGTTAAGTAGGAGTTATGGCATGTGAATAGGAAGTAATGAGCAAGTGGAGCATTCATGTCTTGGTGCACCTGGATATATACAAATTAAAACAGCTTCTTAGATATATCTGTTTATCATGCACCAAACTTTGGTAATTTAACGTCCTACCAACGTTTGTGTTTGTGTTTGTGTAACTGTGTTTGTGTTCAAAAACTGCTTCCGAAATTCACTTCCCATTTAAGCTCCGTAAAATGTTTTTTTTGTTAAAAATTGGCGACTAACAGTAACTTCCAGTTGACAGCAACTTCTAGCAACCTCCATTGGAGGTGGAAAATGAACTGCAAGAGAGATCTAGTGCGTGCGAGAAGGGAATCGAAACTCAAACTCAAAAAAATATACACTGGTTTAAAAAAGAGAAATCATTTTACGGAAATTAAAGGAAGGTATGTTTTTCTAGTCAACTGAAAAATGTTTTTGATTAGACCACGATCTTCCTTCGTACCAAACACAAGAAAATAAGAAAAAAATTTTGCATCAAAACGAACCGACCGATTGGATTTCACTTATTTTTTTTTTTTAAAAAAAAATAATAAAAAAATAAATTAAAAATTAACTTTTTTGAAATAACTCGTAATTTTTCACTTATACAGAGGAAGATAGATATTTAAGTAGATAAGATTAATTACCCCATGAGGATGGAGAGGGAAATTAAGATCGCCAAGAAGATATTGGAAGAAAGCTTCGAGATGGAGGCCCTTCCGCTGGAAGATGTTGAGATGCTTGACGCTGTTGAAGATGGCCTGAGCATGGTCCTTGCTAGCGTTAAGATCTCCTTGAACCTGAATCAGGAACTCTTGCAGTTTATCAATGGTCATGATGCCATTCTCCGAGTATTGTTCAAATACTTTCTTTACATCTTCCGGAGGTTCAACCACCCTGAGCTTGAATATTCTCCTGAAACAGAAGCAAACCTTGTAGTGCTGCTTAGACATTATTGTTTATACGCACGTACAGGAGGACTGAAGCTTTTGATATTGGGATAGGGGAGAGAGAGTGATGGAAGCGTCCTAGCAAAGTCGTGCATGATGTATAAGAAAGGTGACCAGTCGACATAAATTAGGGGTGGGCGTCGATTCGGTAGGCGGTTAAGTCGGTTAATTCAGTCGGTTAACCGACTTTTGTCGGAATGTAGTCGGTGAATTTATTTCGGTTAAGTCGGTTAAGCGGTTAATAGGCGGTCGGTTAAGCGGTTAATAGGCGGTCGGTTTAGTCGGTAAAGCGGTTAATAGGCGGTAGGTTAAGTCGGTAAGGCGGTTAATAGGCGGTCGGTTAAGTCGGTTAAATCGGTTAACATTTGGTTAAAATGGGTAATGAAACGACGTCGTTTTGATTTTTTTAAAGGAAAAAAAAAATGATCATACGTTTTGTTCTTACTAAAACGACGTCGTTTCGTTTTATGTCGGTTCAGTTAATCGGTCGAAATAGAATTCGGTTTGGTTACCACTTAAAAGGCGGTTCGGTTTAATTCGGCTGCCGCTTAAAAGGTGGTTTGGTTCGGTTTGGCTGCCGATCCGGCTTTCGGAATAAAATTTTATACCGACTACCGAACCGAAATTAGTCGGTAGGCGGTCGATAGCGGTTCAGTTCGGTTTGGTAGGCGGTCGGTAGGCGGTAGGCGGATAATTTGCCCACCCCTAACATAAATGCGTACTACCCTACATAATTATTATATAATATTGACGTTAATTAATCTTTGAATTTTTTTTTTTATTTTAATATTACTCTTTTGCCACTATAAGAAGTTCACTTTTTGTTCAATTTCATTGGTAGAAGAGCCACGTGGTAGATATATATATTTTTTTTAATCACGTGATAGATTCGGTGTCCACAACTTTTTGCGACATCAAGCCCCTTCTGTCAAGGTTTGAATATCAGATAGCCATGCATAGAGATTACCAAAATTTCAATCGTGAAAAAGAAAAATAAAGAAGAGAAAGATATCAGGAAAGGCAGACACTAACAGACAAACATGAGACAGAGACACCCCCACAGAGTGACTCAACCAAAACATCAAGAAAAAGGTGAAAGAGATCGAGGACCTGTGTATGAAAGTGGCTGGCGTAATCAAATTATAGGCATTATTATTTATTTATTTTTTAACAAAAGAGTCATTCCTCATTAATAAATAATAGCAAAAAGCCCCAAGGGTTAAAAAAATAGGGACAACAGATGATATTGATGAATCATCATCTTTATTTACATGGGAAATGCAATTGCCAATTACAGCTTATGGCTAGGGATGTAATTGAGCCAAACCGAATATTAAATGTTAAAATTTGATTCCTTTAATTTTTTTTGAACATGAACTAAGCTCAATTTTATCATCGAGCTAGATTATCTATTCAAGCTCTGTTCATTTATTTTTCAAATAAATTCAAGCTTGTTTATGAGCTACTCAATTAACTTATTCATTCCATATAAAAAGTAAATGTTGTGATTGTTTTTTTTTTTTTTTTTTGTTTTAAATTCATACTAATTATTAGTTATTTAATTATGGTTAAGATTTATTATTTGATTAATTAAAAAAATTAACTCAAATCTTAAATAATCTAATTTTGAGTTTATATGTTTATCTTATAGTATGTATATACATTTATTACACACACACACACACATACAAACCCACCCATATACACACAAATACACATATTTTTATTCAGACTTACAATTACAATAATTCAAGTTATATGTATTACGTTAAAAAGAAAATTCATTTTTATCTTTTTAAATACTTAACATGTTCTCATTACAAAGTTAAAAATAATTTTATAAAATAATAAAAATGAAATTATACAAGCCTATACGAGTCAAGTTGAACTTATACGCGTTTAATAAATGAGCCTAAATTTTTTTTTTCAAACTCTGTTTAATAAATGAACCGAGCACGAGTCTGTTCACGAGTGACTCTGTCATTTACAGCCCTACCCTTAACCCTATTATAACACAAATCATTTTATACTTAAACCTTAACCGCCCAAATTTATCATTAAAAAAAACTAGGCACGACCAATAACCTCCACTGGCAATCTAAAAGAGTTTTTAATGCAGCAAAGACATAAACATAGAAGGTGAAGCGGTATCGCTACGACAAAACGTCTTGTTCCGTTTTGATAGGTATTTGATTTGAAAATTTAAATATATTAAGAAATAATTATTTTGTTTATTTTCTTTTGCTTATTTTTTTTTGTTAATACCGATTGAATACTAACTTTTCTTTTTAATTATTAATTTAATTTTCAATCTTAATATATTTTTTGTTCATATTATGGCTCCCTTATCTTAGCATATGTCTCATTTATGCTTTATTCCCTTTAGATAAAAATTTATGGTTCCAACCCTAATTAATTAACGATGGCTATATATTAGGGGGTTGGAGGACAAATTTGATTCATTCTCTTTGTTTTCCTCCTGAATTTCTACTGTCATGAGATTTATCCTTCCAAACACTTGCATTCTTGAAGCTTTGCTCATGATTTTTGCTATGACACAAGTAACCATATACATAATAATGAATTCCAATACATACGTCTTAGTTATTTAAACAATTAATTCAAATCGCATAAGAAGCTTTACAGATTTGAATCTGTTTCCCTTTTTATCATATAAGGGAACTGCTCGGATGCCACTTCTCAACTCTGATACAGGTAGACATGTTTGACCTCCGAAGTCATTCTTCCCTAATGTGTCATACTCGGCAACTTCAATTCGGAGAATAGCCAACTCGGGAGCCCTCAGTGGGAATTCAAACTTCTTATTCCATGCTGGTTGCCAGTCATCCTCAATTACTTGTGTGTGCTTCATATGATGTTGATCAACTGGGACTCCAGCAATTCCAATCTGAAGTATGAACTGTTTACTTAGTTACCACATACATGTATTTCATGTTCAAGTTTCAAGTAGGACCGGCAATTTTTGATCAGATTTGGGAATTCGACACGAATCAACACAAAATTAGCGAGTTAAGATTAAGGGGTATGAATCGTTTAATTAAATGAATTGGATTAAGGTTGATTTATATAATCTTATATCCATACCTTAATACAACCTGAACTCGGCACACAATAACTTCCTAGAGCATCAAGACAGTTAGATAGGGATGCATGCACACTAGTTAATGTAAGATACTTTTTAGGGATAAATATAAAATCAATCCCTGTGGTTGGCCTAAATTATAAATCGTTCCATATGCTATAGAAAATAATTCAGATGTCCTTAGGGTAGGCTAAAATAATTATTTAGTCTTTGCAATCAAACTTAGTCAAAACACTTGACGGTTCCGTTAGTGTGCCATGTTAGTATCAATAGAATGATGACACTTGTCACTTTTAATAAAAAAATATATTAATATATTAAAATATAAATACATCAAACTTAAAGTCACCCCCTTTCGTTTTTATTTCTTTCTTTTTTAAAAAAATTAATTTTTAAATATTAAGTTTTATATATTTATAATTTTTTTAAAAGAGTGACACGTGTTATAATTCTATTGGTGATGATGTGACACATTAATGAAATTTGTTAAAGTGTTTTGACGGAATTGAATTACATAGATTAAATTATTATTTTGCCTTATCACGAGAACCTCTGAATTATTTTGGTATTAAATGATGTGGATGGAGCATTCTCATGAAGAGCAAATTGATTTATCTTAGACAAAAAGAATTTTAATTTGATCAACTTACTCTGACAAAAAAGTCCGGTGGTGAATATAGATCGAAGTGTGTGCGGCTGAAATCTGAATGCCACCCTTCTCCCATGTAGACTTTTACCTATTTTTTTTAACATAAAGATAACTCAGATGAGCAAAAAGCTACTAAAGCAAATGAAAGAACGAAACACTTCCAATATTTAATTGAAATAGAAATAAATATTTTGATAGTATGTTAAATCACAAATTATTTCAAAAGTTTAATTAAATTAATAAAAAAAAATAGTGAATTTAATCATTCAAATTAATATTGTAACAAAAACAACCTAAATGAAGCCTCACACCTTCAATATTGTCTTAACCGCCGGTGGCGGCTCTAGACTGACATGATGATCAAAGACCCGAGGATCAAAGACCTCATTATTTGAATCTACCTGCAACAAAAAGTCAGGTTTTTTCACATAACCGCAACCGCCATTGGCTCTGAACATGCCTTGCATAATCCAAAGGTACTTCCCCTCTCCCTACATGTCACGGTAAAGTGGGGAAAATGATTAGCATAGAAATCATCAAGCTTGAGCAATCGTTCCTAAAAATTGAATTTATCCTTGGCTTTTCAAGATTTACAAATTAATAGAAAATTTTACCATATGATCACAAATTAATGATCTTTATATTCTTTACTCAGTTAATTATAGGTGGCCAGTGCCACCTCGATTTGGCACTACAAAAATACTGACAATTGGACGCGTGTCTACAGTACCGGTTACTGTAGACACGCGTCCAATTTGACACGTGTCTTATGAGACACGTGTCTAATTGTACAGCCGCCACAATGTCCAATTAATACACGTGTCCAATTGGACACGCGTATTATATACACGCGTCCAATTTGACACGTGTATTTAATACGCGTGTCCAATTGGACACGCTTATTAAATACACGCGTCCAATTTGACACGTGTATTTAATACGCGTGTCCAATTGGACACGTGTATAATTGGACACGCGTATTAAATACACGTGTCAAACTGTTATTTTTTTTCAAATATAATTTTTTTTTATTAAATAGAATTTCAACAATTGGACACGCGTATTTAATACGCGTGTCCAATTGGACGCGTGTATTTAATACGAGTGTCCAATTGGGCACGTGTATTAAATACACATGTCAAACTGTTATTTTTTCCCAAATATAATTTTTTTTTTAATTAAATATAATTTCAACAATTGGACACGCGTATTTAATACGCGTGTCCAATTGGACGCGTGTATTTAATACGCGTGTCCAATTGGACACGTGTATTAAATACACGTGTCAAACTGTTATTTTTTTCCAAATATAATTTTTTTTTAATTAAATAGAATTTCAACAATTGGATACGCGTATTAAATACGCGTGTCAAACTGTTATTTTTTCTCAAATATAATTTTTTTTAATTAAATAGAATTTCAACAATTGGGGACGTGTATTTAAATACACGTCCCGGATTGGGCAATTGGTGACGTGTATTTAAATACACGTCCCCAATTGTTGAAATTCTATTTAATTAAAAAAAAAATTATATATGTATATGTACCAGAGAATTGGCCACGTGGCTTTAGGCCACGTGGCCAGAATTGGTGTAGGTAGACGCGCGGGAATTATCCCCTGCCCACCTGATGACCATTCTTAATTTAAGTTTCAAAAAGAAAAAAAAAAAAATTTTATATACTCTCGCTCGCTCTCTTTCTCTGCGCGCTCTCACTGTTCTTTCTCTCTCTCTCACTGTATCGCTCTCTCTCACTCTCTCTGTACCATCGGCCAGCTTCCCGACCACCGCGTGGTCGGCCTTCCCTCTGGCCTTCCCGACGTCTCTTGCTCGCTCTCTCTCTCTCTCTGTCTCTGTCTCTGTCTTTGTCTCTCTCACTCGCTCTCTCTGTCTCTGTCTCTCTCTCTCTCTCTCTCTCTCTCTCTCTCTCTCTCTCTCTCTCTCTCTCTCTCTCTCTCTCTCTCCGTCAATACTGGATCACCGGCCAGCTTCCCGACCACCTCGTGGTCGGCCTTCCCGACGTCTCTTGCTTGCTCTCTCTGTCTCTGTCTCTCGCTCTCTGTCTCTCTCTCTCTCTCTCTCTCTCTCTCTCTCTCTCTCTCTCTCTCTCTCTCTCTCTCTCTCCGTCAACACTGGACCACCGGCCAGCTTCCCGATCACCGCGTGGTCGGCCTTCCCTCCGGCCTTCCCGACATCTCTTGCTCGCTCTCTCTCTCTCTCTCGCTCTCTCTCTCTCTGTCTCTGCCTCTCGCTCTCTCTCACTCTCTCTCTCTCTCTCTCTCTCTCTCTCTCTCCGTCAACACTGGACCACCGGCCAGCTTCCTGACCACCGCGTGGTCGGCCTTCCCTCCGGCCTTCCCGACGTCTCTTGCTCTCTCTCTCTCTCTCTCTCTCTCTCTCTTTTTCTCCGTCAATACTGGACCACCGGCCAGTTCTAAGTGGACGACGAGTTGGTTCTGCATGTGTTTCGTATAGGTATATCGTATACGTATTAGGAAGGAAAAAAACAAAAAGAAAAAAGAAAAAAAGAAGAAGAAAAGAACAGATCTATTCTTTTCTTCTTTTTTTTAAAGCAATATTTTTGATTTTGGCAACGTGTATTCTTAACACGTATCAAGAAAAATATATAATTTTTCATTTTTTTTTATTAATATATATATATATATATATATATATATATATGTACACACACACACATTTAGCCACGTGTATACATACACGTGGCTAACAATTTGGAATTTTTTTTTAAAAAAAAAATCGGTTTGACACGTGTATTGAGATACACGTGTCAAAATGTGCAGTTAATGACTTCCACATCTGACACGCGTCTCACGCGTGTTAAAATACACGTGTCAAACAGTTTGACACGTGCACGACACTGTACACGTGTCAAACTGCACGTGGCAATTTGAAGTGATTTTTGTTGTGTGGGGTGGCTCCCAGCCTTCCCCATGGGCCGGGGGTGGCCACGCAGCTCCATATATAGCCCCAGAGTAGGCTGGGGTGGTGGCGTGGCCACTTATGCTCTCTCTTCTTAACTGTACCAAGATAGCACACATCCTAACCGGTCTTACCTGCATATTAAATGCAACCATTTGAGCTCCATGCCTCCATCCCAGCATAGGATCGTAATTAGATGAGTCCAAGCGCATACCTTTAGGGTAGATCCTCAGCAAGTTTTTTTGCGTAAACCTAGAGCAGAAAGCATCAGATATATCATGTTATCATGGTAATGGATCATATCATTAACATGGTATTAATTAGTATTAAAATTCTATACATATGGATCATATGATTGATCTTATGCACCAAGCTACCATTTGAGAGAGAGAGAGAACAAGATCGAACTATTAGTTACCTGACAATATCAGTTCCATACGTACTTGCAGCATTTTCAAGCTCTTGCTCACTCAAGCATAGACGTCTAACTTTATTAGGATCAGGTTCCCAGATATTTAATGCACCTTTAGGCTTTCCTGCATGAATGGCAATTAAGCTCCTATATTGAGGAGTAGCATTTTCTTCGTCTTCATACTCGTCATTCGGCTCAATCTGCTGTCATTTGTGTAAATTAAATGATTAAATTCATCTATTTCTATTAACTTTAATTTTTAAGATCAATGGTAATTTAATAAAAAATAATTAAATAATGAACTCTTCGTGCGCTTAGCATAGCAGCAAAATGTAATCAATTTCATTTGCACCTTATCAGTGGCTCCAAGTTCCTTTTTGAAATTTGTGTTCCGAGTTTCATCCTCTGCTGAATCTTTATGCCTTTGTTGATCTTTTTCCATGGTATTCTGAACTTCAAGGCATTCTGGTGGTTTAGTTGAAATCAAAACCCTTTTCTTCAATGATTCTGGTGAAGGGAATTCCTCTATGCATTCTGATTCAGGGCTATATAGCATGGCTCCAAATGTTTTAGTGACCATCTATGAGAAAATTCATGAGAAGTCATGGAGGCAGTTTCTTTCGACATTAGGAATGGAGAAACTGTTCTAGACGAGGCTCACCTTGGCCACTTTAGCTTGAAGATCTGCATTTAGGTGGTCTTTAAAAGTAATCACCACAGGGTATTCAGAAGCAGAAAATGCATTGTCCTTAATAGCTTTCAAACATTTGATGAGTTCCACTGGACTAGTCAGAGTCCTACAACTCTAAAGAAAATCCATCAATTCCTAAGATATATTAATCCCTATTTATAAGCCCATCATGTAGAGTCTTTTGGGTGATTCAGTAATGTTTTAAAATGGTGAAGCAAAGACCTTAAATTTGAACGCATGTTGGCTCTACAATTTATATATCTTCATTTCAATTAATTAAATATTTCATGTGTTGAGCTCCACTTATTGAAGAAGAATTTGAAAACACATGTGAAAGAGAGTATTAAAATATTAATTAAATAATTAAATTCATAATTTTTTATAGTTAAGTTTAAGGTTTTCGATTTATTGGCCTTTACAGTTCTCATGATCGATCAGTGGGATTTAGTAGTATATTCATAGTTTCAACAATTATAAAGTAGCAGTAGGTAAGGCAACCATTAAAAGCTTCTAAAGATCATTGTGCTCGATTTCATCCCATTAGCAGTGCGTCAGATATTCAGAATAATTAATATTTAGCACTTTTCAAGGAAAATGAAAAGTAAACAGATGATAATTCTCGTTAGGGTATTGATCACATGCATGGAAGAACTATTGAGAAGTTTGAATTGAATTCAAATTGTAATTTATTGACGCCTTTTTCCAATAGCTGCAACTCTTGGAAGAGTTGCAACTCAATCAAGATCAGATCAGATCGATGCAACCCCTTAGAAGGGTTGTCTTGATTTATCCCTCAATTACCAAGGGACACTTTCCATGGGAACCTATCACTTATGAGAGATAATTGCATGGTTGAGGATGCATACTTTTATGGTGTGATCACCCCCAACACCAAGCTTAGAATATGCACACGAGGGATTGCTTAATGTCTTAATTAATATTAAGCTACCCCTTTCCCAAGTTAAAGTTAGGGCACAAATGCAAATAATTAAACTTCATATATACTATTATACCCTCCATGACGAACTTCCACATCGTCTTTCTTGGGGTTTGGCCACAAATCCAATTCGATAACTCTTACACCTCTTCGTAGTGCGTCTATAATGGGTTCCACACTGCTGTCGCTGCAGAGTTGATTGCCAGTTAAGTAGGAGTTATGGCCTGTGAATAGGAAGTAATGAGCAAGCGGAGCATTCATGTCTTGGTGCACCTGGGTAAGTACAAAACAGCTTCTTAGATATATCTGTTTATCATGTTTGTGTTCAAAAACAGTCTCTAATTCACTTCTTATTTAAGTTCTGTAAAATGTTTTTTTTTTGTAAAAAAAAAATTGGTGACTATATATGTATAGTAACCTTCAGCGGACAGCAACTTCCAGTAACCTCGGAGGCGGAAAATGAACTGTAAGAGAGATTTAGTGCGTGCAAGAAAGGGAAGCTCAATTAAAAAAATGGTTGATGTGGGGCTTTATAAAAGAAAAATCATTTTACAAAAATTAATGAAGTTTTCCTAGTCAACCGAAAATGTTTTGAATTAAACCATGATCTTCGATCGTACCAATCACAAGAAAATGAGAAAAACATTTTTCAAAAAACATTTTGCATCAAAACAAATGGCCGGATTGGATTTCACTTAATAAAAAAACAAAATTGAACTTTTTTGAAATAACTCGTCATTAATTTTTCACTTATACAAAGGAAGATTGATATATATATATATATATATATATATATATATATATATATATATATAAGTAGATAAGATTAATTACCCCATGAGGATGGAGAGGGAGATTAAGATCGCCTAGGAGATATCGGAAGAAAGCTTCAAGATGGAGGCCCTTCCGCTGGAAGATGTTGAGATGCTTGAGGCTGTTGAAGATGGCCTGAGCATGGTCCTTGCTAGCGTTACGATCTCCTTGAACCTGAATCAGGAACTCATGCAGTTGATCAATGCTCATGGTGCCATTCTCCGAGTATCGTTCAAAAACGTTCTTGATATCTTCCGGGGGTTCAACCACCCTGAGCTTAAATATTCTCCTGAAACAGAAGCAGACCTTGTAATGCTGCTGCTTAGACATTGTTTATACGCACAGGAGGATTGAAGCTATGATGTTCAGTTGTTTTCAGTGCTTTATATTATGTTTAAATTGGGATGGGGGGAGAGATATAGAGAGAGAGTGATTGAAGCTTGCCGTTGATATTGCTTGTTGCTTTCCTCGTATATTCTATCTATTTACATAGAATGCGTCCGACCAAAGTGAGAATCTGTTCTGAGGCATGATGTACAAGAAAGGTGTCCGGTCCACATGATCCCTACTTTTTTACCAATCTAGAAGATATTCTGTTTTAATAATCTTGCTGCAACTTTACCTTTCATACTTATTTATTATAGTCACTAACATCGATTGACGAGATCGGTGCATTTTGAGTGATTTTTTATGTTAACCACTTAAAACACGTTACGATTGTTAGTATAAAGTAGGCATGATAAATGAGTGTATAATCTTATGACGATCTTTAAGATTATGTTGTTTTATCTACATACTATTGTAAACTTTTAATGTGATGACAATTATAAATTGTTATTTGTTTTTTATGCTAATAAAAGTACGTGAATGTTTGCAGGAGATCGAAGAAACCTTAAGGCGGTTATATTTTATAATGATTTTGAAAAGTGTTTTTTGGTTTTTGTTTTAAAAAGTGTTTTGACGTAATATAAAATGGATTATTTTACCGTAGTGTTTTAAAAAAAAAAAAAAAAATACAAAACATGTTTATTTTGAAAAAACACAAGCATTTGTAAACTTAATTTTTTACAAAAGATGGTGGTTGTGTGGCCACCCTCAGTTGAGGCGAGGGGTGGCTACGTGGCCTGTAATGACCCACCCCCAATGACACAATATTGTCCGCTTTTTGGTTCCCCAAACTAGACTTCTCAGGAGGTCACCCAACCTTGGATTCCTCTCGCAGAAACACGCTTAACTGCGGAGTTCTGATAGTTTCATCGCCATCACAGCTTTAAAACACGTTGTGTCGTAAATGGTGCATTTATACATATAAGCACATCCTCATTCCCAGGCGATGTGGGACGTCACAATCACCCCCTCTTTGAACCCAACGTCCCCACTGGCGTCCCTCATTGGCTTGTGCACGCTCCCACCATCTCAGGCTGGGCAATGGCTCTGATATCATTTGTAACGACCCACACCCAATGACACAATATTGTCCGCTTTTTGGCTCCCCAAACTAGACTTCCCAGGATGTCACCCATCCTGGGATTGCTCTCGCAGAAGCACGCTTAACTGCGGAGTTCTGATAAGTTTATCGTCATCACGGCTTTAAAATGCATTGTGTCATAAATGGTGCATTCATACATATAAGCACATTCTCATTCCCAGACGATGTGGGACGTCACATGGTCATCGCCATCACGGCTTTAAAACACGTTGTGTCATAAACGGTGCATTTATACATATAAGCACATCCTCATTCCCAGGCGATGTGGGACGTCACAATCACCCCCTCTTTGGACCCAACGTCCCCACTGGCGTCCTTCATTGGCTTGTGCACGCTCCCACCATCTCAGGCTGGGCAATGGTTCTGATACCATTTGTAACGACCCACACCTAATGACACAATATTGTCCGCTTTTTGGCTCCCCAAACTAGACTTCCCAGGATGTCACCCATCCTGGGATTGCTCTCGCAGAAGCACGCTTAACTGCGGAGTTTTGATAAGTTTATCGTCATCACGACTTTAAAACGCGTTGTGTCATAAATGGTGCATTCATACATATAAGCACATTCTCATTCCCAGACGATGTGGGATGTCACATGGCCACTCTTAGCTTGTTGTGGTAACTGCACTGCCACCTTTAATTGGAGTGGCCGGGTGGTTACTACTCTCTTCCATTGGAGGCGGCTCTCTCTATTTTTCTTTTAAGTTGAGTTCCTTTATTTGAAAAACTAAGCATATGTTCTCTAAAAAGATTCTTCCAAGACGGTATTTAAGGTATTCTATATTTTAAATTATTTATTAATGATTTTGAGAGAGAAAATGTATTTTTGGTTTTGAAAATAGAAAACCATTACGAGATGAGGCCCACTTTCTAGGTGCTTTTCTTTCTTGACAGTTTCTCTCTTCTTTTTCTTCTATATTATTCAACTTTTTCATCCATATAATTTATTTTAAATAAATTAAAGTTAATTAACAGATATAAGCTTAGAAAAAAAAAAGTTAACAGATATAATAAGTAGATATACAGTTAACAATACTGATGAGAGATCTATATTAAAGTCATTACTAATAATATATCTTCTCTGTCTTTCTCTGGTACAAAGCAAGAGATTGCTTGTCTCAGGGTTGAGCTGTAAAGGAAGCAGGGAACATGTTGGGGAAAGGTGGGGCAGGTGCAGTAAACCCACCTTCATCAAGACATTCCATTTGAGAATTCAGATGGGAATGTTTAATGATCATCCTATTCTATGCCCAAGATGCTTGCCACCCAGGTTGCGAAAAGCAAGTCTCAAAAAGAGAAGAATAAAACTCCCACCATAATTCCATGTCATATATGCCCCTCAGCTTTCTTTGTCATTTCTCCCCTCATCTATGTAACCTTGACTCTAGTTGTAGACTTAGATAATTTTTTGACACGATCTGCAAATCAGATATAAATTCAACATGAAATTAATGAGTTTGAGTTGAAGAGTACGTTTGACTCGTTTAGTTAAATGGGTCGAGTTAAAATTGACTTATATAGTTTTATATTCATGTCTTGACACAATTCGAACCCGACACACTATATATTGCCACCATTCTAATGGTCCCTTTTTTTTTTTTTTTTTTTGGGATCAACAGGAATTAGTCCATAACCTCATAAAAATGCAGGACCCTCGGTGGTAAAATCAAATGAGGCAATGCTGGTACTAAATTCTGAACACCACCCCCACGTACAATTAATGATGTGGCAGTAACATCTTATTAGTGGCGGCACTGATGAGAACAGAATGAAATAAGAATACCATGTACATAATGCATGTAAACAGCATCGTGAAGTCCAATACATAGGTCTAATTTGTTTTAAACAAATTCAAATCGCATAAGAAGCCTTACAGATTTGAATCTGTCTCCCTTTCTGTCATGTAATGGAACTGCTCGGATGCCGCTTCTCAACTCTGATACAGGTAGACATGTCTGGCCTCCGAAGTCATTTTTCCCTGATGTGTCATACTCGGGAGCTTCAATCCTGAGAACAGCTAACTCGGGAACCCTCAGAGGGAATTCAAACTCCGCATTCCATTCTGGTAGCCAATCATCCTCAATTACTTGCGTGTGCTTCATAGGACCTTGATCAGCGGAGACTCCAGCAATTCCAATCTGCAGTGTAAACTGTTTTCTTAGTTACCACGTATATGTATTTTGCGTTCATGTTCCAAGAGCATCAAGACAGTCATATGATTGCCAGAGAGTGTCGACTCAAATGGTCAGTTTGTTTGGTTAATACTAAGAGATTGGTTATTTGAGTCCCCACTCAATCGATACACAGTTTTTAGTGGAGGAGTCATGTATCTGAGATTTACTTAATAGGGATCGGTCAAGAAAGTGAAAGGGGTTCCATATCATTAAAAAACAAAAGAAAAAAGGCAATCATCAGACAGTGATGCACACTGCACAATACTAGTTAATGTAAGAAGTTTATTATTTTGGCACTAAAAGCTGTTGGTATATTTTGATTTTAAACTTTTATCTCAAATGGTGCATTCATTTAGTACTAAAGAACTTATGATTGAATCTCCACAAGAGTAAAATTTTATTTTGTACAGATATTACCTATTTCTTTACAAGGAGAGGTTTTTTTTTTTTTTTTAATTTTTTTAAATCCTAACTTAAACCTTAGCCGTCTATTAAAGTTGTCTATATGTAGTATTTTCATTCAATCGGTTTAGACGAAAATTTTAAAACTCTATTTGCAAATCGCATGGAGAGATTTTTATTTTATTTTATTTCTTAAAAAATTTTATGAATGAGTAAGTCTTTGATTTATAAATGGAAAGTACAATGCACTCCAGCTCTTTTTAGCTAGAAAACTCAAGGAAACATACAAGTCTCCTAAACACTAATCTGTACAGTAAGATAATTCCCAACTATACACCACCTACGTACACAAGCCAATTTTCAACACCCTCTGGCTCTAACCTCCCTCCACACTGCTGTAACAGGAAAGTATCAATTACAAACCGGCACTATATCTAGAACCAACAAAATCCCATCGCACAAGACCATAAAGTTGGAAAACAATATCTGCATCAACATTCTGCAGCAAATAGATCCCCCCCTAATAATCTTCAGCAATCATCCAACCATTAGCCGGCCAGAGCAATCTCTAGCTAAAATACACCAGCCAACTCAAACCTTCACATATCTATCCTACTCAAACCCCTTACCAGAGAAGCACTTCACAAAATCCAGCAATCCATCCACACAAGTCTGATCAGCAACGCCATATTACTCAACACACAAGACCATAAAACTCAAGCAGCACAAGACCATAAAACTCAAGCAGTAGTCATGTAGCAATCATTCTAAAAACAAACAGAATACTGACATCCAACTGCATTTTGCAGCAAAACAACAACCATTTTATAGCAACTCAAAACAGCAACTGCATATTACTACCTCAGAACAACAAAGTTCCAACATAAGAACCAATTCAACAATCCTACTCAGATTAAGGCTTCAAAAATACTAAGATCCAAATCTCACTTGACACATAATTATTCATTTTCCCAGCTCCTTGAATCTTCCCTTAGACAAAACCCGTGTTCTGACTTCCCAGCTTATTTTCATCATAATTCTCTTCTCGGTCATCAATTTATTTCCATGTTTAATATTACATCTCTCCCTCCAACTGTTATAAACTGTAGCACTCAGCACCAATTTGCACAATACAACTTTTAAGTATTTTTCCTTCCATTTTCTAACACTCCACACTCAGCAATAGCATCCCATTCATAGGGAGGGTTATCTATTAAACACTTTCCCATATTTCCCTTCAAAAATCTTCTACAGAAATTGCAATAAAAAAACAAATGACTTCTTCCTTCAATACAACCCCTACAAAAGATACATAGGATATCATCCCCAAAACCCCATCTAAACAACCTTTCCACCGTGGATAGACTACCCCTAGCAGCAAGCCATAGAAGGAAAATTTGCCATTGGGAACCATACCAACCTCTACCAAATGACTGGATTTTGTTCTATACGAATTGTCATTGCCACAGGGTTTATGTTTTTAACTTAGGGCTGGCATAGCTAAGGTTTATTGTTTCAGGTGTTTAACAGTATCGGTCAATCTATTTAGCGACAATATCGACATAAGGGGAATCCTTCACCCTTTTTAAGTGTAATTTCATTTGATGTCTTTTTATAAATTGCTTTTACTACACTAGGAATGTATGTATATGTTATACGAATTGATATACTCACATGAATTTTTTTCACTAAAGAATTTTAAAGCAAAAAAGTTATTTTATGTCACTCAATCTTTTATGAATATAACGTTCCACTTTCAAGAATTTTTTAAATGAAAGATGTTCTATTTAAATAAAGGTTTCCATTTATGGAGATTTCTAAATATGGAAAGTATAGAGACGTAAAGCCCTCTTACGCATTGCCCTAAGACGTTCAAGATAAGTAAAGGAATGCGACAAGTTTTATAAGATGATGACACGTGTGGAGGATATAATTTTGGCCCCAAGAGAATTCCGAGAAGGCACAACACAGTACCGGTGTTGGGATGGAAGTGAAACCACTTAAGGACGTTCCGAGAAGGTGGGAATCCATCGATATGTTATGTTGCCACACTAAGTGCACATTGGTTAATTGGCATGCCAGCATGTCTGCGACCACAAGCACTCCCATAGTCATAAGGACCGTACAACCCTAATACATGGAGCGTAATAGTGTACATGGGTCCTATATCTAAGTTTTATAAAGAAAAGAAAGTGTCCAATATGGTTTCATGGAAAAAAAACCATTAGGCCAAAAGAACTTTTGATCAACTTACCCTGATAAAAAAGTCCGGTGGAGAATATTGATCAAAGTGTGTGTGGTGGAAATCTAAATGCCACCCTTCTCCCATATAGACTTTTACCTGTTTGTCACCATAAAGATAACCCAGATGAGCAAAGCTACTAAAACAAATGAAAGAAAGAAATATACAAAAAATGGTGAATTTAATCATTTAAATTAATATTTTAATACTGGATAAATGTTAATAAGGTTCGAATTCATGACTTTTACTATGATATCATGTTAAATCGTCAATTATCTTAAAAGTTCAAGCTAATAAAAAATAATAACCTTAATAAATTAAGTAAATTTTCTAACAAGTACGGCCTAAAACCTCACACCTTCAACGTTGTCTTAACCGGTGGCAGCACAAGAGGATTAAAGACCTCATTATCTGGATCTACATTCAACAAAAAGTCAGGTTTTTTCACATAACCGCAACCGCCATTGGCTCTGAACATTCCTTGCATAATCCAAAGGTACTTCCCATTTACCTGTCAAGGAAAAGTGGGAAAAAGATTAATTAGTACAGAGAGCACGGCCGGCAATCGTTCCAAAATCGAATTTATCCTTGGCTTCAAGAATTAAAAATTAATAGACGTTTATAAAAATTTTTACCGTATGACAAGCGATCTTAATTAATCATTCAGTACAGCACAGTAGCTAAAACTTAACCTGCATAATTGTTTTATGATATCATTTCTTCTAAAAAATTCATCTCTTTTCAGCTCAAAGGCACAAATTTACATGACTTAGATGACTATATGGTCTATATAATTCTCAATCAAGTTTCCTGCGCCAAGATGGTAATCGTGAGCAACTACCCTATCACGGAAAGCAAGTTCTGGTAAAAACTAGTGGCATTTAAACGGCTTATGCAGACATTTTCTGCATAATGTTAAGTGATTAATTTATATATGATACATATATATAACTCTTTCACACATGTATTTTGTTAGAACATCCAAGCCAAAAACTTAAGCTATATATATATATATATATTCCAGGAGTTGTTTTGCATACTTCTCATTTCTTTCATGAAACTACATGCAACACTCTATGTACATCAAGCAAGCACACGTCCTAACAAGCCACACCTGCATATTAAATGCAACCATTTGAGCTCCATGCATCCATCCCAGCATAGGATTGAAATTTGAAGAGTCCACGCGGAAACCATTAGGGTACACCCTCAGCAAGTTTTTTTGGGTAAACCTAGAGCAGAAAGCATATATCAGATACCATTATTATTACTGAGGTTAAGTTATGGTAATGAATCATGATTCATATATATCATTGACATGGTATAAAGTATTTATATTTTATAGGGGAAACTCAACTTACACCCTTAATTGAAGTGTCATTGTTGTTGCAATGTTAGCGTCAAAGTATCAAAAGTTGCAATGTGAGTATCTAATTTTTCAGCCCATTTCTGTTAAATCCTAACGAAGGTCCGAAGGATGCCAAAATGCACAAAATACCCCAGTTTTTTAAATTAAAACAAAAAGTTAATGTTTTTTACTTTTTTTTTTTTATTTTTTTTACTTTTTTTATTAAAGGGTAAATTCGTATTTATATAAATTTTTACAGGTGTATAAAAGACATTTCACCCATTTACGGTTTGATTTAACTATAAACCTTAACGGTAGGATTAAAATTAAAAGGGGCTGAAAAATGAGATATCGACATTGCAACTTTTGATAATTCAAGGTTAACATTGCAACAATGTATCATGACACTTCGGGGTAAGTGAAGTTTCATTTATTCTATACATACTCACAGCAGAGGGAGAGGGAGAGGGAGAGAGAGAGAGAGAGAGAGGAGCTTGTACAAGAACAATTTAGTTACCTTAGAATATCAGTTCCATGTGTTCTTGCATCATTTTCAAGCTTTTGTTCCCTCACGCTAAGACGTCTAACTTGATTCGGATTAGTTAGCCAGATATTTAATGCACCTTTCGACTTTCCTAAATGAATGGCAATTAAATCCCTATATCCAAGGGTAGCATTTTCCTTGTCTTCATCCTCATCATCCGGCTCAACCTGCTGCCAAGTGGGTAGGCGATGTTAGAATATAAATTAAATGATTAAATTCATTTATTCTTATCATCTTAAGCTTTTGGGATATAAGTGATGATTTAATAGAAGGTAATTAAATGGTTAACTCTTCTTGCTCTTATCATAGCTAGCAACACAATGTAATCTACTTCATTTGTTGCACCTTATCATGAGTGGCTCCAAGTTCCTTTTTAACATTTGTGTTCTGTGTTTCATCCTCTGCTGAATCTTTCTGCCTTTGTGGATCTTTTTCCATGCTACTCTGAACTCCAAGGTATTCCTTTGGTGGTTTAGTTGAAATCAAAATCTTTTTCTTCAATGATTCTGGTGAAGGGAATTCCTTTATGTATTCTGATTCAGCGCGATATAGCATGGCTCCAAATGTTTTAGTGACCATCTATGAGAAAATCATATTTTCTCGAGAAGTCAGTTTCTTTAAACAATATTAAGAATTAATGGTTAAAATCAATAGAAAAGTTAGACATTTTGCTCACCTTGGCTACTTTGGCTTGAAGAATTGCATTTAGGTGGTCTTCAAAAGTAATCACAACAGGGTATTCAGAAGCAGAAAATGCATTTTCCTTAATAGCTTTCAAACATTTGATGAGCTCCACCGGTCTAGTCAGAGTCCTACAGCTCTAAAGAAAATCCATCAATTGAAGTAGAACATACCTTTTGTTTATTTATTTATTTTTCTTCTTACTAAGATATTAACTCGTACATATAAGCCCCTTCTGTGCAGTTTTCTAGGTGATTCAGTAATAATAGTAAAGGTTAAATTTATCTTAATTTCAATTAAATATTTTACGTATTGAGCCTCACTTATTACGTGAGGAAGAGTGTTAGAATATTAATTAAACAAGTAAATTCACCATTTCCTATCGGTTTAAACTTTTGAATATTTTTAAGATGAATCACTATTGAATTTTAATACAACAATGATTTTAAAAGCCACATCACCTTTAAGGGATAAAAGGGGGACAAAGGTCTTACATATAGCATTACTCTATAATATATGATATGGTTCTATATTAAAATAATTACCTTTTAGAAGATTGATTGTAATCACATTGATGGTTGATCTCATGAAAGAACTATTAAAAAGTTTGAATTAAATTTAAATTGTAAGCCACTGCATCAATGGCACCTTTTCCAAATAGATGCAACTCAATAAGGAGATGCAACCCCTCAGAAGAGTTGTCTTTATCTCTTGCCAAGGGACACCTTCCATCAGGGATGGAATTAGGATATTTTTCATTAAGAGGGGTCAAAACGTTAATAAATTAAGGGCCAAGTCTAATTTTCATAAGTGCCAAACTTAATTTTTAGGTCAAAAAATATATAAACTTAACTATGTGTAAATTTTAATTTTTTTAGCTATATATAAATATTTTAATTATATATGAATTTCTAAGTATATAAAAGGGGGAGAGGTGCCATGGCCCTTATTGTCTCCCCTCTAATTCCGTCCCTGTCTCCCATAAAAACCTATTACCCATGGGAGATTTTACATGGTTGAGACTGCAATTACACTTTATAGTGTAATCACCCTCAACACAAGCTTAGAAAATGTGCACAAAGGATTGCTTAATGCCTTTGTGTTTGACTTGGCTGTCTTGCAGTGCAAAAAGGATACACGTATGATTCATCTATAAAAAAAGAAGAAAAAAAGAGGATACACGTATAATATTGAAGCAGAAATTAAGTAGGAGAAAGTCCACGTATCGCCTTTTTAAACTATCACTCAATTAATTGATAATGTCCTTTTAAACTTTCAATTAAGGTAATGTCCCCCTTTCCAAATTTACCAAAAGTTGCGAATGTCCCCAGTGAAAATAATACACTTAATAAAATAAAATAAAAAAGAAATTCTAAAAATTATTTAAAACAAAAAACCAGGAGTGCCCAAATTGGTTTTAAAAAAATTGTTTTTTATTTTTCTCAAATTTATAAGGGTATTTTTGTTTTATTGAAAAAAATGTTAAGATCATTTTTTGTCTTTTTGCTAGCAATAGGGAGACACTGAGAATTATTTGGTAGTTTGGAGGAAACATTGTCCAATTAAAAGTTGAGTAATGCTAATTAAGGATCATCTTTTTATCATTCTAAAATCACTGTTGTATCAAAATCTAATAGTGACTCATTCCAAATTAAATGATGATTTTAAAAGCCACATCATCTATGAAAGATAAAAAAAATAGTTTTGAACATTACTCTTAAAATTTCAGAAGGACATTATCAATTAAGTGGTACGTAGCTAGTTTGAGGGTATAAATGGACTTTTCTCAATTAAGTAATATTAAGCTACCCCTTCCCCAAGTTAAAGTTAGGCTAGGCCGGGCAGAAATGAAAATAATTAAACTTCATATATACCCTCCATGAAGAACTTCCACATCATCTTTCCTGGAGTTTGGCCACAAATCCAATTCGATAACTCTTACACCTCTTCGTAGTGCGTCTATAATGGGTTCCACACTGCTGTCACTGCTGACTTGATTCCCAGTTAAGTAGGAGTTATGGCCTGTGAATAGGAAGTAATGAGCAAGTGGAGCATTCATGTCTTGGTGCACCTGAATATATATGTACAAAACAGCTTCTTAGACATATATCTCTTTATCATGCTACCAAACTTTGGTAATTTAACGTCCTACCAACAAAATAATAATTAAAAAAACAGTTTGCATAAAAACAAACCGACAGATTGAATTTCACTTAATTTTTTTTTTTAAAAAATAACTTTTTTGAAATAACTCGTAATTTTTCACTTATACAAAGGAAGATTAATTATTGATATATGTTGGGGAAATATCTGTCCCCTCCAATCCGGTCAGACATGATATTAGACTTTACATGGAATATCATGCTTGACAGGGGTAAAACGGACATTTAGCATGCAGGGATATAAAAAGCAGTACAAAAAGTTATAGAGGCAGAATCAATTATTCTCTCAAACTCTCTCTCTCTCTCTGTCTCCCCTCTTCATATAAATATTAGACTGACTTGATCGTCGGAGGAGGCTCCGCCGGCCACCCCCCGGCGGGTCTTTGTTGTTTTGCAGGTCAACGCCTAGAAGAAGGGACGTCTCTGATTACACCACGTCACCCGGCTCAAAAATATCATCAACAATTGGCGCCGTCTGTGGGAACGACGTTGTTGCTCCTGCCAAAACGAGAATCTAGAATGGTGACTGGTGATCAGAACACCCTTTGTCAAAGGAGGGAGAGCGGATGGAGCAGATTTGGAGTTTTTTGTCCGACAGATCTGAACTTAAAGCAGTGTGTTTACACTCACGTTGTGGTTTTAGGAAAGCCTATCCTAGTATGGCTCTGTGACAGGTCTAAACTCAAGAGCAACGTATCTGTATTCGTATGTTGTGATGTTATGAAGATCTGAGCTGCTGTGGCCCCTTGTTAGCAACTGTGCCGGGAGCAGAGCCGACTCTCGCCAAGTATGAGGGTGTGTAGCAATGGGCTAGCAGATTTGGATTCGTCGGCATCAAGTTGGAGTCCGACCATCTAGTGCGGCTGATGTCTAGTTCCACATGTGTGAGGGAAAAAGTTCTCAGTATTAAATTCACTTTGTCTTGGAAGTGACCTTGTCAGGAGGAAAAGAGGCAAAGAGTTGGCCACGTCGTAGACTAAAGAAAAGTCATGAGTAAGGTGGGTTTTGCTTTGTTGGTATTTGTGTCATTTTCTGACAGCATCATTTATTAAGACTGAAAGGAGACAGATTATGAAGCAACGTTTCACCTCGGATATGATTCTGTAGCCAGTCATTGATTTACAAAATGGCCAGACTTGATGAGGACCTCGAGGTCGACGAGCCCCAGAGACATGGGCCCCGGGGTGAGCCCAGCCTTGGGTCCGCCAAAGTTAGTGAATCGTTCTTGCATTTTGGTCGACCGGTTCGGATTAAGAGAAGTGGAAAAGGATTTGTAATCAAAGGGCGGTCCCCACGTGTAATCATTCTGAAACACCAAACACGAGTACCATGCATGCAAAAAGGAAGTTACGCGCCTATGCTCGTCGACCTCTCTGCATGAGAGCTGAGCATCCCTGAAGGCTGCGTGACTTGAGCCATCTTCAGCCCAGATGAAGGCCGGTGCGTCAGCCTAGACGGAAGGGTAGCGGCCGACCGCAGGTTGCTTTTAAAAAGAAATCTTCAGCCAAAAGTGGGACCCTAGTACCGGTGGTACTTATCAGGTGCAAGACGATTTTGGGTCAGAGGTGATTTCCGGCACGGACCATGCGACAGGGGAATGTGCCGTTCGGATTGGTATTGATAACCTTTCAATGACTCAGTGCATATTGTTCTCGCGGAATGCATGTCCAGGGACACCTGAGCTCTACTGTAACTAATTGTCCGGTGGAGTGCCGGACGGTTTTTGGAGTCTATCACAGCTTACGTTTCTTGAAACTAGTTTCAAGCGAGCTTCCGACGTGTATAACGGGATTGAAGAAGCTATAGAAGCTTAGAATCCAGGAGAACTCATTCTCTGGGGAGATTCCGAGTTCGGTGGACTTGTAGACCGAATTGGCCGAGCTGAACCTGTCAAGAAACAAATTCTTCTGGAAGATTCCGCCGGAACTCAGTGGTTAGCCGGTGCTAACATATCTGGATCTCTCCGAAAACTCGCTTATTGGAGAACTTCCGGTAAAAATTACAGAGCTGGGTCTGAACGAATCCAACATCTCCGATAACAGACTGTGCGGTAAGGTACCTCCGGGTTCCTCAGATCCCGGTGGGAGGCCTACCTATAGATGTCCGGGCCGTGGAACCCGACCTGGTGTAAAAGTTTGGGCCATGCAGAGGAGGGTTGGTTTTAGACGTTAGACCGAATTTGATTTGAAGCACGTTGACAGCGGAGTGCTGAGTACGCAGAGAAACTCAGGTTTGAAGACCGAAGACAAGCTTCTAGGAGAGGTAGAGCTAGTAGGAGAAGAAGCTAAGCTTAATTCTAATACACTGAAGCAGCTGGAGGCCTAGCTCACCGTAAGTTGCGAGCTTCGCCGGAAGGCAGTGAAGCGAGACTTGTTGAAATGTAGCACCAAATGATACCGGGTCCGAACTTGTAGGTATTTCGATGTCCAGCCGAAGCTATCCCCGGGCAAGCTCGACCAGATCTTCAGCACATACCGGCTACGTGGTCAGATTAAGAAGTGAACGTGCATGGTAAGGATGGTTGTTGCTTTCCTGGTCAAGGAATCAAATTGTTTGGAAGCCCATGTCTGAATAAATGGGCCCACGACAACGAAATTCATGGTAGCCGGTGATGAAGGATCCTCGGACGAACATGTTTGAGGTCAGTTCCGGGATCATCCTCGGACGAACATGTCTGAGGCCAGTTCCGGGGTCATTTCCGGGGACCCTAAGCCTAATAAAAAGAAGAAAAAGGGGGCTATCTTCTACTGAAGAAGTGGCTTACTGCGGTCACTCTTGTAGCATTCGGCGATCCGAGGAGTGCAGTAACAGAGTTCAGGTAGGTACCTCGTTCGTAAAAGAAAAACAAAGCAGAACCAGAGTTCCAGATGATCCGAGATCATAAGACGTCCACGTAGACTTGCACATTACTGGATAGGGTATGAAGAAAGAAACCCCGGACTCTGTTTCAATTACTGCATTTCAAAAGGGAATTTGGGAGCATTTCTTAAGTGTTCGGAGAAGCTGGAGTCGACGTTGCTGGATCATGTTTCCTCGGAGTTTCTAGATACCTAAAGAGGATAATTTATTTAGTGCGAGAACTCACCCAGGGACCTCAACCAACTGGACTTCGGTTCAGTCCGAAGACATCAATAAACGTGACAAAATTGGCCAGGATAAGTCCAGGGAGCATTCACCAAGAGGTTGCTACTGATCGGGTTAATTACTGAGTCTGAGTAGCTTCAAGGTAGCCGAGTTCTAACGTAGACGCCATCCTTTCTTGGGTACCTGTCCTCTTCCAGAGGCACAGGGAGGCCTACAGGGAGCTGAGGGACGAAGTGAAAGAGGACCCACCTTTGGGCCATGCTTGGCCCGTCGATCCCGAGCTTGGTCTCAGTTGGGTTTGTGCTGTAGAGTGCACGAGCCAGAAAGTTAAAAGCAGCTTGATCACTGGCATCTTCGAAAGCGGCTTTTCCTTTGCTTGCAAGCCTGTTCTCAGGGCCCTCGAAGAGCTCCACATAGCGGGGATGGAACTCGGGTATGGCGTGGTCGCGGCGGGACTCGAGAAGGAAGAACAGAAGGCGCTTGAGCTTGCCGTGGCTCGGCTCTAACGGGTCGAGATATAAGAGGACTCGATAACTCCCGGCGAGCTCCGTGGATGGCATGTAACTCCCTGTAAAAAGGTCTTTCTTTTCGACGTTTGTGATGTCGAAAAGTACAGGAAAGCTCTTGCCGTTGAGTAAAACCATTACTCGTGGGTCGGAAGCTATGAAAGAACCAGGTGGCATGTTGGTTTTGAACACTGTTGACCGATGGAAGGGAACCCAAGTATGCCAAGATCCCATGGCATACGTGCACAAGTCATTTTAGAAGGTCGGTTGTCTTGGATACGAAGAAGTCAGGGATGCTAAAGAAAGTGAGTACTGTATGGTTGTCAGAAAGAGGTAAACGAGTCCGTGTCCGAGGACGCTCGACAGGCCCATTTCGGGAAGGAAGGCTTAGGACGTGTGAAGGGTCCCTCGAACCCCGACAAGATGCCCGTCATCCATCTAAGCTCACTTTTGAATTTCATTAAAAAGAAGAAATAGTTATGAAGCTACTTTTCATCCCGGACACATTTTATAGCAAGATAATGACCTATCAAAGTTCGGGCTTAAAGATTCCAATGGATGGGAAGCTATGCACACTATTCAAAGACCGGAAAGGCTGAGATAAGTTCCCTTTTCTCTTCTCATTTCATTTTATTAAATATTTAAAATTGAAATGGTCTCTCTGACGGTTAACAATGGCCAATGAATAATTGTGCCCTTGTATCCAGTGCTTCAAAACACAAATACAGAGAATTTTAATAATTTTGTAATTCCAGTAATAAGGGTTGGATATGCTCCTTTACAAATAGCCTAGAATTTACTTGCAAAAAATAAGGAACTATGGTAGCTCCAAACTTTGAGCAACAGAGGCTACTTCCATGGAACCGAATACAAGGAGCGGGTCTTTGAGCTCATGCTATTCTGTCTCCTGCTTGGATTTATTGATCTTTTTCTATAGCATTTTTGCAGGAGCCTTGTTTTTATTGCACAAATAAATAAAGCGAAAAGGAAAGCTCTTGAAGTTACATTCCGAGAGCACTGTTTGGGAGCGAGAACTGGATTAATTTTCGATGATATTTCTGAATTAGTTAAAATCCGAGGAGGTGACCTCGTTAAAAAACTATGGAAGAGGAGTAAGAACCTCGGTAAAAAATCAGGAACCCGCCCTTAACAGGGGATTACCGGGGGAATCGAGGAGGTGACCTCGTTAAAAAACTATGGAAGAGGAGTAAGAACCTCGGTAAAAAATCAGGAACCCGCCCTTAACAGGGGATTACCGGGGGAATCGAGGAGGTGACCTCGTTAAAAAACTATGGAAGAGGAGTAAGAACCTCGGTAAAAAATCAGGAACCCGCCCTTAACAGGGGATTACCGGGGGAATCGAGGAGGTGACCTCGTTAAAAAACTATGGAAGAGGAGTAAGAACCTCGGTAAAAAATCAGAAACCCGCCCTTAACAGGGGATTACCGGGGGAATCGAGGAGGTGACCTCGTTAAAAAACTATGGAAGAGGAGTAAGAACCTCGGTAAAAAATCAGGAACCCGCCCTTAACAGGGGATTACCGGGGGAATCGAGGAGGTGACCTCGTTAAAAAACTATGGAAGAGGAGTAAGAACCTCGGTAAAAAATCAGGAACCCGCCCTTAACAGGGGATTACCGGGGGAATCGAGGAGGTGACCTCGTTAAAAAACTATGGAAGAGGAGTAAGAACCTCGGTAAAAAATCAAGAACCCGCCCTTAACAGGGGATTACCGGGGGAATCGAGGAGGTGACCTCGTTAAAAAACAAAGGATTAATTTTTACAGGCTCTTGTTGCCACACAAGCTGTTCGGGCCTGTGTTCCCAAGACAAATCACTCCGGCCAGCTTTCCTTAGACCGGAGTGCTTTGGGGGGGTAAGAGCTTGGAAGATTGATTTGAAGATTAGTTGTCAAATATTTGATATGTAAAATCCCGTTAACATTTCTGATGACATTTTCGATAACTTCCGGATAAGATTAAAGGAAGAGGAGTAATAACCTCGTTAAAAAATCGGGAGAGGAGTAATAACCTCGTTAAAAAATCGGGAGAGGAGTAATAACCTCGTAAAAAGTCCAATTTTGGACAAAGAACCACCCCTCTTGGTAGAGGACAGGGGGGTGATGAGGAAAGTCCGATCTCGGACAATGGACCACCCCCCTCGGTAGAGGACAGGGGGGTGATGAAAAAAGTCCAATCTCGGACAATGGATCTCCCCTCCTGGTAGAGGACCAGGGAGGTGAGGAGAAAAGTCCAATTTTGGACAAAGGACCACCCCTCTTGGTAGAGGACAGGGGGGTGATGAAAAAGTCCGATCTCGGACAATGGACCACCCCCCTCGGTAGAGGACAGGGGGGTGATGAAAAAAGTCCAATCTCGGACAAAGGATCTCCCCTCCTGGTAGAGGACCAGGGAGGTGAGGAGAAAAGTCCAATTTTGGACAAAGAGCCACCCCCCTGGGTAGAGGACAGGGGGGTGATGAGGAAAGATTAAAGGAAGAGGAGTAATAACCTCGTTAAAAAATCGGGAGAGGAGTAATAACCTCGTTAAAAAATCGGGAGAGGAGTAATAACCTCGTTAAAAAATCGGGAGAGGAGTAATAACCTCGTAAAAAGTCCAATTTTGGACAAAGAACCACCCCTCTTGGTAGAGGACAGGGGGGTGATGAGGAAAGTCCGATCTCGGACAATGGACCACCCCCCTCGATAGAGGACAGGGGGGTGATGAAAAAAGTCCAATCTCGGACAATGGATCTCCCCTCCTGGTAGAGGACCAGGGAGGTGAGGAGAAAAGTCCAATTTTGGACAAAGGACCACCCCTCTTGGTAGAGGACAGGGGGGTGATGAAAAAGTCCGATCTCGGACAATGGACCACCCCCCTCGGTAGAGGACAGGGGGGTGATGAAAAAAGTCCAATCTCGGACAAAGGATCTCCCCTCCTGGTAGAGGACCAGGGAGGTGAGGAGAAAAGTCCAATTTTGGACAAAGAGCCACCCCCCTGGGTAGAGGACAGGGGGGTGATGAGGAAAGTCCGATCTCGGACAATGGACCACCCCTCTCGGTAGAGGACAGAGGGGTGATGAGAAAAGTCCGATCTCGGACAAAGGATCTCCCCTCCTGGTAGAGGACCAGGGAGGTGAGGAGAAAAGTCCAATTTTGGACAAAGAGCCACCCCCCTGGGTAGAGGACAGGGGGGTGATGAGGAAAGTCCGATCTCGGACAATGGACCACCCCCCTCGGTAGAGGACAGGGGGGGTGATGAAAAGAGTCCGATCTCGGACAAAGGATCTCCCCTCCTGGTAGAGGACCAGGGAGGTGAGGAGAAAAGTCCAATTTTGGACAAAGAACCACCCCTCTCGGTAGAGGACAGAGGGGTGATGAGAAAAGTCCGATCTCGGACAATGGATCTCCCCTCCTGGTAGAGGACCAGGGAGGTGATGAGAAATGTCCAATGTCTTGGACATGGGGTGATGGCAGCCGGAGTTGACACTGGTTAATTTGCCGATATTAAAGACAGAAATAATTATGGCAGCTCGTCTGTCATCGGGAGCTATCCATGCTTGGGGTTATATCAAGGACGAGAAATTTCCAGTCTAACGACTCGGAAGTCGAATGGGGAAATTGGGGTGATTACCTCTTCTTTGAAGAAATGGAAAGGGCAACTGCGCCTCTAGCAGTCCCCGAACTTCAGGCGTGCCGGTTAACGGGCATCCATCTACCAAAAGAAATTAATAGTCCGACGAAAGGTTTCCGACTTTTGGGAACGGTGGATACGTTAAAATGCCGTCGGAACCATTGTCCAGGGAAGCATAATGCTAATGCCTGGCATGATGTTGTGCGGGCATAATTTTACGATTTATGAGACATCCATTTCGGTGGTCATCCGAGGAAATTATTAGAGATTAATTTGGAATTCACGTCGTAAGTGCGTAACTTTTGTCAAAGAAGAAGATTTTATTAGATGTACTCAGAAGGCACACGTACATGAAGACGAAGAGAATAGACAACCCTGAAAGAATATTATGCGAGGTAGTCATTTGATTACAAGTAATCCTAATACAACGAAGAGGAATTGCCCGAGAATCTTGAAGGGATCATCCGCGCAAATTCCAGGCACGGCTTGAACAGTTGGGCTCCCATGAGCTGTTTGGGAAAAATTTGGGTGCTGCACAGTTCCTGTAGGCTGGACAGGAACAGGTTGGCGTAAAGCCGGGGTCGCACACCCTTGTCTGTCTAAAGCCGGAGATCACACATTCAGTAAAACCGTCGTGGAGAGTGAATACTACATGGCCATCCATGACGAATTGGTGAATATGCCCAGTCATGAGAACCGCACCAGGAATAAAAAGAAAGGAAGATCTACTCAAATGGGCACTCTCAAGGCCAATGACATTCCAGCGAAGGAAAGTGCGAATATATAGAAAAACAATAGTGATCATTGCATGCACGATTTACGGGGTGTTAGGTACGCCTAACTGATGGTGAATTTATGACGGAGATAAATTCTCAATTGCCTGCCATAAATGGCTTGGAGCCGCGTAGTGCGGCAGTAGAGGAAACGCTTGAGTTTTCCCGGGGTCCGAGGAGAGCACTACGTGGATTGGATGAAGAATGGCCGGTGGGATTGGTCGGATAATAGAGGCTCCATTGGGTAAATTCTCTCTACCTTTATAATAAAGATAGGAGAATTGGGGGGTAATTGTTGGGGAAATATCTGTCCCCTCCAATCCGGTCAGACATGATATTAGACTTTACATGGAATATCATGCTTGACAGGGGTAAAACGGACATTTAGCATGCAGAGATATAAAAAGCAGTACAAAAAGTTATAGAGGCAGAATCAATTATTCTCTCAAACTCTCTCTCTCTCTGTCTCCCCTCTTCATATAAATATTAGACTGACTTGATCGTCGGAGGAGGCTCCGCCGGCCACCCCCGGCGGGTCTTTGTTGTTTTGCAGGTCAACGCCTAGAAGAAGGGACGTCTCTGATTACACCACGTCACCCGGCTCAAAAATATCATCAACAATATATAAGTAGATAAAGATTAATTACCCCATGAGGATGGAGAGGGAAATTAAGATCGCCAAGAAGATATCGGAAGAAAGCTTCGAGATGGAGGCCCTTCCGCTGGAAGATGTTGAGATGCTTGAGGCTGTTGAAGATGGCCTGAGCATGGTCCTTGCTAGCGTTGTGATCTCCTTGAACCTGAATCAGGAACTCTTGCAATTTATCAATGGTCATGATGCCATTCTCCGAGTACTGTTCAAATACTTTCTTTACATCTTCCGGAGGTTCAACCGCCCTGAGCTTGAATATTCTCCTGAAACAGAAGCAGACCTTGTAGTGCTGCTTAGACATTTTTTTAATTGTGTATAGGCACCAGAACAGAAGGATTGAAGCTTGAATAATGGGATGGGGGAGGGAGAGTGATTGAAGTGTCCGGGTCGTGCATGATGTATAAGAAAGGTGACCTGTCGACATAAATACGTACGTACCCTACATAATTATTTTATAATATTGACGTCAATTATTAATCTTTGAATTTTTTTCTTATTTTAATATTACTCTTTTGCCACTATAGGAATTAAGAAGTTCACTTTTTGTTCAATTTCATTGGAGAGAGAGAGAGAGAGAGAGAGAGAGATTGAGAAGGCCTCGACTAAAGAATAGATTTTTATTTATTTTTAATCCACGTGATAGATTCGGTGTCCACAACTTTTGGCGACATAAAAAGATCCTGCAAGCAATCAAAGCACTTGACGTCTTGAGCCTCCCCTTCTGTCAAAAAGTTTGAATATCAGATAGAGATTACCAAAATTTCAATAGTGAAAAAGAAAAATTAAGAAGAGGAAGACACTAACAGACAAACATGAGACAGAGACACCCCCACAAAGTGACTCAACCAAAACATCAAGAAAAAGGTGAAAGAGATCGAGGACCTGCGTATGAAAGTGGCAGGCGTAATCAAATCAAATTATAGACATTATTATTTATTTATTTTATTTTTTAACAAAAGAGTCATTTCTCATTAATAATTAATAGCAAAAAGCCCCCAAGGGTTAAAAAAATAGGGACAACAGATGATATTGACGAATCATCATCTTTATTTACATTATCTTATTATTACTATTAATTACAATGATTTCTTCTGGTCACTTCATCACTCATTAGTCATTTCTATTCCACTATTCTTTGACCCCACACCCACCCTTTTTTTTTTTTTTTTTTTTTTTTTTTTTTTTTTTTTTTTATGAGGTAGGACCATAACAAATACAAAACAGGAGCACTAAACAAGCTTGTTCATGTATCTTAAGATACATAAACACACAGCCTATTATTAAAAAAGAAAAAGGGAAAAAAGAAAGAAGAGAAAAGGTCGCAAAATACCATCAAGTAGAAACTTTGTCATCGACAGTATACTAGGAAAAAATCTAACAAGCGATAGAAATTAGTGAAGAAGTTGCTAGTCGATCGGTGGTAGAAGCTTAATGAGTATTATTGTAAGCATGTTTGTTCACTCGCCAATTTTGATGATACTTTAGCTGTCAAAATAGCTGAAGAGACGAAGAATATTAGAAATAATGGGGGGTTAATTCTCCAATTATTAGTGTGTTGTGGTTTTTGTAGGCTGAAAATGATGGATAAAGAATCTCCTTTAAAGAGTTGGTGTTGACAATGTAGTGTTTGGGCGTAATGTGAGTATTTAAAGAACTCCATCTATGCACATAAGGGCTTAGGTGGCTAAATTAAATGCTCTCAAGTTTGGATTCCGAACGTTCGACCCACACAAGATGTTTTCAAAAGTTTCAAAATATCACTTTGTTCTATTTGGAACCAAAATTAACATTCTTGAATTATATTAAAACATTTTTTACTCTAATTAATATTTTGGAGTGTTTGGTGATGTCGGGAGAACGAGGGACTTTTTGAGTGCTAGCTGGATGGGCTAGCCCAAGAGGGCTAGGTTTAGAGGAGGGTTGCTCTATAGGGCAGGAGAGGGCCTAAGAGGAGGCCCGAGCTGAAAATGGAGTGGCGGAATGAGCGAGTTGAAGTGGGTTTTTATTTGCACTACTAACCTTATTAGCAGGATATCAGAATATGATTCTACTGAGATCACTTGCCATTCATAGACCGTATCATATATTGATTTACTCTCCAGTATAGTTTGATATGTATTAATTTTCTGATTTCATCAATGTTGTATTTCTTATTCGGACCGGTCTCATTCTATTATAAATATGTCCGCCTTGTGTAAAGGCGAATCATCACATAAATATACAGTTCAGTTATATATACTTTTCTTTAGTTAGTTCTTCTACAAGGTCAAATATCCTGCTTTATTTGAAGAACACAAACTCAAGTGGATCCTTGAATCCACAAATCAATTACAGCAGTAGAGAGTAACAGCTTTGTAAGCTTGAAAGTAAGACTATATTACATGGAAAGAGCAGACATTGGATAGGGATATAACCCAACCAAAATAAGTACACAAGAAGGAAACTATCTATGCTCAGACAAACTCAAATCGCAAAAGAAGCTTTACAGAGTTGTACTTCTCTCCTTTACGATCAAAAAGGGGAACTGCATGGATTCCTCGCCGCAATTCCCAAACTGGCAAACAAGTTTGGCCACCGAAATCGCCCTTCCCGGCGGACATGTCGTACTCGTACACTTCAACTCGAAGCAAAGCCAGTTCAGGAACAGTCAATGGAAATGTAAACTCTTCATCCCAAACAGGAGTCCAGTCATCCTCTATTTTCTTTGTTTCCTTCATTATGTTATCAGCTGGCACTCCTGCTATGCCAACCTGCCGTACAAATTCAAAGACAAGTTCATGCAAGAAGAATTTAGGAAAATAAAAGCCTCAGAGCTCAGACACCACAGTGCACTGTGCATGTTTGGCTGCCAACTGCAAATAGTGAGTTCCAGGCTTTGCTGGAATAATGTTTGTTAACATCAAAACATTTCTATATTCCAAAAAATCTTAGAAGTTGAAACTTGAGTGTTATATCATGAGATTAATATTTTATTACACAGCTAAGGTCCACAAACTTACCCTGGTGTAAAAATCTGGCGGCGAAAACTTATCAAAGTGTGTTTGACTAAAATCCAAATTCCATCCATCTCCCATATACACTTTCACCTGTCGGGTAAAATTAAGAGTCTTAAGAAAAAAGAAAAAGTTACCGAGAGAGTGCAGAACTGACTTTACTTTGACAATGGGCTCACCTTTAAGGTCTTCTTTACTTCCAAATTTGCTTTAGGATCAAACACCTGACTATTTGGACCCATATTCATTAGAAGATCAGGCTTTTTCACATAACCACAACCCCCGTTGGATCTAAACATCCCATGCATTAACCAAAGATGTTTACCATGTCCCTGCAATTAAAAAATACCAATGGCGGCCGGTCTTAGAAGGGCGATAGAAAATAGTTCAATTCAACAAATATTAATCTATGTTACAACTCATCCTTCGCATATTAACTTTCCTTTCAGGAATTCTTTTCTCTTAGGTGTTTTAACTACTTCAATGACTAATATATTTTTTCGGAAGAATGAGTTATTTTCATTGATCACAACAAAGAATACAGCCTCACTTCTAGCAGTACAGCTAGAACACCAGTAGAAACAACAGGAAACACCCACAATTACAAACAATCAACCTAACAACTTCCCAACTACAACCCGAAAGAAGCAAACAACCTATCTACCAAGATTAACTACTAACAATATAGCAGAAAACTCAAACTGGCTTATCAATGCAGAATGTCAAGATCAAGCCCCCAACTTTCACAAAGAGCAATATTCACATCAGACTTGCTGAATTTTCCTTTCCAACGGATTCTATGTTTGACATCCCAAACCACATCCCGCAATACAATATTTACTTCAAAGACTAAGATATGCATGCTAGTCATTATTAAAGAGACTTCTCATCCCTATATTTTAGAAAATAGAGTTCTGTATGAGTTGAGTTCAAATTTATTCACTTTATTAGGAAAACTTTATCTGTTTGTTCTGTTTTCTCTTAATTGAAACAAGAAAAACTAAGTAAATGTTAATTTCCTCTACATTATTATTATTGTTTTTTTGAAAGAAAATTTTCCTTTACATTATTGCCACTGTCATTTGCAGTTCATGAATACCATGACGAAATTAGAGACCAAATACTAGCCTATAGTGGCGACATGAGACGATCCTTAGAACGAGAGTACTGGAGAACTTTCTTTCTTTCTTTTCTGTTCTTTTCTTTTTCTTGTGTTTATCTCAATCGTTCACAGTAGGGCAATCCTGCTGTGAATAGAGGAAGTGAGGAAAACCTTAACCAACGTACTAAATGGCTAAGCGACTTCAAAATAGAAAGCTTGTAAAAGGAATACCACTTCAAGACAATACGCGATGTCTCACTTCCAATCTAACCACATGCAACTTTCTGACATTTCTTAATGCTCATTATAGGATAGCACAACATTAGCAAACAATCAATTGAGGAATGAAATAAAGTTTAAACATCTAAACACACTGGGCGAAAACGAAAAAGTAGGAAAAAAAAAACAAAAAACAAAAAAACTTTCCTGCATTAAATTACATTGTTATTTGGTCAATTAGAAAAAGATGAACTGAACCAAACCTGCATATTAAATGCAACCATTTGAGCTCCATGCGCCCAACCAATTAGGGGGTTGTAGTTGGAGGAGTTAAATCGAGTGCCCTTGGGGTAAATCCTCAAGAAATTTCTCTGTGTAAATCTATATATACATGGGAATTGCAAGCATCAGTGTTGGAAAACTTTGTAGAAACAACCAACAAAAGCAGAATTCCTCAAATATAGTTGTACTATGAGAACATTACTTCAAAGTTTCTGGCTAGAAAATTAATTAGTACCTTACAACTTCCATTCCATGAGATAAAACAGCCTTTTCAAGTGCTTGTTCACTCAAGCTAAGACGTCTAACTTTGTCAGCCTCAACTTTTAATTCCTCCTTTAGACCACCCTTGGGTTTTCCAGCATGAATGGCAATTAGACTCTTGTATGTACATGCAACTGGTGGATGTGATTCATGATCAAATTCTTCCTTATCCTCATCATCTTGATCGGGTTCACTTGAATCACTATCACTCTGCAAGAAAATAGACCAAAATTTATAAAATTAAAAAACTAAAAGGTGGGATATCAGGTAGAAATAAATTTCATATGTGGTAAATTTAGTTCTCAGTGCACCATATGATCATCGTCTTCATCAAAATCCTTTTCCTTCAGTGAATTATCTCTGTTTCCCTTCTTACTTTTAGCTGTAAGGTATTCCTTTGGAGGTTTGGTGGAAATAATAATCCGATACATCAATTCTTCTGGTGAAGGGACCACTTTTAAACCTTCAGATTCAGGATGAAACAACATATCTTCAAATGTTTGAGTGATCATCTAAAAAATAAGAATGCAATTGTTAGATAATTCTAAACAAGAATGGTGGCTAATTGGTTCTACTAAATAGAAGATATTGAAAAATCACCTGGGCTACTTTAGCCTGGAGATCTGGGGTAAGGTGGTCTTCAAGAGTTATTATGACAGGGTATGGTGATGCAGAAAAGGCATGCTCTCTAATGGATTTTAAGCATTCAATAAGTTCCACTGGGGTTGTCAGTGTCCTACATTAATAAATGCAAGCTTTAGACAAAATCCAGGCATGATTTGAAAAAAAAAATAAAAAAGAAAAAAGAAATCCAGGAATAAGAACAATGAGCAGAGTTTAGTCAAATTTCCAGTAACTACAGTTTACCAAAAAATAAAAAGACCCAAAAAGAAAATGGTCAGATGTTCATTGATTCTCTCCACTGCACATAATCTTATTATTATTGCCAGAAAGCTATGACCATAACCAGCTATTACTGGTCCCAAGTCCAGTTAGCAGTGGTATCTGATCTTTAAATAGCATATAAGAATTATATGGACAATAAATTAAGAAAAAGGATATTCCTTTCTATGATGATAATGTACTAAATGCATTAGTATAAAGCTTAATACTCAAAGATAAAGTTTGTTGCAGGGTCAACAACGAATTTCTTCGCTAATTACAGTTTCTTAAAACAGAAGTTTACTATCATGCATAAAAGTATTTACGATAGCACCTTTGGAGTTGATCAAGGTAGGAATCAATGAAACCAGGACACTTACAAGTATTTACAACCCATTTCACAAAACATGGAAGATATCTGTAAGTTTCCATGGACTTAGAGTCCCCTCTAACCCATCTTAATGATGATAAAGCTGTCACCTTCCATTTGAATACTGACAAGTTACTCCTTTCTGAGTCCTTTAGTCCCAAAAAAATTATTCTTACATCCATTTTCTGGGCTTCCCCCAGGATGAAATGCCTAGGACGATAACTTTTAACCACAATTACTACTTTCCCTGCACTTAATTGGCTCAGTCCATGTTAGAATATAAATTAAATGATTAAATCCATCCCTTCCTATCAATTTAAGTTTTTGGAATTAGTGGTAGTTTAACATGATATCAGAGCAAAGGTTTTGAGTTCGAACCTTGTCTTCGTCATTTACATCCTATTTCAATTAAATATTCTACGTATTGGGCTTCACTAATTAACAGGAAGTTTGAGCTTACAGGTGAAGGAGTGTTAAAGTAAAATTAAATTATTAAATTTGTCCCTCCCTATTAGCTTAAGCTTTTGGGATAAGTAACGGTTTAACTAAATGCTCAAGGAGAAAACTATAGAAATTGAAGTTGTATACATGTCAAGTCGAATTTCCAAGGACAATAGATATTCAAAAATACATAAAAAAAAAAAGAAAAAAAAAAAAGAAAAGTACATTGAATTGTCTAAACAACCAATAACAGAGCAACCTTCAAACACACCTTGCAGACTTGCAGTAGCTAACTGTTAAATCATAAATCATTCAGTTTCACAGTCAAGAAATCACCAACACAGAGAGAGAGAGAGAGAGAGAACACATAATTGACGAGAAGCTCTTGTATTACAATTGAGATTATTATCAAGTGTCATGATGGCAGAAAATCAGAGTTAGGATATAATTCACATACCATCCATGATAAACATGAACACCATCTTTTGTGTCGTTATTTGGCCACATATCAAGCTCCACCACTCTTACACCTCTCTTCAGTGCATTTATAATTGGGAGAATACTGCAGTCACTATTGAGTTGGTTACCAGTCAGGTATGAATTATGACCGGTATAGATGAAATAATGAGACGATGGAGCTGTCATATCCTGGTAAACCTGAAAAGAAATAGATATATTGAAAATATAACCAAGACCCCAACAACACCTAGAAGGGGGATTTAATAGATGTATGTTAATATAATACGGAACTTAAAAACTAGCAACCGTACAAACATGCACCAAATATAATAAAAGCAGCAAATCAATCAACACAAGTAATTTGGTGACAAAGTGGAAACTTTTTGAAGAACTCTTCAAAGGCAAAATCACCAAGGCAACCAAATCCAAGAAATCAATCCACTATAGAAGAATGAGAAATGACAAGAAGTTCACACTTACAAAACTTTTGAAGTTGATATTCTCTTGTACTAGACAAGTGACCCCACTTGCCCGATACCATAATAGTTCTCTCAAAACCTCTGAACAATGCTTCTACTTGATTTCCTTTACTGGAACTTCAATAGGTTGAAGGTTTTTATGTATGAAAAGGTGTGTGGTCTAGCTTCAACAAAACTCTAAGAGAAGGAAATACATGAATACTCTAGGTTCAATGAATCCTCTCTTAGCACACGACTCTATGGCTTAAAGTTCCTTTATCAAAATTGTGTATAAAAAGCCCTTTCATAAACTTGGAAAATTTGGTATTCAAGCAACCAATCGGATCCTTCTTTTCCTGTAGAAAATCAGGCTCAATTCGAACTGATCTAGGTTTACACGCTGAAACAAGGATTCCTCTGGCGGCGCATTCGAACTAACTTAGAACAAGCCATTATGCTAGACTAGAAATTTCTCTAAATCGGTTCCAGTTCGAACTAACTTGGAACGAGACTTGAAATGGACCATTCTGCTAGACTTGAAATTGCTCTGAATCGGTTCGAACTTAGCTTAGAACGGAACTTGGAATGGAGCTCTTGATGGTTCTTGAAAAACTCTGGAACATGTTTAGTTCAAACTTGGCTTAGAACAAAACTTGGAACGAATGGCTCTAGAATGATCTTCATGCTTCTCAGTTCGAACTAGAATTGGAACGACACTTAGGACGGATGTCGCTATGGTTCTTGAAAGTGCCCCTTATGCTATCCAGTTCAAACTGGAAAATGTTCAGTTCGAAATGAGACCTCAAAAATAAACTTTTACAAAAAATCCTAAGAACAGTTTGTCTAATTTAAATCCAAATGACATCAAAGTATTTTGGGTACCAAATTAACCATCCTAAAAACTAATATATACATATATGTATGTATGTATGTATGTATATATGTACTGTCAAACAACAATGCACTCCATGATAAGTTCAATTTGCTCTTGATCTCCTAGTAAATATCAGGGTTGACAATTTTTTATACAACCTACAAACTCGAATTAGGGTTGAGGGATCTGACCCATTTAATTAAATAGATCTAGTTAGGGTTGACCTATATATTATTGTACCCATACTTTGACAATAACATAACTCGAACCCAACACACGACATTTAAGACTGGCAAAATTTTTGACCCAACACATACCAAACACAAATTTAGCGAGGGTTATGGTTGAATGTTCTGACCCGTTTAATTAAATGGGTTGGGCTAGCTTTGACCTATATATTCTTATACTCATTACTCGACACGACCCAAACTCGATACACTACATTTAGGATTGACAATTTTTTACACGACTCACGAATCCGACACAAACTCAATACGAATTTAGCAGGTTAGGGTTGAGAGTTTGGACTTGTTTAATTAAAGAGAAATGCTATTCATACTTACAAGTGCTCACTCTCTAGCATAGTAGTGAAAATCACCATTGAATACTATATGTACTTTTATTTATTATTTCATCAAATAGTGATTTTCACTGTCACGTTAAGGAGTGAGCACTAAGGAGTATGTGTAACACTCCTCTTAATTAACTAAGTCGGGTTAGAGTTTATCTATATAGTCTCACACACATGACTCGACATGATCCATACCCGACAAGTGAACACAAATTGTCACCCCTTAGGAAATAACAAGACTAAGATAAAAAATGGAAAGAAAAACTACCATGGTATAGCTTTCATTCCTCATTATATTGTTAAAGCAAGAGAGAGGATTGCATAGAAGGTAAGATACACCGAAGTGCATCATCACAAAAATCCAAAACATCGACAACAACCTTATTTCAATTTTCGATTCTAATTTTCTAATTGACCCGTTCATTGAATTAAGGCTTTCTTTAAATGTCAAATTGGCAACTGACCTAGACAACAAAACTAAACCTTAAATCTCAAATCTTCTTATCTAATTAACTAGCCTACTCATCAAGATCCTATTATGGGCATTGCCTAGAGCTTTCTGTTACATACACCATACATTGGCAATGAATTTATTTGGTCATCGGACCATACTCAAAATCACAAATTGACTACACACTAAACAAACCAATTTAGACCCGCTTCCAGTTTGGTCACTGAGAAAACACAGGAAATTGAAACAGTGTTTGAAGTTTGTTTTTCTAAAGTGGGAAACTTCGCTAGCCCACATGATCACACGATTATAATAATCTCATTTTAAGCAAAATGACCCGTTTTCCTTTGCGTTTCCCACATTTCCTGAGCAGCCAAACAGAACCCCGAAATCCATTTCCTTTTCCCTCGACAACTAACAAAAAACCCCCCAAGAAACAAGAGCAAACAGAAACTGTACCTTATCTCCGATAGGCGGATTGAGCTCCGCAGAGAACAAGTAATGGTGAAAGTCATCAATGGTGAGAGTACGTTTCCTGGGGAACTTGCCCATATGGTGCCGCTTCTGCAAGACCTGCTCCACAGTCCGCTCCGCATCTGAGATCGACGCGCCGCCCTCACCCTGAACCTCCACCAAGAACCTTCGCAACTGCTCCGGCGTCATGTGGGTGCCACCCTCCGCGTACTTCTTAAACGTTCGCTTCACGTCCGCCGGTGGCTCCGCCTCCGTGACCTTAAACCTCCTCGTAAAGCACACGCACATCCTATACGTCCCCATGTAGCTGGAACTCCCAGACACTCAAAAAAGCTTCGAACGTAATTTCCCTTGGTGGATCAAAATCAAAGAAACAGAGGCTAAGCTTCAAATGCTTCCCTTGGTGGATCAAAATCAAAGAAACAGAGGCTCAGACTCGGTATATATAAAGAGACAGAGAAAGCAAGAGAGAAAGAGGCTGAGTATACATAAAGAAACACTTGGGTTTGAATGGAGTAGCTATAACAATCAGTTGTTTGAGTGTTTCTCGTACTTACTTTATTGTTTGTGTTGGTTGTTAAAACTTAAATAGATTTTTATATGTTTCATTGATCTTTCACACTGCCTTTACAGTCAATGACATAGTTTGAGCGCGTCTTTGGCGCGTCCATGTTAATTCCCCACGTGTTGAATCGTTGAGCGCTATGGGTGATGAATCCGTGGCGTTCTTATTGGTATAGCAAATTATGGCAAGAAACTGTGATGGCGATGCAGTCAATCTTCTTAGTCAACGTAAACTTGTTTACATGTACTCGCTATCCTCGTCAACGGATGTTTAGCACATGAAAATTCTTGCAATTGTATGTTCAAATTGCAGCCGATAAAAGCAGTTGCTTCCATCACCTCCATCTCTTGCATCCAATCCATAACCTGTGTTTGTCTTTTTATCTTGAATCAATGCCTCGACAATAAAAGCATAAGAAATCAAAAAAGAACTTGAAAAAAAAAAAAAAAAAAAGAAGAAGAAGAGAGAGAAAGAAGAAAAAGGAAGAAGAAAGAAAGCAATAAAGAAAGACCGTATCTTTTACAATATTTAAAGCTTCACATGAATCACATGGGACCCCTTCCCTTTTTGTCACATATCTTTTTTAGTGGTTGCCACTCCGGATGGAGTTGGAGGAGAATAGATTTTTTTAACAATATATATTATTTGTGCTTATCTAGCCAAACAGTTCTTAAGCATACCGTTCATATTCACAGTTTGAATTGTTAACAATTTGATTAATAAATTGTTGAAAATCCATATGAGTATGAGTATAATGGGTTGTTCGTATCGCTTGCAATACAAACATTTCATGTGAAGAAGGCATTGGGCCCTTTTTGGACGTCGAACAAGGAGTTTGAGCACCTATTGAAACTGTTCGAATACATGTGCTATCAAGTTATCAACTAGGGCTCAAACTCGTTGCACCCAATTTTCATCCACGACCGAACAACCTATGCACCTGAATTGCACCACCGGATCTAAAGTTAAAAAATGAAAGAATTTATTATCTTTAATTTTAGTGGTTTAAGTCGCATCATATTCTAATGTTCCAGTTGGGTTTACATATTCGAAGTTTTGTGGCAATCAATGAGTGAGGCATCTTCGGGGTAGGTCTATTTTGATGTACCAAAAAATTAATTGAATTGGTATCTAGTGAAAGTTGTTTTTTTTTTTTTTTTTAATAAAAAAAAAAAAATCAAAATTTCATTCATAATTAATAGAGAAATAATTTTTACACATTTTTTTGTACATTATTTTTTAAAAATTAGTCATTAAATTTGTAGGATTTGCATGATAGATCGACCACATACAATAAATAGTATGTTAATAAAAAAATATATAGTACATATATAGTGTCAATGATATATATAGTGAATAATGTCTGAGAAGTGTTTGTGTGTGGGTGTGATGGATAAAGTTGGGAATGAGTTTGAAACGTATGCCTCCTGGTAGGACCACCGACAGGCGACAACTCAAGTAGTTTTGGGTGTTTTTCAGGGGAGGAAGCATGTTATGATTGGCCCAGGTTACGGGATGGGCAGAGATTTAATGATCCAAATGCACGTGCGTAACTGCACGCTTATTTTCACGCACCAAACCAAACTCAGCTTTTGAAGGTTTTGTTTTTTTTTCGTTTTTTTTTTTTTTGTTTTTGTTTTTTTGTTTTTTTTTTTTTTAAGTGTTTCTGAAAAAGATTTCACTTCCCCGTTTGTTTGAGAAAATATTTTTAGTTGAAAATATTTTTTTGTTTAAAAATAAAATATTTTTTTGTTTTAAAAATAAAAAAATTGATTTTTTTCACTATTTGTTTGGAACCTAAAAATGGTTTGAAAAACATGTATCAGCATTTGGCTTGTATATTAAATTGTCAATGAACTGTTTGGCATTAGAAATGAAATTTTATTCCATCCGGGTTTTTTCTAAAACCCACCCACTCGCCCAAAAACCCGGATTTTGACCCGAATTTTGAAATTACTGGTGGGACCCAGCGCAGAAAAAGCTGACTAAAAATATATTAATATTAATAATTTAAATCAATATAAAATAAAAAAAATTAATATTAATAATTTAAATTAAAAAAAATAAAAGAAATTAAAAAAAAAAAACAGAGGGGTGGCTGCCGGCTGGCAGCCACCCCCTTGGGTCGGGGGTGGCCGCGCGGCCACCCCTGACCCTTGGGGGTGGCCGCGAGGCCACCCCCGACCTCCTCTGGGGGTGGCGCGCGCGCGGCACCCCCAAAGGTTGGCAGCCACCCTTGCTTCATTTTTTTTTTTTTTTTTTTTTTTTTTTTAATTTTTAATTTTGATTTCAATTATTTTTTTAAAAAAAAATTATTTATTTATTTTTAATTAAATAATCAATATATAATAAATTATTATTATTTAAATTATTATTTTACACAACTTTTCAAAATACCAATCATTATACACAACTTTTTAAACTATCAATCATTTCTTACCATTAAAATATAATATTTTTCAATCTCAAAATTCAACACCCAAACACAATTTCTTACCTCGATATTTGTAAATAGAATTAGAATTCAATTCTAATTCTCAAAATTCAATACCCAAACGCACCACAAATATTTTTTCTATTTTCATATAATCTGAAGAGTTAAGAGAAAAAGAGAGACACTGAAGAGGCGTTGCAAAAAAATCTCATGTGTGAAAATAAAAGGCTTTTGAGTGTCAAATCGAGATTCTATGCAACTTTGTGTCCATATTGCATGCAATATGGGCATGCAATTGTAAAAAGGCCCTAGTGGGCCCACCTGACCGGGAACATATTGGAAAAACTCGAGATATGCTTGAACATGTAGGCGCCATAAGGGGCACTCGCACAATTGCTTGTCCGATGGGAGAGCAGCTAAAAATGATTTATGCAAATTAAATGAGAAATGTAAACTATTTTACGTATTGTAAATGTTTTTTTTTATTTTTGAACAAATATTGATAATCTTATAAATAGAAAAATCAAGATGATCCTATATCAGGATCTAGGGACAACAAGTTCTCTAATTATAATTCCACAGATATTATCTGGAATATCTTCTAACCAGACAGAATTTAAAACTTCTTTTGATGCTGCTTTTGCCAATGTATGGGCAGCTGAATTCGCTTCTCGCTTCACATGAGTGACATAATAAGATTGAAAGCCGTCCAATTCTTGCTTAACCCCTTCTATGAAATGTCCACAATTACTAAAAGAGGGAAGTACCGTATTAATTTCTTGAACTATTTGCAAAGCATCACCTTAAAAAATAACATCGAAAAAACTCACCTCTTTACTTAACAACACCGCTGCTAGTGCTGCTATAGCTTCTGCTGCTCCTTGTGGGTCAATCAATATTTTTTGGGTAAAAAATCGTGCTCCCAAAAAGCAACCTTGATAATCTCGTGCTACCACACCAATACCAATCCAGCCCATAGATCCAATTTATTTTAGTAACACCTACAGGTGGAGGTTGCCAAGCAATGATATATACTACCATTAGAACTCGGTTCCTCTCTAGCAACACTATACAGATTCTCCAAAGCACATATTTTATATTCCTCACTTTCCACAACCGCATCTCTTAGCACCTGATTTGGATGTGTAAAAGTTCCTGCATGGATACCAGAATTTCGTCTAAACCATATTTTTCGAGCAATACCTGGAGTAAGTGCTGCCTCTTCCAGATTGCATAAGCTGAAAATATTAGAGACCATCTGCACAAAACAATCTCCCCAAGAACACCTCTTTTGGAGAAAAAATTGGCCACAACTCCACACATCTTGTGCTGCATGACAACTCCATAAAGCATGTATAACAATCTCTTCATCCACACCACAAAGCGGACACACCTTATCAGACACCACCCTTCTATGAAATAAATTAACCTTTGTAGGCAAAAGGTTATTACATGCTCTCCACATAAATACTTTTATCACATTTGGGGTTTTAAGACCCCACAGAATAGGCCATAAATCCTCCCCAGTATCCGAATTAGAACTCCCCCCTTTCCCACGAGCTTGTATTTCCATTCTTAAATGATAAGCACTTATAATAGAAAAAATACCATTAGAAGTCCCTTTCCAAATCATACAATAAGGGGGTAAAAGAGGGCTTAAAGGAATATTGGCAATGACATGGCATGGGCTTCGTCTTCTAGAAATACTTCTTTGATGAAATCAGTCTTCCACTCCTTAGTATTCGGATCTGTAAGATTGGACACCAACGCATCTTCGCCTAAAAGTCTCTTAGGCGATTGGACCATGAATGTGTTAGGTGTGGGCAACCAACGATCTTGCCAAACCCGAATGCTATGCCCATCTCCCACTCTCCATACCATCCCTTGTTGTAAAAGGGGAAGAGATGAAATAATACTCCTCCAAGCAAAGGAGGGTCTGGTCCCTTCCATTACAGAAGAGTATGGGTAATACTTAGCCTTCAAAATTCTCGCCATCAATGATGAAGGACTTTTATATAACCGCCAAACTTGCTTGGCTAACAAGGCTTGATTAAAAATGATAAGATCTCTAAAACCCATCCCACCTTCTTTATTCGATCTTCCCATTCTCTCCCAGCTTATCCAATGTATCTTGGAATTGTTTTCCATATGTCCCCATCAGAACCTTTGCATCATACCATTGATTTCTTTGCACAAGGAGACCGGTAGAAGGAACACACTCATTCTATACGTGGGGATTACTTGGATGACTGCTTTCAACAAAACTTCTTTTGCCGCTTGAGACAAAAACTTCACTTTCCAATTGTTCAACCGATTGGCCACTCTATCTTTGATACCCTGGAAAGATTGAGATCTAGATTTGCCAACCAAAGAAGGTAAACCTAGATAAGTATCATACCAAACAGCCTCTTGGAAACCTGACAGACGAAGTATTTTTAATCTCTTTTCCTGATTGGCATTGCGGCCGAAGAAAATTGAAGTTTTCTGTAAATTGAGTTTTTGCCCCGACACTCCTTCATAGATACCTAATATACGCATCAACCACCGCTATTCAACAGAGTTAGCTTTGCAGAAAAGTAAACTATCATCTGCAAAGAAAAGATGACTCAGTTTTGGTCCATTTTTTGACGTTGGAACCCCCGTGATGCTCCCATTATTGTAAATGTTATTTTCTTTGGTGAACTGAAAATATTTTTAGATTAACTAATATTTTATGTTGCGCCAATTAAACACTAAAAAATAAAGAACATATTTTGTAGATGATGTTTTACATTCCAAAACAAACGGGGCCAAGTTAAATGGTTTCACTTAATAAATTTTCACTTCATCATGCAAAAATCAGCGTGATTGGAAGTGTAGTACCCTAACCCGTTAGGGTTACGTTAATTAATAGGACAAAGGTACTTAATTATTAGGACAATCAGAATATTAACTAAACATAATAAACGCATGAATTAAAAACCTTTATTGCAGACGTAAGATCATAAAATTGAAATTCAACAAAGAGTTTCTAAAACATCTCTTGTGCTCTAATTAAATAACTTATTGAAAATAAAATGCAATTAAAACATAACTCATTGTTTGTCTCATCCTGACCTAAAAAACGAAGGATTTGGGTTAGGTGCTATAAACATTTGAAGCATGTGTTATAGTTTTTTTAATGGTTCAGATTTAATTATAAATTTTTTATGAGAAAGAGAGAAATTAAGTACAATTAAATTTAGACAATGTTTATTATTATTATTTTTTTAAAGCCAAATTCAAATCCAAACCTAAAAAGAAAAACAAAATGGGTAAGTGAGAGGCTGAGTAAGCAATATTTCCAACCAAATTGAAACGATTTGATTAAAAATGATTTCCTTAAAAGCCTTTTAATTCCGCATAGGAGGACCAAAGAAATAAGATTTAATTTAACTCTATATAAAACTAACTTTGAAAATCTTTCCTTCATCTTATACTACATCCTTTGCATACCATAACGTCCTGTATGCATATGATTGCACGTAACCTTGAATGACCCGTTCTCGACTTGTGGCCATGCCCCATGTAAACAGTCAATTTAGGCCACCTGATCAATTTTAGTACACTCCACATGACAAAACATAATGATGGTCACACTTTCAGGTAATCGTCCTGATGTGCCAAGTAAACATATCTCCAAGGTCCAAAGTTCCAAACAGCATTATTGCTTGTGGGCTCTGTTGCCTAATGTCATATGACCACCATATTTTTTGAGGAATATATATATATATATATATATTATGACCACTAAATTTGAACGTTGATATCAATGATCCGACGAAAACAGCTTCAGTGAACATCACCGAGGCAGAAGATCACAGAGAGTCATGTGGGCGAAGTTTGGAGTCCGCAAAGGTGACGATTGCGTTGGCCTAAAAATGAACTACAGCAGTCGAAGAGGGTATTACTTTCCAGGAGCTAAATTTAACGGGAAGATTTAAGGGTTGCTGCGAAAGAGCGTAGACTCTGGCTCATGACCTTAGGCAATGCCTCTTGCCTGAGGCAAAGATTCAACCTTTGCCCCAGACTTGTTAACCCAAAACGCTACCCTACGTTCTCAGAGGTCCAGAAGCTTGTTTCTCTTTTGAAATCTTGCAAGAGAACCTCAGAAACCTCTCAAGTCCATGGCTTTATGGTCAAGACTGGCCTTGACCATGTCCCCTTCACTCTGAGCAAGCTTCTTGCGTGTTCCATCCAAGACATGGAATACGCAGCCTCCATTTTCAATTATATACAAAACCCCAATTTGTACATGTTCAATACCATGCTCAGAGGCTATTCCATTGGTGATGACCCAAAGCAAGCTTTTGGTATTTTCAGTCATTTGAGGGCTCAAGGAATTACGCTAGACCAGTTTTCTTTTATGGCTACTCTTAAAGCCTGTGCTCGTGTATTGGCCATTGGAACTGGGCAAGGGATTCATGGGGTGGTTGTGAGGTCTGGGCATGGGCTGTTTATCGATGTAAAGAATACCCTTTTGCATTTGTATTGTGCTTGTGCGAGAATTGGGGATGCCCATAAGATGTTTGATGAGTTTCCTCAATATGATTTGGTTTCATGGAACACTTTGATGGGTGGCTATCTTCATATGTCTCAGCCTACTATTGTATTGGATTTGTTCTGGCAGATGTGTAGGAGTGGTTTGAGAGGCAGTGTCGCCACAATTTTGAGTGTTTTATCTGCTATTGGTGATTTTGAGAACTTACGTGGAGGGGAATCTCTTCATGGACATTGCATTAAAGTTGGCTTTTGTTCTGACTTAAATTTGGTTACTGCTTTGATTGATATGTACGCAAAAACTGGGAATATTGAATTAGGGCGTTGGGTTTTCAATGAAGCTGCAGAAAAGGATGTTGTTACATGGAATTGTATAATAGATAAGTATGCAAGAAGTGGCATGGTAGAAAATGCGATAGCTCTATTACTTGATATGAAACTGCATGGAGTGAAGTCGAACTCGTCTACATTGGCAGGATTGCTTTCAGCTTGTGCTGCCTCTGGAGCCATAAATGTAGGCCGCCGCATTAATGACTATGTGGAAGAGGAGGAAATGGTGCTGGATGCGGTTCTTGGAACAGCCTTAGTTGATATGTATGCTAAATGTGGGTTCTTAGAGAAGGCTATTGACATTTTTGATAGAATGGAGAGCAAAGATGTGAAATCTTGGACAGCCATGATTTCTGGTTATGGCGTTCATGGACAGGCGAGAGATGCCATTAAGCTATTCTACAGGATGGTGCAGGAGGGCTGTAGACCTAATGAAGTCACTTTCTTGGCAATTTTAAGTTCTTGTGGCCATGGAGGTCTGGTGACAGAGGGCATGAGATGTTTTGAGAGGATGGTTTGTGAGTATGGCCTATCACCAAAGGTTGAACATTACGGATGTATGATTGATCTTTTAGGTCGTGCTGGATTGCTGGAGGAAGCACATAAGTTAATCAAGAGCTTGCCCATTAGGGGTGATGCTACTGCATGGCGTTCACTGCTTGCAGCTTGTAGAGTCTATGGGAATGTTAAATTGGGGGAATGTGTGAAGAGGGTGTTAGTAAACATATATCATGAACACCCCACTGATTCAATCCTTCTCTCTAGCACTTATGCCATTGCTGGCAGGTTGCCAGAAGAAAGAAGAATGGAGGAAATGAAGGAAGGAAAGATAATGAAAGAAGTGAAGTGTAAGTCAGTTGGAACAGAGGAAGAAAGGGTGACGAAGGAAGCTGGATGTAGCATAATTGAGATGGATTCTCACTGGTGGCCTGTTGAGCACCTAGTTGGGGAAATGAGATCAAATCACTGACAGGTACTCATTCCCTGCCTAGAAGAACATTAGCACTTTTTCCCTGTATGACAATTTTTTTTTGACAAACTGACCCAATAAGAATGCATGTTATTTTCTCTAGTTGGAATAAGAGAAACGACCATTCTAGATCTTGCAAATTCAAGTTCTTTTAGGTTACTAACTCTATCCTAACACAAAGGAAAATGATAGGGCTATTACAACTTAAGTATAAACCTCTTACAAATTAACAAGACAGTCCACATGACACTTATCACGTCAACCACGCTAGCCCCAGATTCAACTACACAGCCACTTCTCCAAGATCCACAGCTAGGCCGTGGGTCTCAATGTTCAGAGACTACGGCTAGAGACCCATGACCAAGCTGAAAATGGTGCCTAAACGAAGAGGAAGAGACGAGATAGTTGGTGTCATCAATGTGGAGGCAGCGAAATAAGAGACGAGCCAAGGAGGCAGAGTGGAAACCCTAGTGCCACATGGATTGCCATGGCAAGTGTAATGTCAGTTTGTAAGGGATTTGTAATAAAAGTTGTAGTTGAAGACATTTAATTCAATTCTTACTATAGATTAAAAAAGAAGTCAAGAAATAAAAATCTTTTATGCTTCTCTTCAGATTGTTTTATTTGTCCTAACTTTTCCTTGTTGAAAATTTAACATATTGGTCTGCAACCTAGGACACTTGAGAACCTTTCTGTTGAATTTCATTCAAAAAGTGGTTTTAAATTATTCAGCTGAAAGACAAATAGAGAGATTGGAGAATTTTTTTTTTTTTTTTTTTTTGATAAGTAATGAAAGTTTTATTAAAATAAAAACGTAAGGCACCCTTTAAGTACACAAGGGGAATACAAAGAAACAACCAAAGCTAACCGACAAAGAAAAACAACAAGGCCACCAAAAGGAACACCCAAGAAGCAGCCCACAAAAACCCAATGAAACCCCAACAAAACCAGCCCACAAAACTCAGAAACTAAAACAACAAAAACAACACGCCCCGACTAGAACCAAAACCACTGGCTTCAAATGCCTCGCCTCTTGAGGGTGCACCGCATCAATTTGGGCCCCTTATGCTTCCGGGAGTATCTAACCATCCGCACCTGCTGAAGACCTGAAGAGCAGTCACGCTCCGGCAAGGCAAGCTGGTCATGCTGACCAGGTCTGGCGGACTTCCGGGCAGCACCCATCTTCAGCAAAATTTCACTTCTTGCATATATTTTCTTGTTTTCCCATATAAGCTATTCAACGTAAATTGGAGCACGCATTCTACAACTCAACCTATATCAGGGTCACCAATAGACTCGACATAGCTTACAAATTGTGCAACATGTGAATGGTTCTTTATGAATAACCAATTCTTATTAATAAAATTTGAATCCAATTGCCCTTTTATTAACTTAATTGGGATCTAAGGCTAAAATAATCAATTGTGTATATATATCTGTTGATCCCAACTCACAACATATGCACTATGTTAACCCCCACAACCCCACCTTCCCTTTTTTTTAAAAATAAAAATAAAAAATAAAAATAAAAATTTCTAATCAATTCAAAAGGAAAAGGGAAGGGAAAGATTACATAAAATAAAATACAAAGGAGGCAAACCCAACATATTTTAAACTCGGGAGATTGGTTCAAGTGGTAAGGGCATTGCTTTTTGTGATAGTCCTATGATGTCAAAAGTTCGAATTCTCTTGAGTGCAAACAATTAATTGGGGCCAGCTCGTCGTTGGAGTATTACCTGATCCGTGTAGAGGGGACGCTTTACATGGATCTGCAGTTAACCTGATAAGGGTGGGTACACGAAGTGGCCATGCATTAGAGAGGTTCCTCGTTATCAAAAAAAAAAAAAAAGAAAAAAAAAAAAACGGGGGGGTGGGGGAGGGGGGGAGGGGGAACCCAACAAAAGCCCCAAAACAACCGGAAGGAGTGTAATAAAACTTAAAACTACTAAATGTTTGGGTGTCACCAAAATTCGTACTATATTTTATTATTTTTCAAAAACATGTTTGGGTTGTTTTTTATAATTCAAATTCTACTCATATTTTATCCAACTTTTTCTAATTTTGTCTCGGGCTTTTTACATTATCCAAACATAATTTCAAAAAATATATTCTCTCAGTATTTACAATTTTGAATATAGTAAAATATAATATAAAAAAATTTGAACACCCAAACTTACCCTAAGAATTGGTCAAATAAATGGTCCAGCCCATTAGACTGGCTGGCACAAGAGGCAAGTTGAAGCGGTCTTGAAGCAGGACTAACTAAACAACATCTACTATAGCAACCGAAGAGAAGCACCACAGCAAGGGAAGGGGCACTGAAGTTGGCTGGAAAAGCATTAACTACGGAAATCCAGTATGGAAGTGGAGAAACCCACGATATGATGCATGAACAAAAAAGAAGTGGTGAAAGCGGCAACACTGCTGAGTACACGCATGGGCGGGTGGTGTTGACGAAAGTTGTGGAGTGGCGCATGGGCAGCATGGAGGAGCGAAGCTAAATAGATCTGGCTTCCAACTTGACAAAAGAGGAAGAAAGGGAAAGAGGAGGAAGGTGGCCTCCTGGTTGGCATTGAGCAAAGAAAGACGGGAAAGGAGGAAGGGAAACTCACTAGGAAGGAGAAATTGTCACAGCCATTCGTAGAGAGAGAAAATGAGTAAAGTCTGAAGCTTGAAAGAGGAGAGAGACGAGTGGCTAAAGGAAGTGTTGAGTTTGGAAGTGAGGTCTAGCTGGAGTATTCTAGAAGGAAGTAAAACGGTGCGTGGGAAGCAGATTGAACGGTGCGTTTTGGAAGGGTACTGTGCGTTTTAATTAAAAAGAGGTCTGTCGTTTAGTTCCTAAGCTAGCCGTTTTGGGTTTCCTAAAGTGGCGTCGTCTTGAGTAGGGTTAGGAGATATTTGTAAAGAGACAGTATATAAGTCTCGTATTTTGGACTGTGCAGCTTAGCTTTTGGAATTGTGAGAATTATCTCTGGAGGCTAGCAACTTCGAATTGTGCCAATCTTATGTTTTCTCAGTTTAATTAATATATCTATTGCAATTTATCCCCAATTTCTCTCTAAAGTCTCCATCAAAATCCCTAAAAATCCCAAACAGCAATCTATGTGTTACAAATTGGTATCGGAGCACTGATCCTTAGCCTATGAAAACACGTTCTGCAACCATGGCAGAGGACGCCTAGCAGTTGCGTGAATTAAAAGACCATGTCACTCAGCTCCAGGCAGAAATGGCCACTAGAGCGAACCTTGCTAATTTAAGGGCGGAGCATAAGGCGAATATACAGGAGGCATTGCACAGGAATCAGGTGGAAATGAGACAGATGATGTAGGCTCTACTGAGCAGTCATGCAGGTTCCAGTGGAGCTGGAGGAGTACACCGCGAGCAGGACCACATGGTCGGGCAGCTTCATGCGGGAGGCTATTTTCACTAGGAGGGACCGCACAACACTGACGGGCTTAAGCCTAAAACGATTTGTTGGGAGTTTCTCGGTTTTGAAGGCGAAGACCCGAAGACATGGAGTTGCAAGGCTGAGCAGTATTTGGATTACTATGGCACTCCACCCTCAACGCCTCAACATTGCCTCTTTCCACATGGAAGGGAGAGCTATGGTGTGGTTCCAGGAGCTCAAGGCCAGTAACAATATGGGTTCATGGGAGGAGTTTGTCCGGGCTCTACAAATTAGGTTTGGCAAAGGCGCGTATGAAGACCCTATGGAATCCCTTTCCAATTTGAAACAGGATGGATCCCTGGAAGAACACAAGGATCGATTTGATACCTTGGCCCTAAAAATCCATGGGCTTCCCGAAGCACACAAATTAAGCTGCTTCATGGTGGGTTGAAGGAGGAGATCCACCTCCCGGTCAGGATGTTTAATCCTAAAAACTTCGTGGATGCATTCTCACTTGCCCGGATTCAGGAAGAGTGTATTATGAATGTCACTAAGGGAATTTGGTCCAGCTGGAGATCTCTACAAGTGACCTAGTCTCACCGAGGCTTGACCACTGAGCTCCCAGTTGGAGTGGCCAAGGGGAGTAGCTTCACTCCCACTAAAAGCCATCTGTCATTTCAACCCTGGCAGCAATACTTGCCTCCACTTGAAGGAGGAGGCCAAGCCAAGGCCGAACCCGTCAATCCCAGCAGCGCCCCAGTGCTGGTCCAGAAGATCACCCAGGCCTAGATGGAAGACCACCAACGTAAGGGGTTATGCTACTCGTGCAATGCCAAGTGGACTAGGGGACACATATGCCAGGTCCCAAAACTTTTTCTCATCGAGGCATTTGACAATGGGGAGGACGAGGGAGCGAAGGCTACAGCCCAGCCTGATGAAGACCCTGGGGATTTTTTTTTGGAGGAGTTCCTCGAAATTTCATTGAATGCTATCACTGGGTCTCCCAGTCCTAAGACTGAGGATAGTGGGCCTTATTCGATTTTACAAAGCTGTTATCCTAATTGATTCTGGTAGTACCCACAATTTTGTGGATACCAAATTGGCTTCTGCACTGGGAATTTGGCCAACTGGACAGGACGGAATCAAGGTCAAAATTGCAAATAGGCAAGAGGTTGCAAGCGCAGGAAAAAGTAGGGAAGTGGAGGTTAGGATGCAAGGGTTCACCTTTCGAATTGAGTTTTTTATTCTACATTTGGCCGGCTGTGAGGCTGTATTGGGTATTCAGTGGCTCAGGACTCTTGGCCCCGTTTTGTGGGATTTCACCAAGTTAACAATGGAGTTTGTTTTTACGAGGGTTACCTGCACCTTACATGGGCTTAAGCAGGGTGTCAAGTTAAGTTGGGAAGGAGGGGACTCCTTTAAGCTCTCTAAGCATGAGAAAAAGGGCCTCCTACTGCAAGTACTGGGCCAGCCTACTAATGAACCATTGGGGCACAGCCAGTCCACTTTAGTTTCCAAACAGCCACCACTGCCTGGGCTAGTGGCTGCCATGCTCCAAGAGTTTCAAGACATCTTCCAAGAGCCCAATGGACTACCCCCTCATCGGGCTCATGACCACTCGATCACACTTCAAGATGGAGCACAACTGGTTTCCGTTCAACCTTACCGGTATCCGTTTTATCAAAAGGAAGATAGAGCGGATCGTTCAAGAGTTGCTGGACTCAGGGGTTATCCGACCCAGCCACAACCCCTTTTCTTCTCCGGTGTTGCTAGTGTGGAAGGCAGATGGCACATAGAGAATGTGCATGGACTTCTGAGCCTTAAACAAGGTAACCGTAAAGGATAAATTCCCAATTCTTGTGGTCGATGAGTTATGGGGGGCAAAATTTTTTTTCTAAATTGGACTTAAGGTCCGGATACCACCAGATACAAGTGGTTGAGGCTAACATACCGAAGACTGCCTTCTGAACTCATGTTGGACACTATGAGTTATTGGTTATGCCCTTTGGGCTAACCAATGCCCCCTCCACTTTTCCAGAGCCTTATGAACCACATTTTCCAGCCCTTTTTACGGAAATTCATTCTCGTTTTCTTTGATGATATATTGATCTACAGCCCCAATATGGAAACCCATCTTACTCATCTAAAGACAGCCTTGGACCTCTTAAGGCAACACCAATTATTTGCTAAGTTGTCTAAGTGTAAGTTTGCATGCTTGGAAGTAGAATATTTTGGTCATGTGGTCTCGGCTCAAAGGGTATGTGTAGATCTCGAGAAGATTCAAGATATGGTTGACTGGCCACACCCTAAATCCATTAAAGCCTTGAGGGGTTTTCTGGGTTTGATAGGGTACTACAGAAAATTCATAAGGGGATATGGGTCGATCGCAGCCCCATTGACAATCATGCTCAAGAAAAACTCCTTTACTTGGACAGAACCTTCTCAAGCGGCTTTCTTGGCTCTAAAAACTGCAGTGACTCAAGCTCCGGTCCTAGCCCTACCTAACTTTGCCCAACCCTTCGTCATAGAGTGTGACGCGAGTGGAGTGCGTATAGGGGCAGTCCTAATGTAGGGCAGTAGACCTATTGCCTTCCTTACTAAAGCTCTCAAAGGAAAGGCACTTCACATGTCAACCTATGAGAAAGAATTGTTTGCCCTTGTAACTGCGACATAAAAGTAGAGGCCATACCTACTGGGATAGCCCTTTGTGGTCAAAACTGACCAGCAAAGCCTTAAATTTTTACTAGAGCAGAAAGTCGGGACCCCATTTCAGCAGAAATGGATCATGAAGCTATTGGGTTATGATTTCGTGGTAGAGTATAAGAAGGGGGTTGAGAATAGAGTGGTTGATGCACTCTCAAGGAAAAATGGTTGGGAGGAAGAAATAACCCTGTCCTTACTGTCCATTCCTACTGCCAGCTGGGTTGATGAACTTAAACAACAATATCTAGAGGATGGGGAACTTCAACAATTGATTGAAAGGTGGCACAAGAATGACATCGATACCCGCAAGTTCTCTCTTAGAGATGGGCTTTTGTTGTACAAGCAGAAAATCCTGTTGGGAAGCTCCTCTACAATTAAGGGTCAGGTGTTACTCTATGTACACAGTGACCCAGCAGCAGAGCACTCGAGCTATGACAAAACATTATAAAGGGCTAAACGGGATTTTTATTGGCAGGGCATGAGGAAAGATATCAAAAACTTCATAAGGGAATGTGATGTATGCCAACAGAACAAGGGTGAAAACATCTTCCCGGGACGGTTACTACAACCCCTTCCTATTTCGAACCAGGTCTGGACAGACATATCCTTAGACTTTGTCGAAGGACTACCCATTTCCCAAGGTCACTCAGTCATCCTGGTGGTGGTGGACCGACTCTCCAAATACAACCACTTCATTTCCCTCTCTCACCCCTACACATTAGCTAAGGTGGCCCAACTCTTTATTCAAAATATCCTCAAGCTACATGGAATGCCCCAATCCATCATCTCTGACCGCGACCCTATATTCACTAGTGCCTTCTGGGCCGAATTGTTCCGATTACAGGGCACCTCACTCAAACTCAGCACTAGCTACCACCCGCAAACAAATGGCCAAACAGAGATTGTGAACAAGTGCTTGGAGACCTACCTACGCTGCTTCACACAGGACAGTCCTAAGCAATGGACCTATTGGTTGCCTTGGGTTGAGTACTCTTACAACACAACTTGGCACTCTGCCATTCGGATGACCCCATATGAAGCAGTTTATGGGGTACCCCCTCCTAGGCTTCTAAGCTATGTTCCGGGCCTACCCGAGTGGAGGCGGTGGATGAAGTGCTTCGCAACTGAGAGCAAATTCTCACCCTCCTCAAGCAAAATATGCAGCATGCCTAGCAAAGAATGAAAAAATATGCTGACCTATGGCATACTGAGAGGGAATTTAAACTAGAGCAAATGGTGTACCTGCGCCTCTAGCCGTACAGACAGTCCACGGTGGCGTACCGCCGTGCCTTGAAGCTCTCACCTAACTTCTACGGCCCCTTCCGCATCACCCGCCGTGTTGGCAAGGTGGCTTATGAACTGGATCTACCGGAGGACGCCCATATTCACCCGGTCTTCCATGTATCCTAACTTAAACCCAAGTTGGGATCTTCCACCTCGCCTCTGCCCAAACTACCACTGGTTGACTCCAACAGCATCCTCCGCCCCGAGCTAGCCGAGATTCTTGACCGTCGCTCCAGACCCAAGGATTATCGGCCCATCATTGAATTGCTGGTCCGTTGGGAGGGCCAAGATGTTGATGATGCAGCCTAGGGAGAACTCAACAACTTCCGGGGTGCCTACCCAAACCTTGTGGGCAAGGTGTTTTGAGGGAGAGGGTATTGTCACAGCCATTCGTAGAGAGAGAAAATGAGTAAAGTCTGAAGCTTGAAAGAGGAGAGAGGCGAGTGGTTGAAGGAAGTGTTGAGTTCGAAAGTGAGGTCCAGCTGGAGTATTCTAGAAGGAAGTAAACGGTGCGTAGGAAGTAGATTGAACGGTACATTTTGGAAGGGTACTGTGCGTTTTAATTAAAAAGAGGTCTGTCGTTTAGTTCCTAAGCTAGCCGTTTTGGGTTTCCTAAAGTGGCATCGTCTTAAGTAGGGTTGGGAGATATTTGTAAAGAGACAGTATATAAGCCTCGTATTCTGGACTGTGCAGCTTAGCTTTTGGAATTGTGAGAATTATCTCCGGAGGCTAGCAACCTCAAATTGTGCCAATCTTATGTTTTCTCAGTTTAATTAATATATCTATTGCAATTTATCCCCAATTTCTCTTTAAATTCTCCATCAAAATCCCTGAAAATCCAAAACAGCAATCTGTGTGTTACAGAAAAGGAGAGACGAGCTCTTGATAAGTGCTGAATGTTACACATTCAAGCCCCTTAATTTACATATGTTATGCTCTTAGTTTTGTTATAATTTGATGTTTTGTGTTGTTTTTGTGTTTTCTTGTATTTTTCAGGTTTTAGAAGAAAAACCAATCAAATTCCAAGATTATAGTGAAGTCAGCAAACTCACTTTTGGATAGATTCAAACTCCAAATCAATTTTGAATTTAAGAAAAGAGAAGTTGGCAAAAATTCGTTATCTTTGGAAAGAATCCAGAATGAGCATGTATCAGTAATTTAATCATAACTTTCGTCTCAAGTATTAGATTGCAACAAAATTGGTGGCGTTGGAAAGCTAATAAGAAAGGCAACAAGTATGTCAGAAATAGGTTTTTCCTAATTCGGACGTTTTCCATGCCAAAATCGCCCCGCAATAAAAGACCGCAAATCTGTACGGATTTTGGAATCCTTTTCCTACTTGGATAGAAATTTCAGAAAATGAGAAGACTTGTAATTATTCTTTTTGGACTAGAAAACCTACTTAGAATTGTAATAGGAATTCTAGAGCTTCTAAAGCTTCTCTAATCCCTATAAATAGGACTCTAGCCTTTGAAGAAAGACACAGAAGCTTTGAGAAAGAATCAAAGACTACATCAAGGAGGTTCTTTCTAGTTTTTATTTTCTTCCTTTATTTATTTTCTGTATGTATATAATTTTAGTTTATATTAGTTGTAACTAATACTTTAGTTAGGGCTCGATTGAAGCCCTAATCATGTCTTTTTAAGTTTTTCAATTTGCCTTGCTACAATTTATATATTGATGCTTAACTTGATTAATTCTAGTTTCTTAAATTCCTCGCATATTTATGTTTAGCTAGCATATTTTTGTGGTATGGATTTGTTATTTATGTCAATTTGGATGACCGAGTCCTGGGCATAATAGAGTAACGGAAGAACCCCGACACAGGTTCTTGGATTAATCAACATAAAGACAACTGGAATAGATACCATATTTCAATCTGAGTGTGTTTACCGATTTCCATAGATTTATGCTTTCTTGAAGAACAACTTAGTAGATACCATGCTAAATCCTTCAAGGAAGAAAAGAGTTAGAGTAGATACCATGCCTAACTCGTTGTTTAGGGAAATCAATAGCTTTAGGAGAAGATACCATTCCCTTGTGGCTGGTAAGCATTAAGCATCATGTTATGATTGTAGTATTGTGTATATTGCAAATCTTATTTGAGTATGATTAACGGTGGATATCGAAGCCCTACCTTTTCTTCATAGTATTTTTAATTCAATCTTTTATCCTGTCTTATTCAACATATCGCTTTTAGGAATTTCTCTTTAAATACAATTTATACCAATCCTCGTGGGAATGATCTCGTATTTGCCTGCTATACTATTGTTTTGATCTTGTGCACTTGCGAGTAAAACATACAAGTATTTGCCTATTTATTTAGGTAGATATTTGCACAACAGCTCTCCAATTTTTTTCTTAAAAGAAAAACATAGTTGATGTATAAATGAGGTGAGGGCTTATTTAAATCTGATTTTTCTGCGACAAAATGAATGAACCGCCTCCTGATCCTACTCAGAAAGCATCCCCACCTCCTCCATGCTTCGTTTATCAATTAGGCTAGATGGTAAAAAAGACCCCTTGTTGATTTCTTTTTGTTCTATGTTCTCTGTTCTTTTGTACTCTTGCCCAAAAATAAAAAAGTACAGCGAACAACAAAACATGGCTACACGAGTAAGCTTCACATATTTGTTATCCTCCTGTGTACTGGGCGCCTCACGAAAGGGACCACCGCCCTCAGTTAATTGAATTGAAGAACACAAAACGTGGATAGCAAATAAGCTTCACATATATACGTCTTAATAAGAGAAGGTGGAGAAACAAGAAAACAAAAACAGAACAAGAAAACCATGTTGATGTGTCATTTTCTCATTAAAGGGTACAGGATTTAGTTTATACAAAATCCTTACAGAAGTTATTCTTGTAGGTAATTATAGGCTGACATGGAGTAGTAACCCATGATTCATCAGGAACCTAAACTCTGCAAACACATAATTTAAAAATGCATTGTATATAAAGCAACCACAAGAAATTTGAACCATATCAATGCACACATAGGAGGGCCATCAGCATTAACTTCAAAAACACCGCCAACAATAGTGGAGACTATAATAAAAAGGGACAAAGACTAGAGAATATGCAAAAGGCAAGCTTCTGGTTCACATCTAGTCTTAACTCAACAAGAAAGGTACCACAAGAGACAAGCTTCAAGTCAATCAAATTAGCTAACATGCAAAACCCATAAGCATGATCGCCTAATTCAACCAATAAATATCTCATGTATGCTAAAACTAGCTTGTAACATAAGCCCGCCGCCATCTTTACAAACTGACGTAACAGATCACGTGACATTGTTATATTACATCAATTAAATTTAATTATTTAGTAGTTAACAACGGGCGGGACTGTCAATTCGGAGTAGCCGAATTTGAGTGCACCACAGCATCATTGCCTACATAAAAACGTCGCCAACTGCCATAAGAATTGCTCAAAAGACAACAGGAAGACAACCATTTCCAGAATTGCAATAAGCTTATACCAAAACCATCCATTCACAGAGACCAAAAAAATATTTAGTTCTTCCAATTAAGCTACCAACAATTATAGTTGAAAATAACATAAGCATTTCCAGAATTACAGAACAAGTAAACAGCTACGACCCCATGAGCCCCAAATCGTCTTCAACCCAGAAACACATCTATTACAAAGCAAAACTAGTTTCATTTTTGTAGGCATATTGTTTAATCTTCCAAGAGAAGCCAATGATTTTCCTTTTCTTCTACTCAGACCGATTCGCGTACCTCTCAACCTTAGCATCATTGAGATTAATCCCAACCATAGCCTCACCCAACCCACAACTCACCTCCGCAAGCATGTCCGGGTCGCTATAATGGGTCACGGCCTGAACGATCGCCCGGGCACGCCTCGCCGGGTCGCCGCTCTTGAACACGCCAGAGCCGACGAACACGCCGTCGCAGCCGAGCTGCATCATCAGCGCGGCGTCTGCTGGTGTCGCGACACCGCCGGCGGCGAACTGCACGACGGGTAGCCTCCCAAGCTGCTTGGTCTGCATGACCAGATCGTAGGGCGCTGATATTTTCTTCGCGAACGCGAAGACCTCGTCGTCGTCCATGTTCCTCAGCACCCTGATGTCTCCCATCACGGAGCGCACGTGCCGGACGGCCTCGATGACGTTGCCAGTGCCGGCCTCGCCCTTGGTGCGTATCATCGCCGCGCCCTCGCGGATACGCCGGAGAGCCTCGCCGAGGTTCCGGCAGCCACAGACAAATGGAACCCGGAAATTGTGCTTGTTGATGTGGTTATCCTCGTCGGCGACGGTGAGCACCTCCGACTCGTCCACATAATCGACCCCAATGGCCTCGAGGATCTGGGCCTCCACGAAGTGACCGATGCGAGCCTTGGCCATGACTGGAATGGTCACGGCCTGCTTGATCTCCTTGATGAGTTGCGGGTCGCTCATGCGGGCCACGCCGCCCTGGGCCCGGATGTCGGCGGGAACGCGCTCCAGCGCCATCACAGCGCACGCACCCGCCTCCTCGGCCACCCTGGCCTGTTCGGCGTTCACCACGTCCATGATAACCCCGCCGCGGAGCATCTGGGCCAGACCCACCTTCACCGAGAACGGCGATGTCTTCGCCGTTGTCTCGTATATCGCGCCGTTCCCGTACACGGTAACTACTCCGGTGTCAGCCATTCTTTGAGATAGAGAGAGAGAGAGAGAGAGAGAGAGAGCGCTTTGTGTTTGCGTTTATGTTTGATAGAATGAGAGGTCGCGAATGGAATATATAGGAAGAGTCGAGAGTCGAGAGTCGAGAGGGTAGGGATTTCGGTGGCCAAATGTGTATTTAATCTTCAAAGGCTTTTATGGTATGCAATACAAAGACGTGTCCGCACTGGCCGAAACTGAATTTTGCCGTTATTTTTGTCGCCAAGTGAGCCTAAAGTTTTCGCATTACGAGAACAAAAGATTTGCTTAATTGCTTTGCACCCCTAGATAATCATGTTTTCCTAATAATTAGAACTTTGATTTGGCATCAAATCTTAGTGATTAATGTTTAATATATTAGAGTAATACTATATATAAGACTTTTATTACTTTTTTTTATTATTCTTTTAAATATAATGTGATTTTTAAAAAATTATTCTTTAATTTAAAATTAATTACTATTAAATTTTGAGTCGATTTTACTCTAAAAATCTTAATTTTTCTTCCATACATTGCTTCTTTAGATGATAAGTTGTTAAATCGATAAAATTACAACTGATTAATTTAAAAATAATAAGTACGAATCTGAATTCTTTTTTATCTATATATTGATTTTAACCTTTAATGTTTTCATTTATTAAATCCTTAAATTTAAGTCAAATATTTGCAAACAAGGATAGGCCAGGGTACATTAATTTTAGAGTAAAGTATTGCTAGGAGTATTATACCTTTTTTATTACAAACTAATTCCTCAGTTTACGTAGTACTTATTACATTTATAAAATTGGTGCAACAGTCCTTAAGGGATAGTTCAATCGGTTAGAGACCACTTCTTATAAAACAGAAATCTCTAGTTCGAACTTCCATCTTCTACCTCTTGTGTGAACATGTTAAAAAAAAATAAATAAATAAATAAAACTTATGTGGCATTTAACATGTTAATTATTAATTATGGACCATTACATAGCAATATACGTTATACTCATTTTTATAATACATGACTAACATGTGAATTTGTAAATAGATTAAATCACAAATACAAACAGTAAAATCAATTTAGGTGAAAAAAGAAGAACTGTTTTCAGTGCAGCAAAAGAAAATTAGGCTTTGATCTCTTATTAGAAAAGGGTGAAAAATTGCATATTATAATGATAAATGGGAAGGGCGGAAAGCCGCTCGTTCCCGATTACCACTGGCTTCCACACAAAAAGTTTGCCAAATTAAAATAACCAAAAAAAAAAAAAAAAAGAAGAAGAAAGAGAAAAAAGAGTGATTTGTCCACCTTTCAACCCCACTAGGCTGCCACTTACAAAAAAAATATATTAAAAAAAAAAAAAAAAAAACTAGGCTGCCACACATTTTGTAGTTTTTGTATTTGGCCACTGAAAACAATCCCGTGCGTTGATTTTCCACTTGTATGGAAATTGCAATGCATGGATAACCAATAAATATGAGGCCTTCATCCACGTAACAGTCTATTGCCACTTCCATCACTTTCTTAAACCTTTTATTATTTTATATTATCTTTTTTCCTTCGTCTTAAAATAACTGCAAAACTCAGTTTCTGGCAGTGCTTGGGTGTTATAAGGAATAGCAATGCTGAAGTACACCTTCGACACAAAACACACAAAATGTCACCAATTCTCTTTGACTTAATTAGCCATTGAAGGTATTCGATCTCACCGGCCAATCGGAACCCTGCCGATCAGTAATGAAATCTCGTCACCGGTAATTTTTATATTATTTTACATTAATATTTATATGTTGTAAATAAAAATTAATTTTTTTAAGATAGTATGATTGAATGAAAATATAAAAAAATATTTGTGATTTTCTGTACACGCCAAACACGAAAAACATTTTCCTGAAAAATGACATCCCTAAAATCATTTTACGACGGAATCCATTTTACGTCAAAACAAACGGAGCATAAAATACATTTTCAAACGAAAAACAGAAAACACCCTCCAAAACAATTAACATACCCCGCTTAAGCGTTTGAGTAAATGTGAAGGCGAGACATGGTTGGGAAGTTTTCAAATTTTGTGGAGTTCGATATTAAGAAAATTTAAGGTCCTCAAAAAGATGATACCAGAATAAAAAACGAGTAAAAGGCCAGTATTGCAAATTTAATTTTACTTTATATATCCACAATGAGAGGCATGCTAATATGATCGTCTCTGCGCTTTCAACTTCTCCATATCTTCCACATCCTTCATGTTTTTCTCTTTCTGTTGTATTAATTCCTTGATGAGATTGCTATTGGCAGGCTGGAGGGTGCATGGTGGTGCTTGTGAAGTGAAGGCAGTTGATTTTTCCAGGAATTGCCTCTGCTTGTCATCAGCTAAGCAAAGCAGGGATTCTGGACACACTTCTAGAGCAGAAGATGGTGGAACTGGCTTGAATTTCTGCAGCTTCGAGTACTCCGTGATGAGGTGAAACATGTAATCATAGACCCTATCCATACTTAGGGTTTCCATTAAAGTCTGACCTTCTTTTCCTATTGCCTTAGCCTGATCAGCCATATTTTACATACAAATAAACAAACGAATTAATAAAGCATTAGATATTATGTCAATGAGCGTCAATCCGTAAGCATAAATATTATGAACAGAACGACACTAGGCAAGGCAATTAAGCAATTTAAGCCATAAAACTGATGAAAATAATAACAGAGAATTGGCGTTCAGACAGTACCTAACTGCTGAAAATAGGATGGTTCAATTTTACATTTAATGCCATCTAGTGAAGGTTTCTTTTTCTCAATCTTTAGTTCATACTTCACTAACAGCAAAAACCATCACTCTAGTTGTTAAGAATATACTGCAGTACCAAATCTTGTAGAAAAGTGAGTTGCAATGCACAAGCAAGATTGGAGTAAGAAAAGGTGATATTGCTAAAGATGGTCACCATGGTGAACAGAAAACTTCATTAATGGCATATGACGTGGTGTGATACAAACATCGGGCATAACTCACCATTGAAAACCAACTTGCTAGGGGAGGATGCCTAAGAATTTATATACACATGATTAAGATTAGACTTAACCCATTTGGGACACTTAGGATCGTATGACATTCACGGGGACCCACTATGTCGACTCGATGGTAGACTTTTTTTTTTTTTGGTAGCTTCACTCACCTATCAGTATTCAATGACAAGGGATCGAACATGGTGTTAGATGGTGTTCAAAATGCTGTAAATCAAAGTTCCATTGTGTGTTTCATGAGATTTTTACAAGTATTTTTTTTCTTGGTATGACTGTCAACATAGCCAACAGTTTTTGTACTACTAGAGGCAGTGGTACTGTTGTTCCGGTGGTCATTGTGCTGTAGTCATCATTTATTTCATTGTTGAAGCTTGAAGAAAACCACCTTGTTAAGCTGCAACAAGTACTAGTTCTTGTAGTGCTGCCACTAACTACTGCTACTATCCGTTATAACTAGTATTGCTTTTAATGCTGTTAATCTACTGGCAAAGCATGAAGCAGAATTCAAAAAAGATCGTACACATTAACAAACTCCCACGCTAGATATGCCTAAACCAGTTTTTATCAAAGCATTGAAATATCAAGAGGAGACATAATAGAAGGTTTAAGTCAAAACATACCTCAGATGGGTGTTCATTTCCCCAGTCAACAGCGTACTTTATAGAGGGACACAAATTGGTAGGAGAGACTGGCCAATAGTTTTTCTTGGGAATGAGACCACGACTGAAAAATTCTTCATAGCGTGGGGATATTATCAGAGGAAGAGAACCACATGATAGGATATACTTTAAGCTCACAGACCAAGCATAGCCTTCCGCATAGATTTTATAACTGCAGAAGAAGAGGGAGGAAAATAAGGGGGGCATAAATGACAATCTTAGTTTAAGGGTTCGTTTGGGTTTGTGATTTTAAAAAATGCGATTTGAAAAAATAATTTTTAAAAACGCAATTGAGCATTTGGTAAAATCACAGTTTCGCCTTTAAAATCACAGGTTAGCTTTTAAGATTCCGCGTTTTCAAAAAAACATCTTATTCCCTACGATTTGAAAAATCATATTTTCTGCGTTTTCAAATTGCAATTTTTTTACACAATTTTCAAACGATTCATTTTCTGCGATTCGGTTTAAAATCACACTTTTTGTTTACGAAATCGCAATCTCAAAAGCACCATAAGTCTTAAAACTTGAATGATGAATTTCGTCAATGAGTATATTTGTTATACGGTTATATCCGCAAAAGGTTAGACGCAATCTTAAGGATGAAGTTGGTCAAGGCAATAGATTTTTCCTTCTAGTGTGAATAATAAATAGGCAATAGATTTTTATTGCTTTCTCTCTCTTCCTTTCCTTCTTTCACACACTCTTTCTAACTCTAGCTTTCTTTCACACTCTCTTACACACAAAATAATATTTAAAGAAAATAAAGAGTAGAATAGAGAATCTGTTGGAGAGAGTATAGAAAAATCAGTAGCTAAAGCCTAAAGTAGATAATTGTACTTTTTCAATAACTACTTCGACAATTATTGCCGGAGACGCTATAATAATGGTTAGTCTTCTTTATGGGGGTTTTCAAAAAGTGCAAGGCTCAAGGCTAAGTGGCACGTTAGGACGTTAACCTAGGCTGTATACACAATGTTCATAAGAACAAGGGATTTTGATAGCAAATCGATAACAAGTAAAGAAGTAGAGTTTTCCTCGTCTCTTCTTATTCCAGTGGAAAATAAAAGGGATATCAGGTCAGGACTTCCCTATGCTTTTCGTCATTTTGACTTTGAAACCCTAATAAATTTGAGACCAGATTTTGGGCCCATTTTAAATTGAATACCTCCAGAAGCCTTTTCGTTAAATAGATAATAGAAATAGATGTGAAAATACAATTATGCCCTTCATATCAATTCTTTTTTTAACTAAAAAATAAAAAAAAATTGTGGCTGGACTGGGCCACACATGGCCAGCCACTTTTTTTTTTTTTAATAATTCTTTGATCTAACGGGTATAATTGTATTTGGACAGTCATTTATGTTATCTATTTGACCAAAAGGCTACAGAGTGCTTCAAATTTATAATACCTAGCACATAGCGCGGGATTCTTCATTATAATTTAATTTAAGAATTTAAATACATCTTTATCATACTTTTTATTATTAATCCATAAAAAGTAAAACTTTTTAAAATATTTGTTCACATAGGTCTAAGTTGGAACTCAGCTTTTATATATATATGATATGATATATGATAGTTAAAGGAAGAGAGAGATAGAAATTAGTGAGAATTTAATGACAATAAAATTTGACGTTTCTATTATTTTTCTATTTAATATAAGAGAGTTAATTAGGCATATTAAATACAATGGTTAAATGTTTAAAAAATATAAGTTCATGCCACGTGTCATAATTTTAAGCTGACTCTAAGTTGTAACTCGTCTTTTTATATATATATATATATATATGATATGATAGCTAAAGGAAGAGAGTGAGAGAGAGAGAGAAGTAGAAATTAGTGATAATTTAATGACAATAAAATTTGACGTTTCTATTATTTTTCTATTTAATATAAGAAAGTTAATTATGCAAATTAAATACACCGTTTATTTCAGTTTTACTTAAATGATTGATTTTCTACTTAAATAACCGGTTCAATGTTTAAAAAATATGGGTTTATGCCACGTGTCCTAATTCTAGGCTAACTCTAAGTTGGAACTCGACTTTTGTATATATATATAGGAAGAGAGACAGAGAGAGAGAGAGATAGAAATGAGTGAGAATTTAATGACAATAAAATTTGATGTTTCTATTATTTTTCTATATACTTAAATGACCGATTCAATATTTAAAAAAAATGTGTTCACGTCACGTGTCCTAATTCTAGGCTAATTCTAAGTTGGAACTCGGCTTTTATATATATATATATATATGATATGAAGTCCAAACTCAGCTTTCAAATCTATCAAATTGAAGATTGGGGTCTTAAAGTCAAAATAATCAAAAGCGCAAGGAGGTCTAAACTTGATTTCCCAAAATAAAAACCATATACAAAACTGTCTAATAATTTATTCCAGTCACTGCCCAATTATGTTCTGAAACCACCTGGATCAGTCTATGTAGTTTTTCAGACAGCCCACTATAGCACGAGGGTCTCTTTCCATATGTGAAATTACTAAGAGAAGTGCTTACCGGTAATCACACTGCTTTGACAATTTGGACTGCTCATAACCAATTCTTGCTTCTTCTGCCCAATCCTGCAATGTATAGCAACAACACAACATCAAAAATAAATCTTTCAGGTATTTAGTCCATTACTTCCATATGTTTAACTCGAGAAAAAGGTCCACATGGTAACTACAACTCCACCTGACGCATAATTTCTGATCCCCACATCCTAGAGTGATTACATTGCAGTAACTCTGTACGAACAGGAGAATAAACATCCGGATTTCCTTTCCAATATGCACGGGGCCGCTTCTTCGACCAACTTAGACTTTGAGAGCCTCGTTTAATGTCTAGAAACTCCTCATCCCAGGGCCTTATATTTGTCTCTGGCCTGCACAAGAACCAATTTCATCTAACACATTCACAACAAACCAAATCATGCCCATTTCCAAATGCATTAGCTATGATTCCCAAAAGGGTTCTCAGGCTTCTGCTTAACAAAGGAAATTAAACTAGTGGCCGTTGCACTAAGTAACAAGCAACAGATTGAGCTGCAGCATAAATGTTTCAGCATAATAATACTCTAAATTTCTTAAAATAACTCCACAATAAATTTTTTAACCCCCACAATTGTTTTTAATTAAATATTTAGACTTTAAATTTTAGTATAGTAGGGTATGTTTGCTGATATATTTTGGTGTATTTTTTTATTTTTTTGGTTTAAAAAAGTATTTTGTAGTGCCATAAAACTAAAAACTATTTTTGTGTTTTGAGATGTTTGTTAACGTAGGTGTTCTTCAGAAAACAAATATATAAACAATTCTTAATTTTTCTTTAATTCATTATCACTAACTTCAGCGCTGAGTAGTTCGAATCTGAACCTTTCAATTAAAAATAATAACTAGGATTTTAAGAAATCAACAAAATCAATAAAAACAGACAAAACTCGAGGTTTTCTTTTCTTTTCCTTTCTTTTTTCTCTCTAATACTTACCAACCCCAGAAAGACCAATCAGGAAACGGGATGTCGTAGTGATCCTCAGTGGTGCAATACCGAAACAGCGGCAACGGCATGGAGCTGTGCTCGGTCCGGTTGACAATAGGCTTATCCATGCAATCAAACATTATATCCACATCAGTTACCATCCCGGGATACCTCTTGAGAAGCTGCAACAACCCCCATATCGTTAACATCGCTCGGCTCTGCACGCACGCGTAAAACAATTCCACGTAGAGCTTTCCCGCAACGATCACGACCCGGAAAGCCGCGAATTTCTGGGCTTCCGCCAGATGGGTCGGCGAAATCCCGGTCGCAGCCCAGGGCTCGAGGTCGCGGTGGATCCACCGGAAGAAATCTGGGCATGTCTCGCTCGGTTGAGAGGGGTCATGAGAACGGTGTCGTTCGGGGATAGTGTTAGGGTTGGTGGCTGAGTGACATGCGAGGTAAGAGCAGTGTATGATTTTGTACGCTCTCAGGCGGCTTTGCTCTCCGAAGGTCTTGGGTGGGAAGGGGTGCCACGGCGTGGGGTCTAGGTTGTGGCCCGCGAGGGTCTTGGTTTGGGAAGCGACGTCGTCCACCTGTTCGATCAAAAGCCACAAAGAGATTCAGAATCAGCAAAACTTAAGAGAAAACTTTTAAAATCGATAAAGAGTAGAGCACTCGTTTGATGAAATGCTGCAACGAGAGAGAGATAGACCTTGTAGAGGAGGAGGGCGGTGACGGAGAAGGTGGCCAAGGCAATGACGCAAGGGAGGAGATAGGAGGGCGTGCGGGGTGTGTTCCTCGGGGCCAATCTCATGGCGTTTTAGCTGGCATCGCCATTTTTGCGTCTTTCCCATCTTTCTACTCGTTCTAGGTGCTGTCTTTTCGCGGATTTCGCGTTTTCTTTCTGTTACCCAAATGATTTCGGTTTAGATTCTATAATCTATTTCTACTTTTGGGACCCACCTCAATTTATGCCGTCCACGTGGCTAATTTAATCTGGAAAGGTAAAGAGAAATGATACCTTCACAACTCCTTTCACCCAACTCTCATACAACTCTCTCACATTGTGTGGGTCCCATGCATTTGAGTCTCACAACGGGGAGTGATCTTTGCACTCTTTGTGCACAACACCAAGGCACATTGGGGTGGGACCCAATGTGTGGGCCCCACCCCAATGTGCCTTGGTATTGTGCATTGTGAGAGACCCACACAAAATGAGAGGAGGGTTGTGTGAGAGTTAGGTGGGAGTTGTAAGGAAAACATTTCTCAAAGGTCAAAGGAAGAGACCTACACTAGGTATCAATTAAAGAAAGATGATCTTTTGCCATCGGTACACTCATTTTTGCTACCAGATTGATCAAGTGGGTTAAATTTGGTTAATTAACTGACTTTATACTTATATATATTAATTTTTTATTTTTGACAATTTTAGTTCGGTAAAGTCGATTAATTGTCTGTTGGTAAAGTCATCAGTTGGTTAAGTTGGTTAATTTTTATGGGCCAAATCTCTTTTTGCCCTGCCTATTTTTTCTGGGTCAAATCCCAAATTTGTTGTTTTTCGCCTTTTTTTTGGGGGAGGGGGGGGGGGGGGGGGGGGGGGTAAATAACTGTTTGTTGAACATGTTTATAAGCGCCCTTAACAAATTCATTATCTTAGATTATTACAAATTGTCACTAATATAGATGAAATTAAATGAGAACCGACTAATATTGTTAGGAAGCTGCCCTACCATACTTTGGTCTTTCTCTAAATAAAGATACTGATAACCATATGTTTAAGTCGGTTTAGTTTGGTTAATCAACAAAATTAAAACTATATTGATTAACTTAACCGAACTGACGTCGGTATAAATTTTTTATTCTAACTACCGACAACCGGAAGTCTGTAGAGGCAGTAGGCGGTTAATAGTGGTTTGGTAACAATAGGCGATAATTGAATATTTTGCCCACCCCTAGGTTGATTGGCTTCTATTTCTTTACACTAAATCACTATATATGTTAATTTACAAAATTATCAATAATTATCAAGGCAAACATTATATAGAATAAGTAAAAATGTAAAATCTTTTGGTAATATTTTGTCATATTAAAATATGGGATTGAAAGTTGAAACTCTTTTTTAGCGTGAGTTAAAAATTCTAAGCAAAAAGCTAACATTATTGGATTCCCCTACAAGGTATTTATCCGAGCAAGTATTTGGACAAATAGGCTTTGGATTCCCTACAATCACCTGCTTCGGCCCCAAGTGTTTTCGGGTATTTATCTAAGCAAATGTTTGGATAGATAGGCCTTATCGAGTCTCATAGTCCATGCCTTGATTGCAAGGACAATAAATTGTAAGAAATTCTCAATTGTAGAAGATTCTGATTCAAAGTTACCTCCTGTAAAAAAAGAAACTTTCTAATTATGATTCGGGAGAAAAATGCTTGGCTAATAAATAACTTACTTCCTGGTCTTTGACCCCATCGGCCATCAATCACTACGAATGCTCCCGAGCAGTGCAATAAGATGTGTTTATTTATCTTTCTCTTGACTCGAATGGGAGCATGTTTGATTTGAAAGAGGAAGAGTGTCTAGGGTTGGGCTAAGAAGGTCCCTTTTCTTTTATTTTTATTATTATTCATTAGAGCTACTTCACAAAGACTTGCCATGATAAGGAAGGAGGGAACAAGAACACTTGGAGAGTGCAGTACACCGGAGAGTTGTTTGCTGCCAACACTGTATGTATATTCAGCTCATGGAGTTGTACCAACAGCAGCATCTGTCTGATTATGTGTTTAGGCAGCAAGATGATATTAATAAATGAAGGCTAAAGGGGGGGGGGGGGGGGGGGGGGGGGGTATAAGAGATATATGGGTCCATTTGGTTCAATTGAAGAGGATATATTACAGGTGGGCTTTGATCAAGTCTGAAACAGAATTAGTTTTTGCATATATCGGAGAACAAAAATGTTTTGAATGTTGAAATTATTGGAGAGGGCTGAATTCATTGAGAATGAGTGTTCCTTTATTTGGTAAGGTATGGACGAAGGATAAAATGTACTAAAGGAACCATAAAAGATAATGATGTGAATCAAATACCCATTTTGTGACTAACCATGAATTTATAATTCGTTCACTTGAAAACAAAGACTGTTCACAGGCTAAATGAAAACCAGTCATGCTCAAAACATATAAAAGCCATTCAAGCCTTGTTGGGTGCTCTAAATCGAGACTAAATGTACTCGAAAGAGCAATGCTACTCTTCACGCTTATTTTTCACACCAATTTCATATCGGTTAACGTAGCGTATTTTAAGTGGTTTTTTTTTTTTTTTTTAAGTGTTTGACATAGAAAGCCATTTAAAACACGTCACATCAGCCGATATGAAATAAGTGTGAAGAATAGCATTACTCTACTCGTAATCATTGTCACCACAAGTAATCCTATTTTTCACACTAGATTTTAACACCAGCTTCACACCGATTGATGTGTCATGTTTTAAAAAACTTTTCATGTCAATCATTTGAAAAAAAAAAAAAAAATTAAAATGTTAGCCGATGTGAAAATTTAGTATGAATAGTAGCATTTATCTTGTCAACCAAATAACATAGAGACAACAAGAAAATAGTAGTCATCAGCCAACTAAGAGGGAAGAGCACATCAAACTTTCCAATCATATGAAATCAACTTTGTTTATGAACACTTACCGTATAATTCACATCAAACCAAAGTTAATTACAATGATACGCAGACAAGCAAAGCCTTTTTTGTCAACATCTTCTGAACCCTAACAACTTTTTTTTTTTCCTTTAACAGTTGCTTTCTACAAGTACATAACAACTGCATTCAAACTGCGAGTGAAAAATACTCTACAGGAGACCAAAAGTTTCACTACCAGAGAGCCTCTTCATAACATTACTCATGTACATAGCTCAAACCGTAAAAATCTTCCTCACTTTCTTCATCTTCCTTCGGCATATGGGACAAGTACCAGCCTCTTCTGCAATCCTGTAGAGTTTAAACATTTGAACAGAATTTCGACAAGTTGCACATGGTTGGAAACAAAATCATATGTGACATTAATGAGCATCAAATGCATGTACAGCTTATGTTTGAAAAATATCTGCATAGGTTGCAGTGGAGGACTCAACAATTTAATTGTAATGCTTAATAGTCTGTATGTATTATCGTTGGAAACTGAGATATAAAGTGTAGGCATTAGATGACCTAATGTGCTTTCCGCTTAATTTAGGCCTTATGGATGCAACTCAAACATAATAAGCTTTAATCCCAACAGATTGGGATTGGATCCATGAACCTTTTCCAAGTACATGGGTTTGCCTACATGTATCAACCATCTATTGCTACTCACCTCAAAACCCAAAGTCAAAAGTTCTCCTATCTAGATTCCTTAAAATAGAAAGTGTGGTTATATTTACCTTGTTGCGCAAGTAAAACAGGAAGCACAGTGCCCACATGGAAGAAAGAAGCAGTCTCTAGGGGCATCAAAGCAAATGACACAGAGACGCGGGGGATTGTTGATGTTTTCCCCTTCTGTTATTTGCTGTCCTTCAGTACTGATTGCTGCAAGGTGCTCTTCGGGATCCTCCTCATCATGTGAAACAGAATCATAAGATGAACCCCAACTTGAAACGTCATCATCTTTGTGCAAAAGCAATGGGACTCGTTCAGTTCCCACTTCCTCTGCTTGAAAATCTAATCTATCATCTTCAGCTGGAGTTTGGGACATGTTGAAGAATCTGAAGGCAAGTAAGATGAGGACAGTCATTACACCTGCATGCAGAAGAGGTGAATATGAATATGGATATTTCCTTATTTCTGCCATTAGAAGGATATAAATGCAAGTCAAAAGAACCTGATCCAACAAAATATGTGATCCATCGAGGTCCATAAGACAGTTTGACATACCACTCATCAACAGTACCCTGAGAGAACCAAAACATGTCCATATTCTCATAAAAATTAGAAAGTTTTTATGATTGGGATCCAAAGAACATATAAACTTCACAAAGCAATGGAAGTTGCATAGTACTTGTAAAATTCAGAGAGTGGGAGTCTTTTACCTCTTTAGGATGTGGAGAAGTTAAGACAGCAACATTTGTTCCTAGAAGAAAAAGCTTCAAACTACATAAATGGTTACCCAGGGAGCACTTGTAATATGCCTGAGTTGTGTTATAGAGGAAAGCATTTATGGTCACCGTCAACTCTACCTGTATGATGCAGCATTATAGCAGATAAATTATCTAATAATCTGATGATGTCTGTGTGTAAATGAAAAATGTTAAACCATAACCATCAGAAAGATGCTTAATAAACCAGAAAGAATCCATCCATTTGCTGTTTTAAACTTAAAAAATGATTACTAGCAGCAGGTGTTGAGTCTCTTTGGTTGCAGGACTCTAACAATGTACCTCTATGAATATTTTAAATAAATATACAAATAGGGAATATAGTTTTTTCATTAGGATATATGAAATGATCAATTTCACTAGGGAGTTTCAGTTATATGGCTCTGGCCAATTCTGTATCCTACCTCTCATTGTGCAATATATAGTAGACTTTTTTGGATGGATTACTGGCACAACCCAATGGTAAACTTATAATATCACAAAGGGTTTTAATCTTTCACACAGTAATCATTTGGCACAGGTGGAAATGACCAAATCAGCTGAGGGACCCCATGGAATGATATTTACAGAAGCAGCAGTCACGCCTTTTCCAGTGATTACTGTAAGGACATTTTTCCTTTCCCCCTTGGGAAAGAGGTGGGTGGGGGGAATATCTACATACTCACAGTATCCGTCTTATCCTTGACATTGATTTCTTCTGGTAACTAACTAAATGGGAGATTTGGTAAAATAAAGTTCCACAGAATCTGTCAGTACACTACATTAAAACTTGTCACCATATATATCTCGTTAGACTAACACTACTAAGCATGTGCCCTGGCCTATAATACAATCCTAAAAAAATTCATAGGCGCAGATCTTGCCATTTTGCATATACTAACAAGAAGCTAAAAAAAGTAGTAAAAGGATTTTGTAGTGATAGGGTGCAGTAAGTATTTTAACAACTACCTCGACCTCCTCGGAATTCAAGTTCCCCACTGCAATATAGTAATAGGAGGACTCTGAAATTTTCTGTTGGATCTTACCACTTCCTGCCATGTAGATGGGTTTTAAACATCTTAACTCATGCCAATGGGGGGAATAAAACTAATATTAATGAAATTTACCATATATAATATTCCAAGACAAAGTAGTATTAGGATAGGATGGGTCCTCTATCCATTCAACGAGGCTTTCTCTACCTGCAGATTTAGACAAAATTTAAGACGAGATATATAAATTAAAAAGAACATCATGTTAGTACCAATGTTTCTGTTTAACTATGCATTCCAACTACTAGTTAAGCATAAATCCAAAACCTGATTGATCATCCTATAGTAGGACATAGCTCCGCTCCAGCTTATTGTGTACTAGAAATGTAAAGTTACTTGATGTTCCACTTGTGAACTAGTTGGATCCCATCACCTGGGACATATTTTCAGCTTACTGTGTAATTATCAATGTAGAGTAACTTGATGTTCCACTTGTGAACTAGTAAGATTCTTATGTGCATTTGCTATACGTCATATAACTGTACTAGATGCAATGAAAGGTCTAAATTGAATGACAACCTTAAAACTGAAAAATTTGAAGCTGTTCCAGAAATACTTTTCCTGTTCTTCCAGCTATTTAATTTTGATTGCACTAAAGAGTCTACCGAGGTAAAAACTGGTATGTAATTAAAAGTAAGCATTTCATTCTAAACTAAAAAGAACGAACAATACTATCAAATTTAAGGATCAAGAAGTTGGAATTTGGAAACTACCTTGTGCAATCACAAGGGATAAAGGCGAGGAACCTGGAGATTTTACATTGTATAAGATATCCACTCTTGATCCTTTGTTTAGGAAGTATAACAACTCCTACAACATGAGAAGCACTCCAAATTTTACTCCATCAATCCAAACATCTAGTATGCTATCAGTGTACAGCTCATGCACATCTATTACTTAGAAGTGCAAAAGAGGAATGTGGCAAACAATTGAAATTTCAATTTAACAATGCAGAAAAAAGGATTAAGAAAGATAAAGTATAGGTAGTGGGAAATGTGCCTTGCGGAAAGTGGCCGGTACAAATGCATTATGTGTTTCAGTCCAGGTGATCTCAATATCCAGGGGAGGAGGTTTATAAAACCCATATAGCATTGGCCCAGGTTTTGGCTCATCCATTTCCTCAGCCTGTTTGCAAACAAAATGAGATCAGTGCAGAGCAACTGTGGCAGCAGAATCAAGAAAAATACTAAATGAGAATAGTATGATGAACAAATTATCTTAGTCTCATCCCCAAAAAAAAATCTGATTACCTTAATAGACTGCACAAAGAAAGGGTTAGTAGCTATTAGGCGTGAGCAATTCGGTCCCAAGTGTGTATTCACAGATCCATAAAAACCAAAAATCAGAGTCATGGATGCTGCTGGTGAGGAATACAAAAACCAAAACTGAACCAAATCAGCAAGATTCTTAAGTCATGAGAAATCAATTAATCATAAGATATGCGATAAAAAAATAAATGGAAAGGTGAAGACTCTGCTTTGTTTCTTTGAAAAATGTTGAGAAAACCATTAACACATTTGAAATCTTTAGGTATCAGACCACTTTTTTTATACAAGCAAAATTTCAACAACTGCTCTGGTATACCCAATACAACTACATTGCTAATCAAAATATTTATGTTTTTCCAGGCCAGAAAAGAACAGGTTTTTTTTTTTTTTTTTTTTTTTTCGGGTCAAAATTTCATTTCATATAGCTTTTGCTCAATTTTCCTTGCATGCAACTTAGGGGTCCATTTAGATCTTGGAAACAACGTGGGAGAGTGAAGAAAAACGATGAATAAATAATCTATAAATGGGTCAACCATTTAAGCATTCATATTTCTTGTTTTTTTTTTTTTTTTGGATGAATATTCATATTTCGTTTAGCTAGAAAGGAATCAATATTGATAACTATTTTCCTTTCATTTCCCCATTCGTCCAAGATTTAGACAGTGAAAACAAATAATAACATTGATAATTTTTATCTTTTATTTTTTTAAAAAAAGAAGAAGAAGAAGAAGAAGAAGAGAGAAAATGTAAATGAGGATGAAACTGACCAAAGAACCAAAAGGTGACAAGCACGACAAGGCAAGACCACACATCATCCCTCATCTCAGGAGACGCCGCATCAGGTATCGATGTGTTCATCCGATAGGATACAATAGAAGGCCTATGTTGTTGGCGGTTGAGAAGGAAGTGATGGTGGTGGTGGTGGTGATGATGGAGGCGATGGTGGTGGGGGTAATAGCTGTCTCCATTTTCTTGTCGTTCATTTTCTACCACTTCTTCTTCTTGAACCTGTGAAATAGAGGCCGAAGAAGAAGATTGACCATCGGTGGAAGTTGTAGCAGAAGAAGACGAAGGCCCAGGTCCAGGTTCATGTTGGCTATGTTCTGGTTCTTCCATTCTTAAAGGAATTAGATTTGGCAAATGGGGTTCCTATGAAACTGTGTATGAGAAGCCAGAGCTAAAATAGATACACGAGTTTATATGCTTAAACTCATAAGAAAGGAGAAACCCAATAACCCAACCTCTTTTTCGCTCTTTCTTACCATCAAAACTTTGGCATGAATGAGCCATTGGAAATGCAAGGGCGGTGGTGGAGTGGCGCTATGACACCCACCAATCAGTCCTCTCTCATATTCTTTCTTTTCTATTCCCAGGAATGTTAGGTTGAGTGACAGTTAGTTGGTTGTGTCCTATCCTTTTCTGCTTCAAATATAAGTTGGAACTGCTGGCCAATCAGAAGAATTCTAGGAAACTACTCCAGCCAACAATGGCCCTACTTTTGGGCACAAAGAATTAAAAAGGTGAGAGTTGAAGGAAATTGACTCAATTGAGGATGTTGATGTGTTACATACCTCTAATTTTGGAAAATGGGTCTGCCATAAAACAGAGCCCATCATTAGGGTGCCAATTAACACGAACAGCCAGCCATTGTCAATAGTGTTTTGACCAAGAAGTGAAAGTCACGAGAATATTAAAAAAGCTCAACAATATTCTTACATTACATACATATATATCTTGCTTGGAATTTAAAATTGATCTGGAAAGGGGTGTTCTTCAAAGATGCATGTCAACTTTAGCTAAAATAACGAGTAAAGACAAGAAAGTGGACCTGTTAACTTATCTGTCACAGTAAAATATACAAACACATAATGTGCATCAATCTAGAATCCAACCAATAGAGCCTAACAAATCAAGGGATAACATATACTGATACTTAATATATCTTCCAAAAGCTGTAATTTTTATTATTATCTTCTACACATGTATCTGGTTGGTTTTGAATCTACCATAGTATCTTCCACTTTGTTCTTAACGCCATTTAAAATATAGCTCATCGGTGACAGAGACATTGTCATAAATTTCTGATGTCTCATTTGACAAAGCCGGGACCAACACAATTGCCTGGCATTCTTTTGATTCTTGTTTATTTTTTGTCTAATTCTTTTTCAAATACAGTCTTACAGATTTAATGATATATTTTTAAAAAAATTGGTGTAAGTATTTTAAGTGATCTCCTGTTGCTTAAATAAATAATAATAATAATAATAAAAACCCAATTATTGCTCGTGAAGTCGACATGAAGGTAATAAATGAACAAAATGTTTCATTATTCCAACTTCCAAGGCTGGCTTCACAACAAGCAAGTACTGATTGGGAGCCCAAAATGGGCCCATTATCCAATTGGTAGGCCCAACTTCCTTTGAGTCCAAACCAACAACCTAAAAGGAAAAAGACAAAACAAGCTACGTGTCAAGCAGCACCAACCAATCGGATCGAGCTAAAACACACAACAAGCTACGTGTCAAACGCAGATTAGATCGGCATACATGTTTTAGCTCCTGTATAAGACTATAGAGGACTGACTGGCCGGCGAAACTGAGGAGTGAGATTTTGCAGCAGGGATTAAGAGATGGCGAAAACGACTGCGTTTCTTCTCTGGACTATCGTCCTCTTCGGAACCCTAGCTCTCATTCAGGTAAAAAAAAAATCTCCTCATTTCTCTTAGCCTCGATTCTGATCCGATCAGATTAATCTTAAAGCGTAAAAGAATTCCCAAAATTCTTGAACAGGCATAGGCTACGTTGAAGATCGATCTAATAAAAACACATAGAAAAGTTACTTTTCTCGTTCTATTTATGGAATTCATAAGTGATTGATGTTTCAGGCTAAGAAGTCGAAGGAAGATTTGAAGGAAGTGACTCATAAAGTTTACTTTGATATTGAGATTGCTGGAAAGCCAGCTGGTATGCTCTAAATACCATTTAGCAATTTTCGTTCAATAATTTCGTTTATTTTTTGGAATTTTTCCGATTTAATGTATGCCCGTTTAATTACAATATTTAATTTTGTTAAGTATGTAGAGTGAGATTTAGGGATCAGATCATTCATCATATAGTAGAGTTCTTGAAATTGTAGTCATTATTTTTAATTAAATGGTTCAAATTCTCTACAGGTGGCAAAATCTGAACCATTTATAATTAAAAAAAAATGGAATTGTTTTTTTTTTTTATTATTATGAGCATCTCTTTATACTCTATATAAATTCAATATTTCAAAAACATACATCATTTCTTTTTATAAGTAATCCGAATATCAATAAAAGGCGAAAAAAGTAACTCAGGTACAATACTTAGCTAGAAGGAGAAAAAAGAAGAAGAAAATCATGAAAACTAAGAAAATTAGGAAAGACAAACACAACCGTCCAAAGGTAGAGAGTATACTCTAGCACTATCTTCTCGTGGTCAACAAAACTTCTATCATTTCTTTCCCTCCAAAAAAGATATCACAAAAGCTGTCCAAAAACATGCAATATTACTCTAAGAGTATTGTAGTATTTCGCTGAAGCCATGTTGGAATTCTCTGTTTTACTTGAATACACCTTAGAGAGATGAGTGTCAAAAGTTTTTCACCCAACACCATGATAATAAACCTTTATTGAAATTTATCAAAGTGACGAAGTCAAGGACATAATATTGTTTTGATACTCTTTTATCTTTGTGATGTGTGATCTTTCAGGCCGAGTTGAGATGGGTTTGTTTGGGAAGGCGGTTCCTAAAACCGTAGGTATGGTTGCATACATCTAATTGGAAGACACTGGATTAGATATAGTACATCCTTTCAAACTTTATACATAATACAACTAGTTACTTACACCCTTCACTTTTATTTGCAGAAAACTTCCGAGCACTCTGCACAGGTGAGCTAGTGACCTTGGACTCTTTGCATTTTCTTTTTCTTTTCCCTTTTTTTTTTCGTTGTTATTTTTGCAGTTTATGTTCAGATCAAATTTCCATCTCTTACACATTTGTTTCAGCTGGAAATATGTTATGTGGTATTTTACGTTTTGGGGTTTGCCAAAGAACTTTAGCTCAAATGGTACTTCGTCCCTTTGTAGCAAGGTGGATGGTGAGGTCGTGGGTTCAAGCCCACTGAGTGCATGTGTAACTTACCAATAAAAAAAAAAACATTTTGGGGTTCATCATGTTCACGGCCAATGTGTTAAAACTATGCATAACTCAATCTTCAAAGTCAATTACAACTGAGTGTGTGCAGTTGAAGAGTGTAAAGTATTTGTGAGATAATACTGCATGTAAAAATTATACAATGCCCCATTGCCACCCTCCCCTCAAAAAAATTGAAAAAGGAAATGCAGATTTATGAGGGAAGCGGTAAGGATTCAGGATTGAATCATATCTTGATCTTGGCCTGATTGGAGCAAATGTTCGTAGAAGTTAGTTTATACCACCTTTTTTTAATCATTTCAGGGGAGAAAGGTGTTGGACAGAGTGGAAAACCTCTCCACTACAAGGGTAGTACATTCCACAGGATTATTCCCAGCTTCATGATCCAGGGAGGTGATTTTACACTGGGTGATGGAAGAGGTGGAGAATCAATCTATGGAGAGAAGTTCGGTGATGAGAACTTCAAGCTGAAGCATACTGGACCAGGTAGGATTAGCCTCCTCCTTCCAACATGCCCACTTCCTAATTCAAGTAATCCTGGAACTAATATTCCTATGTATTTTTTTTTTTTTTTTTTACTGTGTACAGGGTTTCTGTCAATGGCAAATGCTGGCCCTGACACAAACGGTTCACAATTCTTCATTACAACTGTGACAACTAGCTGGTAATTAGATTTCCACCCAGATTTGATCGGAGAACAAATAATCTAATATATGTCTTTTGTTCATATACTCTGACAGATTTTTGTCAAAATTTTCTCTTGAATATATTTGTTTGCTATTTTCTGTGGGGAGTAGAAGGCTTTTTGGAGTCATAGTTGTGTAGTGGACACGGATCAGATCAGCAGCATATCGACTTGCACTTCTAGCACCCAAGAGAAACCTTGTCCTTACCCTCACAACTTCCCACCTCCCCTCTCATTTTGTTTGTGTGCGCGCGTGCGTGTGTGTGCACGTGTGTTTGTGTGTGTGTGTGTGTGAGAGAGAGAGAGAGAGAGAGAGAGAGAGATGACATGTTTCTAAATGTCCCAACCTTTTTTTTTTTTATGATGTTGATCTCACTAAGGCCCCACTTGCCAGAACCGTAATCCAATAGAATTCTTGGTACGGAATCAAACCCAGGATGTCGAGTCTATGGCCCATCCCAAGTCTGCCCTCTGACGATTAGGCTTCACCTGACGGGTTAAATATCCCAATCGTGATATGTGTAGATATGGATTTATCAATGCCATTATGATTTTTTTTTTTTTTGGTACTAATCTTTGGATCAATTTACAGGTTGGATGGTAGACATGTTGTATTTGGAAAAGTGATATCAGGAATGGACGTAGTTTACAAGATGGAAGCCGAAGGAAAGCAGAGTGGCACACCCAAGAGCAAAGTGGTTATTGCAGACAGTGGTGAACTTCCACTATGATTGTCTTCTCTTTTATTTTCTTCGGACATATCTAGCAATATCATAGTTAACTTAATTTCCCCGTTCAGTTCCCTGTATGAGACCATTTCATATAAACCAGGTGATGTACTACTATGTATTTCATCTTAAAGTGGCTTTGCTTTTCTTTTCTTGACTGTTTTTTCCTCTCGTATTTGGTGGTAATAGCTGCTTTAGCTTGCATTTCCACTTCCTTATGAAGAAAAAAACAGGTTTTTGCACCAGCTTTTTTCACAGACCCTGTATCCAGCCTCATAGGATACGATACAACGGATTTGGCTAAAGTATAGGAATTTTTTTTTAATTTTTTCTACGATTCATATTTAATTCCAAATTTTTCATAAGAAAGAGAGTAGAATTAAATATGAATGTGGAAAAAAGTAAAAAATCATGACAAGAAAAAAGGCCTAAACCATGAGTCTCTTTCCTGAGGTTGTTTAAAGAACGATACTGATCAACCTGAGCGTTTATCGTTCTCCAGGCCCTATTATCTTTTTTCTTTCTTTCTAGAAATTTATCTTAATAATTGCTTGATATCTCTAGGATGGTGGATTTTATGTATGCAGAGAACATTGTGACTTGTAGTCACTATGCAAATCCCTTTCGTGCCCATCTTTAGAATTTTATCCCAATAATTGCTCCATATGCGTAGGATGGGGGATTTTATGCATCTTCAAAAGGACTTCTTCTTAACAGGAAAAGAAAGGGGGAATACTTTCGACACCAGGAAAAATTACTACACCACCACTAATGTCCGTTTGGTTTAGCAGTTTGGTTTAGCAGTTTTCAAACGTGCTATTTTTTCGATAAAGATAGTGTAAAGTCAGGAGTTAAGTCTTGCTTTGCTGAAAAACACAATAAAATTATAATTTGGCCTATAAAATTATGCATTTTAAAAGAAATGTACCCATTGCCTCTAGTTTGAAAACATGTTTTTTCTATGTTTTCCAAACTATGACTTTTTTAAAATGCATTCCCATACGGGATATTGTTTGTGATTTCGTTTTAAAAAAGTCGTTTGACTTGAGAAATTGTGAGTCAAACGCATTCTAAGATTGAGGTTCGTAATTCAAAGTAAGGGTTTAAATCGCACTATATAGGTGAATAATACCCTTATTTTGCATCACCATCCGCACTTTGTGGAATCCGCCCATAACTGCATATGTTCTAACGTTTTTTGTTTTTTTTTTTTTTTGTATTAATTGCCCGTGACATCCGCTTTACATTTTTGGCTTCTTTTAAGCTTTTTTATTTTTGTTCTTTTTTTTAAAAATAATAATAATAATAATTAAAAAAAGAAAAAAGAAAAAAGCTTTTTATGAGCTTTTTTAGATGGGCCCATCCAATTTTTGAACTAAACACACTTGTAAATTGTAATATGAAAATCCAAATTGAATTGTAAACATTGGGTTATACAAATATTTATAAATTGAATTCTAATTTGAAAAAAAAAATGCATCTATTTATAAACTTTGGGTAATACAAGTAATTTGAAAGAAAAAAAGAAAAAAAAACTAACAAATAAATTGACGTCAATTCCCTTGAAATAATATCCTTATCTGGATAGTGAACACACAATGTCAATTTAATGTTTTAGTGACATTTCAAACTACCCAGCCAAATTAGTTAATACCTTGAAATGAGCTTTTTGAATGTTATACGCACTTTTTAGGCCCCTTCAACGCACACCCAAATAAGCCCTAAATGCATGAAGCACGCATGCAGTAGCAACCAAATCAATAAGCAGCATTGCAACAACCAAAGCACCCATACAAGTACAAATCAATTTAAAGTAAAACATAATGACACCTATATGCCTCTATGCTGTACACATGCAGTTTCAATTTGTTAATAAAACTCAATAGTTGAAAAGGTGTTCTTAACACTTTTCAACAAGTGAAGCTTGTGTTGATGTGTGGCTTGAGTTTTGATGTGAGCATGGAGTTGCGTGAGAGATTATTTTTTATCCTCCTAAAGTTAATGTAACTTTTAAAATCATCATGAGATCAAAATTTAATAGTGGCACGGTGCTTTTTGACATTTTTTAAATGCTAGAAATCAGTGTATAAACGTCATTTTTAGGCATATCAGAAGTGACGTTATTCCGTCTGACAAGATTTGGGTTTTGCTGATATTAATAAACACCAATAAAAATTTGAAATTTATTGACGTACATTTCTCGAAACCCTAAGAAAGTTTTTAGCGTTTATAATATAAACACAAGATTGATTTAAGCATAAGAGCTATTCTGCCCACACCTACTCATGGCATACAAGTACATATTGACCCAGTACTACCGGGTGCTAGAAAACTGTCCTAACATGCATTAAATAAACATCTTGACCATTTTTTTTGCTTGTGATCTTATCCCTCTATCCCTATATTTGGAAATAAATCAAATATTCACCCTTGTGTGCTGCTAATATGGAACAAAAACTATTAATAGGGATAGACAGCAACACCAACATATGATAGACTTTTTGCTATAAATACGTATACACTGAATAACATTCCGAGCAAGACAAGAGAAGCAGGAGAGAAAGAGTAGAGGTTGTGTTATTTTCAATACAGATTTCTTCTTCTTCCTTATCCGTTCATCCAAATATTGTAAGAGTTTCGATAGATGGAACTCCAAGTCTTATCATTCCCAGTCCTTTTCTCCTTCTTGCTGTTTATGTTTATGGTACTGAAAATAGGGAAGAGATTCAATACCCACCACTCTTTAAGTCTACCCCCAGGGCCATGGCAGCTACCCATATTTGGAAACATGCACAACTTTTCTGCAGGGCGTCCACCTCATCGTGCCTTGGGAGACTTGGCCAAGAAACATGGACCTTTGATGCTACTTCGCCTTGGAGAAGTTTCCACTGTTGTGGTTTCATCTGCTGAGTATGCCAAAGAGGTGATGAAAACCCATGACGCTATCTTTGCATCAAGACCCAGTGTTCTTTCCTCAGAGATCTTGTCATATGATTGTACAAGCATTGGCTTTGCACCCTTGGGGAATTACTGGAGACAGCTACGAAAAATTTGTGTTCTTGAGCTTTTAAGTCCAAAACGTGTTGAATCTTACCGACCACTTAGAGAAGAAGAGCTATCAAATTTCATCAAGTGGATTGCTTCACAAGCTGGATCCCCTGTTAATCTTTCCAGCAAAGTGTTTTCAACAGTGTACGGTATTACTTCAAGGGCGGCCTTTGGTAAGAAATGCCCAGACCAAGAACAGTTCATACAAATTGTGAAGGATGCTATCGAGTTCGCATCAGGTTTCAATATTGCAGACTTCTTTCCTTCTATTAAACTGCTTCATGTGATCAGTGGGGTGAGGCCTAAACTTGAGAAAATGCACAAGGAAGCGGATAGGATTATGGAAAAGATCATCACTGAACATAAGGCAAAGGCAACAATAAAAGCTGCAGGAAATGATGCAACAGAAGAAGATTTGGTAGATGTTCTCCTAAAATTTCACGAGCACGGTGACAGTGAGTTTTCCTTAACTAACAACAACATCAAGGCTGTAATCCTGGTAATTATATTCACCTTCTTCGATCTGATAGTGATGGATATCATGCCTTGGTTATAACTGCTTAATTAACTCAAACTTGTTTCCATTTCAGGACATTTTTTCTGCGGGGAGTGAGACATCAGCCATAACCATAATTTGGGCAATGTCAGAAATGATGAAAAATCCAGAAGTGATGAAGAAGGCACAAGCTGAGGTGAGGGAAGTGTTTAATAGAAATGGGAGGGTTGATGAAACCGCCATTAATGAGATGAAATATTTGAAGTTACTTGTGAAGGAGACCCTGCGAGCACACCCTCCGTCTGCTCTGTTACTTCCAAGAGAATCTAAAGAGAGGTGTGAAATCAATGGGTATGAAATCCCTGCAAAAACTAAGGTAATTGTAAATTCGTGGGCAATTGCAAGAGACCCAAAATATTGGACTGAACCTGAGAGCTTTATTCCAGAGAGATTCCTAATTGATAGCTCTCTTGACTACAAGGGGACTAATTTCCAATATCTCCCATTTGGAGCTGGAAGGAGGGTATGCCCAGGCTATACATTTGGCCTTGTCATGGTTGAGTACGCAATTGCTCTGCTTTTGTACCATTTTGATTGGACTCTTCCCAATGGAATGACGTATCAAGATCTGGACATGACTGACATAGCCGGCGCTACAGTTGGAAAAAAGGAAGATCTGCTCTTGATTCCAATACTTCATGATAATCCCTTGCCGGTTGAATAAGCTCCAGCATGATTCTTCTGGTAGATATAGTTTGTATATATATGATGATTAAATAGTTGGAATAAGATCTCAACTTTGTATTTGTATTTGGGTTAAGAACTATATATCTAATGCCATGTTACATCTTCCCCATTACTCTAATCCTTTCCATCTAACTTCGCGCAACAACTGCAGCATGATGAACTGACGATCGACACAATGACTCTGTTTGTTAACATGTTTTTAAGTTTGAAAAAGTGATGTTCTTGTTTTACAAACAGAAAACAAAAAACGTTGGACAAAATATTTTAGAGAAAGAGTAATAATGTTCATTCTCACACCTATTTATTACATTCATTTACACCGTTATTGTGACGTATTTTAAGTGATTTTTTATGTCAACCACACTTTTTTTTTTTTTAAAAAAAAAAAAAAAAAAAAAAAAAGTTACTCAAAAGACACAATGTCAACCGGTGTGAAATGAATGTAATAAATTGACGTGAAAAATACCATTTCTCTTTAGATAATAGGAAAAAAAAATATGCAAAATTAGTCTTTGTGATTTGCTTGATTTGTAATTAGCTCAAAATGAACACAAGGGTCCCGGAACTATGCAAATAATAATAATAATAATAATAATAATTTACTCTGTAAGTCAAATTCCGTCCACAGACTAAACAGATTTCATTTGTATGACAATGACTTAAATAGAACACGTGACATAATTTTATTGGTTTTGATATGTCACACTATCAAAATTTGTTAATTCAGTGGATGAAATTTGGTTGTAAGAAGTAAATTGTTTTTTTGGTACATCTCGAGGAGCTCTAAGTTTATTTTGATACTACAGGAAACTAATTACAAATTAGATAAACCATATGGATTAATTTTGCAATATTGTCTGAAAATAAAGAGGAAACATTTGTTAGGCATGAAGAGCATTTTCAAACTACTAATATAAAGAGGGTGCAGAGCTGGAGAGCAGCTCTTACGGAAGCTGTGAATTGTTGCGGTTGTGATCTCAAAAGCTTTGCAAATGGATATTATGCTATTAACTCTAATGTTTTTTCATGCAGTTTTTAATTTGCTTTTGTCAGCTTCTTTTCTTTTGAATTTTAGATGACAAATGATAAAATTAAAGTACAAAGAAAATTCCTCGAGATTGCTTTAGAATCCAAAATTTATTACAAATTTTCATCGATCAAAAGAATTTCAAACTAATTTGGCATGCTTCAGTACCTATTGTGCAAAATGGAAATACATCTCTTTCTTGAACAATTGAGTAACCAAGATTGCAATAACTTTCTAATCATCATTTCTATTTAAATTTAGAGTAAATATATTATATATTTAAGAGTAAATGCGTCTTAGGTGATCTCTCTGTAAGTTTTTTTTGGACTTTTCTTAGGTTCAGGGGCGGAACTAGATTAAAGCTTGCCCCCAAAGCCATCATGTTTTTCCTAAAAAAAAATTAAAAATTACAATTTTATTCCTAATTTTTTTTTTTTTCAATTTTACCCTCTTAAATCTCAAATGTTAGCTCTGCCCCTGATTAAGTTTGTCGGTCACGGATTTGAAATAAGTAATTCCATGTATTTTCCGTCTAACAAAGCGACATCCGTTAGTGCAACGTTGGCATTTTTGCTACATCAAATTAAAATAATAATTTTTTAAAAATTTGATTCAAAAACAGAAGATAAAATAATTAAAATCTTAGAAAAAATAAATAAATAAATACAAAAGGAACCCCAAGCATTTCCTGCATTCCTCTGTTTTTTTTTTCTTTTTTCTTTTTTTCTTTTTCCTGTGTACAGGGCTTCTTTCAATGGCAAATTCTGGCCCGACACAAACGGTTCGCAATTCTTCATTACAACTGTGACAACTAGCAGGTAATTAGATGTGCACCCAGAATTGATCGGAGAAAGAAAACAAATAATCTAATCCGTGTCTTTTGTTGACAGAATTTTGTCAAAGTTTTCTCTTGAATATATTTGTTTGCTATTTTCTGTGGGGAGTGGAAGGCTTTTTGGATTCATATAATCAGTGTAGTGGAAATGGACCAGACCAGCAGCCTGCATGACTAACTTGCACCTCCCCTCTCTCAGCGCGCGCGCGATACTTCTAAATATCTCAACCGCCTTTTTTGTATGAACGCGCGACCTCGCATGGCCTTTCGGAACAATCTTTGGGAAGTAAATTCCGGATATGCGACCCCGTGTCCCGCATGTCAGAACTTAGAACCGCGTATCAAGCAATTCACGAGATTTTTTAGTGCGGAATTAAATTCAAGATGTCCGAGTCAATTCATCATATATATATATATATATATATATATATATATATATATATATATATATATATATATGATGAATTGAGCAGTCAATTGAATATACTCAGAAAATTCAAAAAAAAAAAGCCTTTCTCTCCTTTGTTTTATCCTCTAAAGTCGAAATTGAATTCTTTTCATATTTCAATTGGCAATAATTTATTTTTATCATAATTGGGCCTTAACAACCGGATATTGAATAATATTTTTACTGTAGTCAAGCGTTATTTTTATTTTTATGAAAGAGCCTTAATTGTACTTCTACTATTTACTATTTAGGGTCTTTTTCAACTATAGGCCTTAGTCACCACGTTTATTAACGTGTTTTGAAAAACTACTTTTATTTTTTTGTTTGAAAAAAATGTTCCCATATTGCATAAAAGTTGAAATAGTGTTCTTAACGTCATGTTGATGTATGAAGTTTGTAATTAGAGAAATATCAGAACTTTTTTAGTATTTTTTTAAGGTTCTCCTCTACTATACTGACATGATATTTTTTTTAAATAAAAACAGAAAAAATAAATGCATTAAATAAACATCTTGACCCCTTTTTCTTTTTTTTTGTGTGGTCTTATCCTGGCTAATAATATGGTTCACAAATTATCAATAGGCATTTTATGATAAGATTCACACATCTGTTAATGTCCCCTCCTATAGACTTTTTGCTATAAAGACGCATGCACTGCATAAGATTCCAAGCAAGACGAGAGAAGTAAGAGAGAGAATAGAGAGGTTGTGTTATTTCCTATAGAGATTTGTTCTTATGGAGCTCCAAGTCTCATCATTCCCAATCCTTCTCTCCTTCTTGCTGTTTATGTTTATGGTACTGAAAAAATTAGGGAAGAGATTCAAAACCCACCGCACTTCAAGTCTACCCCCAGGGCCATGGCAGCTACCCATCTTTGGAAACATGCACAACTTTTCTGCAGGGTGTCTACCTCATCGTGCCTTGGGAGAGTTGTCCAAGAAACATGGACCGTTGATGCTGCTTCGCCTTGGAGAAGTTTCCACTATTGTGGTTTCTTCTGCTGAGTACGCGAAAGAGGTGATGAAAACCCATGACGAAGTGTTCGCGTCAAGACCCAGTGTTCTTTCCTCAAAGATCTTGTCGTATGATTGTACAAGCATTGGGTTTGCACCCTTGGGCAACTACTGGAGAAAGCTACGAAAAATTTGTGTTCTAGAGCTTTTGAGTCAAAAACGTGTTGAATCTTTCCGAGCACTTCGAGAAGAAGAGCTATCAAATTTCATCAAATGGATTGCTTCACAAGCAGGATCTCCTGTCAATCTTTCCAGCAAAGTGCTTTCGACAGTGTATGGGATTACTTCGAGGGCGGCCTTTGGTAAGAAATGCCAAGACCAAGAACTATTCATACAAATTGTGAAGGATTTTATCGAGTTCGTATCAGGTTTCAATATGGCAGATTTCTTTCCTTCTATTAAACTGCTTCATGTGATCAGTGGGGTGAGGCCTACACTTGAGAAAATGCACAAGGAAACTGATAGGATTATGGAAAAAATCATCAGCGAGCATAAGGCAAAAGCTTCAGGAGGAGAGGCTGCAACAGAAGAAGATTTGGTAGATGTTCTCCTAAAATTTCACGAGGACGCGGTCGGTACTGACAGTGAGTTTTCCTTAACTAACGACAACATCAAGGCTGTAATCCTGGTAATTATATTCACCTTCTTCGATCTGATAGATATCATGCTTTGGTTATAACTGCTTAATTAACTCAAACTTGTTTCCATCTCAGGACATTTTTTCTGCTGGGGGTGAGACATCATCCATAACCATAATTTGGGCAATGTCAGAAATGATTAGAAATCCAGAAGTGATGAAGAAGGCACAAGCTGAGGTGAGGGAAGTGTTTGATAGAAAAGGGAGGGTTGACGAAACAGCCATTAATGAAATGAAATATTTGAAGTTACTTGTGAAGGAGACTCTGCGAGCACGCCCTCCTACTTTACTTCCTAGAGAATCTAGAGAGAGGTGTGAAATTGATGGGTATGAAATTCCTGCAAAAGCTAAAGTCATTGTTAATGCATGGGCGATTTCAAGAGATCCAAAATATTGGACTGAACCAGAAAGATTTATGCCAGAGAGATTCCTTGAGAGCTCTCTTGACTATCAGGGGACTAGTTTCAATTATCTCCCATTTGGAGCTGGAAGGAGGATATGCCCGGGCATAACATTTGGCCTTTTCATTGTTGAGTACACAATTGCTCTGCTTTTGTACCATTTTGATTGGACTCTTCCCGATGGAATGAAGCCTCAAGATCTGGACATGACTGAGACTGTCGGCGCTATAGTTGGAAAAAAAGAAGATCTGTTCTTGATTCCAACACTTCATGATAATCCCTCGCCGGTTGAATAAGCTCCAGCATGAGTCTTCTGATAGATATAGTTTATATAGATTAACTAGTTGGAATAAGATCTCAACTTTGTATCTGTATTGGGTTAAGAACTATATATCTAAGGCCATGACGGCCATGTTACATCTTTCCCATTACTCTAATTATGTAAGGCCATGGCCATGTTATCCTATATATCTAACTATATATCTTCTACACCGACACCCTCTTTTTACCCCCATTTATTTACATTCTGACTTGGCACCAATGTGGCATAAACACATCAGATTTTCTCAAAAAATAATTGCTTTAAGAAATGGACGCATTCTTTCAAGCTGTTTGTCATCTTTCTCTGGCCAGATGTGACGCCTCTGCAAAATCACATGAACCAGCTCTACATAATGGCCTTGTTTGGTAAAGGAAGAGGAATGAGAATTTTCATTCCTCACTTATCCCAAAAATAACTAACTTTAAAACATTCCAACTATATATCACATCAATAATTTTTTATTATTATTTAAATAAAAAAATTCATTACAATATAATTTTTTTTTCACTTTTCTATACAAATTCTTTTTACTTTATATCACATCTATCGATTCTAACTCCTACGACCGATTCCACTTCCCTTCCCCTTCCATTACCATACAAGCCCAATGTTGCATATATATCTTTTCAAATCTCTCAAAATAAATTTTTTTGTAGCTCTATTTTCTCCATTTCTCAAGTCAAAACAAGACCAATCTCTGCATATCTTTTTCGAAGTCCCCAGATCAAAAAAGAAAATAAAACCACCGGCGAACTTCAAAGACTCTTGCTAACCCATAGCTAATGAGCATGTCTTGAGATAGAGGATGGCAGTGAGTATATCTAAATCCAAATAACCGAATCCAAACTCCAAAAACATGGTGAATGAAGGGAGATAGGCCAAAACAAGCCTGCTGGTTGGAGGGAAGCGATATGAAAGCAGGAAATGGGAGAGATAAATCCGGTGCAAAGCCGGCTCTATGGGGGTGGAACCGATGCATAGCCAACTTGGTGGTTTGAGAGCAAACTCTCAGACTTATTTAGGTATGGGGTAGGGGGTGGTTGGGTGATTGTGAGGGGGGGGAAAGGATGGCAAAAAACGAAGGGGAGGAAAGCTTAAGGCCTCTTCTTCTTTCTTCTTTCTTCTTCTTCTTTTTTTTTCTTTTTTTTTTTTTTTTTCATTTTTTTTCATTTTTCATTTTTAATTAATTTTTAAAGATGTGAGTGATTTGGCAATTATGTGAGTGTTAACGTGTTGCAAGGGACCGGTGTCGTGTTCTTAATGGTGTTAAGTGACAGTGACGTGGCATGCCGTTAGTTTTTGGATAGAAAACTTGACTGATGTACTAATTTGGTCTTTTCCCAAAACGGAGGTACTATCTGTGATGCGAATTGAAACTCAGATACCAAAAAATAAAGTTTTCAAAACTCAGGTACTAAAAACGTATTTAACAAAAAAAAAAAAAAAAATGAAGGGAAAGAGGTTGCCAAATGGGGCCTTAGTGACACCAAGATTTTTTTTATTTTATTTTATGCAAAAATCTAATACGAAATGCCATGTCACTATGCCACATTTGGTTGTAAATAAATGAAAGTGGTGTAAATAAATGGAAGTGGGGAGTGGGTTTAGGCCTGGCATTTTCATTTTCTTTTTGTGAGAGTTGTTCAATTCAGTACAAGAAGAATATATAACGGTTAAAAAAGTCATGTCAGAAACGAGATTGCCTTACTCGTAAGGTTGCTCATAGAATAAAGTGATGGTAAAATAGTAGCATTAAATAGTAGATTTTCTTCTTATTATCATCTTATTATATTATGTGGCAGTGTCAATTCATTTTTATTAAAAAATTTTAAAAAAAAATCAATAATATCATGTCAGTATAATAGAATGCTAGTAGGACAAAAGTGAATTATATAGCATAATTCTATGATCAAAATGAGGTAGATTACGTAGACCAAAAAACATGGCCCAAAGTTGAAGGCTTGTCAATTCTCTGTCTTATTATATTATGTGACCGTGTCAATTCATCTTTATTAGAAAAAAAAAAAAATTAATAATATCATGTCATATAATAGAATGTTAGTAGGACAAAGAGTCTATTATATAGCATTATTCTATGATCAAAATGAGGTAGATTTCGTAGACCAAAAAACATGGCCCAAAGTTAAAGTCCTGTTGCATGCGTTGAACATCTTGTACACGCCTTTATCTTGGATCATGAATTAGTCTCACATGTACTTACATTCTAACTATAGTGATGCCCTTTCTGAATGGACTGCTAATGAGTCATTTTCTAAGAGAAAATAGTGATGTATATAGAACATAAAATTCTACAGATGGACCCAAAGCAAAATTCTAAGAACGTGATATCTCAAGCCCTTCTGTCCTTTTAATGGGCCAATTTCTAGAAATTTATCTTAATAATTGCTTGATATCTCTAGGATGGTGGATTTTATGGATGCAGAGAACATTGTGACTTGTAGTCACTATGCAAATCACTTTCGTGGCCATCTTTAGAATTTTATCCCAATAATTGCTCCATATACGTAGGATGGGGGATTTTATGTATCTTCAAAAGGACATCTTCTTAACAGAAAAAGAAAGGGGGAATACTTACACCAGGAAAAATTATTAAACCACCAACGATATTTGTTTGGTTTAGCAGTTTTCAAACATGCTATTTTTTCGATGAAGAAAATGTAAAGTCAAGAGTTACGTTTGGCTTTGCTGAAAAACACAATAAAATTATAATTTGGCCTATAAAATTATGCATTTTAAAAAAATGCACCCATTGCCTCTAGTTTGAAAACATGTTTTTTTCTATGTTTTCCAAACTATGACCTTTTTAAAACGCATTTGCATACGGGATATTTTTTGTGATTTCGTTTTAAAAAAGGTGTTTGACTTGAGAAATTACGGGTCAAACACATTCTAAGATTGAGGTTCGTAATTCAAAGTAAAGGTGTAAACCACATTATATAGGTGAATAATACCCTTATTTTGCATCACCATCCGCACTTTGTGGAATTCGCCCATAACCGCACATGTGCAAATGTTTTTTTTGTTTTGTAGTAATTGCCTGTGACATCAGCTTTGCATTTTGGGCTTCTTTTAGGCTCTTATTTTTTTGGGGTTTTTTTTTTTTTAAAAAAAAAGAAAAGAAAAAAAAAGAAGCTTTTATGAGCTTTTTTAGATGGGCCTATCCAATTTTTGAACTAAATACACTTGTAAATTGCAATATGAAAATTCAAAATTGAATTGTAAAGATTGGGTAATACAAATATTTATAAATTGAATTCTAATTTGAAAAAAAAAATGCATCTATTTATAAACTTTGGGTAATACAAGTAATTTGAAAAAAAAAAAAAAAACTAACAAATAAATTGACTTCAATTACCTTGAAATAATATTCTTAGCTGGATAGTGAACACACAATGTCAATTTAATGTTTTAGTGACATTTTAAACTACACAGCCAAATTAATTAATACTTCAATTACCTTGAAATGAGCTTTTTGGGTGCTATACGCACTTTTTTATGCCCCTTAAACGCACACCCAAATAAACCCTAAATGCATGAAGCATGTAGTAGCAACCAAATCAATAAGCAGCATTGCAACAACCAAAGCACCCATACAAGTACAAATCAATTTAAAGTAAAACATAATGACACCTATAAGCCTCTATGTTGTACACATACAGTTTCAATTTGTTAATAAAACTCACTAGTTGAAAAGGTATTCTTAACGTATGAACCCAAGCCACACTTTCCAACAAGTGAAGCTTGTGTTGATGTGTGGCTTGGGTTTTGATGTGAGCATGGAGTAACGTTAGAGATTATTTTTTATCATTTCAAAGTCAATGTAACTTTTAAAATCATTAGGAGATCAAAATTTAAAAGTGGCACAGTACTTTTTGACATTTTTTAAATGCTAAAAATCAGTGTATAAACACCATTTTCAGGCATATCAAAAATGTCGCTATTCTGTTTGACGAGATTTGAGTTTTATTGGTGTTTAATAAACGCCAATAAAAATTTGAAATTTGTTGATGTACATTTCTCGAAATACTAGGAAAATTTTTGGTGTTTATAATACAAATACAATATTGATTTAAGCATAGTAACTATTCTACCGATACCTACTCATGGCATACAAGAACAGATTGACCCAGTACTACCAGGTACCAGAAAACTGTCCTAACATGCATTAAATAAACATCTTGACCATTTTTTTTTTTTGTAATCTTATCCCTCTATCCCTATATTTGGAAATAAATCAAATACTCACCCTTGTGTGCCTGCTAATATGGAACAAAAACTATTAATAGGGATAGACAGCAACACCAACAAATCAAATATAGACTTTTTGCTATAAATACGTATACACTGCAAACATTCCAAGCAAGACGAGAGAAGCAGGAGAGAAAGAGTAGAGGTTGTGTTATTTTCAGTACAGATTTCTTCTTCTTGTCTTTATCCGTTCATCCAAATATTGTAAGAGTTTCGATGGAACTCCAGGTCTTATCATTCCCAATCCTTTTCTCCTTCTTGCTGTTTATGTTTATGGTACTGAAAATAGGGAAGAGATTCAAAACCCACCACTCTTTAAGTCTACCCCCAGGGCCATGGCAGCTACCCATATTTGGAAACATGCACAACTTTTCTGCAGGGTGTCCACCTCATCGTGCCTTGGGAGACTTGGCCAAGAAACATGGACCTTTGATGCTACTTCGCCTTGGAGAAGTTTCCACTGTTGTGGTTTCATCTGCTGAGTATGCCAAAGAGGTGATGAAAACCCATGACGCTATCTTTGCATCAAGACCCAGTGTTCTTTCCTCAGAGATCTTGTCATACGATTGTACAAGCATTGGCTTTGCACCCTTGGGGAATTACTGGAGACAGCTACGAAAAATTTGTGTTCTAGAGCTTTTAAGTCCAAAACGTGTTGAATCTTACCGACCACTTAGAGAAGAAGAACTATCAAATTTCATCAAGTGGATTGCTTCACAAGCTGGATCCCCTGTCAATCTTTCCAGCAAAGTGTTTTCAACAGTGTACGGTATTACTTCAAGGGCGGCCTTTGGTAAGAAATGCCCAGACCAAGAACAGTTCATACAAATTGTGAAGGATGTTATCGAGTTCGCATCAGGTTTCAATATTGCAGACTTCTTTCCTTCTATTAAACTGCTTCATGTGATCAGTGGGGTGAGGCCTAAACTTGAGAAAATGCACAAGGAAGCGGATAGGATTATGGAAAAGATCATCACTGAACATAAGGCAAAGGCAACAACAAAAGCTGCAGGAAATAATGCAACAGAAGAAGATTTGGTAGATGTTCTCCTAAAATTTCACGAGCACGGTGACAGTGAGTTTTCCTTAACTAACAACAACATCAAGGCTGTAATCCTGGTAATTATATTCACCTTCTTCGATCTGATAGTGATAGATATCATGCCTTGGTTATAACTGCTTAATTAACTCAAACTTGTTTCCATTTCAGGACATTTTTTCTGCGGGGAGTGAGACATCAGCCATAACCATAATTTGGGCAATGTCAGAAATGATGAAAAATCCAGAAGTGATGAAGAAGGCACAAGCTGAGGTGAGGGAAGTGTTTAATAGAAATGGGAGGGTTGATGAAACCGCCATTAATGAGATGAAATATTTGAAGTTACTTGTGAAGGAGACCCTGCGAGCACACCCTCCGTCTGCTCTGTTACTTCCAAGAGAATCTAAAGAGAGGTGTGAAATCAATGGGTATGAAATTCCTGCAAAAACTAAAGTAATTGTAAATTCGTGGGCAATTGCTAGAGACCCAAAATATTGGACTGAACCTGAGAGCTTTATTCCAGAGAGATTCCTAATTGATAGCTCTCTTGACTACAAGGGGACTAGTTTCCAATATCTCCCATTTGGAGCTGGAAGGAGGGTATGCCCAGGCTATACATTTGGCCTTGTCATGGTTGAGTACGCAATTGCTCTGCTTTTGTACCATTTTGATTGGACTCTTCCCAATGGAATGAAGCATCAAGATCTGGACATGACTGATATAGCCGGCGCTACAGTTGGAAAAAAGGAAGATCTGCTCTTGATTCCAACACTTCATGACAATCCCTTGCCGGTTGAATAAGCTCCTGCATGATTCTTCCGATAGATATAGTTTATATATATATATATATATATATATATATATATATGGTGATTAAATAGTTGGAATAAGATCTCAACTTTGTATTTGTATTTGGGTTAAGAACTATATATGTAATGCCATCTTACATCTTCCCCATTACTCTAATCCTTTCCATCTAACATACTAACTTCGCGCAACAACTGCAGCATGATGAACTGACGATCGACACAATGACTCTGTTTGTTAACATGTTTTGAAGTTTGAAAAAGTGATGTTCTTGTTTTACAAACAGAAAACAAAAAACGTTGGACAAAATCTTTAACGAACAGCCACACATGTACAGTATTTTAGAGAAGAGTATAGTTCATTTTCACACCTATTTATCATGTTCATTTACGCCCTTGACTTGACTTGATTTTAGTGGTTTTTCATGTCAATTCCTTTTTTTTTTTTTTTTTTTTTTTTTAAAAAAAAAAAAAAAAAAAAAAAAAGTTACTTAAAAGACACAATGTCAACAAGTGTGAAATGACTGTAATAAATTGACGTGAAAGTTACTTTTCTTTTTAGATAATAGGAAAAAAAAAAATGCAAAATTAGTCTTTTTGGTTTATCTGATTTGCAATTAGCTCAAAATGAACCCTGAGGTCCCTAAGCTATGACAAAAAAACAATTTACTCTATACAATTAAATTCTGTCTACAGACTAAACATATTTCGTAAGTGTGACAATGACTTCAATAGGACACATGACATAATTTTATTAGTTTTGATGTATCATGAAGAGTGTTGTCAAACTACTGATATAAAGAGGGTGCAAAGCTGGAGAGCAGCTCTTACGGAAGCTGCAAATTGTTGCGGTGGATCTCAAAAGCTTTGCAAATGGATATTATGCCATGAACTCTAATGCTTTTTCATGCAGTTTTTAATTTGCTTTTGTCCTTTTCTTTTCTTTTGAATTTTAGATGACAAATGATAAAACTGAAGTACAAAGAAAATTCCTCGAGATTGCTTTAGAATCCAAAATTTAATACAAATTAATTTTCATCAATCAAAAGAATTTCAAACTAATTTGGCATGTTTCATTACCCATTGTGCAAAATGGAAATACATCTCTTTCTTGAACAATTGAGTAAACAAGATTGCAATAACTTTCTATTCATCATTTCTATTTAAATTTAGAGTAAATATATGATAAATTCAGGAGTAAATGCGTCTTTTGGCGATCTCTCTCTAAGTTTTTTTGGGACTTTTCTTAGGTTCAGGGGTGAACTACATTCGAGCTTCCCTCCCCTCCCAAGCCACCAAGTTTTCCCTAAAAAAATAAAAATAAATAAATTATCCCTAAATTTTTGTTTTATTTTAGTTTTGCCCCTCCATTTTTTTTTTCTTCAATTTTGTCTTCCTAAATCTCAAATGCTAACTCTGCCCCCTGGTTAATTAAGTTTGTCTGTCGCGGATTTGAAATAAGTCATTTTGTGTATTTTTCATCTAATAAAACGACATTCGTTAGTGCAACGTAAGCATTTTTGCTACATCAGATTAAAATAATATTTTTTTCAAAAACAGAAGTAAAAATTAAAAAATTAAAATACAAAAGGAACCCCAAGCATTTCTGCATTCCTCTATTTTTTTTCCCTGTGTACAGGGCTTCTTTCAATGGCAAATGCTGGCCTGACACAAGCGGTTCGCAATTCTTCATTACAACTGTGACAACTAGCTGGTAATTAGATGTGCACCCAGAATTGATCAGAGAAAGAAAAAAAATATATATATATATATATATATTCTGACAGATTTTTGTCAAAGTTTTCTCTTGAATATATTTGTTTGCTATATTTTCTGTGGGGAGTAAAAGGCCTTTTGGATTCATATTAGTGTAGGGGAAATGGATCAGACCAGCAGCATGCATGATTACCTTGCACCTCCCCTCTCAGCGCGTGCGCGAGCGATGTTTCTAAATATCTCAATCCCTTTTTGTTTGTGTGAACGGCGCAACCTCGCATGGCCTTTTCGAGAAATCTTTGGGAAGTAAATTCCGGATATGCGACCCCGTTTCCGCCTGTTAGAACTTAGAACCGCGTATCAAGCAATTGACGAGAATTTTTAGTGCGGAATTAAATTCAAGATGTCCGAGTCTACGACTCATCCTAATTCCCAAGTCCATTCTAGCTTTGACCCTTAAGAAAGAAATATTATTTTATATTCTCTATTTCTTTATGCATACTGGCATGACATGTTTAATTTACCCTTAGATCAATCTTAATTAAAAAAAGTAATAATAATGAATTCAACACGTCAACTGAGAATCTAAAATAGCCCTTCTCTCCTTCGTTTTATCCTCTAAAGTCGAAATTGAATTCTTTTCATATTTCAACTGGCAATAATTTATTTTTAATCATAATTGGGCCTTAACAACAGATATTGACTAATATTTTTACTATAGTTACAGCGTCAAACGTTATTTTTACTTTTATGAAAGACCCTTAATTGTACTTCTATTATTTAGGGTCTTATTCAACTATAGGACCCACGTTTATTAACGTGTTTTGAAAAAACTACTTTTTATTTTTTGTTTGAAAAAAATGTTACCCATATTGCATAAGAGTTGAAAAAGTGTTCTTAACGTCATGTTGATGTATGAAGTTTTTAATTAGAAAAATATAATAACTTCTTCTAGTGTTTTTTTAGAATTTTTTTATGCTGGCATGATATTTTTTTTTTATTATTATTTTATTATTTTTTTATTTTTTTTATTTTTTTTTTTTTATTTTTTTTTGGTGTGTGGTCTTATCCCTATATATATTTGGAAACATCAAATATTCACCCTGGTGAGCCGCTAATAATATGGTACAGAAACTATCAATAGGGATAGAGGGACCTATATTTAATGGTCTTATCCCTCTAATCTTGATAAAGATTCATTTTATGATAAGAATAAAAGTTTGTACATCTAACTAACGATCTACGACACATTGTTAATGTCTTCCCCCTATAGACTTTTTGCTATAAATACGCATGCACTGCATGACATTCCAAGCAAGACGAGAGAAGTAAGAGAGAGAGAGAGAGAGAGAGAGGTTGTGTTTTTTTCTATAGAGATTTCTTCTTTATGGAGCTCCAAGTCTTATCATTCCCAATCCTTCTCTCCTTCTTGCTGTTTATGTTAATGGTACTGAAAAAATTAGGGAAGAGATTCAAAACCCACCGCACTTTAAGTCTACCCCCAGGGCCATGGCAGCTACCCATCTTTGGAAACATGCACAACTTTTCTGCAGGGTGTCCACCTCATCGTGCCTTGGGAGAGCTGTCCAAGAAACATGGACCGTTGATGCTGCTTCGCCTTGGAGAAGTTTCCACTCTTGTGGTTTCTTCTGCTGAGTACGCGAAAGAGGTGATGAAAACCCATGACGCAAACTTCGCGTCAAGACCCAGTGTTCTTTCCTCAAAGATCTTGTCGTACGATTGTACAAGCATTGGGTTTGCACCCGTGGGCAATTACTGGAGAAAGCTACGAAAAATTTGTGCTCTAGAGCTTTTGAGTCAAAAACGTGTTGAATCTTACCGAGCACTTCGAGAAGAAGAGCTATCAAATTTCATCAAATGGATTGCTTCACAAGCTGGATCTCCTGTCAATCTTTCCAGCAAAGTGTTTTCAACAGTGTATGGGATTACTTCAAGGGCGGCCTTTGGTAAGAAATGCCAAGACCAAGAACTATTCATACAAATTGTGAAGGATGTTATCGCGTTCGCATCAGGTTTCAATATGGCAGATTTCTTTCCTTCTATTAAACTGCTTCATGTGATCAGTGGGGTGAGGCCTACACTTGAGAAAATGCACAAGGAAACTGATAGGATTATGGAAAAAATCATCAGCGAGCATAAGGCAAAAGCTTCAGGAGGAGAGGCTGCAACAGAAGAAGATTTGGTAGATGTTCTCCTAAAATTTCACGAGGACGCGATCGGTACTGACAGTGAGTTTTCCTTAACTAACGACAACATCAAGGCTGTAATCCTGGTAATTATATTCACCTTCTTCGATCTGATAGATATCATGCTTTGGTTATAACTGCTTAATTAACTCAAACTTGTTTCCATCTCAGGACATTTTTTCTGCTGGGAGTGAGACATCATCCATAACCATAATTTGGGCAATGTCAGAAATGATTAGAAATCCAGAAGTGATGAAGAAGGCACAAGCTGAGGTGAGGGAAGTGTTTGATAGAAAAGGGAGAGTTGACGAAACAGCCATTAATGAAATGAAATATTTGAAGTTACTTGTGAAGGAGACTCTGCGAGCACGCCCTCCGGCTGCTACTTTACTTCCTAGAGAATCTAGAGAGAGGTGTGAAATTGATGGGTATGAAATTCCTGCAAAAGCTAAAGTCATTGTTAATGCATGGGCGATTTCAAGAGATCCAAAATATTGGACTGAACCAGAGAGATTTATGCCAGAGAGATTCCTTGAGAGCTCTCTTGACTATCAGGGGACTAGTTTCAATTATCTCCCATTTGGAGCTGGAAGGAGGATATGCCCAGGCATAACATTTGGCCTTTTCATTGTTGAGTACACAATTGCTCTGCTTTTGTACCATTTTGATTGGACTCTTCCCGATGGAATGAAGCCTCAAGATCTGGACATGACTGAGACTGTCGGCGCTACAGTTGGAAAAAAGGAAGATCTGTTCTTGATTCCAACACTTCATGATAATCCCTTGCCGGTTGAATAAGCTCCAGCATGAGTCTTCTGATAGATATAGTTTATATATATATGAAGATTAACTAGTTGGAATAAGATCTCAACTTTGTATCTGTATTGGGTTAAGAACTATATATCTAAGGCCATGACGGCCATGTTACATCTTTCGCAGCATCTCTCAATCTCTGCTTTTGTTTTGGTTTTTTTTTTTTTTCGTGCTTTGGTTGAACGTTAAAAACAGGGCTTTTCCAAACCTAGTTCTTCATATCTTTTTCGAAGCCCCCAGAAAAGCTCCCTTTTTTTTTTCATGCTTTGGTTGAACATTAAAAATAGCACTTTTTCAGAAGAAAAAAAAAAAAAAAAAAAAACCAATCATGGTAGATTTGGAACAAAGAAGAGAGATGGTAGAGAGAAAGTGAGAGAAGATTAGCTTCTTTTTTTTTTCTTTCAACTGAAAAAAACAGTGTTGTCTTTTCCCTTCATCATGTCGCTCCCATAACTTAGGCCGGTTTGGCATTCCCTCCCCTTCAAATATGTGGGGATTATTTTTTTTTTTTAAAAAAAAATAATAAAAAGTAATTAATATGATATAAAGTAAAGATAATTTATATAGAAATGTAAAAAAAAAGAAAAATTGTATTGTAATAAATTTTTTTATTTAAATAATAATAAATAATTGTTGATGTGATGTAAAAGGTTAAAATATTTTAAAGTTGATATTTTTTTGAGATAAGTGAAAAAAAATGGTTAAATACGTTTTTAGTACTTGAGTTTCAGTTCGTCATGTTACTGCCACTTATCATCACTAAGAACACGACACTTGTCCCTTACAACACGTCAGCACCCACATAATTGTCAAATCACCCACATTTTTAAAAATTAATTAAAAATAATAAAATTTTTTAAAAATAAAAAATTGAAGAGTTTTGGCCCTTGGAGGTGGCCGAATGACCCCCAAGGGCCACGGGAGTGGTTCGGCCACCCCTAGACCACCCTCATAGGCAAACCCTTTAAATTTTTTTAGAGCATTTGGCCCTTGGGAGTGGCCAAACCACCTCTATGGGCCACGAGGGTGGTTTAGCCACCCCCGGACTTGCAAGGAGTGGTTCGGCCACCCCTAAGGGTCAAAACCCTTCAATTTTTATGTTATTTATTTTCTTGTTAGAGACAACAGAAACCAATTACAAGAAAAAAAATAAAAAGCACAAACACAGTAGGACATGGGAAATCCAAAATTTAAACTATGAACGTAAGTACACGGGGGTAATACTTCCGAAAATGCAGGCCATTTGGCTCGAGGCACGGATGCCACAAAACCGAGGTCACCATTGAAGGTGATTTGACAAGTGTATTGAATTACAAGGATCCAAACACAAAGATAGGGATAAACAGGGGAAGAGAGATACAACAAATAAAGCCAATAATACAAACAAATAAACACAAAAACAGCAGCAGCAAGTCTAGCAAGGTGGGAATAGTGGGAGCCTTCCTGGGAGGTGCATGAGAACCACGCGCCGCCCAGGAATTGCCTCTCAGTTGTAGGAAACAGCGGAATCGTTCGGAACTACCGGGGGTTGGTGCGGAAAGTGGAGGAGGGTGTTGTCGAAAGCTCCACGCGCCAGTTGAGTCCATGTGCTTGCTGGAGTGTGAGGAGCACGCGCCACCTTCTAGGCAACGAAGGAGATAAAAAAACCACCGGCAAACTTCAGAGACTCTTGCTAACCCATAACTGATGAGCATGTCTTGAGAGAGAGGATGGCAGTGAGTATATCTAAATCCAAAGAACCAGAGACGGAGGGAGGGGGGGGGGCTGGCAGGGGCCATGGCCCCCCCCAATTTCCTTGAAAAAAAAAATTTCTTAGTTTAAAAAAAAAAATCTCAAAAAAAAAAAAATATATAAGCTAAAAAACTAAAAATTTAGCCTATTGGCCCCTACCAATAATTTTTTTTTACCACCGGCCCCTGCCCATAAGAACTTCTGGCTCCGTCCCTGCAAAGAACCAAATCCAAACTCCAAATACATGGTGGATGAAGGGGGATAGGCCAAAACAAGCCTGCTAGTTGGAGGGAAGCGATATGAAAGCAGGAAATGAGAGAGATAAATCTGGTGCAAAGCCAACTCTGTGGGGGTGGACTCGATGCATAGCCGACTTGGTGGTTTGAGAGAAAATTCTTAGACTTATTTAGGTATGAGGTAGGGGGTGGTTGGGTGGTTGTGAGGAGGGGGAAAGGATGGCAGAAAACGAAGGGGAGGGAAGCTTAAGGCCTCTTCTTCTTCTTCTTCTTCTTCTTCTTCTTTTTTTTCATTTTTTTAAATTTATTATTTTTAATTAATTTTTAAAGATGTGAGTGATTTTGCAATTATGTGAGTGTTAACGTGTTGCAAGGGACCGGTGTCATGTTCTTAATGGTGTTAAGTGACAGTGACGTGGCAGGCCGTTAGTTTTTGGATAGAAAACTTGATTGATGTACTAATTTGATCTTTTCTCAAAACGGAGGTACCATCTGTGATGTGAATTGAAACTCAGATACTAAAAAATAAAGTTTTTAAAACTCAACTACTAAAAACGTATTTAACCAAAAAAAAAAGGGTGGGGGGGGGGAGGGAAGAGGTTGCCAAATTGGGGCCTTAGTGACACCGAGATTTTTTTTTTTTTTTTTTTTTTTTTATGCAAAAATCTAATAGGAAATGCCATGTCACTATGCCAGATCTGGTTGTAAATAAATGAAAGTGGTGTAAATAAATGGAAGTGGGGAGTGCGTTTAAGCCTAGCATTTTCTTTTTCTTTTTGTGACAGTTGCTCAATTCAGTACAAGAAGAATATATAACGGTTAAAAAAGTCATGTCAGAAACGAGATTGCCTTGTTAGAAATAATCAACAAATTATTTAATCTAACATGCGCAGCGGAAAACGAATAAGGCAGGATTCAGGCTTACCTCTAGCCATATTTGCTCAAGCTTTTCCACGATCCATCTGAAGAACAAGAAAAAGATTATTTGAGGGATCTTCTAACCTATGCCTATTGCTTGATGGCTGTACTGATGGTGTACACAGGCGCTCTATTTATAGGCTAGGTTAGGGACCCTCAAAATGGTAAACACCGTATTTGTTTCCTTCCATCAAGGAAACAATATCGTTAATTGATTTTAAAATCAATTAACCGATTCCATATTTACGGTAATCTAAATTAATAGAAATAACCATAATACCGATTCCATATTTACGGTAATCTAAATTAATGGAAATATCCATAATGCCGTATATGTTTATTAAAAAAATAATAAACATAGTAAATACCGTAAATGTGATATAAAGGCCACAACCAAAAAGGAATAATATATTACATGCCTTACTCGTAAGGTTGCTCATAGAATAAAGTGATGGTAAAATAGTAGCATTAAACAGTAGATTTTCTTCTTATTATCATCTTATTATATTATGCGGCAGTGTCAATTCATCTTTCTTTAAAAAGGAAAAAAGAAAAATCAATAATATCATGTCAGTATAATAGAATGCTAGTAGGACAAAAGTGAATTATATAGCATTATTCTATGATCAAAATGAGATAGATTACGTAGACCAAAAAACATGGCCCAAAGTTGAAGGCTTGTTAATTCTCGTCTTATTATATTAAGTGACCGTGCCAATTCATCTTTATTAGAAAAAAAAAAAAAAAAAAAAAATTAATAATATCATGTCATATAATAGAATGCTAATTGGACAAAGAGTCTATTATATAGCATTATTCTATCATCAAAATGAGATAGATTACGTAGACCAAAAAACATGGCCCAAAGTTGAAGGCTTGTTAATTCTCGTCTTATTATATTAAGTGAACGTGCCAATTCATCTTTATTAAAAAAAAAAAAAAAAAAAAAAAAAAAAAAAAAAAAATAATAATATCATGTCATATAATAGAATGCTAATTGGACAAAGAGTCTATTATATAGCATTATTCTATCATCAAAATGAGGTAGATTTCGTAGACCAAAAAACATGGCCCAAAGTTGAAGTCCTGTTGCATGTGTTGAACATCTTGTACACGCTTCTATCATGGATCATGAATTAGTCTCACATATACTTACATTCTAACTATAGTGATGCCCTTTTCTGAATGGACTGCTAATGACTCATTTTCGAAGAGAAAATAGTGATGTAAAAAAAAAGAAGGGGTTGGTGCGGAGGTAGGAACCCCTCACCGAAACCCTAGCCCCCTCCCCCTTCCCCGATTATGTTTTCCCCTCCTCCTCCCTTTCCACGGCCATGCGTAGTCCCTGTGGTTGGCGCGTGGTCATCACGCGTTTGGGTGGTTTGTGTTCTGTGTTGCGAGTGATGACCACGAACCGCTTGTTTTTGCCGTGTATGGCGGAGATCCGAGGTTTTTGGTGGATGTTCGCTGTGGGGGGTCTTCTTGCGGTGGCGCGTGTGCCCCACGCGCCGCCTCCGGCGGCCACTCCTAGAAGGCAGCTTCTGTCTTGGGTTTTTTCTGTAATTGTGTGTTTGTGTAGATAATTTGCTTTGTGCTTATTAACTTGGTCTTTGCTTTTAGGCTAAAATGTGTGACCAACTCCCTGTTCTCTAGCAGTTTTTATGTCACCACAGAGGCATCGTTTTGGTTGGCTAAGTTTTATTTGTAGCATTCTGTCTGTAATAGTCTGAGTCGGTTGTTTGGTTCAGCTTGAGTATACACCTTTACGGTGGTGGCTTATGTACACCTCTATGGTGGTTCTTATGTACACCTTTATTGTGGCTGAATTTGTACCCTTCTCTTGATAAATGAAAATTGATCTTTTCTTTTTTTTAAAAAAAAAAAAAATAGTGATGTATATTGAACATGAAATTCTACAGACCCAAAGCAAAATTCCGTGTGGACCACCTTGTGCGTTGAATCTTCGACCGAACATGACAAAATGTTGAGACTATACATGTTTAACGATAAATGCTAAGGTCCGTCCGTACAAAGAAAATTACAAAGAGAAAAAGTTCATCATAAATGTTGATGTGATTTTTAAAATAAAAATTTGATAATAATTTGAAATATTTGAAGTTACTTGTGAAGGAGACCCTGCGAGCACACCCTCCGTCTGCTCTGTTACTTCCAAGAGAATCTAAAGAGAGGTGTGAAATCAATGGGTATGAAATTCCTGCAAAAACTAAAGTAATTGTTAATGCGTGGGCAATTGCAAGAGACCCAAAATATTGGACTGAGCCTGAGAGCTTTATTCCAGAGAGATTCCTAATTGATAGCTCTCTTGACTATAAGGGGACTAATTTCCAGTATCTCCCATCTGGATCTGGAAGGAGGGTATGCCCAGGCTATACATTTGGCCTTGTCATTGTTGAGTACGCAATTGCTCTGCTTTTATACCATTTTGATTGGACTCTTCCCAATGGAATGAAGTATCAAGATCTGGACATGACTGATATAGCCGGAGCTACAGTTGGAAGAAAGGAAGATCTGCTTTTGATTCCAACTGTTCATGCTAATCTCTTGCCGCTTGAATAAGCTCCAGCATGGACGTAGTTTCTTCTTCTGATAGATATAGTTTATATATATATGATGATTAAATAGTTGGAATAAGATCTCAACTTTGTATTTGTATTTGGGTTAAGAACTATATATATATCTAATGCCATCTTACATCTTCCCCATTACTCTAATCCTTTGCATCTAACGTAACATACTAACTTCGCGCAACAACTGCAGCATGATGTGAACTGACGATCGACACAATGACTGTTTGTTAACATGTTTTTAAGTTTGAGAAAGTGATGTTCTTGTTTTACAAACAGAAAACAAAAAACTTTGGACAAAATCTTTAACGAACAGCCACATATGTACAATATTTTAGAGAAGAGTAATGTTCATTTTCACACCTATTTATCACATTCATTTTTGCCGCTGACATGACATGTTTTAAGTGATTTTTCAAGTCAACAATTTTAAAATAAAAAAGCAAAAAAACAAAAGAAAAGTTACTTAAAAGACGCAGTGTGAAATGGATGTAATAAATTGACGTGAAAAGTATCATTTCTCTTTAGATAATAGGAAAAGGAAAATGCTGAATTAGTCCTTGTGTTTTACCTGATTTGCAATTAACTCAAAATGAACTCAAAGGTCCTTGAGCTATGCAAAAAAAAAAAAAAAAAAATTACTCTGTACAGTCAAATTCTGTCCACAAATTAAACAAATTTTGTTTGTGTGACAATGACTTAAATGGGACACGTGACATTATTTTATTGGCTTTGATGTATCACACTATCAGAACTTGTTAATTCAGTGGACGGAATTTGGCTGTAGGGAGTAAATTAATTATTTTTTGGCACATCTCGAGAACCTTTGACTCCATTTTAATACTACAGAAAACTAATTGCCAATCAGGTAAACTACATGGATTGATTTTGTAATATTATCTGAAAATAAAGAGGAAACATTTGTTAGGCATGAAGAGCGTTTTCAAACTACTAATATAAAGAGGGTGCAGAGCTGGAAAGCAGCTCTTACCGAACCTGCGAATTGTTGCGGTCGATCTCAAAAGCTTTGCAAATGGATATTATGCCATGAATTCTAATGCTTTTTCATGCAGTTTTTAATTTGCTTTTGTCCTCTTCTTTTCTTTTGAATTTTAGATGACATATGATAAAATTAAAGTACAAAGAAAATTCCTCCAGATTGCTTTAGAATCCAAAATTTAATACAAATTTTCATCGATCAAAAGAATTTCAAACTAATTTGGCATGCTTCAGTACCCATTGTGCAAATTGGAAATACATCTCTTTCTTGAACAATTGAGTAACCAAGATTGCAATAACTTTCTAATCATCATTTCTATTTAAATTTAGAGTAAATATATGATAAATTCAAGAGTAAACGCGTCTTAGGTGATCTCTCTGTTAAGTCTTTTCTGGACTTTTCTTAGGTTCAGGGGTGGAGCTACATTGGAGCTTGCCCCCTAAGTCATCATGTTTTTCCTAAAAAAAAAAATTAAAATTAAAATTTTATTCCTATTTTTTTTTTTTTCAATTTTGCCCCCTTAAATCTCAAATGCTATTTCCGTCTCTGATTAGGTTTGTCGGTCACGGAATTGAAATAAGCCATTCCGTGTATTTTCCGTCTAATAAAGCGACATCTGTTAGTGCAGCGTCTGCATTTTTGATACATCAAATTAAAATAATATTTTTTAAAGATTTTATTCAAAAACATAAGATAAAATAATTAAAATCTTAAAAAAAAAAAATTAAATACTGTTGGGGATAAAATTAATCCCGAAGACACGTGGATCCTGATCTTGAAACATCTCGGTGTTATGTCTCGGAGATTTGTTAAGAACAGTAGAAAATGTTGTTTAGGTATAATGACGCATCGGTCTTATAGAACCCAGTTACGGCAAGAAATATACCGAGACCTCCAAGTACAATTGGAGCGAACATGTCTCGGATATTTATGCCTCGGAGATTTGACAGAAACTACAAGATCATACACAAAATTTGAATTACAATCCAATATAGAAAATTGCCTCGGAGTGATAACACCTCGGATAATATCATTTCGGTATAATAACATCTTGGATCTTCCACAACCCTGTCATGGTGCGGCAATACTCCGAGATCTCCCAGTCTTTTCGGAGCGAACATGTCTCAGATATTATCACCTCGGGGGTTGCTCGAAGTGCGCCGCAATTGTATTAGAATGTGATAAGGCCAGTATCCCAGAAAATCAGGGATAGGCCTCTATTCCATAATTAGTGGGATAAAGAAGATAATGACACGGAATTAAGACTAAAAAGGTACGAATGCAATTCAATTTGAACTCTGCAGCCTCATTCGAATTCCCTGAAGATAAGGTCAGGGTTCAACCAGACTAGGACTCAAACTCCTAATCCAACTGGGCTTCAAGGATTCTAATAAGATTATAACTACCGGCCTATAAATAAGACCATCGCACCAGGTATGAAACACATGCATTCTCTGTGCTTTTGAGATTACAGATATTCTACAGAAAATCGATTTAGATCTGACTTAGGCATCGGAGTGGGCGTAGTCGGCACCCCCGACTAGTTGTTTGTTGTTTTACAGGAATCAAGGTTTGTAGGAAGTAGCGAATCAATTAGAGACACGTCACCATACCGGAAACTGTACCAACAGTTTGGCACCGTCTGTGGGAACCGACTAGCTGTTCTTACGAAAATCAAATCTGTGATGGTGACTACGAGACGTTCCAATCCGGTCCAAAACGAAACCCAAAGGGAGGTGCTACCTACTAATCGGGATGATGTCCGCGGAGAAGCAGAATCTGCTGGTCCAGAGGCCAGAATAACCCAACTAAGTCAACAGTTGGCCCAGGCACAGAAGAATGTGGAGGATTTGCTGGCTTAAAATGCTTTGCTCATAGCTGCTCAGACTCCGCCACCATTCAGTCACGACGCGGTTGAAGGAACAAATCCTAATGGAAACCCCGAGGGGTCAGGGGAGAGAGCCGTGCAACGGAACGAGGACCAGGTAGAGCCCACTAATCCAGTTCCACCCACAGACTCCGAAAAAAGGCTGCAGAAGATGGTCCTAGACTTGGGCGCAAAGTATGATGCTCTATCGAGAACTATTGATCAGAAACGTGACGGGAAGGAGTCTCTTGTTGACAACCTTTTTCAGCACAAGGAGCCCGAAAGGTTCAAGGTACCTGACATCCCTGTTTTTTCAGGTAGTGAAGATCCGATGGAGCATTTGGATAATTTTCGATCTCACTTATCCTTGCACAAGACACCTGACGTTGTGGCATGCCGAGCCTTTCCTCTCACCTTGTCAGGAAAGGCCCGAGACTGGCTCAGAAATCTTCCCCCAAGGTCGATTGATTGTTTTGACGCTCTTGGAAGGAAATTCCTGGCCAAGTTCGTGTCCGGAAGAGCCAGAAGAAAACCCAGAGGGTACCTACTCTCTGTGCGGCAGGGACCGTACGAGTCTTTAAAAGACTATTTATGCAGATTCAACCAGGAAAAGCTGGAGACAGAAAGCGCACCGGACGACTTCATTTACAGTGCAATTTTCCAAGGGTTGAAGAAAGACGGACCGCTGATGGCGGACCTGGCGTTGAAACCACCGAAAGATCTTCATACCTTTATGGTAAAGATGGACAGGTACATTAATCAGGAGGAAACACTCCGAGCCCTTCTCGATAATTCCCAGCAGCGACACCAGCCTTCTGCCGAGAAGCCCAAGAAGAAGAAGAATCCCGAGCCCATACAGGATGCCGGTCCCGAAGAGTACAAGAAGGCGAAAAAGAATTTCAGAGATTACAAGTGGACTCCATTAAATGCCTCTCTCACCGAGGTGCTTATGGAACTCAAAAAAGATCCGAATTACCAGAGGCCGAGACCCATTCCAAGAGATCCACCTCCGCGCTTGGCTCACAAATACTGTGCCTTCCATGATTCATATGGTCACCTAACCGAGCAGTGTGTGTCACTGAGGCAGTTGATTGAGAAGTTCATTGAGAATGGGAAACTAGTCCGATTCCTCGTCAACAAGAGAAATCAACAAGAGCGGGACCAATACCCGCGGCCAAGGAGAGAAGAAGATCGAAATGAAAGAAGAAACTATCAACCGAGACAAGAAGAAAGAAGAGGAAGAAGCAGAGAGCCAGCCCCTCGGCCTCGGAGGGACGAAAGAAGGGAGAGAAGCAGGAGTAGAGCTCGGGTGGAGCAGCAAGGCAACCTTCCAATAATCCACACTATCTCGGGAGGATTTGGAGGAGGAGGCGAGTCCAATTCAGCTCGCAAGGCATATGCCAGGCAGTTGGATGATTTTGAAGTATATTCGGTCCAAAAGCCCCCAAAGTCTCGGAAATATAACCCTCTGATTATAGGGTTCTCGGATGATGATTATGCTGGAGTCTCACTTCCGCACACAGACGCCTTTGTGGTTACCCTAACGATAGCCAATTATCAGACTCGACGGATCCTCATTGACACAGGGAGCTCGGCTGATATTCTGTTTAAGTCAGCCTTTGATCACATGGGAGTCCCACGAGAAAAGGTGGTCCCGGTCTCATGCCAATTACAGGGTTTCGCTGGAGAAAAGGTGCTGCCCCTTGGTGCTATCGATCTTCTTGTGACAGCGGGGACTTATCCGAGGCAAAAGGTCATCATGGTGAAGTTCTTGATAATTGACAGAGTCTCGGCCTATAATGCCATTATCGAAAGGACAGCTCTCAACGACTTAAAATCTGTGACTTCAACACCGCATCTCAGTATAAAGTTCCCGACAGAAGAAGGAGTTGGAGTGGTTAAGGGAGACCAGAGAGAGGCTAGGCGCTGTTACAACTTATCTTTGAAAGACACCCCGAGGCAGCACAATTTGGGTGAGAAAGCTAAGGAGGACGGGAAAGAAATAGGTAACTCGGGAAAGAAAGTTCATATAGGCTCACAACTCCCCCAACTCATGAAGGAAGATCTGGTGGCGTTCTTAAGGCGCAACAGTGATGTATTTGCCTGGAGCCATGAAGATATTCCAGGGATTGATCCCTCGGTCATTGTCCATAAACTAAATGTGGACCCAAATCATAGGCCTGTGAAACAGAGAAGAAGTACTTTTGCCGCCGAACGAAATCAAGCTGTTGCAGAAGAGGTAGAGAAGTTATTGAAAGCCGGATTTAGCCGAGAGGTGGATTATCCCGAGTGGTTGGCCAATGTGGTATTGGTGAAGAAGTCTAATGGCAAGTGGAGGATGTGCGTCGACTTCACTGACTTGAATAAGGCATGCCCAAAGGATAGCTTTCCTTTTCCTCGGATAGACTTGTTGGTCGACTCAACGTCCGGACACGAGCTCTTAAGCTTTATGGATGCCTTCTCGGGATACAATCAGATCTACATGGAAGAAGCAGACTAAGAAAAAACTGCTTTCATTACAGACCGAAGACTTTTTTGCTATAAGATGATGCCCTTCGATTTGAAGAATGCAAGAGCCACTTATCAGCGACTGGTGAACCGGATGTTTCGAAATCAAATTGGCAGAAACGTTGAGGTATACGAAGATGACCTGCTGGTTAAAAGTATTCAGGCAACCAAACACATAAAAGACCTCCGAGAGACTTTTCAGACTCTGAGAGATTACAACATGAAGCTTAACCCTATGAAGTGTGCCTTCGGAGTTTCTTCAGGCAAATTTCTAGGGTTCATGGTGTCACAGAGGGGCATCGAAGCAAACCCGGAGAAGGTCGGAGCTGTCCTCGAGATGGAGGCCCCGAGAACAACGAAACAACTCCAACGATTGACATGAAGGATTGCGGCCCTGAACCGTTTCATATCACGGTCAACAGATAAGTGCCTTCCCTTCTTTAAAATTTTGAGAAAAGCATTTATGTGGAGTGAGGAATGTGAGGAAGCTTTTGGGAAGTTGAAGGAATACTTAACAAACCCTCCATTGTTGAGTCACTCGACCGAAGGGGAAATACTCTATCTCTGTTTGGCAGTATCCCCCTCGGCAGTAAGCTCGGCGCTAGTCCGAGAAGATTCAGGAGTTCAGAAACCTGTTTACTTTACAAGTAAAGCATTACATGGAGCAGAAGTAAGGTATTCCCGGATCGAAAAATTGGCATTCGCTTTCATTATCTTAGCCAGGAGATTGAGACCATACTTTCAGGCTCATGCAATTAAAGTCTTGACCGAGTATCCGATGAAGAAGATTCTGCAAAAACTTGACCTCTCGGGAAGATTAGTCAACTGGGCGATGGAACTCGGACAATTTGATATCGAGTTTCATCCGCGGACGGCTATCAAGGGACAGGTTCTGGCAAATTTCCTTGTGGAATTTTGCAACATTCCCGAAGCGGAAGAACTTCCTAAAGAATTAACCTGGGTTGTGTGTGTAGATGGCTCTTCAGCACAAGGCAGAAGCGGGGTAGGTGTCCTCCTCAGAAATCCTGAAGGTCAAGAGTTCGGTTTTACTGTAAAACTGGACTTTGTCACAACAAATAATGAAGCTGAATACGAAGCTGTGATAGCGGGCTTAGCATTATCCCGAGAGATGGGAGCAACTAATGTAGAGATCCGAAGTGATTCCCAAGTGGTGGTGGGTCAAGTTCAAGGACAATTCGAAGCACAAGAAGATCGAATGGCCAAATTTTTGGAAGAGGTGCGCCGATTCCAATCTTATTTCGAAAGGGTCGTCATCACAAAGATACCTCGGAATGAAAATATCCAAGCCGATGAACTCTCGAAGATCGCGTCAGGAATAGATGAAGAGATTGAAGCATCTAACAGGCAGATTATCATTCTGACCGAGCCGTCAATAACTCCGAGGGCTGACGTCATGGAAGCAGGTCTAACACTGGATGAACCAGAATGGGCGATAGAGATTATTCAGTTCCTCAAAAATGGGTTGCTACCCGAAGACAAGATTGCGGCTCGGAGGGTAAAAATACAAGCAACACGGTTTTGCCTCCTCGGAGAAGTACTGTACAAAAGAGGATACTTTGAACCCCTTATCAAATGCCTCTCTAAGACCGAGGCGGATTATGTTCTCAGGGAAATCCATGAAGGTGTGTGAGTGCTGGCGCAAAAGACCATCCGAGCAGGTTACTATTGGCCCACGATCAAAAAGGATTCGGCTCTCTCGTCAAGACCTGTGACAAATGCCAAAGGTTCTCAAGAATTATGAAAGCAAGTCCCGAGAAGCTTAATCCCCTCACTTCTCCATGGCCATTTGCGAAATGGGGGGTGGATATAGTTGGTCCAATGCCGGTAGGGAAAAGAGGTCGGAATTTTTTAGTTGTAGCTGTAGACTATTTTACTAAATGGGCAGAAGCAGAGGCATTAGCAGCTATAACCGCAACAAATATTATAAGTTTTCTCTGAAAATCGGTGGTGTGCCGATTCGGGATCCCTCATGCTTTGGTCACAGATAATGGGAAGCAGTTTGATTGTGAACCATTCCGGAAGTGGTGTTCGTAGCTTCGTATCTGAAACTATTATGCCTCGGTACCTTACCCAAAGGAAAATGGTCAGGTAGAAGCGACAAATAAGACACTGGTGAAGACTTTGAAGAAAAAGCTTGATAACAAGAAAGGAGCATGGGTTGAATATGTTCTAGAGATGTTGTGGTCGTACCAAACCACAAAAAGAATTCCAACAGGCGAGACACTATTCTCACTTACATATGGGGCCGAGGCTGTGATACCAGTCGAAGTAAGATCTCTAAGCTTTCGTGTAGCTTACTACAATCCAGGGCTTAATGACGAAAAGACCAAGGTATATCTAGATCTTTTGCAGGAGAAAAGAGACTACGCTCAAGTCACACGAGCAGCATATCAGAAACGAACAGCTCGGTACTTCAACAAACAAGTAGTCCCTAGGAAGTTCCAACTTGGAGATTGGGTACTTAGGAAGGTGAGCTTAATGACGAAAGATCCGACGGAAGGCAAAATGGGACCCAAATGGGAAGACCCCTATAAGGTAGTAGGATGCCATTAGAAAGGGGCTTATCGCCTAATGACCGAGACAGGAAAGATACTCCCAAGATCATGGAATGCCGAGCACTTGAAGAAATATTACATGTAATTTTTTGTTTTTCTCAACAATTTTATATTCAATAAAGAAGGTTCATTTCCAATTCATATCAACAATTGTAAAAGTCTAAGAATTAGCCCGACTCCCCCCCCCCCCCCCTCGAACGACTCAAAAGAGTTATGGGGAACACTTAGAAGAGAATCCACTTACATCTTTTCCTCGGACAACCCGAGAGGGTCATGGAAAGGATGCAATGGAAGAAACCCCTCGGTTAGGGGTTATTAACGAAATAACACTAAGAAGGCCCGACTCCTTTCCTCGAATGACCTGAAAGGGTTACGAGAAAGATATTAAGGCAAGAAACTCCTCAGTTAGTCCAACACTGAGAGCAAAGAAAAGCAGACAGTCCCCTGGTATTGATTGATCTCTGCTAAGAATAAAGCAGCAGTCCGAGGCAGAATGGAAGCACTTCTTCATCAAACTTCCCCAAAGATGATCAAGCTACATCAACGTCCATCTGACTCCTCCCCTCGAACGACTCGAAAGAGTTATGGTGGGGATGCTTAGGAAAGAATCCGCCCGATTCCTTTCCTCGAACAACCTGAAAGGGTCATAGAAATGATACAAAGGGTTGAAACCCCTCGGTTGGGGGTTTCCGAAGGATAAGGCTAATGATATCCCAATAAGAATCCGCCCGCATCCTTTCCTCGAACAACCTGAAAGGGTCATGGAAAGGGTTCAATGGGTTGAAACCTCCCGGTTGGGGGTTTCCGAAGGATAAGGTTATGGATATCCCGATTAGAATCCGCCCGAATCCTTTCCTCGAACAACCCGAAAGGGTCATGAAAAGGATTCAATGGGAAGAAACCCCTCGGTTGGGGGTTTCCGAAGGGATAAGATTAAGAATTGACCCAAATCCTTTCCTCGAACAACCCGAAAGGGTCATGGAAAGGGTTCAATGAGAAGAAACCCCTCGGTTTGGGGTCTTTGAAGGGATAAGATTAAGAATTGACCCAAATCCTTTCCTCAAATGACCAGAAAGGGTTATGAAAAGGAAACTACAGCAAGATTGAAAGTTCCCGGAAGGAAAAGAACATTCAGGAAAGTCCCCGAAAAAGTTATGGGAAGAACACCAAGACAAAGACCCCTCCAAATGCTATGAGTTTGGAGTATCTGAGCTCAAAGAGGAAGAAATTGAAAGGAAAAAATTTCAATCTAGAGAATTCATTTCATTCGTATATATAAAGCCTTTTACAGGTTACAAGGAGTTAAAAAAAAAAAAAAAAGAAAAAAAAAAAAGAAAAAGAAAAGAAAAGAAAAGAGAGAGAGAAGGAAAAATTCAGGCCCGAGAACAGCTCTTAGCTTGCGGGATCGTCAAGAGGATCCTCTCGGGGATCCGGTGCGTCGTCACCCCAACTTGGAACATCTGGCATGAATTCTTTACCAAATTCTTCCATTTCTAAGATTGCTTCCTCAGGAAACCCAACCAGTTGTGGCCCAACTGTTTCGGGGTCGAACTTATAATTGGGGTTCGTTACCAAAGTTCGAAAGTTTTCGAAACCCCAATTACATCCCCGAGCCCAACTCTGGTCCCGAAGGAACGGCACATAGCTCAGTTGCTTCAGATAGCACTTTAGTTTTGCCTGGCCCGCGTCATATCTAGCCCTAAGCCTAATTAAGAGACTCTCCGAATGATCCTACGCCTTAACAGCTTTATCTCTCTCAGCCTCAAGTCTTTCAACTTCGGCCTTCAGCTTGTTCTTTTCTGCCTCAGCATTTAAGGTATTTTTGCACGCTTCGGAGCATTCGTTCTGCACTACCGACAAGCGAGAGGCTAACTGATCTGCACAATCAAGCTCGGTAGAAAGACTTGCAACAGAGCGAGTATACCGCTCATTTGCCTCCAATACTTCCTTCTTCAAACGAGCATTGGCAGAGCGCTCCTCGGATATAGTCAAGTCCCGGGCAGCAAGCTCTTCATCTCTAGATTGAAGGAGGGCCTTCAAAGCTACCACTTCCTTCTGCAGACTCGAGATTCGAGCTTGCACTTCGGGGGCTGGAGCAGTAGGTTACGTCTAACGATTTTCATACCTCTGCCAAAGGGCAGTCATTTTCACCAGAAGCTATAAGAGAAAGGTAGGCAAACTCAGGATTAAAAACTAAAAATTGGTTTAAATGAAGGCTTGTTCTCGGAAACTCACCTGATAATGAGATATAAGAATGTCTTGCGCAATTTTGTCGGGAGAGGAAACCCCTGCATTTCCTAAGAACCCTTCCGGAATCAGGTTTTTTATGGCCTCCATTGGATGACCAAGAAGGCCTCGGCCTAAGACCTCAAAAACCGCAGAAACTCTGGAAGAAGAACTGGGGCCTACAGAGGGTGCGGCTTCCGTACTCGGAGCTGCCTCAGACTCAGAAGGCCTTAATCCAGAAGTGTTGGCCTCGGTATGGGACCTGTCCCTAGCAGAAGCTTCGGGGTGCAGATCTACTTCGGGAGTGCTGGCCTCGGCATTGACCCTAGATCCTTCAGGCTCTCCGAGACTAATGCCCGGTGTATCTTGAACACCCACTCGCTGAGAAATCTCCGGTTCTTCGGTATTCCCCCCCTCGGTTGTTCCTGTTTGAGCTTCGCTAGGGTCAGGAGCTGTACATGGTTCTTAGGGGGTTTCATGCCCCATTTCACAATCACAACTGGGGGGTGGCGGAATTTCTGGACGCTCTGATGAAGGAGTCCGAGGAGTGCCTTCCTCCACAAAGTCTTCGACCGAAGCTTCATCTCGGGGAGTGCCGACATCCTCATCCCTCTCTTCAAGAGATTCACCACCCGAAGGGGCCGACTCTTGCCGTACCTCCTCGGCGTCAGAAGGCCTTATGACGGCCTTACCCCACATCCGCTTAGCCTCTGAAATTATTTAGACAAGACGATCTTGGACACTGAATTTCCGCTTCCTCGCCGGATGTTTCACCCTACGCGTGACTTGCACGTTCCGGGCCTCAGGTCTCGGTTCGTCCCCCTCTTCAGATCTCTCTGGTATCGGACTAGTTACAGTTGAAGCTTCGACATGAGTTTCCTCAAGAGGAGTATCAGGGCCCTGGTACGATGCCTTAGAGCCGAACTCATGCCTTAAGACAAAAGAGACGTAGTACCAACTTCTTGTGTACGGGAAACTTCTGGAACGAAACCCCGAAAGTTCGCTGATCCCTCTTCAGCGTTAGTCCCAGCCATGGGTACCGAAGGGGGAGTTCTCCTTACACCCGAGGCGGCCAGAGGAATGTTCCGCTTCTTTCTCAAAGGAACATCCTTAGGAACCTCTTCGGCTCCGCTAAAAGGCCTCTTCTTAGTGACAGGCTTCGGGGACGGAGGTGCATCATTTTTTTTCTTCGCAGCTCCTCTTTTAGTAACAGTTCTCTTGTCTCTTGGAATATCATATCCAAGGAATTGCCTCAAATTCTCCTCGGTCACAAGATTGTCGAAATCGACTTCCTCAAATTTCTCAGCTTTGACCCTAACTGCTGACCAGTCACTTATCTTCTTGACATCCTCCTGTTCGGATATACTAAGTGAAGGGGTCTCGCTTCGGTCAGGCCGTAGCAATTGCCAAGTCCGAGACATCCTACGGTTCTCGGGCAAAAGAGTACCTTCGGGGCATTCTCATTCCCCAGAAACTCGGAAAAACTGCTGCTCCCAGAATTTGTTATTTGTTAGTCCACTCTTGAGTTTGATGAATATAGGGGGGTGACGAACGCATAGTTCAATCATTCCCTCTGAAGTCTGCCTTGGTCTATAAATGTTGAAAAACTGCAGAATCTTCATCTCTTTCTTCAGCACGAGCCTCCAAAGGATGTATGAAGCGAACAAATATCTCCAAGCGTTAGGCATGATCTGACTAGGAGCTACCATCAGAAAGAGGACAAAATCCCGAGCAATTTCTGGAAAAGGCAACCGGAGTCCAGCAAGAAACATCCGCTCGAATAAAGTGATGTCGCCGCCGTCGATAAGCCGAGCGTCAGGTGCTTGATAAAACATCCTCACTGTTGGAAGAATGTCATAGTTCAGATGCAGAACACCTTCATGCCTTTCAAAAAGGGCGGTTTCCACCCTACTCTCCAGAGGAGAGGGGTCTACAAAGCCATCAGACCTTTTAGTTCGGGCCCGAGATGTAGCAAGAACATTCGAAGCAGCCTTCTTGGCAGCCATTTGAAAAAGAACAGGAGGAACAGAGGTTTTAGAGAAAGAAAAGAACTTAGGAAGAGGGCGACAATGGAGGATAAAGAAGGAGAATGAGAATATGTCGAAGAATGAATAGTGAAAGTATTCTGAAACATTAAATCCACTCCCCCACATGTCCAAAATACCAAAGGGCGCCATCATGTCAATATCTCCGAAAACTGAAAAGGCGCACGTTCCATATCCAGGAATTAAATGGCACTACCTCAATAATATCGCGACATGATGATAAAGGACGGCGGTACAGAGCTGACGTCGTTATTGAAAAAAGAAGCGGTAAGGTTCAAACATTTAAACTTTTGAAAAGACGCGCCTTTTACAGTAACAGGTACAGGTTGGCAGGCGACGAATAATTCTCTTATTTTAATTTATTTTTGAAATTAGAGAATTAGGGGGTAACTGTTGGGGATAAAATTAATCCCGAAGACACGTGGATCCTGATCTTGAAACATATCGGTGTTATGTCTTGGAGATTTGTTAAGAACAGTAGAAAAGATTGTTTAGGTATAATGACGCCTCGGTCTTATAGAACCCAGTTACGGCAAGAAATATACCGAGACCTCCAAGTACAATTGGAGCGAACATGTCTCGGATATTTATGCCTCGGAGATTTGACAGAAACTACAAGATCATACACGAAATTTGAATTACAACCCGATATAGAAGATTGCCTCGGAGTGATAACACCTCGGATAATATCATCTTGGTATAATAACATCTCGGATCTTCCACAACCCTGTTATGGTGCGGCAATACTTCGAGATCTCCCAGTCTTTTCGAAACGAACATGTCTCGGATATTATCACCTCGGGGGTTGCTTGAAGTGCGCTGCAGTTGTCTTAGAATGTGATAAGGCCAATATCCCAGAAAATCAGGGATAGGCCTCTATTCCATAATTAGTGGGATAAAGCAGATAATGACATGGAATTAAGACTAAAAAGGTACGAATGCAATTCAATTTGAACTCTGCAGCCTCATTCGAATTCCCTGAAGATAAGGTCAGGGTTCAACCAGACTGGGACTCAAACTCCTAATCCAACTGGGCTTCAAGGATTCTAATAAGACTACAACTACCGGCCTATAAATAAGACCATCGCACCAGGTATGAAACACATGCATTCTCTGTGCTTTTGAGATTACAGATATTCTACAGAAAATCGATTTAGATCTAACTTAGGCATCGGAGTGGGCGTAGTCAGCACCCCCGACTAGTTGTTTGTTGTTTTACAGGAATCAAGATTTGCAGGAAGCAGCGAATCAATTGGAGACACGTCATCATACCGAAAACTGTACCAACAAATACAAAAGGAACCCCAACCATTTCTGCGTTCCTCTTTTTTTTTTTTTTTTTTTTTTTCCCTGTGTAGAGGGCTTCTTTCAATGGCAAATGCTGGCCTGACACAAACGGTTCACAATTCTTCATTACAACTGTGACAACTAGCTGGTGATTAGATGTGCACCCAGAATTGATCGGAGAAAGAAAACAAATATATATATATATATATATATATATATATATATATATATATATATATATATATATATATATATATATATATATATATATTCTGATAGATATTTTCTGTGGGGAGTAAAAGGCTTTTTGGATTCATATTAGTGTAGGGGAAATGGATCAGACCAGCAGCATGCATGATTAACTTGCACCTCCCCTCTCAGCACGTTTGCGCGCGCGATGTTTCTAAATATCTCAACCCCCTTTTTTTTGTGTGAACGCCCAACCTCTCATGGCCTTTCGGAACAATCTTTTGGAAGTAAATTCCGGATATGCGACCCCGTGTCCCGCCTGTTAGAACCGCGTATCAAGCAATTCACGAGAACTTTTAGTGCGGAATTAAATTCAAGATGTCCGAGTCAAAGACTCATCCCAAGTCCATCCTAGCTTTGACCCTTAAAAGAAAGAAATATTATTTTATATTCTCTATTTTTCCGTGTATACTTAACTGTCATGACATGTTTATTTAATTTATGTTTAGATCAATCTTAACTAAAAAAATAATAATGATGAATTGAACACATCAACTGAAAATCCAAAATATCCTTTCTCTCCGTCGTTTTATCCTTTAAAGTCGAAATTGAATTCTTTTCAAATTTCAATTGGCAATAATTTATTTTTACCATAATTGGGTCTTAACAACCGATATTGACTAATTTTTACTATAGTTACAGGGTCAAACGTCATTTTTACTTTTATGAAAGACCCTTAATTGTACTTCTATTATTTAGGGTCTTATTCAACTATAGGCCTTAGTCACCACGTTTATTAACGTGTTTTGAAAAACTACTTTTTTATTTTTTGTTTGAAAAAAATGTTCCCATATTGCATAAGACTTGAAAAAGTGTTCTTAACGTCATGTTGATGTATGAAGTTTTTAATTAGAAAAATACGAGAACTTCTTCTAGTATTTTTTTTAGAGTCCTTCTATACTGATATGATACGTTTTTTCATTCCTTTTTCTTTTTCTTTTTCTTTTTTTTTTTTTTTTTTTTTTTTTGTGTTTTTTTTTTTCGTGTGTGGGGTCTTATCCCTATATATATATATTTGGAAACATCAAATATTCACCCTGGTGAGCCGCTACTAATATGGTACAGAAACTATCAATAGGGATAGAGAGACCTATATTTAAAGGTCTTATCCCTCTAATCTTGATAATGATTCATTTTATGATAAGAATAAAAGTTTGTACATCTAACAAACTACGATACATTGTTAATGTCTTTTCCCCTGTAGACTTTTTGCTATAAATACGCATGCATTGCATGACATTCCAAGCAAGACGGGAGAAATAAGAGAGAGAGAGTAGAGAGGTTGTGTCATTTTCTATAGAGATATCTTCTCATGGAGCTCCAAGTCTTATCATTCCCAATCCTTCTCTCCTTCTTGCTGTTTATGTTAATGGTACTGAAAAAATTAGGGAAGAGATTCAAAACCCACCGCACTTTAAGTCTACCTCCAGGGCCATGGCAGCTACCCATCTTTGGAAACATGCACAACTTTTCTGCAGGGTGTCCACCTCATCGTGCCTTGGGAGAGCTGTCCAAGAAACATGGACCGTTGATGCTGCTTCGCCTTGGAGAAGTTTCCACTCTTGTGGTTTCTTCTGCTGAGTACGCGAAAGAGGTGATGAAAACCCATGACGCAAACTTCGCGTCAAGACCCAGTGTTCTTTCCTCAAAGATCTTGTCGTATGATTGTACAAGCATTGGGTTTGCACCCGTGGGCAATTACTGGAGAAAGCTACGAAAAATTTGTGCTCTAGAGCTTTTGAGCCAAAAACGTGTTGAATCTTACCGAGCACTTCGAGAAGAAGAGCTATCAAATTTCGTCAAATGGATTGCTTCACAAGCTGGATCTCCTGTCAATCTTTCCAGCAAAGTGTTTTCAACAGTGTATGGGATTACTTCAAGGGCGGCCTTTGGTAAGAAATGCCAAGACCAAGAACTATTCATACAAATTGTGAAGGATGTTATCGCGTTCGCATCAGGTTTCAATATGGCAGATTTCTTTCCTTCTATTAAACTGCTTCATGTGATCAGTGGGGTGAGGCCTACACTTGAGAAAATGCACAAGGAAACTGATAGGATTATGGAAAAAATCATCAGCGAGCATAAGGCAAAAGCTTCAGGAGGAGAGGCTGCAACAGAAGAAGATTTGGTAGATGTTCTCCTAAAATTTCACGAGGACGCGATCGGTACTGACAGTGAGTTTTCCTTAACTAACGACAACATCAAGGCTGTAATCCTGGTAATTATATTCACCTTCTTCGATCTGATAGATATCATGCTTTGGTTATAACTGCTTAATTAACTCAAACTTGTTTCCATCTCAGGACATTTTTTCTGCTGGGAGTGAGACATCATCCATAACCATAATCTGGGCAATGTCAGAAATGATGAGAAATCCAGAAGTGATGAAGAAGGCACAAGCTGAGGTGAGGGAAGTGTTTGATAGAAAAGGGAGGGTTGACGAAACAGCCATTAATGAAATGAAATATTTGAAGTTACTTGTGAAGGAGACTCTGCGAGCACGCCCTCCGGCTGCTACTTTACTTCCTAGAGAATCTAGAGAGAGGTGTGAAATTGATGGGTATGAAATTCCTGCAAAAGCTAAAGTCATTGTTAATGCATGGGCGATTTCAAGAGATCCAAAATATTGGACTGAACCAGAGAGATTTATGCCAGAGAGATTCCTTGAGAGCTCTCTTGACTATCAGGGGACTAGTTTCAATTATCTCCCATTTGGAGCTGGAAGGAGGATATGCCCAGGCATAACATTTGGCCTTTTCATTGTTGAGTACACAATTGCTCTGCTTTTGTACCATTTTGATTGGACTCTTCCCGATGGAATGAAGCCTCAAGATCTGGACATGACTGAGACTGTCGGCGCTACAGTTGGAAAAAAGGAAGATCTGTTCTTGATTCCAACACTTCATGATAATCCCTTGCCGGTTGAATAAGCTCCAGCATGAGTCTTCTGATAGATATAGTTTATATAGATTAACTAGTTGGAATAAGATCTCAACTTTGTATCTGTATTGGGTTAAGAACTATATATCTAACGCCGTGACGGCCATGTTACATCTTTCCCATTACTATAATTATGTAACGCCATGGCCATGTTATATCTAACGCCATGTATTGGGTTAAGAACTATATATCTAACTATATATCTACTGCTACACTGACACCCTCGTTTTGCCCCATTTATTTACACCAATGTGGAATTATCACGTCAGATTTACCCAAAAAAATTGCTTTAAGAAATGGACACATTCTTTCAGCAAAAATGGGTGTCTGTCATCCTTCTCGGGCCAGATGTGACGCCTCCGCAAAATCACGACTCAGCTTTGCATAATGCATATCTTTTCAAATCTCTCCAAATAAAAATTTTTGCAGCTCTATTTTCTCCATCTCTCAAGTCAAAACCAGACCAACCTTTGCAATTCTTTTTCGAAGCCCCCAGATAAAATAAAATAAAATAAAATTTTGCAGCATCTCTCAAGCTCTGCTTTTTTTTTCTTTTTTTTTCGTGCTTTGGTTGAACATTAAAAAAATAGGGACTTTTTCAAAACTCATCATATCTTTTTAGAAGCCCCCAGATCAAAAACATTAGCTTCATCTCTCAAAGTTCTGTTTTTGGGTTTTTTTTTTTTTTTTTTGGTACTTTGGTTGAACATTAAAAACAAGGCATTTTCAGATATATAACTCAGAAAAGAAAGGCATGTCTTTGCAGTCATGTAGATTTGGAACAAAAAGAAGAAAGATGGTAGAGAGAAAGTTTGAGAAGATTAGCATTTTTTTTTTTTAAAAAAAAAAAAAAACCTTTGAAAAGAAAGCCATGTCTTTTCCCTTCATCACGTCACTTCCATAACCACTTCCATAACTTAGGGGGCAAAAATAATTTTTTCCTTTGCGAAAATCTAATAGAAAATGTCATGTCACTATGCCACATCATGCGTAAATAAATGGAAGGAAACTAGGTTTTCTTAATGGTCTATTTGCCAACAGAATTGAATAAAGATTATTCTTTATTCTTTTTTATTTTTTTCAAAAATAACTTCTTTAAATTTTATTTTACAAAGTCAAACTTTAAAATTCGCGCAATATATTAGAATTCAATTCTATGACGTAAAAAATGATATATATTAAATATATGACATGTTAACAAAAAAAAAAAAATTATTTCAAAATGTTTTTTCTTGACTTTTTAAAAGACGCTTCTTTTTTACTAAATCGAAAGACAATTTTTTGCTTAAAACTTTTATACGAAATAAAGTGTAAGAAAAACCCTTTTGGAATGATTTTTTTTTTTTGTTTCATTGTTAACATGTCATATATTTAATATGTAACATTTTTCACGTCATTTTGATGTAAAAAATGGCTTGATTTCAAAGAAATTTAAGAATCTCAATTTTTTTTGAAATTGTAGGTTATCCTCATCCAGTGGAGAGTGGGTTTAAGCCTAATATTTTTCATTTTCTTTTTGTGACAATTGTTCACCAATTCAGTACAAGAAGAATATCTAACGGTAAGAAAAGTCATGCTAGAAACGTGACAGCCTACCTCATAAGGTTGTTCATAAAATAAAGTTATGTCTGTATTACATTACTCTACATTAACTCTACATCAATATACATTGGGTATGAGACCCATACATATGGGACCCATATATATGAGTTTCACACCCTATGTGTCTTGATATAGAGTTGATGTAAGGTAATGTGATGTAGAAAAATTATTTCCTTAAAAGATCGAGTAGCGTTATATAGTAAACTCTCGTCTTATTATCATCTTATTATATTATGTGGCATTGCCAATTCATCTTTATTAAAAAAGAGATAAAAAAAAAATTAATAATATTATGTCAGTATAGTAAGATGCTAGTAGGACAAGAGTCTATTAGATAACATTATTCTATGATCAAAATGAGGTAAATTCCGTAGACCAAAAAAACATGTCCCAAAGTTTAAGTCCTGTTTCATGTGTTTGAACATCTTGTACACGCTTTTATAAAGCTTATGGATCATGAATTAGTCTCAAATGTATATAAATTCTAACTATAATGATGCCTTTTCTGAACCTACACGTTCAACTAATGGACTGCTAATGACTCATTTTCTAAGTGAAAAAGTGATATATATATATATATATATATATATATATATATATATATATATATATATATATATATATATATATATATATATATATATATATATAGAACATGACATTCTATAGACCCAGAGAAACGTCAAAGCAAAATTCCTTGTCGACCAACCTTGTGCGTTGAATCTTCGACCGACATGACAAAATGTTGAGACTATACATGTTTAACGATAAATGCTAATGGTGCGTTTGGGTATTGAATTTTTAGAATTAAAATTGAATTTTAATTCTATTTACAAATATCGAGGTAAAAAATTGTGTTTGGGTGTTGAATTTTGAGAATGAAAAATATTATATTTTAATAGTAAGAAATGATTGGAAGTTTAAAAAGTTGTGTATAATGATTGATATTTTGAAAAGTTGTGTGAAATAATAATTTAAATAATAATAATTTATTATATATTGATTATTTAATTAAAATAAATAAATAATATTTTTTAAAAAAAATAATTGAAATCAAAATTAAAAATTAAAAAAAAAAAAAAAAAAAAATGAAGGAAGGAGTGGCTGCCGGTTGGTAGCCACCCTTTTGGGGGTGGCCCGGCCACCCCCATGGAGGTCGGGGTGGCCGCGCGGCCACCCCCAAGGGTCGGGGGTGGCCCAGTACTCGGGGGAGGCCGCGCGGCCTCCCCCAAGGGGGGTGGCTGCCCTCTGTTTTTTTTTAATTTTTTTTTTTTTTAAATTTAAATTATTAATATTTTATTATTTAAATGTGGGACCCACGCGTTTTTTTAGTCAACTTTTCCTGCGCGTGGGTCCCACCATTAATCTGAAAAACAGCATTGAATTTTCTCAAAACTCGGGTCAAAACTCGGGTCAAAGTTCGGGTTTTATGCGGGTGGGTGGGTTTTAGAAAAAACCCGAGTGGAATAATTATTCCACTCGGTTGCCAAACAGTTCATAAGGGTCCGTCCGTACAAAGAAAATTACGAAGAGAAAAAGTTTGCATACGGACGTGACAAGTGATGTCGCGCTGCCACGTCGGGATTGGATCTTGTTCATTCATCATAAATGTGATGTGATTTTTAAGGCCTGCACCCACTCTATTGTGATTTGATGTTATGTTATTATGCGTGTTTGACAAACTCCAGAACAAAACAGCATAATGATGTTACTGTTCACCTTCTTTTTTGTTCACTTTTTTATATTTTTTATCACTAATCAACATAAAAAACATTCTCACTTTTTATATCACATCAATATTTTTTTATTATTATTCAAATAAAAAAATTTACTACAATACAAATTTTTTTTCACTTTTTTATACAAATTCTTTTTATTTTATATCACATCATTACTTTTTACTAACTCTAAAACTAATAACCCACTATTCTGTTATGTATATATTTTTGTCAAATAAGCTCATTGTTATGTAGTGTGAGTGTTTTAATCATTCTTCTTTTTCGTTATTTCCACGCGGTCGACGTCGTAGAGGATGGGTAAAGAATTCCGGATGCATCCAGAATTCAACGCAAAAAATAAAATAAAATAATAATAAATAAATAAATTGAATTCTCGCCAGGAAATAATTGAACTCAAGACTTTCCATTTTTTTTTTTTCTTCCTATTTTTCCTATTTCACGGTCTCGATTCCATTCCATGTGCATCATCCTGTCGTAAGACTTCGAACTCTCTGATCGAGTCTTCGAGTCTCCTGATCTTATTTTCAAGGAATTTTTGAAAAAAAAAAAAAAGTGTAAAGAATAAAAAAAAAAATCTTTAAAAAAGAATAATAAAATTAATGAAAAATTACTAGAGCATTTTCTGGTATTCTCCTGATATTCTATGTCATTTAGGATAGCATTAAAAAATTACACCTATGCCATTTCAGAAGAACGCCAAAGAAACTTCAGAAAATACTCTAACATTTCTCAAAATTAATAATTAAAAGGTTGAGTCCGATACTGGTGTTTAAAAAAGTAAAAAGTGAAAATAAAAAAATACGAATTTTTTTAACTAAAATAGAGAATAAATGTTAAGTCAGTAAAATAAAAAAAATGTAATTTTTTTTAAGAGAAATGTTAGAGTATTTACCGTGGTCTTTCTGTACTAATTTGACATCTCTTTTTTAATAATAATAAAAAAAAATATTAAAAAAAAAAAAAAAAAAAACTACAGTTGGTAATTGATTGTCTATCTATCCCTTTTTTGTTTTGTTCCAAATCAGCACAAAAAAATTCAAAAAAAATCACAATAAAGATTTCCCTGGAAAATCTTTCACCTAATACTACGTCTCCTCGGGACAGACTTGCGCGTCAATTTGAATTGCAACGAATAAATTAAACCCCTTCTTCCACAATTTCAAACACCACCAGAAATTTCTTGAGCAAAGTAGGCGCTTCCTTTAGAGACCAGACTCTTCTGTAATTATTCAACAAAAGTTTTGCCAAAAAAAAAAAATTAAAAACAAAAATCAAAGCTCTCCGCGATTTTTTGAGCCTGAGAGGTTGACATTTGATGAGGAGAGAATATGGAAAGTCTTAAGAGTCGGGATGAAGAAATTGTCACCAAAACCTTGACTTTGTCATGGCCATGAAAGCCCCCTTTGTGACGCTTAAAAAAGCTTGAAATTACCCAACGAAAAAAATTAATAAAAAGAGAGACTTTTCTTTTCCTTTACAAGAGGGTTATTGGGCGAGGTCATAGCTACTTTGCCAATTCCGAAAGATTATATTACTAACCCTATTGTTGTTGAAGCCGTTGCAATTTAGCAAGCCGCTTTGTTCTGTAAGAAGCTGAGGCATTAACGGGTGGAGTTGAAAGGAGATGTTCTCCAGAATCCAGATGGTGCAAGCCATACGGAAGGAAGGTTGTAATTAAAATAAATATGACCTTATAATTGGCTTATATAAATATCATGCAACTTAGAGAGAAATCTTTATTATAGAATTATGAAGTCTAGGATGAACTTTTATATAAAATGTCACATGCGAGAGGAATGATTGATATTGTAGCTACTAACCCTATAACATCACTCCAGTTTCATGTTGGAAAGATGATTAGCTGACATAAAATGAGTAAATTATAAAGGAGTTCATGGTTGTTAAGTCTCACGTTGGTTCCTTCCTAAGTGAGACTGAGCCTTATAAGCAATTCTATAGAGTTTCAATTGCAACTTAACTAGTCATTTTGGAATGATAGTGCAAATGTGACTATCACTTTCTCTATGCCATTACAAATTGTATCAGAACAACCTAGTAATGTCATTTAGTGTGTAGTCTTGACGAGGATGACTTAAAATGGGATATTGTAACACCTCACATAGGGTGGGTGGAGAGTTATAATTGTAACTTGACTAGTCTTTTTAGAATGATAGCGTAAATATGATTAACCATTTCTCTAAGTCATTACAAACTATACTTTGCATGAAATACTTAATAGCTATGTTCCCCCCCCCCCCCCCCCCCCCCCCCCAACAAAAAAAAAATTGTTAATTAATTTGATAGAATTTAATAACTGCCATAACATATTAGTCACAAATGATCGATGTGACAACATCCTTTTGATGCTAATGAGTCATAATCGTAAAAATGATTAACCATTTCTCTAAGTCATTACAAACTACCAAAAAAAAATTCTTAAATAATTTGATAGAATTTAATAACTGCCATAACATATTAGTCAGAGAGAGAAAGTCCCGAGAGTTCTAGAGAGGGGAAAAGTCGGAGTTTTAGTTTCGCCGGGGGGGTAGGCCTCACGCCTTCCCCTCCGGGCGCTGTTTCTTTGTTTTTTGCCCCTTAGCCTTGTGTGCTAAGGTTTTGTTCCCCCTAGCTTGGTTTCAGTGGTGGTTGTCTTCTCCAAGCCTTTTAGGGCTGTTGGAGTTTTTGGGTCCTCCCAGTGCTTTGTACCGGTGGTGGTTTGTTTTCTGTTTGTTTTCTTGGGCAAGCAGAGGTTTTCAGATTCTGGTTTGTGGTAAAAGGCGGGTGTTGGAGGATTTCTAGTTGAGATGTTGTTCAAAGCTAGATCTTGTAACCTTGGCTGGTTTTCCTTCAACAAGAACCCTCATGTTGCGGTCGTCGGCCTTCTCCGATCACGATGGATGCATGTTGAGTCCGTGTGGTGCTTTCCTGTTTGGCACATAACCAGCACGCGCCGAGGGTTTCTCTTTTATCTCTCGCGCTTGTGAGCCACAGCTAGCTTTTCCAACTTCGGAAGGTGCCGATCTGGTATTTGGAAGGTCGTATGTCATTTAGGGGGCTCCCGGAGAAGGCGCGTGCTCTACACGCGCCGATTCCGGCGGCTTTTTCCCAAAGCCTGTTTTCTGGGTCTCTGTTTGTGTTGTTTGTATATTCTTTCTTGTTTCACATTCTACCGTAATGGTAGCTGCTTTAAGCTAGGTTTTCTAGCTTTGTGGGTAAAGAATCTTTTTCTCTAATCACTACGATAGCCTTCGGGCTTTGTTGGATCTTCGCCAATGGGCGCTTGCAGATTATGTAATGGTGCTTTGTTTCTCTTTACTTGGTTTACTGGTTGTATTCTCCTTTGGGGTGATTTCTCAGTAATGAAGGAGGCACTATTGTTAAAAAAAAAAAAAGAACATATTAGTCACAAATGATCGATGTGACAACATCCTTTTGATGCTAATGAGTCATAATTGTCTATCTTCTTTTTCTTTCTTTATATATGCTTATTTTAGTATAATGATTAGGTATGAATCAAGCTTCATTGAGAAGATTGTTAGACAAGTTTCGTGTGAAGTTGAACGCATTGGCTTGAATGTTGCCAAACACCCAATAGGAATAAGTTATCGTGTTAGTCGAGTTAAAGATTTGTTATATCTTAGAACAAGTGATGTTGGCATTGTAAGCACTTACGGGATGGGTGGAATAGGTAAAACAACACTAGCAAAAGCTGTATATAACCAAAATGTTATGGATTTGAAGGAAGTAGTTGCTTGTTAAACATTAAAGAAATTTCAGAATAATCTAATGGTTTAGTTCTTTTGCAAGAACAACTTCTTTATGATATATTAAAATTGAAGAATTTGAAGATTGACAATGTTGATCAATGAATCAATTTGATTGAGAATAGAATTCATGGAAAAAGAGATCTTATTGTTCTTGATGATGTAGATGAGTTGGAACAATTACACGCATTAGTCACTTCACTTTTCACTTTTTTTCTCTCCTCATTTGTTAGGAGTGGTTACTTAAAACCAATCAAAAATTAGTATTTAGTTAAAACAGAGAAATATTTGAAAATTTTGATGTATGAAATTTGTTAAAAGTAGTAGTTAAAACAACAAAAGTTAATTTTTAGCTAAAATTTAGTTAAAGTTTAGAGAGCTTGTTGGGAATGATCTAAGGTTAGAGGGGGGGGGAGGGTAATGTCTTGTATAGAAAAGCAGTGTGAGTTTTTTTTTTTTTTTTTTTTTTGTCTTTTTTTTTTTTTTTACACTGACGTGACAGTGCTGCATCTTGCCACGTCACTATGTAGAATTCTCTTTATAATTTTGTTTGTACTCCTAGCATTTCTCATGTTTAAAAACATCTTGTGTCTAAACGAAGCACAGTAAATAGGAGCTATTCTCACAATGGGAAGTCATAACATTTTGCTTTCCCCATAATCATTATGTATGATCTTTTTGTCCCAGATTTGAATTTCCAACAATTTGTTATCCAAATTGTTAAGCAGCATATATTACTATATGAGATAATTCATATGTGATTTATCTGTTCAAATAAAATTTTAGGCTGAACGATCACCTAATTGAATTTGAGAATTCATATGAGACTTACTTACCTAAGCAAGTGGGCAAGCAGTCTAAAATCTTTTTGGACATGTGAGTATATGGGTTCTCTCACAATTTAGACAAATTGACAGCAATTTTAGCCGTCGGAAATCTCAGTCCCTTTGTCCCACCCCACGAGATAAAACAATTTTCCCCGCCACCCAAATATTTAGTAGGGTTTTGTCAAATTAGTGTTTATTTTCAGTACAAAAAAAAAAAAAAAAAAAAAAATCATGGGTAAGTAAGAGAATTAAAAGACCATGATTATTTTGGTCTACTACGTACGTACAGTAGTCAATTATCTTTAGATTATAAATTTCTTCCATGAATGTGAGTAATAAGTTAATAATTTTTTTATTATAATTAAAGCATTAATTATGGATTACGATTATCTACATTTCAATTACAATTAATACTTTAAATTATTGTCAGGATATAAAGTTGATGCATCTAGCGATATATATGAAATTAGTGTTAACTACTTTCTTACAATTCTACATACCATGCGGATCACCTTGCTCCTCGAGAGGCAACCGGTCACTGCCCTAGTGGATTCCGGCAGCACGCACAATTTCATGCATCCAGAGGTAGTCCCGCAGCTGAGATGTGAAGCGAAGAGGGAGAGAGAAGAGTGGAGGTCCGAATTGCGGATGGAGGAAAGCTAAAGTGTATTGGGCTTTATCTTGGGCTCACTATGAAGTTGCAGGGCTTTGAATCCAAAGCTGATTTCTACATATTACCCTTGGGTTGCTGTGAGATAGTAGCCTCTTCAGATGGTCCAGGCCCATCTGATTGAAGTCATATGGCATAAGGAAGAGCAGATGGTGGGGGCCATGTGATGGAACAAATGTCGGGAAAAGAAGGCCCACGGGGCAGTCTGCTTGTCAAACCACAGTGGGCCAGCAGTGTAGACTTCTTCGAACCAGGCCTGCAGGCTTTAGACAATCAGCATTCGGCCCAATTCGTACATAATTTTTATTTTTTTTAAAAAAAACAACAAAACTCTCATTGGGACGATCTCAGAATCAGGTAAAGTATTTGAGCCATATGGAAATGATATAAACACATTTTTTATATATCTCATTTTTAAATTTTTCATTAAATTTATGAAATTTATAATGAATCTCACAAATTTAATGATAAATTTAAACTTAACTGTATAAAAATATGTATAAAATGTATATGTATCATTTTTCTACCATAATATCTCACGTAAGAGCGAGGGTTAATCCATCCAAAATTCAAAGATGCTTGATTGGCCAACTCCGAATACAACCAAGCGGATTCTTTGGTTTCATCAGCTATTACCAAAAAATAGTTGTTTATTTAAAAATGTGAAGAAAAACCTAATCAAAACAACTTTTTAATAGAGTATCTCTTTCTTCGTATTAACAAATGACTTTTTTTTATCATAAAAAACTTACCTTTATATCACAATCATATATATATTTTATTTTTAAAAAAAGAGCATCTACATGTCTTCTTCTCCCATTCCCTTCTCTACCATTTCCAATTTCTCTCTCATTCATACTTTTTCTAATGTTTAATAAATCGCATAAGAGCATTGACAATGGTCTTTTTATCTATCTATATTTTTTTTTTAAATAAAATTAATTTTAAAAGTTTACTTTATGAGTTTTAACTAGTCACTTTTTTAAATTATCAAACAACAAATTTATTTAAATATTTTTCTATTTTAAATAAATATTATTTTTTAATTATTTACAATAACTCCCAAGTCTACCATGAATACAAATGTCTTTAAATAAATATTATTTTTCTCTTATTAAAAAAATTATAATATTATATTTTTGACTCTTAAAATCTAGAGAAAAAATTTGACAAATATTCAGTTTAACCTTTGTTAAAAAGTGTTATACGAGCCTATTTGTGATTTTTATTTAAAAAAATAAATATAAAAATGCTATATGGAGTGCTCAACGAGAATGGCAAAGCAGTTTCCACGCAGTCACTCTTCAGTCATCAGTGATCACCTCCGACCAAGCTCTAGAGGAATTTTTTTTTTTTTTTTTTTTTTTTTTTTTTTTTTAATTTTTATGCTCCGTTTGTTTCGACGTAAAATGGTTTCCGTCGTAAAATATTTTCGACGAAATCAATTTCAAAAGAAATTATTTTCTCGAAAATATTTTTCGGCGTTTGGTTCGCACGAAAAAATTACGAAAAGTGAAAATGCAACTGTCGCCGGAATCCGGCAACGACCGGTCGCCGTCGCCGGAATCCGGCGAACATGTTTGGCCGGATCCGGCCAAAATTGCCGGATTCCGGCAGGACACCTCCTGGCCCGGTCAGATCCGGCCTGATCCGGTCATTTTGGCCGGATCTCGGCGGATCAGTGGCCGGATCCGGTCGGATCCCGCCGGATTCCGGCCATTTGGGCCAGATCCGGCCGGATCAGTAGCCGGATCCGGTCAGATCCCGCCGGATTCCGGCCATTTGGGCCGGATCCGGCGGGGTCAGTAGCCGGATCCGGTCAGATCCCGCCGGATTCCGGCCGGATCCGGTGGGGTCAGTGGCCGGATCCCGGCCATTTCGGCCAGATCGGGCCGGATCAGTGGCCGGATCCGGTCAGATCAGGCCGGGTTCCGGCAGGTTCTCTGTCCATGGCCGGATTCCGGCGGCCGGCGGTGTTCCGGCAACCGAATTCCGGCGGCCGGTGGTGTTCCGACAACCGGATTCCGGCGGTTGGCGGTGTTCCGGCAGCCGGCAGGATTCCGGCGGTCGGATTCCGACGCCGGAATTATTCCAGTGACTTGATGATGCCGGATTCCGGTGCTGCCTATTTTCGAACGACCGACTATTGTAGGATTTGGACAGTCAGATATCAAACGTGTAAGGACAAAGAATATAATTTTGGAAAACGATTTACGGTTTTAAAAACCGTAAATCGTTTTCCAAAAATTAAAGAAGGTTTTACGGTCAAACCGAAAATGATTTTCGTTGACCATTATTTTCGCCCCTACCAAACACTGTAAAATACCGAAATCATTTTCTGGAAATCATTTTACGCCGAAACAAACGGAGAATTAATTTATCTTAAAAATAGAAAAAGAAGATTAAAACAAAAGAGAAAGCTCCGAGAAATTTCGCGGAGAACTTTTAGTCAAAAAGAAGAATGGATGGAGTTTTCTTCATCTTAAGCAGATCCTCTCTCTCTTAACCCAGAATTCTATCTTCTCTTTTTGATTACCCGGAAAACCTAATCCAAGCCTCGGCCATCAAACCCATTTTCGTTGACATCTCAAACACCCATGGATCGCAACGAGGGCCAAACCAGCAGTGCGAGTCCAAACAAAAACGGTATTGTTTTCACCGCACTCTCGTATCAAATAGAAATGGTTTGGTGTATGCATATATGTATTTGTGTGTTGTTGGTTTGATTAGCGCATGTGAGCGGGTGTGATCGCAATTTGTTTGAGTAATTTATATGGCATGGTGGTGTGATGGCGCAATCGCTTATCAGCCTAAGCTAGCTGTTGGCTTTCCCAGTGAAAGATGTAGATACTCTCACAAAATTTATCAGAGAACTCCAGTGAAAGCCAAATATACTGGAGTCTGCTTCATCTTCAAATTCTCAGGGAGAGAGAGAGAGAGAAACAGAGAGACCCATTTGAGAGACTGATTCAAAACTTTCATTTCACTTTCACTTCCGTAAATATAATTTGCAGTTGTTTAATAAGTCTTTCTCAGTTTTCAATTTTATAAGTTTTTCGCTCCTTATACAGGCTCTACCCCTCCTGTTAACTCACAGGATATCTCTCCTTTTTCGGTACAACCAAACTCGACAACCGCAAGTAATTACGACGTCTTTCTCAGTTTCAGAGGTGAAGACACTCGCAAGAATTTCACCGATCACCTCTATTCTGCCTTGATGCGAGTCGGAATTCGTACCTTTCGAGATGACGAGGAGCTTCAAAGAGGAAAGACCATCTTTACTGAATTACGCAATGTGATTCGTGGAACGAAGATTTCCATTGTGGTTTTTTCCAAAGGCTACGCTTCTTCCACATGGTGTCTTGATGAACTAGTGGAGATTGTGCACGGTAGGAACACCATAGGCCACACTCTTTTTCCTATATTTTATCACGTGGATCCTTCGGATGTTCGAAAACAGACTCGAACTTTTGCAGAAGCCTTTGTTAGGCATGAAGAGCGGTTTCAAACCGATATGGAGAGGGTGCAGAGGTGGAGAGTATCTCTTACTGAAGCTGCGAATTGTTCCGGCTGGAATCTCTCGAGTCTTGCAAATGGGTATTATGCCGTAGTCTCTTGTGCTTTTTCATGCTTTTTCATGCTCTTTTTTTTTTTTTTTTTTTTGGGTATGTATATGTGCTTTTTCATGCTTTTTTTTTTGGGTATGTATATGTGCTTTTATTTTATTTTCAACTTCATGTGAAAATTGATACAATTAATGTTTAAGGTAAAAAATGGATTGGCAAAAATTAGTTTTTAGGTTGAATTAGTTGATGGTTTTCAGTTCCAAGCCCCCTCTACTAGTATATAAATATCATGCTACTTAGAGAAAAATCTTGATTCTAGAATTATGAAGTCTGGATATAAAATGTCACACACATGAGAGGAATGATATTGTAACCATGTAACACTCCACTTCCATATTGGGAAGATGATTAGCTCAAAGAAAGTGGGTGGATTATTAAGGACTTCAGAGTTACTAAGCCCTATATTGGTTCTTTACCATGTGAGATTGGACTTTATAAGCAATTTTAGGGAGTTTCAATTGCAACTTAACTAGTCATTTTGGAGTGTTAGCATAGATGTAGCTAGTGCTCTACATCAGGAATTTAACTTTTAAGGGGAGAGATTGAAACACTCCGGTCCCACATTGAAAAGATGATTAAGGCCACAAAACATTCTTAATAAATTTGATAGAAATTAATTGGTTGCCTTGACATATTAGTCTCAAATGATTGAGATGACATCCTTTTATGCTGATAATTCATAATTTCTTTCTTCTTCTTTTCTTTGATATGATGATTAGGTATGAATCAAGCTTCATTGACAAGATTGTTGCACAAGTTTCTTGTGAAGTGGAACCAGTTGGCTTGAAAGTTGCCAGACACTTGGTAGGAATAAATAATCGTGTTGATCAAGTTAAAGATTTGTTAAATCTTGGAATAAATGACGTTCGTATTGTAGGCATTTACGGTATGGGTGGAATAGGTAAAACAACACTAGCAAAAGCTGTGCATAACCAAATATGTTGTGAATTTGTTGGAAGTAGTTGTCTTTTAGACATTAAAGAAATGTCAGAACGACCTAATGGATTAGTTTGTTTACAAGAACAACTTCTTTCTGATATATTAAAAACAAAGAATTTGAAGATTGACAATGTTGATCGAGGAATCAATTTGATTGAGAAAAGAATTCATGGAAAAAGAGTTCTTGTTGTTCTTGATAATGTGGATAACTTGAAACAATTCTACACATTAGTCGGAAACTTAGAATTGTTTGGTCCGAGAAGTAGAGTCATTGTAACAACTAGAGATGAACATGTGCTAATTAAACTTGGAGTACATGGAAAATATAAAGTTGAAGAATTGGGAGAGGAGGAGTCTCTTCAACTTTTCAGTTTGAATGCCTTCAGCATGCTTTATCCAAAAGAATATTACTGGGAACTTTCAATTTGTGTAGTGAATTATTGCAGAGGTCTTCCATTAGCTCTTGAAGTTTTGGGTTCTTTTTTATTAGGAAGAAGCGTTGCTGAATGGATAAGCGAATTGGAAAAATTACAAAAATTTCCTCACCCCGAGATTCAAGAAATACTTAAAATAAGCTTTGATTCACTAGATGGTGATGCAAAGGACATATTCCTTGATGTTGCATGTTCCTTTGTCGATATGGATAAAGAATATGTTATCAAAATACTTGATGGCTGTGGTTTCTATCCAATTATTGGTATCAGTATTCTCATTCAGAGATCCCTTGTGACAATTGATCACGAAAATAAGTTGAGGATGCATGATCTTATTCGAGATATGGGAAGGGAGATTGTTCGAGAAAAGTCACCCAATTTTCCAGGAAAACGTAGTAGGTTGTGGTTTCATGAGGATGTCTTAAATGTGTTACAGAGACATACGGTAAGTGGCATATGCATTTATATGTATAAGCAAATGCACATACACAGTCACATAATATATGTCATATGTAGGTGTATATGAGCATTCTGCATTTTTTTCCAATCGTGCATCATAGTTGAATAACATATCAATATAACTCATAATTGAATGATTTTCAATCCAAATATTCTCTAAACCAAGTCGACATTTGATCCTTAACAATATTTAAACGGTATGGAATCATGTTTTAAGCAATTCTTATAATGTCTAAATCAATGTAGGTATTTTTTTATTTTATTTATTTTTTATAAATAAAATAAAATTATGATGAGGATATATAGGCCTACTCTAGTTCAAGTTGTTCTAGCTTTACACAAGACGAGAATGTGCATTGCTAATCCAATTGTTTATTTTGCTAGGGATCAGAAACGGTGGAGGCTCTCATCTTAAATCTATCTGAACTTGAAGATATAAATTTGAAAACTAAAGCATTTACAAAAATGAAGAATTTGAGATTGCTCCAAATGAATGTTGTACATCTCACGGGATCCTTTGAACATCTCTCTAAAGAGCTAAGATGGCTAGCTTGGCATAATTGTCCTCTGGAATTTCTACCACAGAATTTTCATCTAGAGAAACTTGTTATTCTTGACATGCAGCATAGTAATGTCAAACAAATTTGGAAGAACAAAGTATAATAAATCTTATAAATCTCTCTCAATTAATGTTAAATGTATAACTAACAAGAGCTTTTCCTTTATTTATTTCTTCTTTCTTTTTCATTTTTTTTCATAGATACTGAGCGAATTGAAGGTCCTTAATCTCAGCAATTCCAAATATCTCACCAAATCACCAAACTTCTCTCAAGTGCCACAATTAGAGATACTGATACTTGAAGGTTGCATAAGCTTGGTTCATGTTCACGAGTCCATTGGAGATCTGAAAAGACTTACTCTACTAAATTTAGAAGGATGTAAGAACTTTAGAAATCTTCCAAGAAGCATTTCGAATTTAAAATCTCTCGAAACTCTTAACATGTCCAGCTGTTTAAAACTTGACAAGTTACCAGAGGAATTGGGGAATATGATGGCTTTAACCCAGTTGTTTTTAGACAGGACTGCTATTAAGCAACTACCATCATCGTTTGGTCTTTTGAAGAATCTTAAGATTGTATCATTATCTGAATGTAAAGAACAATCCTCAAGATCTTGGTCATCACTTCTCTCATCATGGATGCCACTAAGAAGCTTGAACCGAGTAAGTTTGCTACCAACTTCCATTTTTGGATTACGTTCTTTGACAAGACTAGATCTCCGTGAGTGCAACTTGTCTGAAGATGAGATTCCTGTTAATTTTGGAAGTTTATCTTCACTCTGGAATTTGGATTTATCAAGAAACAATTTTCGTAACTTGCCTTATTGCATCAGTTGCCTTCCTAAATTGTCCTTTTTGTGGTTAGTTGAGTGTATGAAACTTCAATCAATTTCTGGACTCCCCACAAGTCTAGGCTACTTGGATGCAAGTGGTTGCACATCATTGGAAAGACTCTCAATTTTGTCGAATCATAAAAGGGCAGAGTTTTTCAACTTTCGTAATTGCCACAAATTGACTGAGATTCAAGGCTTGGAGAATTTGGAATTATCTCCGGTGATTCACACGGAAGGGTGTAACAATCTAGCATATGATTTTAGGAGTCATCTCCAGGTTCCCCTCTCTCTCTCTCTCTCTCTCTCTCTCTCTCATTTTATGATGTGAACATTTTTTTTAATAGCTGTGCGATGTTGAGTAATAAAATGTGAACATTTTTTTTTTTTGAATAGTTGCGCGATGATCAGTATCGTGTCATTTGCCTCTCTGGTAGTGATGTTCCAAATTGGTTCAGTCATCAGAGAATTGGATGTTCGATATCCTTCCATGTACCTTCAATTTTAGATGGTCAAATCCTACGATTGCTTGTTTGTGCTGTTTATGTAGCCAATGAAGGATCATATGACATGCATGGTTTTCATCCTCACGTGATAATCCATAATAAAGCTATAGGCTACCAGTCTATTATTTCTCCAATATTCTTTCCCGGCCCAACCTATGGAGATCATTTCTTTCTATACCAGATGCCACTCAAAATTATAAATGAATTGGAGATGGAAAGTGGAGACGAAATTGAGGTGTCCATCGAAGTTTCGGCAAGAGCTAAAGTGAAGCAGTGTGGAATTCATTTACTTGATGAGCCAAATGTAATGGAAGAATATGTTACAAAGCTTTTTTTATTCTCTTTATTAATATTAAATGTATAACTAACAAGAACTTTTTATTTCTTTCTTTAATTTTTTTTTTCACAGATACTCAACAAGTTGAAGGTCATTAATCTTAGTAATTTCAAATACCTCACCAAATCACCAGACTTCTCTCAAGTGCCACAACTGGAGACACTAATACTTGAAGGTTGCACAAGTTTGGTTGAGATTCACGAGTCCATCGGATGCTTGAAAAACCTTGTTTTGCTGAATTTAAGAGGATGCAAGAGTCTTGTGTATTTTCCATGCAGCATTTCTAACTTCAGATATCTCGAATTTCTTGATTTGGTTGACTGCTTACAAGTTAACATTGGGAGTATGTTTGCTTCAACAGAGTTGCTTGCAGATGAAATCGGTATTAAGCAATCCCCACGCGTTGCATCATTATCGGGATGTAATGAACAATCCTCAAAATCTTGGTTGTCACTTTTCTCATCATTGATGTCACCAAAAAGCTTGAACCCAATTTGTTTTATACCACATTCTGTTTCTAGATTACGTTCTTTAACAACACTAAATCTCTCTGGGCATTTGTCTGAAGATATGTTTCGTATTGATTTTGAGAGTTTCTCTTCACTCCACTATTTGGATTTATCAAGAAACAATTTTCGTAACCTACCTGATTGCATCGGTCGCCTTCCTAAATTGTACAATTTGCATTTGCATGAGTGTACGGCTCTTCAATCCATTTCAGGACTCTTCTCAAGTGTAAGCTTTGTTGGATGCAAGAGATTGTACATCAAGGGAACGACTCTCAATTTCGTCAAACCACAAGAGAGGACTACTTATTTACCTTCGTCATTGCCACAAATTGCCGGAGATTCGAAGATTGGAAAATTGGGAAATTTCTTCTATTCACAATCAAGCATATGATTTTAGGAGTCATCTCCAGGCTCTCTCTCTCTCTCTCATATTGTATGATGTGAACATTTTTTTTTTTTGAATAGTGTACGTCAAGCACGTTCCAAAATCATCATTGTTACATTTGCCTCCCTGGTAGTCAGCTTCCAAATTGGTTCAGCCATCGGAGGATTGGGTCTTCCATATCCTTCCATGTACCTTCAATTTCAAAGGGTCAATTCCTTTGGTTGCTTGTTTGTGCTGTTTACAGCGACGAAAACTATGAAAACAATAAGCGTTTGTCTTTTGATAGAGTGATATTCCATAATAAAAGTAGAGGCTACCAGCACATTCTTAATTCACTATTCCATCCCCGTTCTATAACCAAAGAAGATCATGTCTTTCTTCTATACCAGACGTCAACTCAAAAGAAAAGAATTGGAGATGGAAAGTGGAGAGGAAATTGAGGTGTCCTTCCAACTTTGCGGAACAGCTCAAGTGAGCAAGTGTGGAATTCATCCACTAGTTGATGAGTCAAGTGTAATGGAAGAGGATGAAAGCAGGGAACGATGCATAATTTAATACTGCTAAAAACTAACCGTCCTGGAGAGAAGGTCTCTGAAGATAAGGACGGATGATTGAGGTGATCCATCAGCAACCCAATGCACGATCCTCCCAAATATGGCAATGGTATTGGTGGTGGAAAAGGATGAGAAATCCTTGGTGCTTTCTTTTACATTTATTTGTTTTATGTATATGTTTGTGATCTACCGTAACTCCTGCTGTATGATCTTAAATCCAAAACTTGTCTAAATCAAGTTTTAAATTAGATGAGGATGTGCATTGCTAATCCGACTGTCCATTTTACTGAGGATTGAAAGCAGTGGAGGATCTCATACTAAATCTACCTGTGCTTTGATGGTGCACATTTGAAAACTGGCTTAATAAGAGGATTTTTCTTTTTCTTTTTTTTTTTTTTTTTTTTAGCAAAGCCGAGAACCATAATCATGTGTAGATTTAATAATGGTCTTAGTAAAATGAATTTCAGCCCAGTAAGGATTTAATCCAACTTATTGGAAATCTCGAATATTTTAGTTGATTAAAAACTTCTGGATTTAAATTTCTGGGGACAATTACTTGATTAAACAAGGTTAGCATGGGAATACAAAGGACAACAATATAGATATTTGATTTTATTTTTATTTTTATTTTTCTTCTAAGCATATAGATACTTGATTTATGATGTACTAAGATAGGAGATTAACAGAATAAGATTTCCAAAAATTCCCCCATTTGAATTGACGAGTGATGCTAGAGAGCAAGAGCAACACTTTTTTCTTCCGAATTCATCCGAAAAAAGTACTGTTGGATGACACATTTGTAATAATTACAAGTGTTCCATAGAGCAACACTTTTTTTCTGATGAATTTCCAATAAAGTACAGCTCCCTACTCCCTAGCATTAGCCTTGAATTGACTGCAATTCATGCGAGAATGAGTCCCGTGATGCCCCCTAAACCCGCCCTGATGGCTGCTATTCGGATAGTAAATTGGAGCCAATCCTCGTCCATTCGACAAATACAATCAATCAACACAAAAAAAAAAAAAAAAAAAAAAAAATGTTCAGTAAGATCTAAACTACAATGATTTATTTAGTAAAGTATATGGCCAATTTATTGTCATTTTCATTATTAAAAATCAGATAAAATACAGAAGAGACAGACGTCCAGAATTTGGGCTTTTCTTTTAGTGAAATTTAACAAAATGGTCATGCATCATGTCATTTTGGACAAATAAGTTAAGACGCACATTTTTATTAAGGTTAAAACAAATTCGAATCCAAACAATAGCGCTTAGAAATCAGCTCATTTACAATTAACTTGTATTTCCCTTCCACCTATCTATGGAAAGAAAAAGCTTCAATTATATATAAACAATTGGAACCTAAGCAAAGGATACTACAGGCATGTAAAACTCTATTGTTAAACAGCAAACTTTGACAAGAAAAGGAAAAACTTGTGGCGAATACTAAAGAAGTAAGTTGGGTAAATTTACTCGGTATCACTATCCGAATCCATAAAGCTGAACTCTCTATATCCACTGAGCTTGATTAGCAATGTCCCCTGGTTCTCCTCGCTACATTCTACACCTTCCTTTTGCATAAGTTTAATAACCTGCATGCAGCCAGAGGGGGCGCAACTGAATTATACAGAGAGACACCCAACTCAACTAGAGAGAACAAGAACACACACACACAAAAAAAAAACTCCGGAAAAAGATATCGTATAATACAAACCCAATAAGTTTTTGTTTCTCTCTTAAAATGAAGCAAGGTCTAATGGGGGCTAGTTGTGAAGAAGATTAAGCAAGAAATTATAAGATTTCAGTCACCTCCAAAAGGCTTACAAAATAAACTTAGGGGCTTCTATAATCCAGAGAGGCAAAAACCCATTTCCAACTTCTCAGATCCCATTATACTTAAAAAACAAATATACATAAACAAAAATAAAGGGGGAAAAGAAAGGATAGATAAAGATTTATACTGTTACTTGCCACATATCAAGACAGTTTTTTTTTTTTTTTTCTGGTTGGTAAATAAATATCATGAAAAAGATGGCAAGGGTAAATGCAAAGAATTCAGAATCCATCCAGAATAGGTGGGGGCAAAACTCAATTACTTATTAATCAGTCTTACTCTATAAATTAATGGAAAAAGAAAAAAAGAGTTTAGCCCACTTACAGATAGCCACACAGAATTATAAAGCTCTATCAAGGGGCATATTATGTATAACTCAAAGTTGGCATGCGTGCTTATGCATGCTGGATTTGGCTGCTCTATAACATGCCTAGCCAGTAGCCAGTACAACATGTTCGCAACAAGAGTTATGCTAACAATAGGATGGTGCCGCTCTCCAACATATTCAAAGATTGAAAGACTACAATAATATTCATTGCATATAGTTCTCCAAAATATCAAACTTGGTTGTTTTGCTATGCCCCCGCACCCAAGTTAACAACGAGACCAGTATGCAACAAACATAAAAAGATCTAACCCCTTAAACTTTTGCTGTCACTAATTTCCAGAGTAGGACACAACATAATAGATGGAAGTCAAGCGATTTGGAAAACCCATACCGATTGTTTCACCTTTGACTTCCCTACACCATGTGACCCACATCCTGTGATAACCCTGAGAGTTTGAATTGCTGGAGCAGACCAATAAAAGTAATCAAATAATTAGAACGCTAAAAAGTGCCAATTTTAATTTTTGTAAAATAAAGAAGAGAATACAATACATATGGGAGCCCAGCGGACACTTACAGGGCACATATGTTCCAAGCAGGATAAGAGCTTTTACATACTGCATTGCTTGTTTAACATGTTGCCCATGTAAATCAATTGTTATCACATTTTCTATGTCCTTGTTTCTGCAGATCAGAAGAAATAGCTAAGTGAAATAAAGAACACTAAAGTTTGAGGTAAAATGAACAGAGAATTTTAGTGCTGATCTTTTAAGCAATGACCAACCTAGCTTTAAATATATCATGCCTTGCCTTTTCATCTGCCTTTCGAGCCAATTTTGTTTGTACCTTACCCTAGACAAATGGAATATATCTGGTTAACATTTTTTTCTGGAACATCCTCAAGAGAAACACAGCGTAGAATTATGGCCATGACAAACCAAAACCCTCTGCCATTGACCCACAATAATATGTGATTAGCAACAATTGGACAGCTCAAGACCATTAGGCTTGTGAATTACCCCACAAATAAAATTACAAAAGCACATAAGAATCAAAACAAACAAACTGTAGATCAACTCGCATCAAAAGGAACCTAAATCTAAAAGGTCAAGAGTTCAAAGCGGCCATTAAATATGTTGGCAGAAGTTAGGTGTTAAATGGGCAATAACGTTCTGTACCAAAAAAAAAAAAATAGAAGTATAATAAAAATATATAAATTAAATTCCAGTAACACTCAAGCAACCTGTGAACCAATACATTAAATAAGGAAAGTCACATGAAAAAGTAAATGAATTTACTGAGGATAGAACTCCACACTCTTGCCAAAGCCTTACGAAATGCTTTCTTGTATGCAATCAGATATCTAGCTACAATATTACGTTAACCGCTCCTCCTTGTGGTGGCTTACAGATATTGTAGTATGCAATGTGGAAGTACATCAAAGATAACTAAGCAGATGCAAGATGCAAAACAGATCTACACTCACAAACATAGATGCATTAAATTTCAATGTTCTTAGCTGAAGCAGAACAAACCTGCTCAGAAAGGTAGGCTGCATACTCTCGTTCTCCCTTTGAAAATGCCACTGAAGCCTGCAGAAGAATGACTTCATCAGATTCTTTTCTTTTTTTTTTGTATACAAGTAAAAAAAAAAGAAAAAAGAAAAAAGAAAAAAAGAACACGAATTAAAATAAGTTAGAATTGGTATCATAAAGTATTCTAAACCACACAGAAAGCTAAAACTATCTTACTTTCTGATAGTAAGACCTCATTGAATCCCAGTGTTGCTTTGAAGATTTTCTGAAAGCATGATATTCCTCTCCTTTAGCTACAACGCCAGGAAAAAAACCCCAAAAAGTAAAGAGATCGATATGTTTACAATAATTATAAATGTATTATTTAGATGGATGTATTTTTTTTTAAAAAAAAAGAAGAAGCTAGAACTCACTTAAAAGTAAATGTTAAAACTGTGACCAAAAAGACTCCCAAAAACCTATCCAGTATTTCCATTCTAGTCATAACAAAAGAAGCACTTTTGAATAGGATTGACTTAAAATACTAATATATTTCCCCTCCCCACTCTACACCCTCACCACCCTCTCTGTGTATGTCCCATGTTGTATGAGTGGGCATGTGCAAAATACAAAGCATCTAATCACCCTAACCAAAAAAAATGGAAAAGATTCTTTATTCAACCACACCAAGCACATTGGCTTAGCCAGGTTTTTAATATACAGCAACAAAAAAAAGTGCCTAGTTCTAGACAATCAATTCTATTTCTTTAACTTTTTTTTTTTTTTTGGGGGGGGGGGGGGGGGTTCCTCCCAAAAAGCAGCAGGCTGTCTCTAACAGTTTCCAAAAGACAATATATATATATATAATGCAAAAAAATTCCCAAAAAATAATAATAATAATAATAATGAAGATCAAATCCCGTTCACAGATATTGGGCAAATATAACTTCTGCTGATAGAATGCTAAATTGTGAAATGGCTAAAAAACCGCATCAGCAATTAAGTTTCTAAAGATTATTAACATGGACACACAATGGCAAGTGCAATAAAGCATTATGAAATTAATGGTGAATACCGTAAGTATCCTGCTGAGGTTCTGTAACACTAGAAGGACAAACATCAAACCCAGGTCCCAATAACTGCAGTTTCTTTACTACATTCCTCCAATTCATTGTCTTTGGCTCATATTCAGGACTCTTGGAGATGTTAAACAATGATTCCAACACCTTTTGAGGGAGATTTGACTCGGTACTTCTTGCACTAGTTGGAAAATCAGCTTCAGGACTAGCAAGAGCCTTAGCATAACTCCTAAAATGAACAAAACAACTCAACTAAGCATGTAGAATCAGGTCACAAATATTAATATCCTCAATGCAGAGGAAATTGGTATTGAGAATTTGACCCATACTAAAAAGGACTATAAAATCAAGTTACAATTTTTTTTCTTTGGCAGAGCCGTAAAATCATTTCTTGAACATATGAGGAATTGGATATCACAAGTGGTGTAGTCTAGTCGATTTTACAAGTACATGTTATATATGCACGATTTGGGACGCACTGAAAACCTACAGATAGATTGAGGCTTGCAATTGCATCATGTGGTTGCTCAAACAAAACGCATCAACAGTTTGCTCAATAATACTCAAATGTGAGGACCGAGACTCTCCCTTGTGACATAAATTTCAAATCTCAAAGATCCTCTTCTGTTTACGATAAAAAGATCTTTATGTTGTTTAAATCTTATTGTTTATCTAATGCGGGACAAACAATAATCACAAAATACACGATAGTTGACCTCCTTGTGTTTCTCATATTACAATCTTGTAGCTGAGCATTCAAAAGAACCATTCTTAAAAAATTTCTTCTTTAGTCATAGTCATATATTCATTGTCTTCTTTTTTTCTTTTTTCTTTTTTTTGTTATGAACTTATTAAATTCATGGATAAACTATGTGGAAACCAAGACTTTTGTGGTTAAAACATGACGAATCTCATCTCAATCATCATTTGCCAAGACTATTCGAAGTAAGTTCCTTGGCTTGGACAGAACATTTAGTCCATGTTGCTACTCCTGGAATTTTTATTTCATTTTCATTCCATTCAAAAAAAAAAAAAAACTGATGAATCTAGATAGAACCAGTTTGATTCCAAGGCAATAACCAGTCACACAAAAAGATGCGGTCAATACAAACCAAACCACACGGGAACCCAAGTCAATTCAGGAGGAAGGAATAGGAAAGGGCCAAATAAAATTGTTTTAAATTTAAAACAGATCAGTCGACCCGGTATACAAATCTATTCGAACGTGGAATAGACCTGCTAATATGCCCAATGTACCTGTTGCAATATGATGAGAGGCAAGGAAAGGAGAAAGAAGCTAAAGAGGAGAGACAAAGAAGCTCGAAAGAGGGAAGCAAGGGCAAGAGAAAGGGGAAGAAGAGAGCAAGAGGGAAGAAGATGGGGAAAAGAGAGAGAAACTTCCGGCGGTGTGGCATGCTGAGGTTGATCCGAGAACGGCGGTGGATTGTTTCTCAATGGAGTCTCACACGCTTGATCTGCTGGACAAAGACCAGATTGTACGTCCACAGGGAAAGCATACTCGTTTGAATTTTGAAAATTCGAGATTGCGGACGTGGCGTGAGTCGGGACACGCTTTTTATTTGGCGTTGGGCCGGGCTGTGAGGAGAGTTCTGACCAGTTTTGTCGGGTCGGGGCTGCTTCGAAAACCCTTAGGTTTTCGCGTTGCCCGTCTCAAGCGGAAACCTAAAGTTTCCTGTCTGCCGCCTTCCTCGTCGGAGACGACATCGGAGGGGTATTCTGGGTTGATTTTGAATCGGTTTCCTCCTGGGGGATCGGAGATTACAGCATTGGGAGCCAAAGAGGGCGCTAGTCCAGCTTCATCGGCCTTTGTTGGGGGATCCTCTAGGTCAAAGCCCACGTCGGCGGCTGACACTGAGACTGTTACAGGTACAAAGCCTTCGTTCGGGGGGAAGTTGAGTTGCTCCCAGGTGTTTCCGGGTTTTTCTTGCCGGACTCAAGCCTCTGATTTGTTTGGTTTTCCCCCCTTCTCCGGCAACGAATTTGGGTTTTCCGGCGGATCCGGCTACCTATCCTTCTAGGGTGCGGTCTGACTCTGTCTTGGTGAGGTCAGGTTTTGAGGAATATCAGGTTGGAAAGCATGGTGTCTCGTCTGGCGGTGCTGGGCTTGCAGAGTCTGGGCGTCCTTCGGTAGGCAACATTGAATGTGGTTCTCCTTCAGATTCTCTCCTTCGGCAGGCAGTGGTGCATTCGGATGCCCCTGCCTGGGTAAGGATTATTGGTGGGGGTCCTCATCTTGGGAAGTTTGGAGGTTCTCATGGGGTCTCGGCTCCTCTTTTTCAGTAGGTTGTGTTTCCTCCATGGCCAAGGCCGTTCTCCCCTATGTATGGGTGTACCCAGTTTGTGTCGTTTGAAGTTTTTGAGGTGGGATAATCTTCAAAGAGGGCCGGTTAGGAGGAAAGAGATGTGGTTTACCCCAGGGTTGTGCAGCATGCCAGTTCGTGTTTTCGCACGATGGGGGTTTCGTTCTTGGGAACTGATGAGAAGGGTTTTTTGGACTTCTTGACTTGGACTGAGAATCAGCGCTATGACTCTGATTCCACTCCTAAGAAGGACAAGAAGTTAAATAGGAAAAAGGGGAAAAGAGAGGTCAAAAATTTAGAATGCTCGATTAATTTCGATGCTAGGGGTGTGGGTTCCAGTCAGGTTAGAGGCAAGAAGTTGGGGTTTTGATGTAACTTTTCTTCTATTTTTGAGTTTTTCGGGTGCTCTTCTTTTGCTTTTTTGTTTTTCTTTTGTTTTGGTGTCCTTTTTGTATACTTCCTGTATGCTTAGGGGCGCCTTTACGCTTTTTTAATGTAATTTGTTTACCTATCAAAAAGAAGAAGAGGGGGAAGAAAGAGAGAAGAGAATCAATTTCTATCAATTTATTATAATTTTATTTCATTCAAGTCTCCCTCCAAATGGAGTACAAATCACACTTAAATGTACTCACTTACTAAATCCTAGGGCAATGCCCATTTATTGACTTACCTAACATAATCTAGGGCAACGCCCATTTATTGAATTGCCTAAACTAATTTAGGCAATGCTCATTTATTGAATTACAAAGTATCCTTGACTCTTGAAAATTAAATAGTACTAACCCCATAAACCAATATTTCATGCTTTGCCTTTTGCATCATTATCTGCTTATTAGCTTAAGTATAAACTTCTCCTTGGCCTTTATAAAACACAAAATTTCCCCCATCCAAGGGAATCAAAAACAACTTGCTATTTCTTTCTCATGAATTGTATGATTATGGCCAATTGCAATAAGACACTTTGTTCAGAGTTTACAGATTCCAAAGAACTAAAACATCACCTAAGCTGGAAGTGGACCCAGTAGGGGAATCATAATTCTAGTTGTCCCTCTTAAAAAAACACAAAGAGCATCATAGGCCATCCAGAAGGCCAAAAAGCACATCACACCAAATGCAGTTAATGACACCTAATGAGATCATCACATATATTTCATGGTGCTATTAGTGACATCTGATTAGATCGTTACTCATTTTGCCTGTTAATCCACATTTTAATTAATTTGAAATAGTAACATTGATGCTTTCAGCCTCTTGCCTTTCAACCTATGCATACATGAATGATGATATAAATTAGTACAAGTTAATTCTTCATGAAAATAAATTAATCAAGCCATATTGTATGTGCTAAAACCGTACTTAAATTTCTATCATATTTCACTTTAAGCTCAATACCCAAGTCGATAATAGCATGTTCACTGTATGACAAATAGCACCACAACCTTCTACTTGAAAAAAAAATTAATTAATAAAAATTTAATAATATTCTGATTCCATAAAAATAAATAAATATATAAAGAAACAAAAATATATATCAGAATGAATTACCTGCAACCATGCCCCACAGACCATATACTATCCTGGAGTTCACTTTCAGATGAATGGGAAGTGCAATCAGAAGCCCTATCTGTAAACTGTTAAAAAAATTACATGATTACTTACATAAGGCACATTGCCAAATGGTGAATCCAAAATGGGAATATTTCCAACATCATTGGGTGCCAATATTAATATAAACTACATGCTTCAACATCAGAGGTTAATCTTTCACAAGCCAGGATAGGAGAGCATATGACTTTGATAACAAGATTACACTCAACACACTTGTTGACTTTCTACATTTTTGCTCAATGATTAAATATCTCAAATTCAACAAATGGAAATACCCCAGAAATTAACCCACTATATGGATAGAGAATCTAGGGCCAGACATTCAATTGTGAAAGCATCAAAACCTAAACGATTAGACCCTAGCATGTCTTTTTGACAAGTGAATTAGATCATACCGTGTTTGAGTCCATCAAAACCCTGGAACTAATCTCCTATTAGTATAACAAGAGAATGAAGGGAAAAGGAGAGGAGAGGGAGAGGGGGAGGGGGAGTGGGTTGCCGTAATAACAACAGAATAGATGTAAGAAGCTGCAGCTCTTCTAGGAGAAAAAAGTCTATAACCTTGTGAATGTGCATGTAAACTCAGAATCATTCCATTCACCACAGCCTCCATAAACTCAAATCTGCCAATCCTGAAGAAGGCCAAGAGAACAAAACAGCCAAGGTATTCCTTAACCTCCCATGTGGAATACTATAATAGTAAGGTTTGCTCAGGGAGTGATAAAGACAAGCACCTAGCTCAATCTATCCTGAATAACAGTAATAAACTACAAGCACGAGTAATGGTCAAAACACAAAGTCCCAAAAGAATAACCCACAAACTCACACCATAACACAACAAATTTCATGGTCTCTCAAAACTAAAAATAAAAAGCCCTCATGCATTGTACATGAGCAAACAAAAAAAAAAAACCCTAAAGGATATTATATCAAAATAAATTGAAATGGAACCTTTGAACGAGAACTCCAATACAAAATCAAGCAATAAATAAATATTACTTACACTGTCTTTGCGTTCAATAAGAAATCTTATATCTTCGTTATGGTTAACACTATTGTCAAGGTAGCTACCTTTCCTGGACTGCTCAAAGGTAGGAGCAGATAATTCAAGCAATGCGTCCAAGGCCTGAGAAGCAAATAAATTTCCTTTACTTCTTTATTTAAAATCAAATGTAAGACATGTTGGGAAATATTTTCAACATGATTTTACATAGTAAAGATTGCACATTGATGCTTTTTGGTGTTCGAACTTGAATGGTAGACCAAAATATCAACTCTTTTTTTTTTCTTTTTCTTTTTTTTCTTTTTTGTTTCAATTCTTTAAACTTCAGCGAGGGGTTTTGGAATTATTTGGCTCTCTCTCTCCGGCGCGTACGGGCACATCTCGCTACTTCTCTGTGCTGGAGTGTAGGATTTTTTTTTTTCATTTTTTTTTTCTCCATTTTTTTAGCTTCTCTGGATCTTGGTTGATTGCTTGGGCGTCATGAGATGATGTTGTCGACGATGTCTGAAAAGGTTAATGTGTGGGTTCTTTTTAGTTGAGCCTGTTAGTGTAATGAAGGCCACATGGGGAGGGTTTTTTTTTCGTAGAATCAAAACCATTAGAGTTCATTATCAACCAGGGAGAAATTCCTTTAGGTTAAGAATAGTGGAACGAGGAAAGGATCATCTCCGTTCGATCTTCTGGGGGAGAGATGTCCTGTCGATGCTGTGGCTAAAGTAGAAAATAGTGAGGGTTTCATTCGTAAGTTTAGAGATTCTCATAGCGCCTTCTTGGGTCACTGTTGCAATAATTCCCAAAAGAGTTACATGGCCATTAAAGAGAAAGGAATCAGCACCTCTTTGAGGACCGCGAGTCCAATGTGCTCAGTTGAAAATCCTCTTTTCTGAGATCTCTCTTAAATTGGGTTGTAGTCTATGTTTCTAATTTCTCTTCCTCAAATGTAGACTTAAAAAGGTTGTGGAGAGGTTGTGGAGAGGATTATCTCGTCCCCTCAAAATGCTTTTGTGAAAGGTAGGCAAATTCTTGATTCAGTTCTTATAGCTAATGAGTGCTTGGATAGTCGCATCAAATCCGATGAACCAGGGTTACTTTGCAAGCTGGATATTGAGAAGGCCTATGATCATGTCAACTGGGATTTCTTATTGTATAGTTGAGAAGATGTGGCTTTGGGGAGAGATGGTGTTCCTGGATAGCGCATTGTATTTCTATGGTGCGGTTCTCTATTTTGGTGAATGGCGCCCCAACTGATTTTTTCAACAGCTCTCGTGGCCTTAGACAGGGTGATCCTTTGTCACATCTCTTGTTTGTTATTGTGATGGAGGCTCTTAGTAAGTTGTTCTCTGCTACTGTCCAAAGGGGCTTCCTATCAGGTTTTTCTGTGGGTTATGGCAGCAGTGAAGTGATTAACATTTCTCATCTATTGTTCGTAGACGATACTTTAGTCTTTTGCGGGGCTAATTCTGATCATCTTCATTATCTACGTTTGTTACTTTTGTCCTTTGAAGCTGTTTCAGGTTTAAAGATTAATTTGGCTAAGTCTGTTATGGTTCCTGTGGGTTATGTGGATAATATGGGCGATTTGGCTTGCATCTTGGGCTATGGAGTTTCCTCTCTTCCTATAAAGTACCTTGGTCTTCCGTTGGGGGCCCCTTTTAAGGCTAAGTCATGTTGGGATGAGGTAGTAGGTAAGATTGAGAAGCGGTTGGCTAGCTGGAAGCGGTTGTATCTGTCGAAGGGTGGTAGGGTTACTCTTATAAAGAGTACTCTATCCAATCTTCCTACGTACTTCCTCTCCCTTTTCCCTATTCCCTCCAGTGTCGCTAGTCGTATAAAGAAGTTGCATCGAGATTTCTTGTGGGGTGGCATAGGCGAAGAATTCAAATATTACTTGGTTAGTTGGTCCAAGGTTTGTTCTCCTATCTCTGAAGGTGGTTTGGGCATCCAGAACTTAAGGATTTTCAATAAGGCGCTTTTAGGGAAGTGGTTGTGGCGTTATGCTTATGAGAGAGAGGCTTTGTGGAAATCTGTTGTGGATGGAAAGTATGGTTCTACTTGGGCTGGTTGGTGTTCTTTAGACCCCCCTGGGTCTCATGGAGTGGGGATTTGGAAGAACATTAGGAAGGGGTAGAGCTTGTTTTGTAGCTATACCAGACTTATCTTGGGAAATGGGTCCAGGATCTGTTTTTGGGATGATGTGTGGTGTGGGGAGACGTTCCTCAAGGAAGCTTTTCCAGTTTTGTATGACATAGCTTGTGTCAAGGATGCTCTAGTGGCAGACCACTTGGTAGTGGTTAGCGGGTCCTATCAGTGGGACGTCAGATTTTTTCGAGCGGTCCACGACTGGGAGGTGGACGTCATGGCTTCCTTCTTCTCTTTACTGTACTCCTCCAGAGTTGTTCATGATGGGGGAGACCGGCTCTGGTGGTCTCTTTCTCACAAAGGGTTTTTTGATGTTAGTTCTTTCTATAAGGCTCTTGCTTGCAAAGATGCTATCTTTTTTCCTGGAAAAGCATTTGGCGGCCCAAGGCTGCTTTGAAGTGGCCTTCTTCGCTTGGACGGCAGCGCTTGGGAAAATTCTTACCTTGAACAATCTCAGAAAGAAGCGTGTCATTGTGATTGATAGATGTTGCATGTGCAAAATGAACGGGGAGACTGTGGATCACCTTCTTCTTCATTGCGAGGTTGCACGCGCTCTTTGGTATGCCATCCTTAGTCGCTTCAGTCTGTCTTGGATGATGCCTCTTCAGGTGATAGACTTATTCGCCTGCTGGTGGACGGGTGGACACTCTCGGAGTGCGGTCGTGTGGAAAATGGTTCCTTGTTGCCTAATGTGGTGCTTGTGGAGGGAACGCAACGATAAACAGTTTGAGGACAAAGAAAGAACCATAGAAGAGCTCATTTCCTTTTTTTCTTCATTCTTTGCACTCTTGGACGGTTGCGTATCTTGCACCTCTAGTGATTAGCTTTAACGATTTCCTTGTTTTGTTTTCTTCTTCTTAATTGCCTTTCTTGTATACCCCCTGTGTACTTGATTGCGCTTTGCGTTTTTTAATAAAACCTCTCTTACTTATCAAAAAAAGATCTTGTTAACTTTTTAGATTTCAGATATCTTCAGGGTGGTGGTCTCTCTTGTATACTTTTTATGTACGAGGGCTTGGCGTCTTTCTTTTAATAAATTATTATTCATCATAAAAAAAAATTTAAAAAAAAAAAAAAAATCTCATCATCAATGTGAAAAGAACTTAAACAAAATCCAAGTCACAATACTAAAAATACCTTTTGAACATTATATCCACATTGACCTGCAAAAAGAAATTTCCGGATTATGTGATGAACAAATGAAAAATAAACTCCTCAGTATAGCCTGCCAATCAGTTACAACTTATTTATACCATTCAACCATTGATTGGAATGCCTCTATAGGGAGAGGTAACAATTGAAGCCTAAATTATAAATAAATAGTAACTGCATGTTTGTATAGCCGAAGGCTTCACGCCTTTGTATGCTGTTGAAACAGAAAATAGTTTAAATAGAGAAAGTAAAACTCAAAGTACTCCTTTTCCATAGTAGCGAGCTCAAAATGAAAATTCAGCAAAAATAATAAAAGAAAACCATCTTTAATGATAACACCAAAGACCCGTCAGGGTGCAGTCTAGTGGTCAAGGGGCAGACTTGGGATGACCCATAGACTCGGACATCTTGGGTTCAATTCTGCACTAGGAGTTTCTCTGGATTATCTGATACACAATTCTAGTGGGTGGGGTCATGTATATGGGGTTCACTCCCCAGGGGTGGGTCAGAAGGGCCTTGCCTTAGTAAGGTTGCATGTCATCCAAAACAAAAAAAGATAGCATTTTGCAAAGTAATTCATTTACATATATCGCAATCAAAGTAATGTCTTTCTTGTCATCCACAATCCCATTTGATGACATTAACTCCATTCTTACAATCATTGTTCTTGTTCATACATGAACAATTTCTAACCTACTAAATTGCCCCCTTCATCATTTTTTTTTTTTCCTTCTTCTATTTATTTTATAATATTTACAAGTCCCCCTTGGCTCTCTTCCATTAGAGCATTTCTAGCCCTACCCTTCACATTCTATTCCGAACTTCACCACCAAACACCTTGATCCAAACATAGTGGCCTTTTCATTAACATATGTCCTCACCTCGAAGCACAATCTTCCCTAGTCCTTCAACTCCCTAAGATGGCACAAAAATTGGACTTGGAACACTTAAGAGGCATTCCCTCTGTCAGTACATAGACATCAGAGAAATTCCATAAAACCAAACAATAATAAAGCAACAGAATAAAGAAACCCACTCGGCTAAGCTAAACAAGCATTTCAAAACTTATCAAAGCCACAGCCCAGAGGTATAAAACTTTTCTTTTTCTTTTTTATGATGGAAACACCAAGGCAGAACCACTTCAGTTAAATCTGTTTAGCGCACTCCCACCACACGGATCTGTTAAATCTGGCTTTTACCAGAAGTGCGGCCCCAAGCCAGAGCCCAGAGGTATAAAACTCAATCAACTTGACCTTAGCGAGCCTCACATAAAACACTTGACAATACACTTTCTTAATCCAAGCTATCACCCCCAACCTTCAAATTCACTATGCTTAACCCCCACTTATCAATAATCAACATTCCATACGTTTTCACATTAGGTGAATGGACAGCGATGGCGTTCAATAATTCCTATGTGGTTGTGTATGGGGTGAAACTAGGCTATATAAGTGATTTCAGGAGCTCCAATAGGGCCTAGTCCTTTTGGGTATCGCGGGACGTTCCTTTGGTCGTGACAAAATCTCTACTACATAAACTTTAAACAAAACAGAATTCCATACCACACAAACTCACTATAACTCAAAAAATCATTCAGAAACAAACTGTAGCAGGTACTCACAGAGCACGTCTCTAACAACAGCCATGCTGAGCTCGCACTCATCACCAAGCATCGAACTCAGAAACTGCTCAGCGTCTTCTTCCTCAACGACCCGATTGCTAAACCCTCTGGATTTGGCCCAGCCACTCCTCGGGCACGGGCTTGCCTTCACGTAATCCTTCCCCAACACCGTCGAAACCGTCCCCGTCGCCGCAACAACTTTCTTATACTTACTCCCCCTCAAACCCTTCCCGTTCACCACGTTCTGCACATACCCCGTCTCCACAAACCCCTCCGACGAACCCGACCCCGAACTCGAACCGTAACTCGAGCCGTAACTCGAGCTCGTCGAGGGGTCTTCGGGACTATAGGCGGCTCTTTCGGGATCGCCGTTCGCTTCGCGGTAGGCCGAAACGGCGTCGTCCAGGGAAGCCAAATAGAAGGTCTCTGATAACGTGTTGACCTTGCTCTCTTCGTCTTTTTTTTCATTCGCTTCGACGGCTTTGGCGACGGGATCGGAAGCTCGGGGCCTCCTTCTCTTCTTCCTCTGCTTCGCGTTCTTCATCTTCGTATCGGATCAAAGATCAACGGCGAAGATTTAACGATCGGCGGCGAATGAAACAATGAGGTTAGGGTTTCTGAGATACTAGAAAACTGGAGAGCCGACGAGGGTGAAAGTGAAAACGAAAGCCGGGAGTTTGGGTGGTTTTACAATTTCTGTAAATAACAGGTAGGCCGTGGGGATGGGATCGTTGAGACTGTAGAGACAGAGAGGGATTCTTCATTGTTTGACAACGAGTGGGAATCCAGACGATGCGCGTCTTATAAAGAAAATAAAATTGGGATATTTTTTCCGTAAATTTGGGAAAGTATTTAAGCCACGCGCTTTCAAGGTATCGGTGGGCCACGCTCAATCATTTGTTTGCACAAGCGTTGGGTAATTTTTTTTTATTTTTTTTATTTTTTTTAAATAGGGTATTGGCAGTTGTGTTTAAAGTCTATATTTTTTGTCAATGCTTCGATTCCTAACGCATATGGTATTTCGATTTTGAAAAAATAAAAAGGATGATATCTCCATCAATTTCTTCGTCTAAAAAGGCAACTGACACGTATTGACGGGTGTCTACTCTCAGGTATTGATATGTGTCATATATATTAAAAAAACATTCAAATAATTTAAAATAAAAAATTTTAAAATAAAAAAAAATTAAAAAAAAAAAAAAAAAAAAAAAGTGGCTGAGCAACCTCATTGACCGGTCTAGGGGTGGCTGAACCATGTATCCCCATGGGCCATTGGAGTAATTCGGCCATACCTAAAAGCAAAAGAAAAAGGAAAAAAAAAAAAAAAGAGAAAAAGAAAAAAGTAAGGGGTTTAGCCCTTGGAATGGCAAAACCAACCTCAAAGGGTCATCGGGTGGTTTAGCCACCCTCAAACCGACCACGAGAGTGGCTCCTTGGCAAAATAATCATCCATCTATATTTGCTCTCAAGATTGTTGAATTGCTGTAAGTTTTTGCTAAATTTTTATAGCCTTTCATGTTGCATATGCTTTACCTCCAAATACTATTTTATAATTTTTATTTCTGCGAAGTCATTTTCTTCTAATTATTGTAGCCATAAGCTCCATTTCTTATTTCTCAAGTTTTGGTAATAACTCACACAAGATCTGTAAAAAATCTTCACCTCTACCAGGGCTTTTTTGAATTTTTGTAAAGCAATCCCCCACACATCGTTAGATGATAGACATCACTACACAATATGGCTAGTAGTCTCCATTTCCAAACAACAAATAGGGTACCACAAAAATTGATAGATTAAGAGGGTGTTTGAAATCGTAGACAATAAGAATAATTTTAAACTAAATCGTTTTAGGAACTACGTTTTTAAAAATTGCAATTTGAAAACGCAGTAAATTTGTTTTTTAAAAAAGCATCCTCTTACATGCGATTTGAATAAATTTGTTTTTTCAAATCGCATGTAAGAGGATGTTTTTTTAAAAACGCATAATTTTAAAGGTTAAACTGCGATTTTGTTAAATGCTTAACTATATTTTTTTAAATCACTTTTTCAAATCCCATATTTTAAAATTGTTATTTTAAATCGCACTTTTTGAAATCGCAAACTCAAATAGACATTAAATATCTATTTTTCTTTTCAAATTTTTTGTTTGACCCATCTCTTGCTCTCCAAAATAGGCCGACCATTAGAAAGATTTTTAATAATATTGGAAAGTATTTTTAAGTTTTGGGTTAAAGAAATGTTTTAATACAATATAAACGTGAGATGAGAAGTATTTTTTTAGAATTTATATTAAAAAAAAAAAAATTGGGTTTTAGAAAGTATCTTTTGCATGCTAGAATGTCGGCCGGTAAGCCCAAAAAAAAGAAAAAAAAAAAGAAAAAGAATGTCGGCCGGTGAAAGTGATGGTTTGACTTTTGTTTTATTTTAGTTAGAATTTATTCGGATTAAGACGCATCTATCTCAATTTCAATAAATTTAATTATAACTAAAATTAAACCCAAGCCGATCGTAATACCAACATAAAACTATTTTAGCAATTTATCATCTAAATTACTTATAATTTGGATAATTATTATAAAAAACTTCATATACAATCCACAAGAGTAGGTAAGGGAGCAATTTAAAACTTATTTGAACATATAGTCTGACGTCTCACATCGCCACCTAAATACGAGAATAAATATGTGCTTATATCTATATTCGTACATTTTTTGATACAACTCGTTCTAAAGCCGTGATAATCATGAATTTATCAGAACTTCGCAGTTAAGCGTGCTTCTGCGAAAATAGTATCGAGATGAATTACCTCTTTTGAGAAGTCTAATTCGAAAGAGTTGAAAATGAAAAATATTGTATCGATAGAAAAGATCGTTACAAATAGATCGCATCATGTAAACTCTAAATGAAATGTTGGAAATGAAATGTTGGAAATGCAAATCCAGAATTGATACAGTTGAGAAATTAACCATCAAATTGTTGTTGACAAGCAACTAAGGAAGTAAAGCAAGCCAGATGCACAATTTCATTTTTTTTGCTTTATTGTTATGCGATGCATGTGCACCTTTAAGCAAAAGGCAATAAAGAAGGGGCATCGGCTAAGGCACCCGGTTTTTTTTTTTTTTTTTTTTAATGGCTAAGGCACCCGTTTATTGTGCGTCTTGTCCTTGCATTATTTCATAAAGCAGTGGCGGACCCGGCTTGGAAAAATGGAGGGGTTAAATTGAAAAAAAAATATTTGAGAGAGTAAAATAAAAAAAATAAAAAAAATTAAGGGTAAAATTTTAATTTTTCTTTTATGAAAAAAAAGCTTAGGAGGCCCCTTGCCCATATGCAGGTCCGCCTTTGCCATGAAGAACAAGTAATGAAGGATGATGCCATAAAATTGTTATGTTATCTACTCTTTTACCCTCTCTCTCTCTATATATATATAAATTCTAATACCTATTTTTATAGAATTGTGTATCATCCCACCATTTCGGAGGGATTTGATCCATGCACTACATCATCACAACAAATGCACAACAACCCCTCACATGAGGGTGGACCCCACGCATTTGTTGTGTTGGTGTTATAAATCTAACATTTTTCGTGAACTTTAGTCTCTCCTTAGTGAATATAATAGGGAAATGATACATGCACTTATGGTACACAACAAATGCACTACCACAAGGTACAATAAAGTGAGTCTCATTATGTGAGGTCCAATCCACTGTGCCTTGTTGTAGTGCACTTGTTGTGCACCATGAATATTTTGAGCATTTCCCAATATAATATAAATAGTCAATTCCATAACAAAAATTTTATAGATGACTTCTTACAAGTATATATAAAGTGAGCGATATTAATTTTTATAAGTGTATAAATAAAAATTAATTGTCTTATTCAATTGAATAAAATCCCAACAATAATTGAATATCTAAATAATTAGTATGAATTTACAAAAAAAAATATAAACGGTAACAATATTTACATTATATAAGAAATGAATAAGTTAATTAGTGAACAAACTCAAGTTAGTTCAAAATATATATGGACCGAGTTTAAATAAATTATCTAGCTTTTAACCCACCTACTAGTTAGGATGATGTAGTCAAAATGAGGGTTAGTGACTGGAAAAACAAAACTCTATGGTAACTCATGCCGATTGGTGTTGAGCTATATATATATATATTTTCAGACTTACTGCTGATTTTGGTTATAGTTGTCGAGACAAAATTAAACGAACCAAACTCAAACATCCAATATTCGGCTCGTTTAGAGGCCTAGACAAAACAGACAAGCTTTCTTGTTTAGAAGGGATTTACAACTTTAGCTTGTCATTGAGTGAGATGACAAATTTCTAAGTGAAGAACCAACAAAAACCTCCGTGCAAAGAGATCTCTATGCTAGCTCAATCATCTGATACAGAAAAAGGAGATGTACTGGGGCGCTTGGCCTCAACTGTTTGAATTTGTTCGTCATAAATGGAATTAAGAACTAGTTTAGGTTGCCCAGCATACTGCGGCAGGATGGCCTGTTCCACTGCTTTGGGAGGAGAGCTTGGAAGATCCCATGGACATTCAGGAACGGCACGTGCGGGTATCAGTTTGGCAGCATCGAGGGATGCATGGAACTGTGCATGCCCTGCTGGCTTCGTAAACCTCAGCTCATCATCTTGTCTTTCACAGCAGCCGATGCACTGCATCTTCCTCCTCTGCACCTCATCCTTAACTCTCTGAAAGGAAAAAAAGGAAAGCCATGTTTGTGTTATACCATGTTTATGGAATAAACACGCTCATTCTCGCCTAGAAGGAAAAAAAATCATGCCCATTTCTCAAACTAACATGAACAATTTAAAGAAAGTACTACGGTATGGCAAGTACAAGAACCTATAAGAACAAATTGGAGTGAATGCTAACTACAATATGATCAATTTCTTTTCCTTGGATACATCCAGTCATCTCTGGAAAAAAAAGAGGTGAAATGGATGAGAACAACATTAGTCTTACCTGAAATGCTCTCATAAGGGGACCTTGCAGGATTCGATTGAAACCAAATCAATTTTTTATTTCTCTGCAGAGCTCAAAAAATGAAAATACCCCCAAAACCTTCCTTTCCCCAGAGTTATGAGAGCATTTCCCTGCAGCAATTTCCTAAAAGAGCAGACACTACATCTTTGGTTAAGGACGTTCGTCATATTTAGTTTGCCAAAAGCTCTCAAATGCAAAACACAAGAAATTTCAGGTAAACTTGACACCAGAAACTTCTCTTACAGTTCACCTATATCAGGAATTCATTAATGGATATAAAACTTGATTATCATTAGCTGTGTACAAAAAGCAAATTAAGAATGCAACCAACACACAATAGTAAAAAGCATAAATGGTAGGAAAGTGATGATTTTATCTCCTGGTCAGGAATGATAGTAATACTACTCGAGTTATAAACCTAAAATATATGCCAGTTTCTTATTGAAGTGTTCCCCCCAATAAAAGGACCAATGTTTAACTCATCTGCTGAAATATTCAATTGTTTTAATAGATAAAACAAAGTTCACATCCAATTTCAATTTTTATAATTGTAGTTTATATACCCTTATATTGACAGGTTAAATTATCACCTCATAAATATCTAGCATCCTTTAAGCATAAATTAATAGCGTCTAGTTCTTGATCATTATCTGCCTACTTTTCTAATCAACCATCCACGTGCATAATTTAATGGCTTTTATCTAAATACCCTTGCTACTTGATCAATAAAGTTAAATATATCAAACCATACCTCATAAATATCTAGCATCCTTTAAGCATAAATTAATAGCGTCTAGTTCTTGATCATTATCTGCCTACTTTTCTAATCAACCATCCACGTGCATAATACAATGGCTTTTATCTAAATACCCTTGCTACTTGATCAATAAAGTTAAATATTTCAAACCATACCTCATAAATATCTAGCATCCTTTAAGCATAAATTAATAGCGTCTAGTTCTTGATCATTATCTGCCTACTTTTCTAATCAACCATCCACGTGCATAATTTAATGGCTTTTATCTAAATACCCTTGCTTTTTTTTTTTTTTTGAGGAATGAGTACTGCTTTCATTCAAATAAACCAAAGACCCAAAGGTCTAATTACATTGTTAAGGAATACCATGACTCCCTAAACATAAAATCAGAATTAACTTCTGATTTGGGAGCAAACTACCTAAAAAACACCCAAAGATTACAAGAACTAACATTGGAAGCCACCCTAACAAATAAGCACCACTACTAAAAAAAGATGGCTGATCTACGCTATAAAGCGAAAAAAAACTCCAATAAAATCCAAGCATCTAACAGGCAGCTTGCAGATCTAACTAAAAAACACAGCATCCGACAAAAACACCCCCACATACGAAGGTGGCCGAACAAACCGCAACTAAGAAAACCACAAACAAAACAGAAAAAAACACCACCCAAACAGAGACTCAGTGAGGGGAGGGAGGAGCCGCCAGCAGGAAAACACCCGATCCTCCGAGAACCGCCGTCTGACGTCGTAGTGGAAGCCGGGAGAGTGGCGCGTGAGGAAGATCCCTGACGCGTGCATGCCACGCGCCGTGAGAAGGGGGCGGTGGGGGACACGCCGAACATCGGAGGACTCGGAGGACGCCGGTGAACCCAACGGTGAGGCCAGTATTGTGCAATAATGGAGAGAGAAGCGTAGATCTAGATCCAAAATTTCGATCCAAACAACCCTTCCAAAAACACACAAAAAACGCCCTCTTTCCTCACCACCGAAACTCATCCGAAAACCCCATCACCAGACAACTCTGCTGGCACAAAGAAACACAAAACAACCTCCACCGATTCAAAAACCGGGAAGAACACAGCTCCAACAGCCCGAAAGCTTGGAAAAAGAGACCATCCACCCCTGGAAACAAGCCAAGGGGAACAAAAACCCATCCTAGCCCTAAAGGCTAAGAGGAAACACCAGCACCCGGAGGGGAAGGCGTGAAGCCTCCCTCCCTCCCCCCCGGGCGAAACAAAACCTTCAGTTTGTACTCTCCCTTTGTTTTTCTTCTCACCGACAAAACCTTCAGTTTTTTTAGCTTCAGTTTTTCTAAATACCCTTGCTACTTGATCAATAAAGTTAAATATTTCAAACCATACTAGATGGCGCTACCGAATCAACGAATAACATTGCACAACTCTAATACCATGATGACTTGATGAAAACATTTTATGCTCCAATCAAACAGAAGTTCATAAATTGATCATACCAATCAACAAGCAACTATTCTTTCTCAATCGTGGCAAAGCACCCCATGAACCAGTCTTATCAATATTAAATTCAAGTGATTTGTTGTTCCAACAGTTTTACCTACATTAAGAAGCAACTATGGTTAATTCCATACCAAAGCACCAATCTCAATTGTACCAACATCCAAAATAAAAAGAAACAAAGAAAAGCTCATTTATTCTGTCATTAGTTACCCCATCATAAATATCTGAAACCAAATTGAGATGGTATTCTCTAGAAGTCCTATGGAACTAAATCTAGCTATAAGGAACTTAAAATCTTTAAAGCGTTTTTGCCAAGGGATGACTTCTCAATAAATTGGCCGCTTTAATTAAAGGTCCCTCTGCAGATGCTAAAAGACAAAAATTTAGTCAGTTAATGCTTGTGGTGGCAGAACTCTATTACATTCCTAAGTTCCATGCATCTCCAATGGCCTAATATGCCTAACAACAACTGTGCCGCTCAACAAGCAGGTTCTCAAAATCTGCAACTTTCTTCGTGTACATATATATTTTCCATTCTGTCTTTATCAAACCTCTATGTCACCCTACATTTGAATGCTAGGCCCCAAAACATAAAACATCTAATCAGATAGTAAAGACATGCCCCAGAAACAAAAACACTGAAAACAAAAAGGATTTCTCAGAAACAAACCTGCAACAGCCTGGAATCGAACTTGGGCAGCCCAATTTCCCCAACAGTGAGCGACCCAAACAAGTTCCCAACCAATGCAGCATCAGGCACAGCCAACCCGTGAACCAGCCCCGCCACAAACCCACCTAGAAAACTATCCCCAGCTCCCGTCGGGTCAACCTGGTTCGCCGCAAACGGCGCTATTTCCAATTCCCCATCCTTCCAATACACCGTGCACCCGTCCTTCCCATGCGTCACCACCACACAGCACCACTTCCTCACCTCCTCCACGTCCATAAACAAAGCCTCCTCCGCCGAAGCCTTCAGAAACCCGATACGTGGTAAAAGCCGAAAGAACCGGGTCTCGTTCAACCCCACAAGCCTCACGGTTCCGTCTACGCCGTCGAATTCTCGGATCAGACCTTGGATATCCACAAACACGACAGTGCAAATGTCGAGCATTCGCTCGAGCGTCTCGGGCGATATCTCGCCGCCGACACCGACCGCCATCCCGAAATCGAACCTCGTCCCGGGGAGATCCGACGGACGAATCGGGTCGCAGGCGGCGACCCGTTTCAGGACCCTGTCCCGGTGCTCGTCCCCGTCGACCCCCGAGTCGAAATGCGCGTGGAAGAGAGTGGTTCTCGAAGTGGGAATCACAATCGGGCTACGACTCGTCGTATAGGCAAAGTCCGGGCCAACCTTGGAGACCAGATTGTAGGAGACGGATACCCCGTCGAGCACGGCGGAGATGAAGGAGGCGGCCCCACCAAGAGTGTCGGCCAGAACGACGCCGTCTCGGATCAGCACGTCGTGGCAGTAGTTCCCCACAATTAGGCCACGGCGAGAAAGATTTTCTTCCATGGTTTGTGGGTCTTTTCGGTCTCTCCCCATGACTGTTTGGGTGGGTCAGGATCGTAATTTGATCGTGTAAATTGTGTGTTAGCTCAGGGGTCATGGATGGTTACGCTTGTACTGTGGGAGACCATGAAAAGCCAGAGGGAAATACAATACGATAGCAGAGATAATATTTCGGCAATGAAAACAGACAAAAAAAAAAATGGCGTTGTTTTGTGCCGTGGTGGGCGTGTTCGTTTGGAGGAGTGAAATATGTGTCGCGCCACCGAGAGGGATTTTGTTTGTTTATATAGTGATTTTTTATTATTATTATTATTTTTTTTTTTAGAGTAATTCTTTGTTGCTTTGGTTTGAGGAACCGGGGAAAGTGATTGATGACACTTTCACATTTGGTTTTTTATTTTATTTCTTTCTCCCTTGGCAACCAACCGTCCAAATTGGCTGCCCGTCAATTGAACCCGATTTTGATCCTAATGAAAATGGAGATTGAGATTAGGCTTCACACATCATTAACAACCAAAACATTTTCCTTTACAGCTGCCCACCCTTAAGCTTCGTTTGAAAATAATTATTCTCTTACGAAAATGAATACTTATTTCTCTAAAAAAAAATTAAAGGAATAACTATTCAAATGTGAATATACTATATTTTTTCAGAAAAAATCAGTCTTAATTCTTTCTTTTTTTTAAAAAAAAAGAAAACCCAAAACCCCAACCCTTCTTTACGTCTTTACGGTGGCCGACAACCAACTAGTTTTCAAAAAAATTAGTTTTTTTTTTTTTTTAATTTGAGTTTCTTAAAAAAAAAAAAAAAAAATTAATATGGATTTTTTTTTTAGTAATTTTGATTGGATTCTAATTAAAATATATAAGTTGTTACCATACTAAAGATTAGGAATAACCATTCCATTCCACTCTTTTTTATTTATAGTAATAAGTATTTCCTTTTCCAATGAAATACTCATTCCGCAAACCAAACGAAACCTAAAAGTGGTGGTTGGATTTTAGGTTTTTAATGACATAATAAAATTTGGACCTATCATTTTAAATCAAAGGTACGAATTAAAATTATTGCTTGGGTGCAATACCTAACACCCGAACTAATCCATGAATATGCTTGCGAGGATGCGATACTCCGTCCGGCGAAAAATAGAGTCAATTAGACAATCTTTTTTCCAAAAAAAAAAAGAAAAAAAGAGAGAAAAAAACCCTTTAGCAATCTACAATATCTACGGCACGGAGCTTGGGCATATGATTCTAGTTCATTTACAACCGTTTCAAGTGTATCCTTCGGTCCTTCCATTGTCACAACCAATACTTTAAGAATGTGATTCTGCTTGATGAGCAAAACGCGTGCCGTCCATGATTTGCATTTTGTTCAAAGCGTTGGATACTGTGAATTTTCTATTAGCAAAGAAAGAACAAAATCCAGTTGCAATGGTTTATGCACTTTAGGGGTTTATTTTATATCGTTGGATCTTACGAGTGCTACGATGGCTATCTTCCAATCAAATCCCTCATACTTGAACCCTACTCCTTTGTCAACGTATTCAAGCAATCAAGCATTATTTGAGAGAGAGTTCCGTGGATGAGAAAATAAGGCATATTTCATTTGCAATTCGCTAAAAAGCTAGACTAATAAGTAATAATGCAATTAGCTACTTGTCATTTACATATTTGCAGGTCAGGCAGCGGCTATTGCCTTCAGCAGCAGAACCGGTGGCGGAGAGGGAGTTTTCATTGGCGGGAGGTGGCGGAGGGAACTGGGTTTGGAGAGCTGGTGGTGGACTTGATGAAGGTAGGTGGAGTTGAGTCAGCCGTGTTACAACTGGAAATTATTAGTAAAACAATTTTTTTTTTTTCTTTTTCGAACTGTGTAAGGTTTGGAAAATATTTTTCTCTATTTCCTCGTGTTTTAGCACGCAGAAACAAAAAGCAGACCAGACCCTTTGACAACTCAAAGAGCACTCTGGTGCAGAGTAGAGATTCTTCAAGCTTTTTTCATGCTACCACAGCGTTCTTAAGTATGCAAGGAATGGTCCCTCGAATAAAGACACTTCGCCCTCCATAAATATAATGAGAGGCTATATCATGGATTCCCAATCTCACTGAATCTGCATGACTTGTCATCAAGCAAAAAAAGAAAAAAAAGGAACGAAATGGAATTTCAACCATGATGTTAACTGAACCAAAAGCAGCCATTCTATTATCCAGCACTATAAAAGTTAGGGTTCTTGTTAGTTCCAGTACATTATCTTCATCTCTTCACTAATTCACCAACATGTAAAGCTGCCATTTTCTTAATCTGTCTATCTTCAACTCCGATCCAACTGATCGAATTTACGACTTCTAACAGACAGGTTCATACGTCCTATTGTCAGGAACACAAGGCTACAAACACTAGATGAACCATATAATGGGATCCTCTATGATACATTTATAATGAGGAACAGGAAATTGGAATAAACAAGCAGCCACAAATACTATGTGATGTTCTTACAGATATTTGCATGAAGACTGGTGGACAGACTATCACATTATCTCATTCCCCCCAATTAAGTGGGGAACAAGCACATAAACCCATTTAATTTACTAGATCTCAAACATTAATATAAGTTACCAATTCACCATACCAAGATTGTCAATCAGTGCGAATCCCACCCATAAAGGTCCTTGGATCAGGACAGTCCCCAGTAAATTGAGCTTGTGAGAAGTCAAAACCTGGGTTCTGCAGAAAGAAACAATCGTTACCAGAACAGGGGAAAAAGAGTATTCATGATACCAAGCATGTCAAGACACTAGAACTCGTCTCATACAATTAGAGAAAGCAATATTGCCCATTCCATTCCTGTCTGGTTTATGAAATCCAGGTAATGTATGTGAGAAAGTCATTGACACAAATAGCATGACTCATAATAATGACAAAGTAAATTCATTCTTCACTATTATACAAAGTACACGACTTGAGGTTAAAATATCACTGTTTGCTAAGAGGTTCCAATTTTAAGGTATGTAAACTGCAAGATGAAATAACTCAGAGGCATGTCCTATGTATGAAAAAAAAGAAAAAGAAAAAAAAAAGGTAAGGGAAATTACACTTTACCCCCCTGATGTATCCACCTATTGGCGATCTGATGCCCAATGTTCAATTTTTTGTAAATGACCCCCTTAATCTTAGCCACGTGTGTTAATGTGGACCTTCCGTCCACTTAGTCTATCAAAAGTGACAGATAAGAGGTCATGTGCTATGCACATAACCTTTTAAAAGCCTAAGTTCCAAAATACCCCTTCTTCAAAATGGTGAGTTTAGCCAAAACACACCGTTTAACTTAAAACTCCATTTCTCTCTCTCTCTCTCGCTCTCTGTCAAAACTCCTTAAAGGCTTCTCTACCAGAGTAGTCGTAGCTGAACCAGACAAGTGGAAGGAGCTGGACCACCTCAACCACGCTCTCCGTAGTGCGCACAAGCAGAGCCAGACCCTCCACAACGCCACGGCCATCAAGGACCTCTGCTCCCACATGGACGCCAACGTGGCGCTTGCTCTCAAGAAGGCCAAGCTCCGTCATGAACGGGCTCAGGAAGAAGCTCAAGGGCTCCATGGACAGCTTCAATGGCCTGAGGCACCTGAGCCGGAAGGGTGCCCCATTTCTTGGTTTCATCATCCGATGGTGGCGGGTATGAAGATGATGTTGCTGCTGCTGAATTAGGTTGATTAGGTTGTGGTTCATCTGTGATAGTGGATGATGTTGCGTGTGTATCCCTTTTTTAGTTGTGCCTCTCATGGTTGATTGAATGGAAAATAGATGTTGGCTCCTCAGGTGATAGATTGTTAGTTAAGGTCTGGTTATAGACGAAGAATCAGATCAGTTAGCAGCATCAACTTTAGAGAAGGTAAAAGGCTTGAAAATTCAGGTTTCTTTGGCTGCTTGTTGACCAGTTGTTATCTGAGGAAAATCCCGAAGCTTCCAGTTTCCAAGCCCAAGTGCATGCAGGGAAAGTTCCTGCAAAACCTGAAGGGTCAGCACGTGGCAAGTGTGGGCAGTGCCAGTGAACTTTTCTTTGGTTACCACGTGTACCACGTTTTTCCTGATAGATAGCATGAACTTTTCTTTAGTTTCATATTAAAACCAAGTCATATAGATGGCGATCATGGCACCCACAAATTCAAAGAGAAACCAACAATGAGTCCACGAGATTCCTCTTCCACGGCAGAACCAACAATGAAGATAGTGGAAGGGAGATACAAGATATCTATTCAATTTGGGTGGAGGGATATCTTGCCAAAGAGGTGACCCTTTGGCATCCACGTGGAGAGCGAGTTAAAATTCAATCATGGGAATTCAGTTCAAGTTTAGACATTAAGCAAAAAAATGGAAATAATGCAAAATAGAAGAGATTAGTGGTTGGTTCAACAGTTTCAGGTGGTTTTCTGATACAAGGGGAAATTACAACGTTTGTCATATTGTGGACATGGAAGGGAAAGAAGAAGGGAACGACAGATTCAGTGAACTTAATATCGATAAACGACGACCTAGAAAGAGGAGCGGGACCAAGAAGGTTCTATTATAACGAGCTTGCATCAGCTACCTACAACTTCTCAAATGAGAGGAAGTTGGGTGAAGGAGGGTTTGGTCCCATTTACAAAGAGTATTTAACTGATTTAGACTTGCCAATCGCTGTGAAGAAAATATCAAGGGGGTCTAGACAGGGGAAGAAAGAATACATCAATGAGGTGAAGATCATTAGCCGGCTAAGGCACCGGAATCTTGTGCAACTCATAGGTTGGTGTCATGTCAGAGGTGAGTTCCTACTTGTCTACGTGTTTATGCCAAATGGTAGCCTGATGCTCACCTCTTTGGCAAGAGGAGTCCTCTCCCTGTTAAGGATACAACCCTAGTCGCCGAACCCTCTACAGAAACCCTAGCCGCTACTACAGCTCACAAACAAACCCTAGAGCCGTTAGGAAGATTTCCTAAATTAGACAACCAATTATCTCCTCCATATCTCTCATTAACTCCACCTTAGCCAACGGCTATATTGCCTATGAGGACATGATACTTATTCCTTATTTAAACCCTTGTAATTATAGAATAGAATAACTACTGTATAATATGCCATATATACATGGCAGCCTGTAACTCTATATATACTGCATCAATATCAATAAACAATTATTCAGCGCCTAAAGCTTTTACCCTAATTCTGTATTTAGTTTACATGGTATCAGAGCCTACCAATAGCCAACGCTTTCCCATGGCCAACACAAATACTGCTGAAACCAATTTTCTGCCCAATGTTACTCAACTCGGCAGCATCAAACTGGAAGGTCCTAACTACCTAGGCTGGGTTGCTCAGTTTCAACCAATCCTATGTGGTTATGATCTCCAAGGCCTACTCAATGGAACCGATCCCTGTCCGCCCAGAACCGTCGCCAATACCACTGGTGACGCTCAGATTCCGAACCCAACCTATGTTACATGGCTGAGACGAGACCAACAGCTCCTGAGTCTCATCATATGCTCTTTAGCACCTTCTCTTGTGCCCTCGATGTACGGTTTGAACACATCGAGGCTTGCATGGACCTCTCTGTCCACACGGTTTGCTGGTCAATCTAAATCACGCATCTCCCATCTCAAGCGTCAGTTGCAAAGCTTGCAGCAGGGGACTAAGTCGTGCACCGAATATCTCAATCAAGCCAAGTCGTGGGCTGATGAACTTTCCGCTGTCGGTAAACCCGTCGACGATGATGATCTTATTTCCTACATTATTAACGGTATCAACCCTACTTTTAACCCTTTTGTTACTGCCTTCTCCCTACGTGATCGAGAAACCACATTCCATGATTTTCAATCCGAGTTGCTAAGCCATGAAATACTACTCCAGAATCAACAACAAGCCTTAACCCCTGAAACTGGATCCTTTGCACTCCATGCACACCGCTCCAAACCATCCTACAGCAACAATCCGAGCCTCAGAAAAACTCAATTTCCCAAACCATCTGGTCAATATCGTCACTCTTCACCCCATAATCGTTTCTCCCATCCTCCATTCTCCCCTCGACACAATCCTCCCTTTTCTCCCAGATATCAACCCCCTCCTCCTCCACCTCGTCCTACTACTGAGAATCCTATTCCCGTATCCTCTTCCTCTCCACGCCAATACTCCCCCTGCCAAATATGCGGAAGAACAAGCCACCGTGCGTTGGACTGCTACCATCGCATGGATTATGCATACCAAGGGCGCCATCCCCCAATGCAGCTCGCTGCCATGACAGCACAAGCCAATGAAGAATTTGTCACTCAAGACTGGCTAGCCGACTCTGGAGCCAACACGCACGTCACTGCAGAATCCTCCAATCTCACCAATGCTCAGCCCTTTGATGGATCCGACACTGTTGGTGTAGGAAATGGCGCAGGTTTGCATATTCAAAACATTGGTTCTTCCTTAGTTAATTCCCCTACATCTACTTCCCACAATTTTCTCCTTAAAAATATCTTACACTGCCCTACTGCTTCAGCCAACTTACTATCTATTAATAAATTTTGCAAAGATATAAATGTTGGTTTGCTCTTACTGATGTTGACTTTACTGTGAAGGACAACTTGACAGGAACAATTCTACTCCACGGTCCCAGTGAAAATGGGCTCTACCCCATTCCTTTGAATCATCACTCCTCCAATAAATGCAGTGGGTTCACTGCCTTCCTTGGTATCAAAACCAATGACATGGTTTGGCACCAACGGTTGGGCCATCCTTCTACTTCAGTTTTTCAGTATCTCCTTCGTCATCATCATCTTCCTCTCCTTGGTCCAGTCAGTACCCCCTCAGTGTGCGAGTCCTGCCAACTTGGCAAGTCCAAGCAGTTACCTTATTCAGCAGCCACCAGGGGGTCTACTCAGCCTTTAGAAGTCATTCACTCGGATGTTTGGACCTCCCCAGTTCCTTCTTTGAGTGGATGCAAGTTTTACGTCATTTTTGTTGATGAATTCAGTCGTTTTTCATGCTTGTACCCCTTACTTAATAAAAGTGATGTTCTTACTTGTTTTATCAAATTCAAATTGCTTGTTGAAAATTTATTTGACACCAAAATTAAGTATTTTCAATCCGATAATGGTGGAGAATACACCTCCACTGCCTTCAAACAATTTCTAAGTAACAATGGCATTTTTCATCGCCTCACATGCCCCCACACATCTCAACAGAATGGCGTTGCTGAGAGAAAGCACCGCCACATCGTCGAAACTGGTTTATCTCTCCTTGCCCAGTCCGGTCTCCCTGCCAAGTACTGGGTCGATTCTTTCCTCACTTCAGTCTTCCTTATTAACAGACTACCCACCACAGTCCTTCAAAACCAGTCTCCCTTCTCCACTCTTTTCAAGAAGGAACCCGATTACACACTTCTCCGAAGCTTTGGATGCCTATGTTATCCACTCCTTCGCCCGTATGCCTCCCACAAACTTACTTATCGAAGCAAACCTTGCATCTTCCTTGACTATGGAGCCAACCAACGCGGCTACCGTTGCCTTGAACCCCAATCCCAAAAAGTATACCTCTCCCGCAATGTTGTGTTCGATGAATCAAAATTCCCCTCTAAGAGTTCAACTCTCCCATCCGGTTCCTGCACAATCACTACACCTCCAGCAACTCCGATCCTCTTTCAACCTGCCCAACTATCCACCCACCTGCCCTCAACTCCTTCCTCACAACCTCCCATTTCCCCCTCCACTCTTTCCCCAACCCTTGACTCCACTCCATCATCCCCCATCTCTCCCCCTATCCCTCCTTCCCTACCCGCCCCTCCCAACCCTCTCTCCCCTATTCAACCCAGCCCTGTCTCCATTCCCTCCCCTAACCCTGCTCCCCTTCTCGTTCCAAGTAACCACCCCGTCACTCGTTCCCTTACTGGCTTCTCCAAACCCAGATCTTTCCCTGGCTTCACCTCCTTCCTCAGCAGACACCCCTTCGTTACACTCACATCTGTCATTCTTCCACCCGCACCTTCTTCATATAAGCAGGCAGCCTCTAAACCCGAATGGGTTACTGCTATGACTATTGAATTTCAAGCTCTCTTACACAATGACACTTGGTTCTTATGTCCTCGTCCTTTGCACCAAAATGTTGTTCGCAACAAATGGGTGTTTAAAATTAAACAGAATCCGGACGGCACTGTCGAACGCTACAAAGCTCGCCTCGTCGCCAAAGGCTTTGACCAACTTTGCGGTATTGATTACCATGACACCTTCAGTCCCGTCATTAAACCCGCCACCATTCGTCTACTCTTAGTCTTAGCCATTACCTTCAACTGGACCCTCAAACAGCTCGATGTCTCCAACGCCTTCCTCCACGGATTACTTGATGAAGATGTGTACATGGAGCAACCACAAGGTTTTGTGGACCCTGCCTTCCCCCATCATGTGTGCAAATTGCGCAAGGCTTTATATGGCCTTAAACAGGCTCCTCGGGCCTGGTTCACCCGTCTCTCTCAAACTTTACTCGATCTTGGTTTCTCTAGCTCACAAGTCGATCCTTCCCTATTTTTATATCACTCTAACAGTTCTCACATTTTCTTTTTACTGTATGTGGATGATATTATTATTATAGGTAACAATCCGGTCACCATTCAGTCCATCATCACCAAGCTCAAAGCTGCCTTTGCTATCAAAGATCTCGGCTCACTCTCCTACTTCCTTGGAATCCAGACTACCCGCGACTCCTCTGGGTTACACCTACGGCAATCCAAATACATCCAGGACGTTCTCATCCGTGCCAGCATGCTTGACTCCAAGCCTTATCGCACCCCCTGCACATCCGGCTCCAAAATGTCCAAGTTTGATGGAGACGCCCTTCCCAATCCTTCTGAATATCGCCAAATTGTTGGAGCTCTCCAATATGCCACCCTCACTCGTCCAGACATCGCCTACTCTGTCAACCAACTGTGCCAGCATATGCACAGCCCCACATCCACTCACTGGATTGCAGCTAAAAGGGTGCTTCGGTATCTCAAAGGCACCATTGATTTCGGCCTTCACTACACCCCAGGCTCCCTCCACCTCACCGGATTTTGTGACTCTGACTGGGCTGGTAACCCTGACGACCGCCGCTCCACCACTGGCTTTGGCATCTTCCTCGGCTCCAACCTCATCTCATGGTCCGCCAAAAAGCAACACATCGTCTCCCAATCCAGCACAGAGGCCGAATACCGTGCAATGGCCCTTGCCACCTCAGACCTTTACTGGCTCCGTATGCTATTCCGAGAACTGCAGGTTTCACTTCCGTCTCCACCAACTCTTTGGTGTGACAATTCCGGAGCACTATCCTTAGCCTCCAATCCGGTTTCCCACACCCGCACCAAACATATTGAAGTTGACATCCATTTCATACGGGAAAAAGTAACCAACCGAGACATCCAACTTCGATACATCCCCACACTTGATCAAGTAGCTGACATCTTCACCAAAGGCCTCAATGCTGATCGGTTCTGCTGCTTGAGTACCAAACTTCCGGTCGTTCCTCCCATCAGTTTGCGGGGGGGTGTTAAGGATACAACCCTAGTCGCCGAACCCTCTACAGAAACCCTAGCCGCTACTACAGCTCACAAACAAACCCTAGAGCCGTTAGGAAGATTTCCTAAATTAGACAACCAATTATCTCCTCCATATCTCTCATTAACTCCACCTTAGCCAACGGCTATATTGCCTATGAGGACATGATACTTATTCCTTATTTAAACCCTTGTAATTATAGAATAGAATAACTACTGTATAATATGCCATATATACATGGCAGCCTGTAACTCTATATATATTGCATCAATATCAATAAACAATTATTCAGCGCCTAAAGCTTTTACCCTAATTCTGTATTTAGTTTACACTCCCTTGGGCAGTGAGATACAAGATATCTATTTAATTTGTATACGTATTTTAGAACGCCGTGGTCGTTCATTTCGGCAGTGGCTGCGTTTGTGCTCTTAGAAACAGTAGGATGGTACACATGTATTTAACACGTTTTAGTCTTCCTTAAACACATGTGTATTAATCACTTTCTCAGTCCACGTACACAATGTCCACTTTCCACTTCTTCTAGCGTCTTCTTTGCTTTTCTATCTTCTGTAAGCTTCCACGAGATGGATTTGGGCTGAGATGGAGAAGTCCCAGAATCGTCAATAACGGAAAGGAATGGGAATTATGATCAGTGCCATGATCAGAGGGATACAGAACAGGTCGTATGCGTTGTTGAAGAGGCCCGGCCATGCTGGTGAGCATCCAGTGAAGATGGAGAGCCTCGGTGTACGTGTTCGGGAAGAGTGGTTTTGAAAAGACAGTTTAATCGGGGCAATTTTGGAACGAAATGTGCGTTGCACGTGACCTCTTTTCTGTCTAAAATGACGGGTAAGTGGACAGAAGGTTTACATTGGCATACGTGGCTAAGATTAGGGGGGTCATCTACCAAAACTTGAACATTGGGCGTCATATCGCCAATAGGTGGATAGATAGGGGGGGTAAAGTGTAATTTTTTTAAAAAAAAAAGAAGAAGAAAAGAAAAGAAAGAAAGAAAGATACTTCGGAGTTCAGAAAATTGATGCCGAAGTTTTAGTTAGATTTAAATACTTTTCAATCCTCCTATTCTTGGGCTGCTATAATTGCCAAAAAAATGCTTGAAGTAATCTCACAATAACACTGAGCTGACAGAAGCCACAGAATAGCAAATCATCCAAAAACATAATATATATAATGAGCTCAAACAAAAGAGAGTGTGATAAGCACCCTCATCTCCTAGACCTGATACATAACAAAGTATCTGACATCTCAAATAAATGAAACCTTAACCTCAATTGTTTCTTAATTATTTGAATGAACCAAAATTACAACAAACAATATAAGATGGCAGATTCAAGTACTAGTACTAATTTAATTTGGTGCAAGCAATAACTTTGCCTGGATCTGAAGAAAACTACTAGATCCTCTGAAATTCCACTCCTTATTTGAAATTGATCTCCTTATATGAAATGAAAAACTGTCTAATTGCACAGCTCAGATAACACTAAAATCTCAAAAACTGATGCAAATTTAGTTCATGAGCTACAGGTTCAACTAAAAGTGTACCGGTTCACATTGATAACAAAAGGGAGGCTATGAACTTTAACAATGGGAACAACTAACTACAAAAATCAGTCAGAACCAAATAGCTGGACCTTACCCATGAACAAGGGTCATTAAGTTTCACGATTTGAGATAAAATTCATGCTTAAATACAAATGAACTAGTGGACCCCAATAATATATTCGTCAAGCATAACAGGGTGAACTTAACAAGCATTATGAATCCATGATATCTATTATAAGAGTATGAAGAATAAGCAATTCACCTCTTCTTGAAATCTCTGAAGCATGAGACGTTTCTGCTCAAGATCAGAGGAGTAAGGATCCAGCTGACCCTCACCCACTATGGGTGAAGACCAGGTCTGACCTTTGTCCCTCTTATGCAGGGTTATGTGCATTATATCATCCTCTGCCAGGCAAAACCCCCCATTTAGTGCACAATATGTGAAGAAACTAGATATAAAACACACTATTTCAAATCAATTGCTGAAACATTAAAGGGCAACAAAAGCAAACACAGGTTGTTTATCATTTGAGACCTCAAAAACAACAAAACTGATGCAGCAGAAAACCGACATTAGTGTGGATTTAATTCATTTATGCATGTGTCTTTTAGTTTTCCTTTTCAATAAGGATTGAGTTTTTCCTTTTCCATTAAGATTATTTTTTTCTTTTCCCATTAGAATTTGTTTAGTGTTTCCTTTTCCTTGTTCAAGTAGGAGCATATCTTAGTTTATATAAGGGATACACACGCAATGGAACAATTCAGTTTTGAAGTATCAATCAAATTTTAAGTCTTTCAAAGTTATTTCTCTGTTTCCTTATTTGGGGCAACTAGAATCTTTCTCTTCTATATTTGTTATTTTCTTTCTTCCTGAATTTCTATTTTAATCTTCAATTCTTAGTTTTTGTTACTATCATACGCTATCAAAACAATCTTACTTCTGCCCGGCATCAAAACCCTCCAACCCACTTGAGCTAAACACATTCTCTAGAAACAATGTTCTCTGGTTCTGTTCCTAGTTTTCATTTCATAAAAAAAAAAAAAAAGGCCTGTGCTTTTATGATTTTTTAGCGCCACCCCAAAAACTGTTGTCCATGAACACAACAACACGGGGCATAAAAATTTTCATTTTCTCATACTTTCTCCTAAATTTTTGTCGGGAAACAACCGGGTCGCTTGCATGCTATCACAAAAACAGTAATCTGAGGAAGACAAGATATTACCTAGAGTCCAGAAAGAAGAGTCCGTCTTCACCGGACATGTGAGATCGTGCTAAGAAAGTAAGAAACCAAAACCCAACAATTAAATACATCAGCGAACCCACACAAAACCATTTAACAAAACACGAACCAAAAGCAAAAGGAAATGAGAAACAGACATTGAGGTACGGAGGGTTGCCCTTGATGCCGAGCTCGACGTGCTTCGACTGAACCTTGCAATAGAATTGCTTCGCATGAACGTTTGGCGGACGGTCTATGTACAAGTTCACCTCGTCCAGAGTCTGGTCCCACTCGAACACCTTCTGACCTGAAACAAATCAAACGGAAATTGACAAAACCCCAAACACAGTATTCAATCGCCGAAACCCCAAAATCAAACAAATGCAACGGACCATTGTGGATGAAGCTGTGGCGCTTCTCTGGTGCCAATTTCTCCGCCATTTTTTCTAGGGTTTGTTAATTCGCTTGGTTTTTTCGCGCGGTTTTCGCTGATCGATCCCTGTAGACTCCAATTGATTTCTCTGACTCTCTTGCTCTGTTTGCACTAAGCTCAGTTTTCGGTTTGTCTCGAAACTTCTAATACGAAAGTTTGGATATTTGTGAACCGGCCACATATTTTGTGAACTTTTTCATTTCCAGCCTCTAACTACACTTCCTCTAATGACTTTGCCTTAAATTAATAGCATTTAGAGTTATGACAAACTTGGGCTTATTGTATATAATTCTATACTAACTTTTTTTTTTCTTTTTCTTTTTTTAAGTAAATTCTATACTAACTTTGATCTTTCAATATGTGGCAAGTGATTTTAGATGAGAAATTGGCTGTTTATTAGGTGGATTAGAGTTGAGAGTTCGAGTTTCATTATTAACGCCCGTTTAGATCGAAGACACAAAACAAGTAGATCTCGCATTTCTCCCTATTGTGATGCCGTTTGAATTCTTATGTTTTTTTTTTCTTTATTTGGGGGGTGGGGGGGGGGGGATTGGGATCCTTCATAATTGTGATGGTCAAATTATGTTATCCAACAAATAAATTTAATTGTTTAATGTATGAAAGAAGTGGTAAGTGCCAAATAAATTGATAAATCAATTTATAAGTAAAATTGTAGCACTTTTTTCTTTCACAATTATTAAGTTGTAGACGCAGTCAAAGAGGTTAAGAAAATAACTTCGCCCTTTGCTTATTAGTAATATGAGAAATGATCCTTACACTCATTTTTCACAACAGCCCCACAACAAACTGACGTGGCTGATAATATTTTCTTATTTTTTTACAAAAAGAAAACAAAAGAAAACAAAAAAAATAATAAAATATTAGTAGCCACATCAGCTTGTTGTGGAGCTGTTGTGAGAAATGAGTGTAGGGATCATTTTTCTAGTAATATATATTGAAACAAATAATTGTTTTGTTAATTAAGTACTCAAAATTGAACTACTTATATGTTTTTTTAGTAGAGAAATGAACTTTTACAAAGCTGTTCGAAATTTGTCGAAATTTCTTATTGGTTGAGTGTGAATTTAGGCAATCTAATGGCGACTTTACGTGTGCTTATAACCCATGTTAATGGAGTTTATAAGGCAAAGATATGGAAGCAATCTTATATATATAGGATGGAGACTAAAACAAAACTTATGTGATAACGCCAAATTTGAGATCATATATAGGATCCACGTCTGTCTATAATATTGTTTTGACAACGAAATAGGAAATTCTTATACAATTATAAGAACACAGTAGCTAGGCCCTTGTACAAGCCCAATGATCACAAACTAATTAATCCAAGTTTAAAGTTGCTAACTCACAATATTGACTCGATTTCTTTTTCATAACTCACCTTCTAAAATGAAAAAGCAATGTGTTTGATCGATGCTAGCTCAAGTTGAGATTTACTGCAACTCACTTAATCTCGATTGTTTGTTTCTAATGAATAGAATCTCGATCAACTTCTTTGTGGTGGTCGGACCACCTCTAAAAACATTTTTAAGATAGCTTGACCACCCCCAACATGTTTTAGGGTGATCAGCTAGCCCTTTAAAGGAAATTCGGCCACCTCCATCATGTTTGGGGTGGCCAACCAACTATTAGGCCCTAACTTCTCTCTTTTTTTGAAAAAATAATTATTTTCTTTTTCATGCGTTGAGATGACGTTGAGTTCATTGTAAAAAAATGTACTCTTCAATGATCTCAACTTCTTTACAGTGGCTGGACCGCCTATAGAAATATTTTTAAAACGACTCGATCACCCTGATGTGTTTTAAAGTGATCGGCCAGCCATGTGATTCGGCCGCTACATCATGTTTGGGGTGGCTGTCCAGCTATAAGGCCTTAACTTCTTCTTTATTTTATTTTCTTCTTCACGTTGTTCATTGTAAACCACTCGTGTACAAATCATTGCAACTGTGTCGAAGATGCAGACGCTGTCAAGTTGTTACACTGACTGAGGAGTAGCCCTTTGATGCCAAAATGCTCCAGTGGAATAGTTTGTGACATTTTGATGGGAATGAAAAGTACATCAAAATCATGAATGAGTGTAGATTTTGTGAGGAACATATATTCAAGATGATCAATATGCAATATTCAAAGCAAGTCTACCAACAATTTAGCACAATTCAAGATCTTAATTTGTTTGCATAGAAACCTTTTATCAGGGATGAAACTAAAATTTTAAGCGAGGGAGAAAACTAAAAAGAAAGTATTTTGGTTCCTAAAGATATTTTTTTAAAAACAATATTTGAGAAATTCCGCCTCTGCCTTTTACTATGAAAGATTGGAGTAAACCGTACCACATGACAGATAAACCAACAAAGTAACATTTACATTGTTTAGCGTTGTTAGGGTACTATAACTCTTATTATAATTCATTTACAATTTGACATGACAATTAATTAATTAACCTATCAAATTGAGTTTCTTAATTTTTTTTTTACCTATGTGGCACCAATAATGTAGACCGCTACGGAAATTCACAAGAAATTATAGAAAAAGTTATCATACCTCTAGCAACGCTATTATCTTTTGAGTAATGGTATACATCACATTTTTATTTCACTTTATTGATGCATGTGGTATTGCTAATAAGCCTAGATTTTATTTATTTATTTATTTTTAACAAGATAGGGTTAATTTGTTGTGCTACATTAATAAATTAAATAAGTTAAAAATATAGTGTACGTATATCATTTTCTCTTAAAATTTTATTTGTATGATATATGAAACATATTGAGGTAAATCACAAGCATGGTAGAAAGTAAAGGATCTAGTACAAGCAAAGATTAGAAGCGGGATCAATACAAGGTGGGAAGCAACTCTCAAAGGAGATTATAAGTTAAATTGGGACGCTGTTGTAGATAAGGTCGGTGGGCATATGAGAATTGGTATAGTAGTGCGGGATCATGAGGGTATGTGCATCCGGTCAAGTGTATGACTAGAATGGGTCATCTTAAACCGGTAACCGCATAAGCTTTATAAAGAATTAGGTTTACGTAATATTCTTTTAGAAGATGATGCGCTTGAAGTGGTTAAAGTTGTGATTTCTAAATATCGTAATTTGAGTAGATTTGGACAGCTAAAGAAAGACACTCACATGGTTTTAAACTCATTTTCTAATTGACAGATTCATCGTATTGGTATATATAATCGCTAATATATATTGCGGTGCATAGGTTAGTTAAGACTACCGTTAATCATATCATAAATTAGGTTTGGATAGAAGCAATTTATGATGATGTCAATCTGTAAAATATATTATTTTGTTAGAACAATCTGCTCTATTTTTCTATTCGATCAGTAATAAAATTATTACAAAATTTTATTAAAGAAAAATAAAAATAAAATCTAGTACTAAGTACGTTTCCCAGCACGAATATCATGCACAATGTTGCCTCCTTCCTACTTTCGTAGCAAGTGTTGTAATATATATGGCAGAATGTATTATATCATATATATGTATAAATCCCATTCGGGTCACACGGCCGGGTCACCCATCGATCTTGGACGGCAAGGATGCATGAGCGAGTGTGAGGAAGCTTCGTCCAACGACTCCAACCTCCTTTTCAAACCCAATCAAATAAATGGCTTTTCATGCTTTTGTCCATCTTTTGCTGATTAATCTCAAAAAATATGACGACCATCTGATTCGATCTTCAAGGATGCCTTGAAAATTCCACGAAATTTCTAAGTCTAGGGTACGGTTTAAGGTACTAAAAATGCTGCTTCCTAAAGTATCCCCAATTGCATTAGATTTTTTTTTTTTTTTTTTAAATTTTTTTTTTACATTACATTTATTAAAGATTAAGGCTTTCATTTTGTTATTCTTCTATTATTGAAAAAAGTAATGTTATTTATAAATAGACTGTTATACAACTGTCATACAATTGAAATGATGTGACAGTAAAAATCAGCTTTTGGATAATTAACAAGAACTTGTAAAAAAAATAAAAATTAATGGCTAAGTTTTACTGTCACATCATCATAATTGTATGACAATTGTATATCAGTCTACTTAATAACATTTCTCTTTGGATATGGGTGTTCAAGACATCTCAAAACATTAAATGAATTTACCCTAAAATAGTTGGTTTTAATCTTAACTGCCCATATTCAATCGAGTAATGCTAGAAATTATATTTTTATCCTACAACTATCTCACAATGATAATGTGGCGATCTTAACCAACCCTTAGATTCCTTGTTAATAAATAAATAAATCTCAGGATTAGTTGAAACTATTACATAACATTGTAGGATAATTATGAAATAAAAAAGTGGTATATATATAGCTCATTACTCTATTTAATAACAAGAGATATCTTATTATTGAAGATTAATGTCAAAAACAACATTTTTATCTCACAGTGCTAATGTAGCCATTCGAAGCAATCATTGTTAAAAACTATATTTTTATCTCACAGTGCTGATGTGGTACTCGGACTCCCAACCAAACCTTTTATTTATTTATTATTTTTTTAATAAAGATTTATTCAAGAGTTGGTTGAGACAGCTAGCTACATCAGCATCAATGTGAGATAGCTGTAAGATAAAAATATGATTTGTAACATTATTCTATTGAATAACATAATACAAGCCAAACTCTATATTTAATAACAACATTGATATTTTTTTTTTCTTTGTTTTTAGCTAAGTTATGAAAGAAAGAAGAAGAGTGTTACACAAGCTTTCACTTCTATATTTCAACTTCCACAATTTACGTGACTTTTAAATCATTATTAAATTTTAGATCAAATAATAATTTTAAAAGCACGAGAGAGTACATGTAATATTCTTCGTAATAGACAACCCTAATTACTTGCTAGTTTTAACCAAAGGAAAAGGGGAAAAAAAAAAAATAAAAAAAAATAAAAATTACCTTACTAGTTACGAGCCAAAGGTTTGGAGGGTAGTAGCTAGCTAGGGTGCCGTTGATAATACTCCAGTTCTTGGATCCACGTACGTAACACCGACCACAATTGGCATCCCATGCACAACGTACGTACGTGCAACTTCCCATGAGGCACGTTTTTATACGTACTAATGTGCTATCAACTTTTATCTACAGGGGGCATACAACTTGTTAGCGATTAATGGGAAAGATGACAACTCTAATCAATGGAGTAAGATTAGAAATTATTTCATAATTAATTTTTTATTTTATTATATTTTAACGGCCCGAATCAATGATGCCACAGGCCGGCCACCCGTGACCCACCTACCATGGAATATATCAAGATTTTCTTCATATATTTCAAGTGAGGTGAAAATTATCTATTTTATGGTTAAACTTTTGTCTTATTTCATCTAATGGGGTAGATGATGCCATCTTATTTTAAAAAATTTAACATATATATAATTAGGTGGTAACATATACATTATTAAATTTAAAAAATAATTTGTATTCCATAAAATTGATTATCGATCTCCATTTAACTTGAAATAGAAAATATCTTATTACCCCACGAGCTAGGCTGATAGTTTAGAGGCCTCAGGTCATCTCTATGGATTGTGATCGAGTGCAACTAGTTATGGGCAGCTAATTACACCCTATCCAAATCCCATTTCTATAGGATTTTATGATTAGCAGATCCTTGATATTTGGGGTACTAGATATTCTTTTAACTATATTATTATTAGGCTACTAATCTGGGTTCTCCATTAATTAACCTTCGATGAAACTTGTTTCAACCATGATTAGACTAATAAGATGAAACAAGCTTACTTGCAGGAAGTTGGGAATAGATACTGTTGTCGCACAGGATACCATGTACCTCTTAGACTTCTCTTACCTTTTTAATTAGCTCAGAAAATTTTAAAAAAGAAAAAATGTCACCCCTCAACGTCAAGCATGGAAAGTTCACTCTCTGATGTACAGAATGTTCATATCCATTTCATTTCAAGAAGGAAAACATCTTTGAGTAAATTGTACGTAACACTTCAGTCCATTTTAGAAAGATGGATAGATTATATAAAGTGGCCGGGTACGTGAATAATATATAAAGACACCCATAGGTACATACTAAATTTCACATTTATTCATTACTAGGTGAGACTGAATTTTATAAGTGATTTTAAGAGACTCTAAATTGGCCATTCATTTGGAGTGATGACATAGACATGACTAGCGTTTTTTCCTTGATCATTACATAGTATTAGAGCAACAAAGTAACGTTATGTGATCCTACATTACAGCATCACATGGCCATGACAACGTCAATGATTTAAGGTGGCCGGGAAGGGGGGGGGGGGGGGGGGGAGAGGGAGGGATGACTCAATCCCACTAAAAAGATGAAATGCCCGCATAGAATTGGTGAATTATAAAAGCACTTATGAGTACTAAGTTTCGCATGATTTCATTATATTAGGTGAGACTGAGCTTTATAAGTAATTTTAAGGAGTTTCAAATTGAACCGTACTCTTTTCGGAATAATAGCGCAGATGCAACTAGCTAGCTAGCGCTTTTCTCTTGATGGTTCTATAAATGAACATGCATCGTTCATCCATATATATATATATTACAGAATATTTGAAGCTGAATAATGTTTCTTGCACAACTCTTATACAACCTTTGCACAAATCTAACAACCTTTTTTTAAGATCAACCATTGAATATGTAGAGTTTACATGTAGGAAAACAAATCCAATGATTGATCCTAAAAAAATGTAGTTAGAATTGTGCAAAAGTTGTGCAATAAATATTACTCAATTAATTAGTATATAAAATGATAAATGTATACT